>NC_136067.1:1086225820-1086825820 GCF_964261635.1 Lissotriton helveticus | reverse complement strand
TAAATAATTAAATAAAATGCGGGCAAAGTCGCAGGGTAGGCACCTGCCAATCCTCACGCAAAATGCGTGACGGCGACACGCTCGCACCACAGCAAAAAGCGCTCTCAAGCGCTATGGGACCGAATAAAGCGCTCTCCCAGCGCTATGAGCAATAAAGCAGCCCCCATGAGTGAAGGGGGCAGGAGAGCCAGGCAAAGGGGTCCCCAAAAGTCCTGGAGGAGTAAAAGTGGAGCAAAACAGCTCCCTGCAAAGAAGAGTCCTCCAGCATCCATCAGGAATCCAGGGGCTGGGCAGGGCTCATGGAGGCAAGCCTTCCCCTGAGCCCAAGCAGCAGCACGCCCCTGGCAGGATTCAAGTCCAAAAACAAGAACAATTTTAGAGTGTCACAGCACCCTTTTTATACCCAAAATCCTTTGTCTAAAGGGTGCAGGCAGTGTGAGAACCAGCTAGAACTGGTTATAGGGGATTCCTTTCACTGACCAGGCTAGGGACATCAGACGCACCCAGGGGGTGGAGCCAGCATTGTGTGGGGAAAACCCAGCCTCACTCAGGACCCTCAGACCAGACAGTCAATCCACAAGCAGGCCCAGGCTCACTCCTCCCCTCACATCAGCATGCTAAACACTGCTTTCACCACCGGGGCAGACCCTCTCAGACTCTTGGAGCCAGGCTCACCAGCCAGCCTCAGCCAATCACACGCCAGACACAAATTACACAAATATGCCAACTTCTAAAAGTGGCACTTCTACACTAGACACAATCATGCCGCATATACCATTACGCAGCATTCAATCTCACGAGTTTGCACATACCAAACTCGACCCTGCACTCCCCACACATCAGGAACTACCATGGTCACAGAGATTCCCCATGCATTCCTATGGGAGGGCAGGTCACTCACCACACATACACAGAGAGCTCACGCACTTTACACTGTACTGTGGAAAAGTAAATTTTGCCATGTTCTGTGTCCCTACGTGTCCCCCATCTTATGTTATATGTGTATGATTAATATGCATATGTATTCCCCATGATCGATTAAAGACGCAATTACAGTTGTGTCCATCCCTAGTATGCCAGTTTCCAGTTCTCGTGAATACTACGAATATTAGGCCTATGTAAAGCTACGTTGCCATGTTTCTCAGTGTGTACGTTATTTCATTGTAAAGTCCCCGTTTCTAGGCCTCAAAAGGGCCCGGACACCAGATTCAGCTCCTGTCTCCTGAGCCCTCGCTGAGGAGCGATACAGCCCCCACCTGTATCCTCGACCCTTCACTTACTTCCTGCCTCACAGTGCCCGGCTCGGCCTGGCTCTGCCTACGAGTCTGCCAAGAATATGTTATGATTCTAGTTATCAGTCCAGCCCTCCTTCTCTGCATTCCTAAGCTACTGAATCGCATCAATAGTTTCCGTCATTGTCTAGCCTTTACGTCTCCATGTAAGAGAAATACTGTATTAATGGTCATTTAATATTCTTCATCACGCACTACATGTAGAATAATGCATGCACCAGTCTTAGAGTCTGTTAGCCTTTACCCCGATAGCTTTTAGTTTATATCAACATGTTCTCTAAACATTAGATACTAGATAGGGTTTAGGTACATGTCGCCCTGACTCTCCAGACTTCAGTCTCTGCTCCTAGCGCAGAAGTCATAGCCCCCAGCTTCTCCTAGTAACACGTCATTGTCAGTTTGCGCGCACCATTAGGTTAGAGGTCCCGGCTCCTTAGGTAGCCCCCTCCATGTTTCCGCCCCATTTATGACATATTCTGTTACGTTTACATCACATGTCTATGTATACGCCTCCTGTTACACCTACTTTCACCCTTATCTTTCGCGACTGCTATTGACCACACCCACTGCTCCGCCTACTGTATTCATTGTAATGCAACTGTTTTAGTATATATGCTTGTGTACTGTTATTAAATGTTAGCGCGCTCATCCCAGATCCAGCCCCGGCAGCTGCCGGGCCACGCCAGCTCATTCCCTGTCCCCCCTGCCGGGCCCTGTCATCCTATTCTTGTGCAGGTTGTCCTGTTCCTGTCCTTATGCTGTATTAAACCTGCAAACTCCTACTACCTCGAATCTTGACTCTTATTTATTGAGCTATCTGTTATTGCTATGTCCAGTAAAACCTAGATCCGGTATTATTTATTTATATACCACATAACCACAGTGAAAAAGTGCGCAAAGGCCTAAAATCACCAACACCAGGTCACAGAAACAGGCTAGGAAAAAGCAAAAAGTTTCGGGGTGAACCTGCCAAAAGGGCCGGGTCCAACACAACCCCCTTCCAGCCAAAACGCAGGGTAGACCAATCACTCCACTGATGGGCTTCCTTGCTTTGGGCGACAAAACACGGACACGGGCCCGCACGGCAGGGACACCCTCCGGTTTTTCGCCACTCTGACCCCACATGTATCTCTTTCAACAAGAGCTCTCTGGCCACTTCACAGAGTGGGGGGCAGTAACCCCCGGCACACAATAGCCATTCTCCACTCTCCCTCTCAGTGTAGCTACAACTACCACTGATCCTTCAACCTAGGGACCATACCCTCAGGCTGACCAGAGGTCACGGGCAAGAATGCCCCACCCTACCTCTATGTCTGGGTTTTCCGCACCCTCACAGGGAAGCACTCACCAGAACACAATTCTCCTACCAGATCAGGACCTCACTCCATCACTGGTCTACCACCTGGAAACGATTTCACTTCTGAGGTACAAAGCACACAGCACAGTCCCTCTTCAAGCAGGTGGGGGGACACAGCACACAGCAAAGCCCCCTTTCCTCTACCTTAGTGGAAACAACAAACTGCAGGTGGGCCCAAGAACCCACAGCAAGGGCAGCCCCCTCAATCTCTTCAGCTGATCTACTTTGGCAGAGATTCCTTCTTGACCTGGAAGTTTCCTAATCTCCCAACATAGGATCTAAACCCTCAGGTTGCACCGGGGTCAGAAGTACACCGTCCCTCTGCACCCCCTTCCAGAGTTCTGCACCCTCCACTTAGGAGCGGTACCCCTCAACACCAGGACCGCCGGAGTTCTGGTTACAGACACTCCCCGTCCTTTACACACAGGAAGATCCTCCTCAAATGACCTGTATGTACAGCCTAGGCCCCTGACCTGGCGCTCCCTTATGGAACCCTCCAGGCCCTGAGATAGGGTTTCAGGCCAACGTGGGACACACCGTCCCACACTCGCTCCGCCTCCACTGAGACAGGGCGTGAGCCCCTACACCCCTACCATCTTACTGGGACCTAGCTGGGTTACACATGAACCTCTTCCCCTACACAGGATCATCAGATACACAAGCCACTACTTTTAGAATCACTCCCTAATGCCTCTGCAAGATATCTAGCACACCGCCAGACATCCATCTTCTTGTCCAGTGCCTCTGCAGGACCTCCTGCACACCACCAGAGGTACACCTCCTGTGCAAGCTCCTTTTATCACAAAAAAAAAAACTCACACCAACTCTTCCAGTTCAACACACCACTCATCCACACACTCCCCCTCCAGACTGGTAAGACAGTTCCTCACTGCCCCTGACTCTCAACCTGTACCCCTCTTACAGAGCACCAGGCACCATACTCTGGGAACTGGGAATGGGACTTCACGCACTGGACACATTTAAGCTGCCACCACTGGATCCTACCATACTGGGGAATCCAGACACACACACACTACACTCAGGCGATAACCACCCTCCTGAGCTAGTCATTTCTCCTCCACACTCCCTCTCTTCCATCTACCCACACAGGGACAGGAACAGGGATTGGGCACTGGACCCAGCAAGGGATCCTAATCTATGGGAACCTCCCCCTCTACTGGCGTCCCGCCCTGTCATTTTCTCTCATCTGCCACTAAACAAAGCGCAGATACACCATCTGAAAATGACACTCTTGAGGAAAAACAAAATCAATAACAATAATCCTAAACATGTGACTATCTAAAAAATGCAGAGTTTTGTAATGTAGCCAGCTGTCGCTGTGGCACTGCGCAAACACAAGTCCTAATCCGCACCGCTGACCAACAATGTTAGAACTGGCTATTTCTGGTAGGCTAAGGCTGACGCCAAAGCCAGGCAGAAACTAGCATTCTAGTCAGGGCAAGGGAGTCACACGCCAAGATAACCCCTGCTCACCCCCTTGATAGCTTGGCACGAGCAGTAAGGCTAAACACGGAGGCAATGTGTAAAGCATTTGTGCCAGCACACAACAGCAACAACATCCTAGGCACACCACAAAAGGAACTCCACACAAGGTTATATGAAAATAACTTCTGTATTGTCAAAATCACATCAGATAGAAATCACACATGTACATTGTGCCAACTGGCACGGGCAATATTCACAAGGGATTATGTACAGGACAGGGCCAGATGGGCCACTGTCAGAATCAACACTTTTAGAAATAGAAATACTGTCAGAAATTAGAATAAAAGGATATAAAATCACTGTAGCACAAATTAGCAAGAATAGCACACAACCAGTAACTACTGGTAACAGGTAGGTACCACCTACGCAACACTAACCACCTTAGGAGAATGTCACCCAGCGGACCAGGACCTCACTAGGACCACCTGTACTGGAAAGAACAACCACCTAAGAATAAAATACATTTAGGGGTATCAGCAAGAACACATTACACATGATGCATCACAACATTCAGAGGTGTAGGGAAAAGATAAACACATGATGCATAAAAACACATTCACAAGTGTAAGGGAAGAAAACACATGATGCATAAAAACATTCAGAGGTGTAGGAACAAGGAAGACACATGATGCATAAAAACACATTCAGAGGTGTAAAGAGAGAAAACACATGATGCATAGAACATTCAGAAGTGTAAGAACAAGGAGACACATGATGCATAAAAACATTCTGAGGTGCCAGAACACAATCTCATTAGCGCAAAAACACATGATGCCTAAAAACATTCAGAGGTGTAAGATCAAGGTGCGTAATCATATTAAATGCATTACATTTCCTAGCACCACATCACATTGCGCAAAACTCACATTAGGCAATTACCATCACATAGATAATCACATTGCGCCTAAATAAAGTCACATACCAGCCCCCATCTAATAGAGGGACTAAAGAGCCCTGTGTCCAGAATGTCAGGGCGCGCTGCCAATCAGCGCCAGTCAGGGGTGCGCCACCGGCGCAAAACCTAAACGTTGCAGGGGCCCACTACTTGCTGGGCACCTGAGGACAATCCCACGCGCCTAAACGGTGCAGCTGCCCACTAATTGCTGGGCAGCTGGGAATCAAAACTGCGACAGGGTCCTCACTGACCCTACAACAGAAATGCACCAACTGTTGGAGCCTCACAGGCTCTGAAACTCTGCGCAGAACGTTGGAGCCACACAGGCTCTGACACAACACATGCCCAAACGTTGGAGCGCGCTGGCTCTGTGTAGGTTCACGGACCCCCACGGGCCCCTCTAAACATATATAGCCCCCTCTGAGCCACACAGGCTCTCTAAACAATTATGCCCCTACGTTGGAGCCTTACAGGGCTCAAAACAAACAATGCCCCCGGAGCCTCTCAGGGCTCACAAGAAAATGCTGCCTTCATTGGAGTCCCGCTCGGGGGACTCGAAATATACCAATATACCCCCAACGGAGCCTCTCAGGCTCAAGAACTGCCTTCAATGCCCTGAAGCTCTCGTGGGCTTAGCCACACGGTGGAAGGAGGGGGGGGCGGGCACCGGCAATGTGCCCCGATGCCCCCCTCTCTCTCTAGTACAGCCCCGGGGCCCCCACTCACCGGGTGCAGTCCGCGGCGTCCTTCTTCTTCCTCCCTGGCCGCAGGCGGGACTTGGCAGCAGGCGGGGCTCTACCGTAGCACGGGAGCCCCGCGGACTTCACCTGCTTGCTCCTCACTTCTCCCTCGGCGCAGCATCTCCGGTCTCTCTCTCCTCACGGGAGACCGGACGACCACACCATGGCTTCCCCCAGGCAGGGGGAAGCGGAAACAACGTCCTTCCGGCCCCGCCCACAACCAGGCGGCGGGCCGGACATCTCCTTCCGGCGTTTTTCCCGGGCTGCGGCGGTGTCTTTAACGGAGGCAATAACGAGGGGTGGGCACCCTCGAAGTTCAAAATAAACATAGAAGCGAGGTGGGCACTCGCTAAATAATTAAATAAAATGCGGGCAAAGTCGCAGGGTAGGCGCCTGCCAATCCTCACGCAAAATGCGTGACGGCGACACGCTCGCACCACAGCAAAAAGCGCTCTCAAGCGCTATGGGACCAAATAAAGCGCTCTCCCAGCGCTATGAGCAATAAAGCAGCCCCCATGAGTGAAGGCGGCAGGAGAGCCAGGCAAAGGGGTCCCCAAAAGTCCTGGAGGAGTAAAAGTGGAGCAAAACAGCTCGCTGCAAAGAAGAGTCCTCCAGCATCCATCAGGAATCCAGGGACTGGGCAGGGCTCAGGGAGGCAAGCCTTCCCCTGAGCCCAAGCAGCAGCACGCCCCTGGCAGGATTCAAGTCCAAAAACAAGAACATTTTTAGAGTGTCACAGCACCCTTTTTATACCCAAAATCCTTTGTCTAAAGGGTGCAGGCAGTGTGAGAACCAGCTAGAACTGGTTATAGGGGATTCCTTTCACTGACCAGGCTAGGGACATCAGACGCACCCCAGGGGGTGGAGCCAGCATTGTGTGGGGAAAAGCCAGCCTCACTCAGGACCCTCAGACCAGACAGTCAATCCACAAGCAGGCCCAGGCTCACTCCTCCCCTCACATCAGCATGCTAAACACTCCATTCACCACCGGGGCAGACCCTCCCAGACTCTTGGAGCCAGGCTCACCAGCCAGCCTCAGCCAATCACACGCCAGACACAAATTACACAAATATGCCAACTTCTAAAAGTGGCACTTCTACACTAGACACAATCATGCCGCATATACCATTACGCAGCATTCAATCTCACGAGTTCGCACATACCAAACTCGACCCTGCACTCCCCACACATCAGGAACTACCATGGTCACAGAGATTCCCCATGCATTCCTATGGGAGGGCAGGTCACTCATCACACATACACAGAGAGCTCACGCACTTTACACTGTACCACAGTGAAAAAGTGCGCAAAGGCCTAAAATCACCAACACCAGGTCACAGAAACAGGCTAGGAAAAAGCAAAAAGTTTCGGGGTGAACCTGCCAAAAGGGCCGGGTCCAACAGGTATGCCGACTGTGAGGGTCGCGTACAGAGTACGGACCTCACTGACTGGGTGGTGGCTGGTATAACTACCCTAAGGGACCTCTACGGAGAGGGTGTGTTGCAACATCGTGCAGGAATTTCCAACGCATCTTCTAATGCAATATGTGCATCTGATGGGTACGGGACACCATCAAGTGAAGTCACAACTGGGATCAGTGTTTCCTCCCCCACTCCTATGTGGCTCTAGATCCCCTTCCCTATAGCTTGTACCACGTTGGGTGGTTTTCATAAAAACTGTTCGACTTTGCAATGGCAGAGCGAAGCCATAAGAAACGTGCTTTCGGACTTGACAAGTATTGCATAGTTGAAGCTATAATGTACCATATTGTGATAGCACTGCATTTTTGGACAGAGGGAGGTGATTCTATGATTGACGGTACCTGCCACTTGTCATTACCAGGCATGCTTAAGTTTGCTGATGTAACTAGGAAGTTGGGCTGCTGATGTACGACCTGGACTTATTACTACCTACTGGCTCTATTTGACGTCTCTTATGATGGATATTGTATTCATGTTCACAACAAAATCTCCAATAAACAGATCAAACAAAATAAATTGGAGATGTTATGCATGGCCATACTCTCAAATTATTTCAAGAACTTGGAGAATAGTGCATGCCCCATAGCCAGTTTTACAAACATCTTCAATTTCACCACGCCATACATAACCAATATTACAACCCTCCCAGATGTTCACCCATTAGAAGACAACCCTTTGTTGGGGAAGTTGGGCAATCGTAACATAAAAATATACTAATCTCTCATCACACACAGTAGCACCACTCTGGAGATCCTAAGGTCAGCATGGCAGGCGGACCTGGGCCTCCTTGAAAATTATTATTGGGCGGAGGAGCTTGAGACATTCCCTCCCCCCCCTGGGGTGCGGCAATTTCATCACGCTTCAAATTAATCTAATACAAACATCTGCAGAGGGCCGAAGACACAGGCTTTGGAGTGCTGGGCTTGTAGAACTCCCTGTGTCTGCGCGGACAAAATAATGAAGGCACTTTCCTACATACGATCTGGGCCTGCACAAATTTTTCGAAAAGCGTGATTGCATTCCTTGCTGAAGTCCTGGGTGGAACTCCCAAGAATGACCCTACTCCATATTACAGACGCGATTGGCAGTAATCGATAAAAGTGATCTCTTTTATTTTTGGGTGTCACACTAGCTAAATGAGACATAGCTAGATTATGGAAGTCTGATATGCCATATGTGAGTGCTTGGAGGAGGGAGAATGGACTTTTGTATGGGGTTGGAGGAGTCTGGTTGTGGAACACGGGGATGTCCCCAGAAACATACAAAGATTTGGCAGCGGTGGGCTGAATACTGAGGCATCACTCTAGCTTCCCCCGTTGTCGATTGCCAACACCAATAATGAGGAAGTACAATCCCATGGGCGAGATATGCTATGTACTGTATAGAATGTTTTGGGGTTTATTGGGCTTCAGCAGGGACAGACTCGGGCAACACATCCTAGTTCTGTTTCGTTATCCAACACCAATAGGCAATGCTTTGCCAATGTATGTAATTATATATATATATGTATGTATTGAAATGCATTTATATAGCACTTACTACCCCTGACAAGGCGTCAAAGCGCTTTTTCTGCAAATTTGAATGGTAGATATTAGTCAGTTATTTGAATTGAGAAGGATAGTGGAGGGAGAGGGGAAGGGAATAGGTTTGCATTTATTATAGTGGTTGGTACCCCTGATGGGGGGGGTTTAAAGCGTTTTTTTGGCAAGCACCACCCTACTCTGGAACCCATAAAGAATTAGTGGTGAGTTAATATAGTAAAAAATGAAAGTAATTTGAGTGGTGGATATGTTATTTGTATGTATATGTGGCCTCCTGGCCGTACGACAGCAAGACTCACAATACATTTTGTAGTGGGGGGGGGGGGGGAAGTAGTGCAATTGAAGCTGCTTCTGGTGAATACATTTGCCTGTTTGAAAAGTGCACTTTGGCTGGGGACAACTACTTTGGCTTCATTAATACGGCCAGCTCAGCCATGAAGTGCCCCACCGCGGGATCATAGCGGGCTGCATTTGAGAAATATGTGGATAGGACAGACAGGACACCAGGGATAGGGGGGCAACTTTGGTGATAGTTGTGCTGGCAGGAGGAAGTATTTCGGGCATGTACAATCATGGCAACCCACATGGGTAATACTGGAACTACCAGTACCGTGAAACATAGTACTGGCCTTCGCTCACCTGAGAGCAATTATGCTTTAAAAAGAGGGGAAGAATTGATGGGCAAAGCTTGCTCGTCAGGCATTGCACTGCTTTGATTGTGCAACATACCCAAGCTGCTCACTGTGAATACATTTGCCTGTTTGAAAAGTGCGCTTCGCCAGGGGGCAACTTCTTTGACTTATATATATATATATCCAAAATCTGCCCTGAAGCAAGGACGCCCACGCTGCTGAGTGCTTCCAAACAAAAGCTTTTATTTAACAGAATCTGTATTTTTCAGTTCTATGCAAAGTCCTTACGCGTTTCAGAGCCGGGAGGCTCCTTCATCAGAGGATTACACTGCACAAACTGACAAGCTCGCTCGGGTGCCTTTTCACTGCATGCTGAATTACTTCCCACGTGGGCCTCACAGGTGAGTCAACATACAGGCATGCTGGGACCCGTAGTTCAGTATTAGCGAGAAAAATTTTCCCTCGTAGGTGCAGTTCGAAATACAGTGTCTTTTTCTTTATCAAAGTACATGCCCAAGTGGGCTGAACTGAAAACACCAGATGCCGCTTACTCTCCACAGCTGCGCCTCGAGATCTGAAGATTCCAAACCCCTTTGGCCCCATAACAAGGTTGATGGTGGGGCATCCTTCTCGGCCAGGCTGCCGAGTTAAATACATCCAAAATCTGCCCTGAAGCAAGGACGCCCACGCTGCTGAGTGCTTCCAAACAAAAGCTTTTATTTAACAGAATCGGTATTTTTCAGTTCTATGCAAAGTCCTTACGCGTTTCAGAGCCGGGAGGCTCCTTCATCAGAGGATTACACTGCACAAACTGACAAGCTCGCTCGGGTGCCTTTTCACTGCATGCTGAATTACTTCCCACGTGGGCCTCACAGGTGAGTCAACATACAGGCATGCTGGGACCCGTAGTTCAGTATTAGCGAGAAAATTTTTCCCTCGTAGGTGCAGTTCGAAATACAGTGTCTTTTTCTTTATCAAAGTACATGCCCAAGTGGGCTGAACTGAAAACACCAGATGCCGCTTACTGTCCACAGCTGCGCCTCGAGATCTGAAGATTCCAAACCCCTTTGGCCCCATAACAAGGTTGATGGTGGGGCATCCTTCTCGGCCAGGCTGCCGAGTTAAATACATCCAAAATCTGCCCTGAATCTTTTCAAATTTCTCAAAGAAGATGGCCCGTTCCGCTCTGCTCCTTCCCTGAAAGTTTGGGGGGGATTCGTCAAGCGGGGGCCGAGATATTTGGGGGGTCCCAAAACGTGTTTTCCCCATGTTAATTTCCATAGGGCGGTTGGACTCACTTTTAGTCCGAACGGCTGAATGGATTTCCACCAAACTTGGCAAAATTGTAGGGACTGGTAGCCCGATGTGCCTTTGCTATGTCTCAAGATATGTGCTCCAGTGGATTTTGAGTAATTTAGGTTCAAAAAAATATATATCTATAAGCGAGCCCCGGTACGCGCACCGGGGAGCGCACCCGGCGCGTAACGCGAGTTCACGAGCGGAAAGCTGATTGGCTCTCGGGTGTCTGTCAACATTCCAAACAGTCCGGAGCGGCCGCCATCTTGTGTCTCGGTAGGATCGAGACACAAGAGGTGGCAAAAACAAAGGGGGAAATGACTAAAAGGGGGTAGAGTAGACCCCCCCTGATCCCCTAGGTTTGATGTGGGGGCCATAAAAAGGCCCCACGGGGCAAAAAAAAATAAAAAATTCGATTTTCGCGGGGGGAGCGCCCGGTACGTGCACCGGGGAGCGTACCGGGGAGCATACCATGGGGAAAACCAAGTGAAACAGTAAAATAATAATTTAAAGTGCTTAGAGGTAGGGTAGCTCGGAATAGAGTTGTTGTGTTGTGTGGGTGATTTAAGTACCAACATGTAGGTACCAATGCAGAGTCTTAAATTCAATGTACACCTTCTTTTCTGTAGATATCTTGCATGTTGTTACAGAAGTTATTGTGGTATATGGAATCCATACCGCAGAAACAGATCCTTTAAGGACTCCCTGAGAAGGCCTAGGGGATCATGGGTAGTCTACCCTGCTCCCTTATGATCTTTTAAAATTGCACAGTATACTGTAAGTCTCACTTTATCATATAATCATTTTGGTACTACTTCATGAATTACATATAAAAATGAATAATGTCTCAAACAATATTTAATTATTAAATAAAAATGTATTGGTTAGAATTTTCATAGTTTAATAAAACTTCCAGCATCAGATGATCTGGAATCTCCTCAAAATTGCATGATTCAATATCTTGTAAACAGTCAATAAATTGTTGGTCCAGAGACTCATCCATAAAGTCCTCGTCAACAAAATCTTCTTGAATAATCTCCTCATCGGTAATTTCGAAAGAAATATTGATGATTTTTTTGTTCTCCTTCTATTTTCTTGCTGTAAATTGCATAAAAAATAACTATATCAGTAGAGTTAGGGCACTGTTGGGTTTAAGTTCAGAGAGGTACTTCTGAGTTTTTAATAGTGAAGTTATCTTTGGGCAGTGTATGGTATCAGGCAGGAAGTAGAAATATACAAAAGTGTATGTGAGGAAGCCTAAGTAAATTCATAATTATACCAGAGAAGCCTAACTTAATCTATAAATATAAAAGAGAAGCCTATCTTAATCTATAACTATAACAGAGGGACAGTAAATAGTTATCAGAAAACGTTTTTACAAATTAACTTAAAGTGCCCCTTACAAATTAACAACTTACCTTATATAAAGGTGATGAAGATAAATGAGAAAATCCTTTAAAGATGTACCTCAGGTAGTTGTAGTCAAAATGGCAGTGTTTCCCTCTCATTTTTCATTTTTATTCATGTACATAACCAATCAAATGTCAGGAAATAAAAGTAGAAAATTAAAGTAACATTTTAATTGGTTGTAAATTCTAACACTTCATATGTGTTTTTGTCATGTAATTTACCTCAGGATATTTAGACAGGGCTACAGCCCAAATGGCTCAATGGAATTCCACCCAATTTGTGAAAATGGTAGGGACTGGTATGTAGTAGGGCCTATTCTATATTTGGTGAAAGTCTCTCCAGTGGTTTTTATGTGAATTAACTTTCAAAAATTTTTGGGAGCGCTTACCGGTGCGCGCCCTGGTACGCGTACCGGCAGCGCTACGGGAGTCCTCCATCTTGTGTTTCGGTAGATGTGAGACACAAGATGGAGGACAAACAACGTTGGGAATGGGTAAAAGGGGGCACGGTAGAGACCCCCTAGGTTTTCTGAGGGGGGCTTAGGAGGCCCATATAGGCCAAAAAAAAAAATATATTTTTTAATTTTTCGCGGGGGGAGCGCCCGGTACGCGTACCGGGGAGCGTACTTTGGTGAAAAACAGTGAAAAAAGTTAGAGTAAAGTAATCATTTTGAGTGATGAGAGGTAGGGTAGCCCTGAAAAGAGCTTTTGGGTTCTGTGGCTGATTTAGGTACCTACAAGTAGGTTCCAATGCACAGTCTTAAATTGAGGAGTGCACACCATCTCCTCTGTAGATATCTTGCATGTTGTAACGCAAGTTATTGTTGTATATTGAACCCATTCCATAGTCTCGCATGTAAGCAGAAACAGATTTATTCACATGTTTCCGTGCTTTCTCAAATTGTGGACAAAATTGGTTGGACCACTTCCATTTCTGTCTTTGGCATATATTGGAATATACCAAGGCAGTTTGTAGAAAAAGTGTCATCAATTGCCCAAAGGTGTCCTTTAAAACCATTTCCAGACCTACCCCAGTCAAAGTGCCTAGGTCATTTCCACCACAGTGCAAAATTATGAGGTCAGGGTGTGGCAGATGGTAAAAGGTTTTCACCAATGGTATCAATTGATGACATCTCAATCCTCTTTGGCCAATCCACTTGATGTCTACATTTGGTAAATCAAGGTTGTGAAAATTTCAGATAGCTGCATACCTTTGAGCCCAGTGGATGTAGCTATGTCCAATAATCCAGACAGAATACATGGTGAGAGGAGGTTCTGGTGCAGTCAGATGAAGTGTGCGAATGAAATGGCAGTCGGAACAGTAGGAGTTTGCAAAAAGAAAACTGTGGAGTTTCAGTGCTCTTGAATCACAAGCAATGATTGGTGGATTCAGATAGTTGAAAACTGAAAGTTAGGGTGCATGGTTCTGTTCTGTGAAAGAAGTAATTTGAATGGTTAAGAAAAAGTCATTTAAAGAAACATTGCACCGGATAAGCTGCTGTATTGAGAGGTCAAACATCCTTGCTGAGTTCATTTGCAACATTGTAGAATAAACTTTTAAACCTGAGAGGTCAGTGAGGAGGGAGTTGCTATGGTAACAGGTAGAAAGGGTTGAGGGGGGAATGGGGTTGGTTTGAAAATAGAGAGGGAAGAGTTTTGATTGGTTAACATGAGGGATATGTGTGTAGAATTAGAGATTTTCTGTGCCATTCATGGTTGCAGTGCCTGGAGTACATACCTTTTGCTCTGCTAAAGAAATATTGGTGTGTGTGTCTGACACTGTTCTTAATCTCCCAAAGCATTTGTAAAGGTGAGTAATGATTCATTTAATATAGATAGAGACTAGTATACTCGATGGAGAAGATTTGGAAGCAAAATGTGTTTTTTTAATGTGACTTTTTTTCATGTTTTTTGAACATGCTTGATAAAAAGTTGTTGCTGGAAAGAGGAATTGTATTTTGTAAAAATGTGAAGTTTCAGTAGTGACCTGGAATGCTTGTACATATGACCTGCGCTTTGTTTCTAAAATGTTATTTAAAAAACGATTTTGGGGCAAATGAATGGCTTTTACATTTTTGAGAAGGAATAAATAGTCTCTGCATGATTAAATAAATATATTTGAACATTTCACAATGATGTCACCTGTGTTACCTCAGATTAGGAAGCACATTGAGCTTCTTTGCTGTTGGTTTGTGTCATGTTTTTTGATAATGCTTGGTATCAACATTTGCAAGATAGAGGAATTGTATTTTGTGAAATAGTGAGATTTCAGTAGTGAAATTGAATGCTTGTACATAGGACCTGCGCTCTGTTTCTAAAATGTTATTGGAAACACGATTTTGGGGCAAATCAATGGCTTTTACATTTTTGAGAAGGAATACATAGTGTCTGGGTGATTAAATAAATATATTTGAACCTTTCACAATGATGTCACTTGTGTTACCTCAGATTAGGAAGCACATTGAGCTTCTTTGCTGTTGGTTTGTGTCATGTTTTTTGATAATGCTTGGTATCAACATTTGCAAGATAGAGGCTTTGTATTTTGTGAAATAGTGAGGTTTCAGTAGTGAAATTGAATGCTTGTACATAGGACCTGCGCTCTGTTTCTAAAATGTTATTCAAAAAACGATTTTGGGGCAAATCAATGGCTTTTACATTTTTGAGAAGGAATACATAGTGTCTGGATGATTAAATAAATATATTTGAACCTTTCACAATGATGTCACTTGTGTTACCTCAGATTAGGTAGCACATTGAGCTTCTTTGCTGTTGGTTTGTGTCATGTTTTTTGATAATGCTTGGTATCAAGATTTGCAAGATAGAGGATTTGTATTTTGTGAAATAGTGAGAATTCAGTAGTGAAATTGAATGCTTGTATATAGGACCTGCGCTCTGTTTCTAAAATGTTATTCAAAAAACGATTTTGGGGCAAATGAATGGCTTTCACATTTTTGAGAAGGAATAAATAGTGTCTGCAAGATTAAATACATATATTTGAACATTTCACAATCATGTCACCTGTGTTACCTCAGATTAGGAAGCACATTGAGCTTCTTTGCTGTTGTTTTGTGTCATGTTTTTTGATAATGCTTGGTAACAACATAAGATAGAGGATTTGTATTTTGTGAAATAGTGAGGTTTCAGTAGTGAAATTGAATGCTTGTACATAGGACCTACGCTCTGTTTCTAAAATGTTATTTAAAAAACGATTTTGGGGCAAATAAATGTCTTTTACATTTTTGAGAAGGAATAAATAGTGTCTGTATGATTAAATAAATATATTTGAATCTTTCACAATGATGTCACCTGTGTTACCTCAGATTAGGAAGCACATTGAGCTTCTTTGGTGTTGGTTTCTGTCAAGTTTTTTGATAATTCTTGGTAAGATCATTTGCAAGATAGAGGATTTGTATTTTGTAAAATAGTGAGGTTTCAGTAGTGAAATTGAATGCTTGTACATAGGACCTGCGCTCTGTTTTTAAAATGTTATTTAAAAAACGATTTTGGGGCAAATCAATGGTTTTTACATTTTTGAAAAGGAACAAATAGTGTCTGCATGATTAAAGAAATATACTTGAACCTTTCACAATGATGTCACCTATGTTATCCCAAATTAGGAAGCAGATTGAGCATTTTTCTGGGTGAATTGTGTCATGGTTTTCGATGATGCTTGGTAGCAATGTTTGCAAGAGAGGAAATGTATTTTGTAAAATAGTGAGGTTTCAGTAGTGAAATGGAATGCTTGTACATAGGACATGCGCTCTGTTTCTAAAATCTTATTTGAAAAACGATTTTTGGGCAAATGAATAGCTTTTATATTTTTGACGAGGAATAAATAGTGTGTGCATGATTAAATAAATATATTTGCAGATTTCACAATCATGTCAATTGTGTTACTCTAGATTAGGGAGCAGATTGAGCTTTTTTCTTGCTGCATTTTGTTAAGTTTAATGATAATGTTTGGTATCAACATTTCCTAGATAGAAGAATTGTATTTTGAAAATAGTGAGGTTTCAGTAGTGAAATGGAATGCTTGTACATAGGACCTGCGCTCTGTTTCGTAAATGTTATTTAAAAAAAGATTCTGCAGCTAATGAATGGCTTCTATATTTTTGAGAAGGAATAAATAGTGTCTGCAAGATTAAATAAATACATTTGAACCTTTTACAATTATGTCACCTGTGTTTCCTCAGATTAGGAAGTAGAGTGTGCAGATAAGGTGAGGCATGTCCAGGGGTGCAAAGGATTTGAGGCCTGTGTCCATGAGTGCAGTGGAGAGGACTCACCTCCTCTGACCCTTGGACAAGCCTTACCTCATCTGTGCCCCTTAGACAGGCCTCAATATATTGGGTATAATTGATGGTAACAGGGTGCAGATGAGATGAGGCGTGTCCAGGGGTGTAGATGAGCTGAGGCCTGTCTAGGGGTGGAGATGAGTTGAGGTCTATTCAGGGTTGCAGAAGAGGTGAGGATTGTCCAGGGGTGCAGAGGAGGTGATGCCTGTGTTGAAGAGTGTAGTGCAAGAGAGGTCTGTCCAGGGGTGCAAAGGAGGTGAGGGTTGTGTCTAAGAGTGCAGTGGGGGATAGGCTTCATGAAGTCCAGTACAGTGCACTCTTAGACACAGGCCTCACCACCTATGCTCCCCAGGAGAGGCCTCTCTCCCACTACAGTCTTGAACACAGGTGTCACCTCCTCTGTACCTCTGGACAATCCTTAACTCATCTGCAACCCTAAATCGTTTTTTAAAGAGGCCTAAAGGTGACATCATTGTGAAAGGTTCAAAAATATTTATTTAATCATGCAGACACTATTTATTCCTTCTAAAAAATGTAAAAGCTATTCATTTGCCTTTTAATCGTTTTTATATTAACATTAAGAAAACTGAGTACAGGTTATATGTACAAGCATTCCATTTCACTACTGAAACTTCAGTTTTTTACAAAATACAATTCCTGTATGCAGCAGAAAATGTTAACGAAGCATTAAGAAAAATAAAACCAGAAAGCAACAATAAAAAAACACAATGTGATTCCTAATATGAGGAAACACACCTGACATGATTGCAAAAGGTGCAGAGGAGGTGAGGAAAGTCGAAATGGCGTTCATGATTGTGAAATTTGCGGAGGAGATGAGGCCTGTGTGTAAGAGTGCAGTGGGGAAGAGGCTTTATGAAGTCCTGTCCACTGCACTCTTGGACACAGGCCTCACCTCCTGTGCTCCCCTGGACAGGCCTCACCTCATCTGCACTCCTGGTTAGGCCTCACCTTATGTGCATCCTGTTACCATCAATTATATCCAATACATTGAGGCCTGTCCAGGGCGCACGGAGGAGGTGAGGCTTGTCCAAGGGTCAGAGGAGGTGAGTCCTGTCCATTGCACTCTTGGACACAGGCCTCACCTCCTCTGCACCCCTGGACATGCCTCACCTCATGTGCAAAATCTGCTTTCTAATCTGAGGAAACACAGGTGACATAATTGTGAAATGTGCTAATATATTTTTTAAATCATGCAGATACTATCTAATCCTTGTCAATAATGTAAAACAAATTCATGTGCCCGAATTCTTTTTTTAAAATAACATTTAAAAAACAGAGAAACGGTCATATGTATAAGCATTTCATTACAGTACTGAAACCTTGCTCATTTACAAAATACAATTCCTTTATGCACCAACATTTCTTTACTAAGTATTATCAAGAATGTATAAGTCTTTCTTATATTCTCTTCCTGACTTACTGTATTTTTCCACCTGTCCCCTTCTAAAACCCTCTTTCTGACTTATTCCTTTTTACATCCTGACTCTGTGTTACACTCTCTTACACTCTCTCTTTGACTTATTTTCTCTTACACCCTGTCTTTGATTTATTACCTCTCTCTCATTACTCCTCGTTACATCCTCTCTCTGATTTAGTTCTTCTTACACCCTCTCTCAAACTTAGTCTCTCTCTCTACCTTTTACAGCCTCTCTCTGTTTTAGTCTCTTTTACATCCTCTCCCCTTCTAACACACTCTCTCTGTCTTACATCCTCTTGCACCCTATCTCTGTCTTACACCCTGTTATATCCTTTTTCTGACTTATTCCCTTTGTCCCTTTCTTTGACTGACTCCCTCTCCTTATTACATCCTTTTTCTGTCTTACAACATATTATACACTCTTTCTGTCTTACTCCTTTATGTTTTACTCCCTCTACCTGTTTCTTTGTCTGACTCTCTCTGTCTTTTTGTGTTAGTTCCTCTAGCTCTTTTTCTCTGTCTTACTCCTAGTTACATAGTTGCTGTGATATAAACTTAGATATGTTGTAAAGTAGCGTTTATATCGTTTGCTTATTGTCATTGCTTTGTTGTTTGGTAATAGTGGTCTAAAATGTGTTATCTTTTTTCTTTAACACAGATTGAAATCAAGATTTGAATAGTAAGGAAATATGCCCTCAAGGCAGAGGAGAAGAAAAGATGCCAAGCGGAAAAAATCAAAAACAGCAACGGAATTAAAGTACTCCTCTACAACAAATACTTCAAAAGACAGGAAAAAAGCTCCTGGTAAGACAACTAAGTCTTTCTTTCGGAACATATGTAGATTAAAAAAAAATGTTGATGAGAATGTGAATAAACAGAAGGAGAGAACACATTTGAAGAGGAAGGAGAGGCTCCCCAAAAATGTTACTACTGCAGCAGGAGAGAATAATATGTATAGGAATAGAAGGCAAAACCAATTTAGGGACATTCGTAAATGAATGTTTCGCAATAGGGTAGTTTTAAATTTGTTAAAAAATAATAAGAAAGGTAAACAGAGAGCTGCTTTTTACAAGAACATTTTTTTTAGAGAAAATTGTTGATCAGGCTTTTGAAGTTAAGAAAAAAATATTTATTTTAGTAATCAATAGAATTAAGACACTTAACAAGACAATTGATGTTTTCAAATCAAACAGTAGATGCAAAAGAGTAATTAATCGGACTAATGTTTGTAAAGTTTTTTCTGGAGAATGGATGCATAGTTCAAGTTGTGAGCCATTTTTTAATGAGGAGAGTTACTTCCAGGAAAATGTTTTGGTGCATGCAGTTGACACCAGTGGTCGAGCATGTGAGGTGAAAGACGGTTGTCCGATTGAAAAAGAGAAACTTGTGTCTAGAGATGCAGAGGAGGTGTTAGCTGATGAAGTTTTAGGGAGACGTACTAAGGGTCCTGTGTACACTTGGAAGTGTAGTAGTATTTGTAGTGTGCAACAGGATTCAATCGATTTGCTTCGTAATTTCTTACGTACATATAGTAAGAAAAGTCTAAAACAGAAAATGAAGATGTTGCAAGACTTAGATCCTTGCAGAGTGAGAGAAAACACAGGTTTGCATGGGCATTCACTGGCTTGTCTTTCTAGAAAAGTATGTCAGACTGTTTTTCATCATTTTAGGATGTTAGCAGTGCATCATAACAAAATGAGGAAATTAGTAAGAATGTTGTATTATGCAAAAAGTCCAGCACTTAAGCTTAAACAATGAAACAGTGCTCTTTTGCATGGAACTGAATTAGATGTGAAGAAAATTTGTGAAGAAATTGAGTTAAGTTACTTTGGTGAAAAAGAGGACAGTGTAGAAATTGACATAGTAATAGAAGGTAATGTGGAAGACAATGTACAGATTTCAAGTACAGAAAAGTTTGACCAGGAAATTACAAAGTTTAAGGTGAAATCAAGTGAAAGGCCTAATTTTACTTGTGTGTGTTGTCGACGGACTCATTATAAGATTCAGACTAGGTTAGTTGATATGCAGAAAGTGAAATGGAAAATAATAGTGAATGGAAGAATTTTGCAACTTTTTTGTTGGTGGAGAATTCTTTTGATTTGAGTTCTGATCAGCGTATTTGTAAATATTGTTATAATAAATTAAATGAAAACAGAATGCCTGCTAGAGCTGTTCATAATAATCTTGAGTTGGTAGACATTCCTCCTGAATTGATGGATTTAAATACATATGAATCTATTTTGATTCAATGTGTCCATCCTTTTCAGGCTATTGTTCGCATGGAGCCTAAGATAGGGAAATTGCCTCCTTCGGATTTACAGAGAGGATTAAAGGGAAGAGTTGTTTATTTGCCTCTAGATTTCAAGAAAAATATTGATACAATTGGTGTAGAGAAAGTGGAAGAGGAACCTCTGGTTATTCTATTTAATGGGGTTCCGACAAAGAGTAAGAAAATCTGGCAAGATTTAGTGGATGTTAGGAAAGTCAAAAAGGCAACGTTGTATTTGGTCAAAAACAATGAGTACTACAAAGATGTATGTGTTGGAGCAGAGGAAACAGCTGCAGAAGAAGACAGTGATTGTTCAGCCGGCCAAATTGAAAAAGTGGATGTGTCTAAAAGTGAAGAAATATATGAACATTATACTGTTCATCCTTTGCATTCCAAAGAAGTAATGGGGAATGCAATTGACTTGTTTCAAATGAAATCAGCAAAAGGAAGTCCCATTAGTGTATGGGAAGAAAGTTTGGAAGCTCGTTGTTTTCCACAGCTATTTCCAACAGGTCGAGGTGGACGATATGACGATCGACCACTTCAAATTCCAGCATCTGAATACCGGACTTTAAGATTATATGCTGAAGATCCAAGGTTTCGTCAATGCATCCCATATTTGTTTCATCTACTGTATGAAAGTGACTTGTCTGGGCTTTCTTATGCAGTAAACCATATACTGAAAAGTGGAGCACATCTACAAAATGTTTCGGCGAGGGAGTTTATGGAGAAAGTCAATCTGCAAGACAATATTTTGGAATCTCATCTAATCAATCTCATGGCATGTCAGCGTGGTACAAACGAGTATTGGTACAGTCATCATGGGGAATTGAAATGTATGCTAAGAAACTTAGGAACTCCTACATGGTTCCTCACTCTTAGCTGTGCTGAGTATGCATGGGACGACTTACTTCAATTTCTACGAGAGGCAAATGCAAACATACAAAATATAGAATTCAAAACACCTGGAGAACTGTGTTCTTTGGATCCAGTGAATGTATGCAGATGTTTCAATCATAGATTTGAAGCTATGATGTCTTTCATTACCAACAAAAAAATCCTTCCCTTGGAGAGGTTTTGGATTTCTTTTGGAGAAAGGAGTATCAAGTGAGAGGTGCTCCTCACATACATATGTTGTTATGGATTAAAGATGCACCCAAATTTGGAACAGATTCGGATGACACAGTGATGAGTTTCATTGAAGAGTATTCAACATGTGCTGTTCCGAAAACTACCGAAGAAAACAGTTTAAGGCAACAAGTTTTACGCTTTCAATCCCATCGTTGTGCAAAGTACTGTCGTCGAAAATTCAGAAACAAGGACGAGTTCTACACAAAATGTCGTTTCGGGTTTCCACGACCAGTGATTTCTAAAGGAAGAGTAAATAATTTGATGTCTTCTCTGCGACATACTGTGACGAGGAAATCACCAAAAAATACATACAATTTAAAAAGAAACGAAGAGTCCAAGTACATCAACGACTACAACCCAGTGATTTTGTCCATGTGAAATGCTAATATGGATATTCAGTTTGTTGCTGACAACTCTATTGCTGTGGCTCGATATGTGACGTCTTACATCACAAAAAAAGAAAAGACAGAACTGAAGGAAATGTGGGAGGATACTTCACATGAAAAGAGTTTAAGCAAGAAATTATACAGTTACAGTCTGAAGATGTTGTCGCATCGAGAAATTGGAGCATATGAATGTTCTGATCGGTTATCATCAGCAAGTCTCTATGCCAAATCTAGAACCATCATTTGGGTGAGTCTAGGTCTTGCTGCAACACGAAACCGAGTTTTAAAATCTGTACAAGAAATTGAGTATTTGGCGGAGAAAGAACCAAACAGTACAGATATTTTGAAGACAAACATGTTGGATACATACTATCCAAATAGAAGTAGTCATCTTGAGAACAGTTGTTTGTATGAAGTTCTGCAAAACTATATTTATAAGAGGACCATCAGAGAAGATATCAATAATGGAATATATGCTATCATTGGGTGTGAAGGATGTCTAGTGAAGCAGAGAAAAGGACATTTGATTAATCATCGAAAATTGAGTTGCGAAAATCCAGAGAAAAGGGAATTTGACTATTTACCTCTTTTGCAACTCTTTAAGCCATGGCGTACAGAAGAGGAACTACTTGGAGATTTTCTCTGTTAAGAAGATTCTTTTAATGCAACCAAGGATACCATAAAACGTCCTGATTTTCCAAATTATCTGCAAATGTTGAACGAAGAAATAGAGCAAGAAGCCACAATTGCTGTAGAGATTGCTAGAGACAGTTCTCAAGACAGTCAGAGTTCTGCTTCATTAAATCAGGATCCACTAGGAGGACCAATTATCCAAAATGAAGCTGCCACTGCCATGGGTGAGGTGGAAAGAGCTATGGAACAAGCTCAAGATGATGTAGTTAACTTAGAAGATTTGGTGAAACAACTAAACCTTGAGCAGAAACAGATATATGACGAAGTCACAGAACATGTTGAACATGGATTCAGTCATGAGAAAAAAGAGTGCTCATGTACATCATTTAAGCCTGTCCGACTGTACGTGAGTGGAGAAGCGGGAACTGAAAAAAGTTTTCTGATTAAAGCAATTGCAACTTATCTGCAGAAAAGGACTGAATCACCGCTGTCTTGTGTTGTTACTGCTCCAACTGGGCTTGCAGCACATAACATTAAAGGGATTACTTTACATCGTTTACTGATGTTACCAGTGGAGCATGATAACAAATTACAATACCACAAGCTATCTGGAGATGCTTGTTCTGAAGTTTCCAGAGTCCTGAAGAAAATTAAACTTCTTATCATTGATGAAGTAAGCATGGTCTCAAATCTAATGCTTGATTTTGTGAATTTGAGAATGTAAGAAATTCTTAGAACAGACTATGATGTCTTATTCGGAGAAAAACACATTATTGTTTTTGGAGATCTACTGCAGTTGACTCCAGTGAAGGGACAGCCAGTGTTTAAAATGCTCACACATGAAGATACCAGGAAATGTCTAGGAAGCATTGGAAACGTTAATATATGGTTAAATTTCAAATATGCAGAACTGCTTCAAAATATGCGACAGGCAAAGGATGAAGATTATAAAAATATTCTACAAGATGTAAGAATCGGAAAAGTAACTGAGCATGGGAAAGAAGCATTACATGCACGATTAATTTCAAATTTGTATCCAAATGAAAACATTCTTCCAGAGAATATTTTTAAGAAAATTACTGAGAACAAATCTGGGATATGTTTGATGCCAACTCTGCAAGAATGTTCCATCTTCAACAAAAAAAAATTTAACGTTCGAAAATGAAGAGATTGTGAAACTGGAAGCTATAGATAAAATAGAGCATATGGGAGCAACAATTATTTTGTCAGAAAATTTGAAATCAAAATTGGATTCATTAGAGAAGAGTATATCTAAAACTGCTGGTTTTGAAAAGACTCTGAATGTGTGTTTAAATTGTCGTATCATTTTGAGAAGGAATTTAAATGTTGAAAGAGGTCTGGTAAATGGAGCAATGGGTCATGTTGTTGATTTTGTGAATTACAAAAATAGAGATGGAATTGAAATTTTAAAAATTAAATTTGATGGCATTGATGAAATAGAAAAAATTTGTCGTTGTTCAGCTAGATTTTTGCTTGTGAAAGACTTATATGTTTGCCGAAAACAGTTTCCTGTTTGTTTGGCATATGCGGTGACAATTCATAAATCTCAAGGTTTAAGTGTAGATAGTGCTTTGGTGAACATTGGAAGTTCTGTGTTTAAAGAGGGTATGGCATATGTGGCATTATCACGAGTCAGAACTTTATCAGGATTGTATTTGATTGAGTGTGATGAAACAAAGATTTGTGCAGATGTAGATTGTTGTAAAGAATACAATAGGTTAAGAAGAGAGTATGCTCCACATTTGCCTCAATATCCTCTGTTTGAAAAACGTGTGGTAGGCCGAAAAAGAAGAAATGAGAATAATTGCAGTGAGGTAGTAGCAAAAAGACAAAAAGTAGATGAAAATATCATTGTAAGCAGAAAGAAAAAGGATTCTGTTGAAGATGTTGTTGGATTTCAGTTTGAAAACAGTTCTGGTGTCAACTGCTATGCTAATGTAGTGGTTAATGTTGTTTTTTTTCTTCAAAATTTACAAGAACAGATTGTTGAAAATCGGGATCAAACATTCTGCTGTTTATTGAATTCTGTGTTTGAGAAATGTAGCAGTGATAGAGCAAAAATAGAAAGTGTTTCAGAAATTCGAAATCTTCTAGACATATGTTCTGGTCAAAATCAATTTTCACAGAATATTCAGCAGGATTGTCAGGAATTTTTAATGTATTTGTTTGATGTATTGGAAGATGAAGGTGTAGATATAAAAAATCTTTTTAGCCTTTCTAATCAATGGCAGCATGACTGTGACAATTGTAGTTTATCAAGTAGTACTACAATAGACACCGAAAGATTTATATATTTGACTTTACCAGACTGCAAATCAGTGCCTTTTAATAATCTAGTTAAAGCAGCGGATCACAATATGGTGTGTACCCAATGTAAGTCTGCAATGCTGTCCACATTATTTATACAAAATTATGGTCAGTATGTCATTTTAATGTTCCAACGATGTAGACCTGATGGAACTAAATTGACAACTTCTATTAAAAATGTTGTGGCTTCTCAGTTATCAATTTCAGGAAGAACTTTTGCAACTGTAGCTATTATTTATCATGACGGTCCTTCAACAACATCAGGGCATTACACATGCTATTTAAAATGTCGAAAAGGTTGGACTAACTGTAATGATACTCATTTGACTTTCAAACAACGTTTGCCTTTTGACTTAAAAAATTCATACCTAGTGTTTTTACAACCAAAATGTAAGTAAAGGTAATTGGCTTATGAAGACGGGATCAGTTAATAAAAGTTTATTTATTTATTTATTTATTTTTGAGATTTGTACAGCGCATACAATTGCCGGTAGGCGTCTCGGCGCTAGAAAGTTAGTCTGCTGTTTAAAATTATATTGTGAGTAAAAGTGATGAAGATAATATACAAATTATAGTTCTCATATAGGTATGGTAAGTGGATCGCATAGTAAGTGATATCAGTATTATAGGAAATGTTCAACATGAGAGAGCCAGATATGGAATTATGAATATTTAAATATTGTGAAAATGTTGTTTGAGCCTTTCTTTCACAACGTCGGGAAAACGGTAATTTTAGAGTTTGTTTTAAGTAATTTGAAAATATACTGCTACATCTGACACTATTTGGCCTTAAGGAAGGTGAAGGAATGAGCAAAGAGTTATGACTGAACACATGGAGTATATGAAAACATTGAAACATATTTCAGATGTTCTTGGAGCTTTTCTTCTAGAGAGTCGATGAAATGGAATTTTTAGAGAACAGCAGATTACCTTACAACGAAAAGGACCTTGCGTATAGGGGGTCACTACAACCTAGTGAAGTTGGCCTGCATGAAAAAGGGGGGCCTGTGCTGGAGGGTATGTGGGGAAGATGGAACGCTGTTGATGAAAGTCGCACGCACTTAAGTTTATTCAATGTTAAAAATTGGAAGATGAGGTAGGTGGTGCGGATGGGTTAATCCTCCTTAGAGCGAGGATGTTAAATATCAAAGTAGCGCTATCCTCTAAAATAGAGGGGTGTCCCCCAATCCGCACTCGAAAACAATGTATTTTAGTATGATAATCGTTGAACAAAAGTCAATCTTTTGGTTGTAGTCGATCGATCTTTGATTTGTTTAGTTAAATTTCATATATGCATGATCGTTTTCTCATTACACATCATTAACACATAATTCTTGTGCAATATTCATGGTGTATCCTGTTACCCAATGCATTTCGGGCTACTGCCCTGCATTCGGGGAATTACTGCAAGATTAAAAAAAAAAACATTCCAACAGTCAGTTATGGCACAGAGTTTCATATCAGGCAAATCACTGATTTCATAAGTGCAGTGTGTTCATGCAAGAGGTGAATAAAAATTCATGCCACATGCTAATGAAGTGAAAACAAATGTGGTAAATAAAGTGAAAAGAAAAGTACATCGTTTAACGCTCATAATCGAGGTGAATATAGGTGCCTGCACTGTGCAGTGGTAAAGACTCTAGTGTGATTAAACGCAAAATCGATCGTGAAATGAGTGACGCGCATAGATGAGCATAAGCGAAAGTGTGCTTACCCGCGCATAGATAAGGATAAGCGAAAGTGTGCTTACCCGGTATACATCGTAATTCTCATTAATTATTTCTTGTGTTGCAAATAATATCTGCAAATGAAATAAGACGGGGTGCAATGTTAGCAAACAGCGTATTCAATGTGAGACGCTGTTGAAACTGACAAAGTACTTGAAACGCTTACTTGGAGATGTAAACATGTATATGCTTGACCGCAAGTAAACTCCAAATCATGATCTGCACAAAAATGAGCGATAGTTAATAAATACTCCAATGCCGGCCTGTTGGGTACTCAATGGCAAGGTTCTAAAAGCAGCTTACCAGGTAAACGCTTTGTAGGAGAGTAGGGTCTGCTTCCTATGGTTACCCCCACTTTTTGCTGTGTTTCACTGGTTTTTCGACTTTAGGATGGCTGTGGCCCTGCTAATCAGGACCACAGCCTAGCTGTTCTCTCTCTAAATTGATACCATGTACTTTAGGTACATACCAGATTGGTTACTGGGTCACCCAGTGGTACCTTAGGTACCCTGGGCATAGGGACCCCAGAAGCCTACCAGGGGCTGAAGCATGTATTGTGCCACCCCTGGTTAGCCTTCCAAAATGACACCACAGGTCTGCACTTGCAGCCTGGGTAAGGTGGTGTAAGCACCCCTTACTTAGATATAGTATACCTATATCTACCCTTATATATGGACACATATTAACCTATAAGTCACTCCTATGGCAGGCCTTGACAATCCTGAAAGCAGAGTGCTTAGTTTTGTATGAGAGGGTGCCCTAGCATGAGCTGAGCCCCTCTGCAGCTTTCGGAAATAACTCCTTATAGCTGTTCTATGATATAGCTATATCATATACTCCTAAGTGCATTATAATTCTTGCGGGTAATGCTAACTTTGGTTTGGCTTTATCAAAACATGTTGTGTTTGGTGTCAAACACTTTGGAATACTACCCCCCCTACCACGAGTTCTGGTGGTAGGGGGTAGCATTCCACCCTTCTAGAGGGAGAAGGCATGTACACACTGGTATACCCGGGTAAAGTTAAACAGCCCCAGCATCACAGAATGGATGCTGCTGCCACATACACGGGTCTGACCACCTGCTGCTGGACGAAACTCCGGCAGGGGAGGCCTGGACAATAGGTTTCTTGTCCAGGGAGGTGCTGGCACCTCCCCAGGCAGGCTTTAGTGTATTGGGGCAAGGTGGGTTGCATTGAGGGAATGCTTTTCAGACACTGCCTGGGGCACAAAAGATGCTCCATGCATTTCCCAGTTCAAACCAGTTGCTGGGGCACTCAGCCCCAGCGCGAAACTAGACAAAGGGGAAGGGGTGTAACCACCCCCTCCCCAGGTCCACTCATAGGTGGGACCTTAGAGTTAGCCCAACCCCTAAACTTAGTGTACGTATAGGAACCCAGTCCCTAGGACTTTAGATTACCCCGCACAAAACTCTGAAGAAGAAATCTTGGACCATCGACATTTAATTTCGACAAAGACTGAAGAATCTCCCTTTAGGTGAAGGAGTGACCTCCCTGTTGAAACAGGCACCAAAGAAGCATCTTTGCCGGTCTGCATTTTTGAGGCTCCCACCGGATCCCGAACAATCTGCGACACAGGACATGGGCTCCAGACATCTCTGAAGCTGACACGAGTTCCCAGCAGAGCTGACACCTGTAACTGACACGAGAGACGTGGGACCGGAACTCCTGGACATCCTGCATTTTTGCGACTACACCTACTGTCTGAAGTTTCCCGAAGTTGTGCATTGAGGTATTTGAAGCCCCTGCCCCGAGCACCCTTTGCACCGAAGTACAGAGGCCAGCACTCCACAAGTGACCCATGAGTCCGGTTTCTTCACCGCAGCTTGAGGCTCCTTCGCGGTTCCTAGTCCGGTGGCTAGTGTGCCCAACAAAGGACAATCCTTTGTTTCTTGAGCTTTCCTGCTTGCTCAAGACGTGCTCTGACTCCCCTCCAAAGGAGGAGTCTCTCAGACCTTGCTGGTCTAAACCGAAGCCAATCTTGTCATCTTGCGTGAGTTGCTGTTGCTAAGGTTTGCTGGGTCCATTCCAGATTCTGACACTGCAACACTCAACATCCTTTGTGGGACAGCTCGAATCCAGCTCCTGGTCGTCGTCGACGCCTCCTGGTCCTCGTGGCTGAAGAGTCAAGCTTTACCTCTTTCACCTGAAAACACCCGACATCGGCTGGCATCTTCCTGTCGCCATACTGGTCACTGGCTAGTGACCCAGACTCTGTCCCTTCTGCTTTCAGGTTCTTCACATCTCCAATCCACCCTTGGATCCACCCGGACACTTTTCCTCTGGTCGCCTGCAGCATTTCTTTGCAGCTCTCCATTGGAATCGACGACGAAACCCGACACCAAAAGACACCTATGCACCTGGCTTCCCTGGGTGAGGTAACACAAGTACTCCGGTGCTTCCGTGGGTCTCGACTCTCGAAGTGTCTTAGTCTAAAAGGGTTCCATCGTAGTTCCCCTCTAAGTGCCCTGAATCTTTAAAATTGTAACTTGTTCGCTCCGTAGGAAGTCAATGGTGATTCGCAGCTGTGTTTAGACACTGCACGCGTCCCCCGTGGGTCTCCTGTGTCCCTACCTTGGGTGGTTCTTGGTTGCCCCAGTGGTTCTACAGGCCCTAGGCCTTCTTTCTAACCCTCACGTGGTTCTTATACCACTATTTTACTATATGGTTTGTGAGGCCCCTAGGGCATACCGTATACTGTGCAACTTATCGTATGCTAATTAAGTTCCTTGTATTGTACTTTTACCTCTGACCTCATAAAGAGTCCAGAGGGGTTGTGTTTAGAATAAATACATATATATTTGATATATACCTTGTGTGGTGTACTTTCATTTGATCATTCAAGAGATTATACACTGGTAAAACAACTTGCTTAACTCGCCTCTAAGTCTTAGCCTGAAGGCTACTCTCCACAGCTACCACTAGGATAGCTTTCTATAAGGTTGACTTTAAACCTACCATCAATAAGGGTCGTTTGGACTGGTGCAAGGTGCCCACTAGAATAGTGGACATCATTTGCCTGGCCAACTTCTCACATTGATGTGCAGCATGTGGGATTACAGCTTGCATTGTTTTACCAGATAATCTTGAGAATATCATTTGAAAAATCACTGAAGGTACCAGTACGTACATATAAATCAAGCTTAAAATACATAAGTTCTACTGAACTCAAAAGTTGTAGGTGTTAAGGGCTTAGCACACCCTGACTACAACTACTAGGGAGGTTCAGGGAACCAAGTAGTGTAGGTAGGTGCGCACACCACACCTCACTAGTCATGGCTTTAAAGGCAGGACCTAGTGGGTCTATGCCAGATGTCAGCCAAGGGCAGACATCTAAATATGACACATTCTCCTTCCAAGAGTTGAAGGGTCTGTGTGCCATAATAAAATTAAAGCAAGAACAAACTCCCAACACCTGATAGATATGTTAGTGTTAGATGACGTGGAAAAAGCATCAGATTCTGATAAGATAGGTAATGGGGATGGGGTGCATACATCAGAAGGGGAGAACCCTGGTGGGATGCCCCACCAGGACTCTGATGATGATGATGCAGACCAAGTTGATGTCAGTGGATTCAACATGGGGAATACAAGTCTGCCTGGGAATGGGGAAGATCAGAATGGGCCTACTCCCATCCCCCTCAAGTAGGCCTGGTGGTGTGCCTAGAAGGGAAAGATCACCTTCACTGGAATACAACCATTCAGCACATAAGACACCATCCACGTCATGAACACCATCCACTCCGGATCTCCCTCTGACCCATGCCCCCACCACATCTACAACAAAGCAGACGCCATCATCGCACCCCACCTCCGGAACGTCATAAACAACTCCTTCGCATCAGCCACCTTCCGAGAGAGCTGGAAACACGCAGCGATCAACGCCCTTTGGAAAAAACCCACAGCTGACCCTAAAGACCTCAAGAACTTCCGCCCCATCTCTCTTATTCCCTTCCCGGCTAAAGTCATCGAGAAGATCGTCAATAAACAGCTGACTGCATTCCTCGAGACAAACAACTCGCTCGACCCATCCCAATCCGGATTTCGAGCCAACCACAATACCGAGACAGCCCTCATCGCAGCCACCGACGACATCAGGACCCTGATGGACAACGGGGAAACAACCGCCCTCATCCTTCTAGACATCTCTGCCGCCCGCCTTTGATACCGTCTGCCACGGCACCCTAATAACCCGCCTCTACAACACTGGGATCCAAGGAAAAGCGCTGGACTGGATCACCTCGTTCCTCTCCAACAGAACCCAGAGAGTCCCCCTCCCGCCGTTCCACTCCACGGCCACCAAGATCATCTGCGGCGTACCCCAAGGCTCCTCGCTCAGCCCAACCCTCTTCAATATCTACATGAGCTCCCTCGCCGCCATCGCACGCAAACAACCTCAACACCATCTCCTACGCCAACGACACCCAACTGATACTCTCCCTCACCAAAGACCCAACCACCGCCAAAACCAACCTCCAGGAAGGAATGAAGAACGTCGCGGAACGGATGAAGCTCAGTCGGCTGAAACCAGGGGCGGTGGGTGAGATTTTAAAGTGGTGGGGCGCAAACTAATTAGCATACAGCACCGTAGCGAGCGAGCGCAGCGAGCGAGCCCGAACCCCAAATGGGGGGTTTGGGGGGATTACCCCCCCCAAGAAAATTTTGAAGAAAAATCGTGCATTTTCAAGCAAATTTGAGAAAGCAGGAAGGTTAATAAAGCAATTGTGAAAGTGCAGTTATTACATTAATAGATGGCATAATAACATAGGTAGCTGCTTATTCAGTATTACCACAGAGCTTCATACATTCTGTCCTATTATGCTCAGGTGCTGAATTCAGACTATAAGACTTTCATGGAAATCTTAGCTCTAAGAGTAGAAGAAGTTACACAACAGTATAATGGTTGCCAGGTTCGTTCCGCAGGAGCGTCAGGAACTTGAAGAAAAGTCCACAGTCTTCCCCTACGGCCTTCCGACTCTATTAGACTCTAGAGTAACGAATGGCACGCAAGGGGAAAACAGGGAAACAAAACAAGGAAAGGCGGGGGAAGAAAAACAGTCTTACAATATACTGAACATTAGACTCTAGAGTAACGAATGGCAAGCAAGGGGAAAACAGGGAAACAAAACAAGGAAAGGCGGGGGAAGAAAAACAGTCTTACAATATACTGAATATAAAAGAGGCAGCGCAATGCGCTGTTACCGTGATTCTGGTTGAGCTGAGCTTTGTACACACTTCACATAGGTCCACGCAAGTACCCCAAACATAAATGGTATAAAGGTTTTCGCAATTTTCCAAGGGGAAAGTTTTGATAGGCAACACAAGCAACGAATCGTTCACCCTGCGGGAGACAGGTCCGGCCAGTGAACAAAGGTGAGCAAATCTGTGTAGTCTCCAAATAGAACAAACACTACAAAACTTTTAAAAACAGAGATACAATGCATTTCTTACCTCAATCAGAATTTTTTGTATTCAAACCAACAAGTAGCAGCATTCACTTTTTGTAAAGGAAATCCGCACGTCTGTCTTTCAGTGTAGCAAACTTGTCAATTACTTGCATATTGAAGTCCGGTATCTTTTGGACTAGCTTGCTCTCTACAGACAGCATCGCCAAAGCATTTAGTCTTTCCTCTAGCATAGTGTTTCTGAGGAATGTCTTTATACGCTTTAAGGCTGAAAAACATCGTTCAGCTTCTACTGTTGTCATTGGAGTCGTAATCACAATTTTGAGTAAAGTCACTGTCTCTGTAAGTGAGTTTTCCATATGCAGTTTATGAATTAACCTCAGCAAACTCAAGGCGCTTGTGGCCTTCCGGTACACAGGCATTCCGTAGAGTACAGTTAACTCAGTTCTCAACTGCTCTTTTTTGAGCATGGGATATGCTTCCGCAGCCTGATTCAGAGCACGCTCAGGGAAGGATTCATCATATTGTGCAAACTCTTTACTTTGCAATAAAGTGGCAGTCACCAAATGTTTTGTGAATGAAAAACGTTCTTTTGCCTGCACAATTACAATGTCACATATCTCCTTTCCAATTCGTACCAGAGAGGTGATGTTTTGTCTGCGGTTTGCAAAAATAGAATGCTCTGGCAGTTTGCTCTCCAAATCGTCAACCCCATCTCTCACTTTCATTATCTTTTGTACAAATGCAGATGTAACGGCTTTCACAGAGACAGTATCTATGTCTTTTAGTTGTAACCGATCGTATAATACATCAACATGGGTCATTATGTCATGGAATAAAAACAGCAAGAACTGAAACTCTTTGTCTTGTAGTGTTCTAAGAAAGCCATGGGCTTCATTCTGACTTGTGCGATCAAAGTCTTCTCTGGATGATATGGCGTAAAAACATTTCTCAAGGCCCTCCCTGTCTTCAAAGATTAAGTTGACTGTACGAATGTGAAAGTTCCAACGAGTTGAGGATCCCCTTGGTACGCTTTTGTCCACAATCTCATGAAGGGCTTCTGTTCTTTTGGGGGAACGTGTGAAGAATGCTGCTATGCCTCCGATATCCTGAAAGAAAACTCGTGTCTCTCTGATCTTTGATACCGCCTGTTGCATAATAAGATTGAGTTGGTGGGCATAACAGTGCACAAAATGAGCATTAGGGTACACATCTCGAATTCGTTTCTGTACTCCACCAAGGTTTCCACTCATTACGGATGCACCATCATAGCTTTGTGCGATAAGTTTTTGTTTTTGAGGCAAGTCCGGGAAAATTAGGTCCAGTTGACACAGTATAGCTTCAGTGATGGTTGCTGCACTAGAGTCTTTTAAATGTGTGAACCCAAAAAACCTCTCCACAATGTTTCTGTCACTGTCAAGGTACCGAAACACTAACACGGACTGTGTTTTAGTGGCCACATCAGTGGTGTCATCAGCCTGAATAGCCACAAAGTCTGTGTTTCGCAACTCTTGCACAATATGGCTTTTTATAATTTCCAGCATACAGTCAAGGAGTTCATTTTGTATTGTATTAGAGGTGCCCTTAAAGACTGTAGCACGTGCTAAATGTGTTTCCAAATCCTTGTCTATGGTTGACATTAAATCCACTAGGCCTCGGAAGATACCAGGTTTTGAGGAAGTTTCTGATTCGTCATGGCCTCGCAATGCCAGTTCGAAAGCCCCACAGAAACGAATGCAATCAATGATCCTGGATAGATTTTGTCTGTTCCTATCAACAGCTTCATTGTGTTTTTGAATGGATTTGCGATATGCATCATTTATCTGCTGCTCAATTGGTGCGTCTTCCCCCAACATTCCCAGTCTTGTCAGGTTTTCCAGATGATTTCTTGTGAGCGCATGCTTCTTTATTTTTTCAGCGATGTGCTTCAGGTCAACCATTCCTTGCCGTGTCCAAGAAAAGTCACCACCAAACAGCAAGCAGGGGAAGCAGAACAGAGAATTTTTTATAGGGCACCCTGTAAGCCAATCAGCTTTTTTGTACCAGGCATTTGAGAATGTTCGTTTTGACATTTTTCCTCTGTCCTGTGTAGTTTGCTGTAGATTTATTTCAGGCTGATGAGGTCCTAATTGCTTTATCTGTAGTTTTTGTTCAAGTGGCCGTGACTGGAATGACCTTGCAATCAGCTCTTGTACTGTATTCATGATGGTGTGTTGCTGGCCTTACCAATATATATATTAAAGAAACCTGTCAATAATCAAAATACAACGTATAAGGTGCAGTGCAATAATATGAAATTTCAGTACAAATACAAAATACAGCCATACTGCCTCCTGCCTCTCTGTGCCATAGTGGTTGCTGGAGGCACTGAAAGAGACACTGGAGAGTGACCACATACTACATAGCCCTAACTCCCATGTAAAAAATATATAGCATCAGTTTCCTTACCTTTAACACTGGTCACTGGTGTTTGCTGGGTTGTAGCCGGGGTCGGGTGAGAGAGCAGCAAAGGAGGAGGTTGGGGTCCTCTGGTTGTTTGCTGATAAACCTGTCAATAATCAAAAGTACAACGTATAAGGTGGAGTGCAATAATATGACATTTCAGTACAAATACAAATACATCTCCCCTTCCCACAAAAGGACTGCTAAAATACAGCGGTACTGCCTCCTGCCTCTCCATGCCATAGTGGATGCTGGAGGCACTGAAAGAGACAATGGAGAGTGACCACATACTACATAGCCCTAACTCCCATATAAAAAATATATAGCATCAGTTTCCTTACCTTTAACACTGGTCACTGGTGTTTGCTGGGTTGTAGCCGGGGTCGGGTGAGAGAGCAGCAAAGGAGGAGGTTGGGGTCCTCTGGTTGTTTGCTGATAAACCTGTCAATAATCAAAAGTACAACATATAAGGTGCAGTGCAATAATATGACATTTCAGTACAAATACAAAATACAGCCATACTGCCTCCTGCCTCTCTGTGCCATAGTGGTCGCTGGAGGCACTGAAAGAGACACTGCTTGAGGGCCTGGAGAGTGACCAGATACATAGCCCTAACTCCCATGTAAAAAAATATATAGCATCAGTTTGCTTACCTTTAACACTGGTCACTGGTGTTTGCTGGGTTGTAGCCGGGGTGAAAGAGCAGCAAAGGAGGTTGGGGTCCTCTTGTTTGCTGAGAAATGGCACCAAAATGCAATAATGTTTCAGGTTGTCAGGTGCTGAAAATGAAAAGATAACAATTTATTTTGGAAACAGTAGGGTAATCAAACAGACTGTGGGGGAAAAACATAATGCTCCAATTTTTTCGTTGCAGTTTGCATCCAGCTCTTAGATGACAGTTAATAGCGCGCTGTTGTATGTTAGGATTGTAACTTAGAAACTGCAAGTAACAAAAGGATCTCTCTGACAAAAGCAGTCACTCACCGACCTATTTACATTACGTGTGCTTTGTGATCTGCATGGTAAATGTTCTTTGCAGCATGCACATTAACCCTCTGTGCTACCTTTCCGTGAATAAAAATATCCACTAGGCAAAACTCCAATCTCTCTCTAGGAAGAACATTAATCAGTGGAGTTATCACATTTTAATTGTTGCTGAAAATTGCTGGAGGCCGGGAAGGAGGCAGCAAGCGCATTTAAAACCATAATATACTTGCAAACACAATGCTCCCACCCAAAGTCAGCGCCTGGTGCGGTCACACCAGTCACACCGCCCTAGAGCTAGCCCTGCTCAAGGGTCCTGTCTCCTAATTGGCAGAGTCACTGTTGCTCTAGGGTGTGCTGCTTCATAAACCTGCCCACAAGACCTGGGATTAAACTTCAAAATGGATTGTGGTGGACTGGCCTTCAAGGTTAAGCCACACTTGCCCCCACTAGGGTCCACCTGCCGGTGCTAAAACACCAGGGCTTATAAGGTCCAGCGGGGCCTTCTAAGGTCTAGCATAGGAATGTGATCCCTCAGGAGAGTGGTCTGGTGGACTGGTAATGAAGGTTGAACCTGGTTCCCCAGTTCCAAATTCGGCAGCTCTGACCACAGTGCCACATCCTCTCCCCCACTGAACACGATACTGCCCACTGAGAGAAAATCGCACTGCCTTTAACTACAACCCAATTGTGCCCCGCTATAAACACCTCAATGCAGCTCAATTTATATTTGCACTAGACAAGAGCATTATGCAGAGATGTCAGTCGGAGGCAACTCTGATCGACGACGACATAATGAGGCCCTATGTGTTCTTGTTGAATGCCTGAAGTATCACCACCCAGCCTCCATCACTAAACACAGCATATGTTTGGCATGCTGAAAGTCCCTCTTGCTGCTTTGCTACCCGCAGTTACCCTGCAGCCAGCTTGTCTGACACCTGGCAGCATTCATCCTGTTATGTTACTCTACACAAATGCATAGACTCACTTTCTTTCTCCATCTGGCACTCCGTAGCCAAACCATGCAGTCTCCACCCTTTCACAGGCCACTTACCTGACTACCTCCCTTTGTCTCATACATCACTATCTTGCGTGCAGCACATTTTTGGTTCCTGAAGCATCCCACCTTTATCTGACTGAGGCCTCTCCCATCAAGAATCCACCTTGCCACACAGCTCAAGGGGAATCTCATTCATGCTCATCCTGTAGTTGCCTTCACCATATGCATTTTACTCTCTCTCTGTGTGGAATTTGCCAGGCTGTGGCCACAACCCGCCATGATCTTACTGAGGCCCTGCCACCATTTGCCTCGAATTGCCCACATCTACATTCAGTGTCTACAGTATCTCATTTCTCTTCCTCTTTTTGGAGAACTGTCCTCACCTGAATAAATAACTCCATCCAATTCCCTTTGCAGCACCCTCTACCCAGCTCTAGATAAACCCCTTCCGCTTCTCTTTGCAAACAACTCCTCCTAATTGCCCACCAATTTAGAACAAACCAAATGCCCTGCAGCACTTCCGGTCTTGCCAGGTTCCTCATCCTCTATCCCGCAGTGCTCTCCACTCTGTTTTCCTCCTTATACCACAACCTGTCCTCAAGCAACACTTTCCGCTTCTTCCCCTTATAGTGTGTCTTCCCACTAGTGCTCACGTGCCCAATCCTCTACTGTACACCCACCCCCTGATAATTTTTCAATCAAAAATAGGATTTGATTTCAACATAACAATGATTACTTTTCGAGCATTGCCTACATGTATGCATGTATTGAAAAATGTTAGTAGAAATACCCCCCAAAAAAGATTACTTTTTACCAGGGAGATGATGTGATGGCCTCGACCTGAACTAACAATTGAATCCAACATGTTGCAACACTACCGGATCACATGTCTCCACGCTTAGAGGCTGTGGCATTATTTTGACTGCAAAGATTCATAAGCGCATTAGTTTTGGGAGGTCACTGTTCATAATGGGATTTCAAAGGTAATACACATCACTGTAAATAAACAACTCCCCGGTTCACAGTAATGGGCTCCCATTCATCTAAACACAGACAAAATGAACACTTCAGAGATGAAAGGGGTGCTTGAAAGAGAATCATCAACTAGCCTGTCACAGCCCCCCCCCCCCCAGAAGCTCTTAATGACCTCCTAGAGAGAGGAGCAGGGCATTTGAGGGAATAATTTAAATGGATCTATTTCATTACTTTCTTCCAAGCCCTTTCACAATAAGAGCCCAGGCAGGCAGAAGAGCTGTGATTTTTTTTTTTTTTTAAAGCACAGTGGGTGCCGTGTTTATTAAATAAAACACACCGCACTCCTACTGTTGTGGGCTGAGAGACGAGATGGACTAGGGATGGGAGGCCCTGCAGGAGCGCTGTTAAGAGTTGTGATTTTTTTTTTTTTTAAAGAGTGGAGTTCGCCCTGTTTATTAAAGAAAACATGCTGCGTGCCTCCTGCAGTGAGCTGAGAGACGAGATGGGATAGTAAAGGGAGGCTAAGCAGAAGCACTGTGCTTATTAGAAAAAAGTGCACCGGACGCCGTGTTCATTAAAGAAATGATGCAGCACACCTCCTGAAGTGGCGGGCATGTAGGTCTTCGAGACAGCGCATACACGCTTCAATACACACTGGGCTTCAGTGGCGAGAGCCTGGGGGGACATTTGGAAGGCAAGGTGTGCGAGGGGGCAATCCACAAACACTTCCTCTCGGCATTACCCCAGACCGCCTTCCCTACCCCGAACACACACTTGCAAATACCTGAGCTGCGGTCTGGGCTCAGAGCAGCTCAAGCAGAACACGAAATACTTAGTCCGAGTTAAATATTTGCCAGAGAGGAAAAGTTAACTTTCCCTGCAAGTCTGTCGCAGCCGTCTATCAGCAGTCACTACATCCTTGGCCTATCAGAATTACCACCATTCTTGCCCTCCCCCGGGGACCCCGCTTCCCCACCTTCCATGGAATGGCATCAATCAATTTTAGTGCACCATTTACGGATAGGGCGCCGCGCTGCCTGTGTGACCCGTACTAATGTATCAGATGCGTAATGCCACATACCTTTTTATAAGATTGTCTATCAGGTGACATTTATTACTGAACAACAGTAGGAGGCAGAGTGGGCATTATTTGTCCGTTATGCATTGGTGACGCTGCCGATGCCACTCTACTACCCACAGGCTGGATAGGCAATGGTTCTCGATGGCCTGTCGGCCTGGTGGGCATTATTTCCCTGGTGCGCAGAGGCAGTGGAGGGGCTGTCTCCCTCGTGCGCATTGGCAGGGTGGGAACTGTCTCCCCAGAGTGTATTGTCAGACTGGGCACAGTCTCCTGGTTCGCACTGGCAGCGCGGGAGCTGTTTCATTGGAGTGCGTGGGTAGTGTGGGCATACCCTCGCCAGCCAGGCCTGGCAGACTGGGAGCTGTCTCCGCTGCTTTGGGAGAGGGCATTCTATCCCCAGGTCCTGCTGGCAGGCTGGGCACTGCTTCGCTTCCCCGGTAGTGTATTAGTCCAAAACCTATTTTCCCACTTTCAACCCAATATATTGAATTTCCACCCACCTTCATACTTACCTTTCCACTCCACTCACACACACTTTGGCATGTAAAATCTGTTCAAACTTCCCAGGCACACCCCCGCCTCATCCAGTCACCACCGGGCAGGGGGTTAGTGAGAAATACGGCTCTGTCCTAAGGAATGAGACTTCACCATTGTCCTATTCTGTCTTATATTTTTAAGGGGGAAATACATTAAAATGTGAACTCCTGACAAAAGAACGCAGGAATTTACGGCAGGCTTTTAATTTCTCACTTCTCAAGTCATATCTCTTGCCTAAGCACTTTTCATAATAAAAATTGCCGCATATTGTTTTCAAATTTAAAGGTCATTTCCACTGAGTGAGTAGCGTCTCGTGTTAAGTAGGTTTACTGCTGCAGTGCACGACCATACCTAACCCCGGTCCCCGGCCCTACATTACAACAGGCACGTGAGTCGTGACGTCTGCATGATTCGTGCTGAACTGAACACAAATGTGAATCACATATTCCTGCATTTTAATTTTACACGATGTTCTCTTACTCACTGATCGATGTCCATAATCAGCAGACGAGTCCAGTGAAGAAGAGCGGTCGGACACTGAGTGACGACGGTCTGTGACTGCTGGCCCTGCGCGCACGAGGAGACAGAGAGAGGGAGCCCCCGCCCTAAAGAAACTTATACAGCCTGTCAGCCGCGCGTTTAGTGGAAACGTCACAACGCGCACCGGCGCACGTCCACCAAATCCAGGGCCAATCAGTCCACCCACCCACGCGCCGGCATCCAATTAATGATTGCCTTTATTTCGGCGCGGTGGCCCAGCCAATCCTGGCATTGCATAAGCGCCAGGATTGGCTAGGGGGTCACACAGTCTACTCGCCCTGGCGCATTTCTTAAACAACGGGGCCCAGCCAAAGACACACCCCCCCCCCTGGCCCCTTCGAACGGTCGCTAACCTGGAAAGCGCATGCGCTGGCAAGTTTCCTCCATAATTCATCATGCGCAGCCGAGTTAGACAGACTGTGACATCACGTTCACGTTGTAAACCAGCCCCACCCCCTGCGCACTCCCTATTGTATCGGGTCTGTCCCGGTCGGAGCTGTCGAACACTCGAGTCGATTTAAAGCGCCGCTGTGTATTTTATTTATAGATGTTTAGCTCTCTGCTGCAGCAGCCGCAGGTGCGTCCAGGCTTAGAGGGGCTACGCCCCTACGCCCCAATGGACGCACCGCCAAAACGGAGGTCCTCATCCTTGGACAATCCCCATCTGCCTGGGACTCCTCCTGGTGGCCCACAGCGCTGGGCACCGCACCGACACCCACGGACCACACACGCAATCTGGGATTTATCCTGGACTCCTCGCTCACAATGACCAGACAAGCCACGCCATCTCATCCTATTGCTTAAACACCCTGCGCATGCTCCGAAAGATCTTCCGGTGGATCCCCACAGAAACCAGGAAGACGGTCACGCAGGCCCTCGTCACCAGCCGACTGGACTACGGGAACGCCCTCTACGCAGGAACCACAGCCAAACTTCAGAAACAACTTCAACGCATACAGAACGCCTCCGCACAACACATCCTCAACATCCCTCGCCACAGACACATATCGGCCCACCTGAAAAACCTACACTGGCCCCCCTGTCAGCAAGAGGATCACGTTCAGGCTCCTCATCCACGCACACAAAGCACTCCACGACATGGGCCCCTAATACCTCAACAACCGCCTCTCGTTCTACTCTCCCACCTGCCAGCTCCCCTCCACCAGCCTTTCCCTCGCAACCGTCCCACGGATCCGCAGAGCCACTACCGGAAGGTCGTTCTCCTACCTGGCTGCCAAGACATGGAACTCCCTCCCTGCACACCTACGACTGACCCAGGACCATCTCACCTTTAGGAAACATCTCAAGACCTGGCTATTCGAGCAGTAGCCCCCCCACCCCCCTCTCCCTTCAGCGCCTTGAGACCCTCGCGGGTGAGTAGCACACTCTATAAATGTATTGATTGATTCTGGCTCATCTGTGGGGTCCTCTGCCTCTGCTCATAGGAGAACTTCTCCTGATAAGATGGAGCATGAAGCTAGGATGAGAGAAGCCTAGCTTAGGCTAAGGAGACAAGTAGCCTTAGAAAAGGAGACCCTAGCTCTTGAGAGAGGGAGAAAAAAGATGGGGCTACAGTCGGATGGTGGCAGCAATATCGCTAGTGGCAGGGATAGGTCTTATGACCATAGAAACCTGAACAAGATTGTGCCCCCCCCCCCCCCCCCCATCAGTTAGGGGATGGATTACTGCACTGGAAAGGGCCTGCAAAGTACAGCAGGTACCCCCAGGGCAGTAGGCAGCAATCTTGTGGCTCTCCTTTGCAGACAAAGGTAGAGATAAGCTCCTCACTTTAAGAGAAGAGGATGCTGACAATTACACTGTCCTGAAGAGTGCTCCGATAGATGGGGTTTGGCCTAACCACTGAACAGTACAGGTTGTAATTTTTGAGATAAGGAAAAACCAAAGGTGGTGATGGACGGAGCGTTGACAATACAAACACTCACCCCCAGTCAACTGATCTGTGTTTAATCCATCACCGTTCTTTAGCTCACTCCTCCACCCCAGTTCAGACATGGCCATATGCAAATCAGTCTGACCCTGTGCCTCATGGGAACAGTCCAGCCCGAACTGCCAAGCCATGTCTTTCCTGGACCGGAATCAGGCTTCCCAGGACCGGTTTCTGGCATTACAGCCGTCTTCAGCCGGGCTTGGGTGGCGGAGTGAGCTAAAGAACGGTGATGGATCAAACCCAGATCAGTTGACTGGGGGTGAGTGTTTGTATTGTCAACGCTCCGTCCATCATCACCTTTGGTTTTTCTTTGTTCGCCCTAAGTTGGCAGGGTATGCTCAGACGTGAGTCCCTTGCTCACTTTGCCACTGGAGTCAAGCAAGCCCGACTGAAGACGGCTGTAATGCCAGAAACCAGTCCTGGGAAGCTTGATTCCGGTCCAGGGAAGACATGGCTTGGCAGTTCGCGCTGTACATATGACGGGAACAATATTTAAAAAATGTGATAGATTCGTGTCACGTGATAATGAAAACAAAAGTATGTAGTTCTTCGTGCTCAACCAGAGTCACGTGATAATAGAAATAAAGAAAATTAGTAGTTTTATCAAACAAGAGCTACAGAGTCTGTAGAATCCTAAACGGAATGTAAGTGTGAAATGTAGGCAAGTAATACACAAAATGTATGTACCTGTAGGAAATGTTGAAACATAATTAGCACAATTAAATCCCAAAATTGAGCAAAGAACTGAATTCATGGTAATCGATACATAGATCATTCAAACAAAGCAGCTTAATTCTAAATTTTCATTGAGTCCATTGGGGCTGGTTGTGTTCAAATGGTATATCCAATATGTCTTGCGTTGTAATAGATATTTCGTATTCTCAGAACCTTTTTCTGCCGTGATTTGTTCTAATACGCAAACGCGGAGTTGACTTATGTTGTGATTCAATTTATTGAAATGAACCGCTACTGGTGATTTCTCGTTCGGATGTTACTTTTATGTTCATTTATACGAATTCTGACTTTGCTTTCAGTTTTTCCAACGTAAGCCAATCCACACGGTCAGTTCAATAAATAGATGACGTTTTCGCTATTGCAAGTGGCGTTGACTTTCACTTTGATCGGAATCCCCATTTGGGGGTGTCAGATGGTATTACCTTTTATGATGGCATTACAATTGCCACAGTTCAGACATGGTGAAGTGCCTTTGAACTTCTTTCACTCACTTCTGGGTGTTTTGAGTAGTTGCTGTAAATTACGGGTACGTTGATAAGCAAATCGTGGCATTGATTCAAAAATACAGTTGAAATCTGTTTCAGACTTGAGCATTGGCTAGTATTTGAGAAGGATTCTCTTGATCTGGTAACTCTCTGTAGAGTATTTAGACACAAATACTACCCCGTTAGTGTCGTCTTATTTTGGATTTGAGTAAATCGTCTCTGGCTTTCACCTCAAACTCGAAAAAGTTGTCCTTGAGTGCTAGTGTAGCACATGCCAAGATAAATCTTTTGGGAGTTTGGTAGTCCCAGGTCGTATCATCAAATGCAGATTTCAGTGAACATCACAGAACCATCATATGTAAGAAAAATACCACACAAATGACTAACCACTTCTTAGAGGTAGGCCACACGACCAATGACATGCGTTGGGTCATCATTGAAACACTGGACCCTAATCTACCTAACATACAGAGCCCCCTCAGAGAAAGAGCAGAGATGGATTTATCACGTGTCCAGCCATATGTCAGGCCTTAATGATAACATTCCGTGGATCAGCCTCAGGAAACCTCCATGAAATCCCCAAATGGCTTACAAACAGCAGGTCCAGTAATAAGCACCAATAGTGCGGCGTCAAGATGGCGGTCGCACTCTAAGAGTGCTCCGGACCCCCTCCATCATCTGCCTCGTATCCGCCCGCTTTCAGCTGCCATCGGATCCCTCCATCTACCCGCTGAGGCTCCCCATCCCACCAGCATTGCCCCGGTTCCATTTGAGGGCTAATCAGTACCTCTACTGCCTCCGTTGGACCCCCTCCCTACCGAGGCCTTGAACTCTTAAGATGGCGGCCTCCTTGCCGTCCAGTCTCTGGGCCTGATGTCTCTGCCCCGACGGCCCAGTGCTCAGCCTTCCTCCACTGCCTGTGACTTACCCTGCGGCAGTGGACTGTACCGGGTTGTCGGCCGCGACGCCTTGGAGCCCGGAGCTGTGGTGAGGAAATCGTTTCCCGTGTGGACGGGACTGGAGGGGGGCGAGGGGCGGACGCAGGCCGGCTGCGCTGACGACATCACCCGGTGTCCAGTGCCTGTCCTTGGCCTCCAGATAGGGGTGCGGCCAGAGACCCCTTCGGCGACGAACGCCCGGTGAGTGAGGGCTGCCGAACTTGGATGCCACGGCCGGGCAGGGGCATGAGGTGTCGGGCCTCCCTCCAGCCCTCGCAGGGCAGACTCCCCGATCCCAGGGTGGAGGGGTGAAGACTGTCTGGTGCTGTGCTTAGCCTTACGGTGCCACGGCTGCCCCCCCACCCCCCGGCCTTCTACGATCTGGCTGCCCTCCTGCTACTCTTACATCGCAGAGCTTGGGGGAGACGCGAGTTCGCCCTGCTGGGGGTCCCTGCCTCCTTGGGCATCCCGGACGTCGGGCCCCCCTCCACTGCCTGACCTGCCTCTGAGGCCTCACGGACCGGCTGCCCTCCGGACAATGATGTGCTCCTCAATGGGAATGGTCTGTACGGGCTAAGGACGCCTGTTGCCCTTTTGGAGCCCGACCCACGGCGTGACTCCAAGGTGAGGTGGGATTTCCTGAAGGAGTGGAGAAGGGCCGTACTGACTCTTTTATAGAGACCTGGGTCCGCTCCTGGATGCCCAAAGAGAAACTTTCCCGCTTGTTTGCTGTGGAACGGGCCCACCGCTCTCTCGCTCCCAAGCCTCCGCCTGGAGCTCCCGCTCGTCCCATTTTCCTTAGAATCTTCAACTTCCGGGACAGGGACGCTATTCTGGGGGCGGCCAGGGCGCATGGGCCGCTGCTGCAGTTCCAGAACTCCAGAATTATTGTCTTTCCGGACTATTCCAGGGAGGTGCAGACTCCGCGCCGATCCTACGACGAAGTTAAACAAAAACTCAGGGCTATGGGCCTTCGCTATGGTCTCCTCTTCCCAGCTCGGCTCAAGGTGATCTTCCAAGAAAAGACATTCTTCTTTGACACCCCCCCCAGGCGGCATGGACCTGGCTCACAGATGAGCGGCCCCTCCTGCCTGGAGCGACCCTTTCTCCTGCCCGGGGGGTTCAGACGCAGCCTAACCGGGACGCGCCCAAGTCCCAGCGGCACCGGACCGGGTCTCGGAGGAGAGGCGGCAATCGGGGAGGGGAATCCCACTCGCCGGCTGCACAGTCTCAACGCTCTCCGGTCCGGACTCCAAATCGGGGATCCACCTCCCCCAACCTGGCTACTTCTCTGATTGATATGGGCAGTGTCCCCGGAGCCGGTGATACTCTGCGGAGGGCCATGTCTGACTCGGACCTATCCGGGAGCACTGTGATCCGTGGCTCTGGAGGGGAGAATGGAGTATGACCAGCGCCACATGATGCGCAACTCACAGTTCACCCTTTGGGAGTCTATGCAACGTGACTGTTCTTGACCCCAAGGGCTGGGGCAGACCCGGCTCTACCGAGTGGCCCGGTAGAGATCTGGGCCTTCATCGCAGTCCCGGGACTGATGCGTTCTGCTGGTTGCACGTTTACCATCTCATATTTTAAGCTGTTAGCTGAGCTGGACCCCCCCTCCATGCATTCGGATGAAATGCTATGTCCTTGCTTGCTTGTTTGGTAACAGTTTTAGGTTAGCGGTTCACCTCATTGTGGGTTAGTTGATGGTTGGGAATTCTTTAGGGCGACAGATGCTTCCACTTCAGAAGTGTAGGGTGGGGGGGGGGGGCAAGGGAGGGAGATCGTTGTCTCCCAACAGTTTGTTGTTTTTAGCCGCCTGCGGGCCGCTGTGTTCCGTTCTCATTGGTAGAGCGTTCATAGATGTTCCCGCTGACAACAAGCAGATCACTACTCCCCATACCTTCATCTGAAGGCCCCGGGTGGGTGTTTCTCTTAGGTTGAGAACAGCCCCGTGCGTGCATCCGCCCTTTCACATATCACTCCTCTAGATGTCCTACACCCTCAATAGGACTCTCCACATCCTCTCCTGGAATGTCAATGGCCTCCTCGACCGAATCAAGCGCACGGCCGTCTACGCACTGCCCACCACCACACGTCTGACATTCTGTTTCTCTAGGAAACGCACCTCTTGGGCTCACAATGCAATTTCCTAGCCCGCTATGGGTTTGACAGGGTCTGACATTCTGGTTTTGTGCGGGTTTCCAGAGAGGTGGCCATTTTACTCAGGTAGGGGCTTCCCTTTACCCTGGCTAGCACCGAGACTGATGCAGAGGTCCTCTATGTGGCCATGTCGGGAACGATTGAGGGACACCCTCTGAACCTCCTGTGTACTTACATTCTCCCCGCACTCATGACCTCCACCCTTCGTCGCCTCACGCTGGTGATTTCCTCCTTTCCACAGGGCCTGACTGTTGTGGGGGGACTTTAATGCCGTCCTGCAGCCTTCATGTGACACGACGGGCACCCCGTCGGCACATCGTCTTGCCTATGCGAGGAGCCGGTCTGGTTGGTCATCGGCCTTGGGCCTTTGCGACGTTTGGAGGGTGTGGAACCCCCGCAAAGAACAATAAACCCACACTTCAGCAGCTCATCATACCCACTCCCGTATAGACCTACTCCTGATGCCCGCAACAGACTGCCAATTGACGTCGGGGACTATATTGCCCAAGGGGATCTCGGACCACTCCCCCCCGTCTCCCTCCGCATCAGAACTTTCCCTGTTGGCCCGCAGGCGACTTGGCGGCTGAACGCCTGGTTCCTGCAGGATTCTGCACTGGTGGAATCCCTCGGGCAGGAACTGCGACATTACTTCTCAACTAATATGGGCTCTGTTCCCTTACCGGGGACGCTGTGGGAGGCCGGCAAAGCTGTAGTTCGGGGTGTGGCCAGAGGGCTGGTCCACGCGAAACGTGTAGAGCAGGTCGCCCAGCTCGTGCAGCTGGAGGCCCAGGCAGCGTGGTTAGAAAGAATCCAATTGACCGTTGGCAGCGATGACGCCTCTCGGCAGCTTGCAATGGTCCGTGACGAGATTAGTCGGATCTCGCAGGAGTCCGCTAAAATGCTCTGGCGCTCTTCGGTGGCACGTATATATGGATGGGGCGATAAAAATGGCAAGCTTCTCCACAACCTAGTGTCCTATCCCAAAGTCAACCGCATTATTCCCGAGATTCGGACGGACACTGGGATCCACCATGTTATGTCCACAGCCATTGCGCAAACTTTCGCTGGCTACAACGCGATCCTATATGACGCTCGCCCTCTTTGTACTCCCCTGGCAGACTTTCTGGAGGAGACCGGTACTCAACTGCCATGCCTCCCCCAGGAGATCGCTGATACCCTGGACCACCCCTTTACCCAGGAAGAAATACACAGGGCAATCTCAATGTTACACCCAGGCAAGACGCCTGGGCCTGATGGCCACCCCCTTGAGTACTATGCAGCCTTCCGCGATGATTTGGTTCCCCATTTAGTGGAGCTATTTAATCATGTGTTGGAAGAGGGGTCCTTCCTGCCTGAAACCGATGTGGCCACTATCGTAGTCATCCCAAACACGCAACCGCCCTCCCTAGACTCTGCAGACTACCGCCCGATCTCTTTGATTAATACAGAGGTTAAGATTTTTGCCACCGCGATAGCCCAGCGGCCCGTCCACTCCTGCAAGACTTGGTCCATCTCGACCAGTGTGGGTTATAGCCTGCCAGGGGTACCCGTCATTGCATTTGTCACCTCCACCTGGCTATGGCCCACCGTCATCACCTGACCCCCGTATCTGGCGCTGCTTTTCATCGATTTCGATCCCCCACCTCTCTCCCGGAATTCAGTCCCTTGGAGGCCCAGGTGATGATGGGGAACTTAGGGAGGGAGTGTCCCGGATATATCGGTCGCTGGTGAACAACGGTCCTGCATCCCTGGACCGGATCCGGGCTCGCTGGGAAGGGTGGTTGGGTCCCCTGGAGGAGGCAGATTGGAGGGATGCCCTTATGGCCCACAACCTTGACATCCTCCAAGTTACGCCTGGTCCAATTTTACTATCGCCATGCAGCATACCTCACTCCGGCACGCCTTTTCCGGGCTCGTTTGCGATCCTCCCCGGCCTACAAGTCTGCTCCATCAGATTTCTATCACATGGTATGGCAATGTCCGGCTCTGTCGCCGTTCTGGAGAGGGGTGGAACTCGAGCTCACACTGGTCCTGGGGTGGGAGGTTCCCCATGAACCGAAGCGCTTGCTGTTGGGGGTGCTTGACGACCTTGATGGCTCTAGGGCGGACAAGCGTTTCCTGGGGACTGCGGTGGCGAAAAGAGACATAGCTGCGCTCTGGTCTCAGGCTGAGGCGCAGACTGTGCTGAAATGGAAGAGGGGTGGATTGGTGTGGAGCACAGGAGGAGCCCCTCTTCGAGGCCAGGGGTTGCCCCGAACTATTTGGTAAAGTGTGGGGTAAATGGTTCAATTTGTTACCCGCGTGAGGGTCCGACTAAAACTTGTACATCTACAGTATTTTGGGATTGCCACACCCAGTCCAGCTGGGCCGCCTATACCTTTTGTCGGCGGTTTGTGATGGTGTTTCTTTTACTATGATGCTTGATTTGCAACCAATACATTTATTTGTTATCAAAAAACCAATAAGGTTGATTATAAATTTTAAAAAAAGCACCAATAGCGCATTACCGACAAGCCCCTGAGGTTAATGCACCACATTCTCCATCCTACTGACCAACTTTAACCAGGACAGGACAGGACTACACCAATCAGCATCACTTAGCCATAAGTACATTGCCTCCTCCTCTTGATAAAAGACTCGCAGTTTTGACATCCCAATCTGCTTTTAAAATTTTTTATTTATCACTGCATCACCCGTTACCAGAGGGCACACGCTGCCTTTAACCTTAGAAACCTTACCGTCCCAAGTTGGCCGCTACAAAATGCACTCGCTTCTATTGAGCTCCTTGCCTTCCGTCTACCAGATTGCGGCGCATGCACACCGCATGTTCCGGTAGCACTAATAATTTTACAGGTCGTGCAATCCCGCACGTAACTGACCGCGTCTCACTGCATAAAAGCCTCTAGCATACAAGCGGCCATTACCAGCCTGGAATATGGGAGACCACAGCAGGTTACTAACGGGATACTCATCTAAACCAAGTAAGTTTGTGCATCCGCTTTTCTAAATTGAGACATTGGAGCACCCACAGATATCCATGCTCACTATGTCTTCCCTCTTTTCATTTTCTTAGAGTGGGACTACAGATGATACCCCTCCCGAGCCTCAAATCGCTGCCTAACACTTAAATCTAGTGTAATTATGAGATAAAAGTAATAGTTTGCATGTTGGCAATCAAAATGTTTTTTAAAAAACTTTACACCACCTTAAGTGACCGCATGTCAGTTATCACGAGTGGTCACCCCTTGCTAAGCATATTGCGCTTCTAGCAACCAAGGGCCTCACAGGGTTAACACATTGGCCCTGTTTTTTTATCCTCATTCGCACCAAATCCTCCATGACGGGAGGAGGAGCTTAGCGTGCACCCAAGATGGTCGCGTGAGCTCAGGGCTCCCGGACCTTCGCCACCTCCACCGACTATCCTGACTTAGAGGACCGGTTATTATTGGCACAGCCCTGCTGATCGTTTATCCGTTTTCGGACTTCGGGAGCCGAAGATATGGACTCTCGAATTTTTCCGGCCTACTCCGTGGTGCTGCCCCGGGCTCGGTTTCTCTGCCAGCCGGACTGTAACTGAATAACAACGGATCATGCGAGCCTCCCTTGCCCGGTCGTCTACTTTCAGTTTCGTTTCTTGGGCTTGGACCTATCTGACTTTGTCTCGCTAGCCCTGACTTGCTACTTTCGACCTACCCACGCCTCACCAACTGGCGTTTCGGCCTCCTTTACTCTTCACCTGGTGATAGGTCCCCATCTTATTTTCCACATTGCAGCGGGCGCATCGAGTCTAGCCATTTTTACTAGGTCTCAAACTACCCTTCGGGGCGCACGACCTAAGATGGCCGCCAAGCCTGAGGGCGAGAAACGCAAGACCAGACCGGCGATGCGAGGGGGCTCCGTGCAATCAAATGTCATGGACAGGTACACCCTCGCTAAGGGCTCTCCGGGCGGATCGACTAAATCCCCGGCCAACGTTGGAGAAGAATCCCCGATGGATGAAGATCTGTCGTTGAGGGACTTCATGGGCGCCATTGCCGGGATGAAGGCCACACTGGGTCAACAGTATGATGCCCTGGCCCACAAGTTGGATACGGTCGCTATCGACGTTACCCTGATCAGGGCTGATCTTGCGAAAACCAACGAAAGGGTCAAATCCCTCGATCTAAAGACGTCTAGCCTTGTTACTGACGTCGCCGATTTACAGGCAGAGGTCGGTAATCTGCGCGCCGCCCGTGACTATCTCACTCGACGCTTGGACGATTTTGAGGGCCGAGCGAGACGGAACAACGTCCGTTTGGTTGGTGTCCCGGAGACATCGGAAGCATCCTCGGTGGACCTGCTGGTGGAAGATCTGGTCCTGAATCACCTAGCACCCAAGGGCCTCAGCAAGTTTTTTGCTGTGGAACGTGCACACAGGATCCCGGGTGGCCCGCCTAAGCAGGGAGCCACTCCGCGTCCCATCATTGCTCGTATCTTTAACTTTCGGGACAGGGATGCGATCCTGCAAGCGTCACGCCTATCTGGTCCTACGGCTTATGAGAACACTACAGTCAGCTTCTACCCGGACTTTACCCAGCAGGTTCAGAAACAGCGACTTGGGTTCCAGGGGGTGAAAAAGAGGCTGAGGACTAGAGACATGAAATATGCTATGCTTTTCCCGGCCCGGCTACGTGTGGTGTACAATGAACGAACATTTTTCTTTGATCATCCAGGGGCGGCAAGTGACTGGCTGGACACGCTGCCTCCGGGACCAGATCATTCTGCACACTCTAGACACTCCGGTGGAGCCGGGGGCGGCCCGGTGGAGCAGGAATAGGGGGCGGAATCGGCTCCCGGTCCGTCGTATTGACTTTCGGCTGTGGTCTGGTGTTGTACCACTATTGCTTGCTAATGTGCTATCTTATTGGGGTGTGAGCGGGGGGGGTGGGTGAGTCTTCCTCCTCTGGGGTTCTTCTCGTAGACTAGTTGTATGTTAGGGCGACAGGCACACTGCAAGTTGGGGTGGCTTTTGAGTCTTACGCAGGGGTGCGCGGTGTGTTGTACGGGGTCTCTCGGGGGGTTGTGGTTTACGTTTCACTGTTTTCTTCAAGGCATAGTATCGATGATCTCCTGCTGTATAGTGTCGCATCGGGTGTGGGATGGGGATGGGGTTGATCGTTGGGATGGGGGGTAGGGGACTTAAGCTACTGTGTTGGAACGTTAATGGGTTGGGGGATAGGATCAAGCAGGGCGTGGTGTTGCAGTTGTTGCGACGTTTGTCCCCTGATGTGGTTTTGCTTCAGGAGACGCACTTGCTTGGCAATACGTGCCATGCCATGACTAGGCGTGGCTATCGTCTCATGGCGCACTCAGGTTTCACTTCTGGCTCCAGGGGGGTGGGCATTTTGGTTCGGAGCTCCCTCCCTCTTGCTGTTGACAACATCATCCTTGATGATAGGGGACAGTACGCCGCCATTGTGGGGCGCTGGGAGGGGAGGGTTATTACCCTGCTCTCCGTATATGTCCTGCCGGGTCTCCAGACTACTACTTATGCGGATCTGGGAAGAGTGATCTTGGGAGTCCCCGAGGGTCTGCTTGTAGTGGGCGGAGATTTCAAGTCTGTGGTGTCGGGGATGTGTGATCGCTAACCAACCCCCCCCCCGTGAAATTGCGAAGTCACAATCCTGGTTGGGGGACTTCCTGGAGGCTCTGAGGCTCACCGGCTGCTGGCGCCTGCTTCATCCTGGACGCTTGCAGTATACCTTCCACTCTGGGGCCCACGGCAGTCTTTCGAGACTTGACTATGTGCTGATGCCCTCCTCCCAGGCCTCCTTCATAAGGGAGGTGAAGCATCTAGCTAGGGGTATCTCGGACCATTCCCCACTTTGGTTGGTAGTGGACGCTTACTTGGGGTCGGAGGGTAGAGTGGCCCCGATAAACCCCTGGTATCTCCGCGATCCCAAGGTCAGGGCGGAACTCATTAAAACGATTGACCAATACTTTGCTGAAAACGTGGGTTCTGTGTCCTCCTCTGTCACGTTGTGGGAAGCGTATAAAACTGTTGTTCGGGGCCAGGCCCTTTCCTTGATTGGCAATGTTAAGAGATGTAGGCGGGAGGAGGTTGTCCGACTTGAGCATGATATTACCGTTCTTGAGGGGGAGTTGGAGTCCGTGGTCACCCTGGAGAGGCTGCACCTTTTGGGTCTAAAACAACTAGAGTACAGGGCGCTGGTGACAGATGCGGTAAAGGAGATGAGCAGAGAACAGCAGGGACGTTTGTATGATGTGGGGGATAAGGCGGGGAAATTGCTCGCTTGGCTGGATAAGAGAGAATGTGCGAGTCGAGTGGTCCCTGTGATTGTGAATGTGAATGACGTGAGTATCACTGACCCAGCTGATATTGTTGAATGTTTCGCTGACTATTTCAGGGAAGTGTACTCCCCTGTATCTGATAGACCTGAGCAGGACTCCCACCTGCTCCTGCGCGATATCTCGCTGCCACCTTTGTCCGACCCTGAAAGGGATCTCCTAGAGGCTCTGCCTACAGTTGATGAGGTCGCGACCGCCATCCGCTCGGTGCGCTCGGGCCCTAATGGACTCCTTATAGAGCTTTACAAGCTCCGTCCAGATGTGATAGCACCGTATCTGCGGTCGATGTTTTTGGAATCACTGGAGGTAGGTTCCCTCCCTCCTGATCAAAGATTGGCTTCCATAGTGGTGATTCACAAGGACGGCAAGCCACGTGACCGCTGCGCCTCCTTTAGGCCCATATCATTGATTAACGCTGAACCGAAGATCCTGGCCAAAGTGCTTGCTAACCGCTTGGTCACTGTCATAAGCGATCTGGTTCATCCGGACCAATCCGGATTCATACCTCATCGCAACACGGCACTGAATCTCCGGTGCTTGCATGGAGTCCTCGCGCGGGCGGCGACTCTGCGAGAACCGGCCGTCTTGGCGTCTCTAGACGCCACCATGGTGTTTGATACGTTGGAGTGGCCATATCTTTGGGCAGTTCTCTAAATTCGGCCCTACCTTCATTGACTGGGTGAAACTGCTCTACACTGACCCCTTAGCCCAAGTGGTGGTAAACGGTCGTGTCTCAGCCTCCTTTGCTCTCGGTAGGGGGACGCGCCAGGGCTGCCCCTTGTCTCCTCTCTTGTTTGCCCTTGCTTTGGAGCCACTGGCGGCGTGGCTGAGATGGGAACCGTCCTTGAGGGGCATTAGATGGAATCCGGAGTTTGAAGATCGCGTATCTTTATACGCAGATGATATACTCCTGTATCTAACGTCGCCTCGGAAATCGTTGATTGTCCTTTTTGACGTCTTGAATTCTTTCCATACAAATTCCGGTCTTGTCATTAACTGGTCTAAGTCTTGCGTCTATGTTCTCTACGGTGAGGCTCCTCTCCTGCCTCGTGGATGTCCTATCTCGGTGGTGCGGGAGGGCTTTAAGTACTTGGGGATTTTTATCACCTTGGACCCTGTGCTTCGTTATGAACGCAATTTGTTGCGCCCTCTCCAGCGCCTCCGTGCTGATGTGACTGCGTGGGGTAGGCTCCCTCTCTCTCCTCTGGGACGGTCGGCGTTGTTTAAGATGTCGTCGCTCCCCCGGTTCCTTTATGCGCTGCAAAATACACTTGATATTGTGCCTGCCCGCTACTTCCGTGAGATTGAAAGCCTACAGAGACAGTTGATATGGGGGGGCCGTTCTCGTATCGCTCTTGCGAAGTTGACGCTCCCGTGGTACGACGGGGGTATTGCGCTCCCGGACATCCGCCGCTACTATTGGGCCTCTCAGCTGGGGGCCATCAACCACTGCACTTACGGTCCTTTGCCAAATCCGGCGTTTGAGATGGATAGATGGCTGCTACCCGGTGGAGATTATAACAGGGCTCTGTACGCGAGATCTGTTGGCAAATCTCTCACGGGCCCCACTAGGACGGCAGTACAGGTGTGGTATCGCGCTACAGCGGCCCTGGGCTGGGCTGATAAGCCGACTCGTGCTACCCCGCTTTATGCGTCGGTAAAACTTGGATCCCTCTGGAAGTCGAAGGGTTTTGATAAGTGGGATGTGATCGGTATCAGCAGGGTGAATGATGTGTGGGTCAAGGGTAGAATCAAGACGTTTGAGGAGCTGAAAGTGGAGTATGACTTGACTGATAGAGAATCCTTTCGGTATGCGCAAATCCGACACGCGGTTTTGTCAGTCTTTCCCCTGGGCTCGGATATTCCGGAGGCGTCCCCGCTCGAAGATCGGATACTGGATGGGCATGTCCCTGATAGCACGATCTCGCTCATTTACAAAAAGTTGATCAATACCAGAACCGACCTACTGAGTAACCTTCGAGAGGTATGGACTGGGGACGGTCTGGAACTCGATGACGAGGATTGGCAGGCTGCGATCTCTTCCCCGAAGGAAGTGGCTATCCCGGCGCGCCTCCGGTTTGTCCAACTCAAAATTCTTCATAGGGTTTACGTGACTGGTCCGCGACTGGTGCGCATGGGATTCTCTGTGGATGGTCTGTGCCGGCGTGGTTGTGGTTTGGTGGGCACGTTTCTCCATATCATTTGGGAATGTCCTGTAGTGATGCGCTATTGGACCCGCGTGCACGAAGTTATGAGTGAGGTCACGGGTGTGCAATCGATGCCAGAGGCGAGACGGTGTCTGTTGAATGTCTGGGAGCCGAATGATTATGACCTGGCGCAGCTTCGATGGGTGACCTTGGGTAATATGATTGCCAAGAGAGACATTGCTCAGTTCTGGTGTGCCCAGAGGCCGACAGTTCTGGTGTGGCAACAAAACATGGACTGGTGCATGTTTAGGGAAAAGACAGTGTATGTTTCCCGTGGCACGCCCCGCAAATGGGGGAAAATATGGAATCCTTGGAACGCATACCGTGGTGATATATGTACTCCCCCCCCCCGTTCAGAATTGGACACTGACCAGTCACCCCCCCGGCCTGATGTTTCCTCCACGGGAATCTAGATGTCTTGCTTATTCCTGGTCTCCTCCCCCCTCCCCAATCTCAACGCATGTTTCTGATATTTGAAAATGTACCCCCCCTCCCCCGAAATGACACATTTGTAATGTACTGCCTTGTTTTTTGTTTTCTTTTCTATGTCTCTGTTTTTTGTTACTTGAATTAAATAAAAAGATTCCCCCCCCAAAAAAAATCCTCCATGACGGCACGCCGTCAAAGCTGCATAACCACCAGCCTGGAGTCCCTCGCTGCATGTTATAATATAGTCGCTGCGCACACTGAGTTATTAGCAGCATGCGCCGCCACCTAATCAAGGCCATGTATTAAATCACTGTGGTAGTCACTTACCTGAGACAATGACTACGGCACTAACTTAAGATTGCATTTTATGTTGCTATTATACGTGTCCTGTTTTCTTCCTAACAGGTTTTTATTGACAGTGTCTGTGAGTACGCCAACACTACCACACACCTTAGCGTGTGTGTAGGTACTTCACATGGCAATTCCACTTTTGCCACTCACTTTCACTCACCAGGTCCTGAAGTAAGCCAACTTTATCTACCTTTCGGGCTGAAACATGTAGACCACATTATCTATCCAACTTGGGGTAATAACTCTCTAGTAGTTGCATCACATATTTTTTATCCATATCCTGGGCCGTCATTAATAAATACTACAGGCAAGGATTCTCAGATATTTTTAATTCACTACACTTTACACAAATCACACCAGCTCCACTGTAATCAGGCGTTGTAGCACAACCAGGGGGCATTCGGCCACCCGGTTGGGACCCCAATGATGAAGCATGACACCAACTAGGTTGGTGTGTGAGGGGTCTTTTGAGCAAATCTAATGGGTCCATGTACTTACCACAACAGTGATTGTCACACATTTACTCAGTGGGTCCGTCCACAGTGTTTTTTGTTTACCCATACCCCTTAGGGAGATGCATGGGTTGCCCCATCTTCTGTTTTATTACAGGGAATGCCAAAAGAAACTACAAAAACGTGGACAGTTCTATACCAATCCACACTTAAAAGAAAACCAGAGAAAAACATCACCACAGATTAAAAGTACAAAACATTATCCCTGCACAAATAGGTCTGGAATCCCAGTCTGAGAAAAATATCAGCCTTACTTTAGGACACCCTCTGCACCAACCTCCACTCAAAAGATTTAACTTATGGCCAGGTAAATGTGAAGGACTGATTATTTCAAACTATTTTTACCACTAGCACAGTGTTCAGCAAAGATTTTCACAAAGACACTATTTAGCCACTTTAACAGCTGCACAGCACTTAAAATAACTTATCCAATCTTAAACTGGCACCGATCGATTGTTACTTAGATAGATATTACAACATTTTGTAATGTTTTTAACTGTGACTTTAATCTCTATCATTTTAACTTCCATTGCATTCTACTGATTTTTTTTTTTGTGCAAAATTAAGCTACCAAAGGATGAGTATGGAGAGCCTTAAGGAGACTTTGTATGTGTCTATGAATAGTCTGTACCAAAGGGAAGTGTACATTTATATAGAGCACCCTAAGACTCTGCTCTATATTTCGGTCAGGCAAGCAAGTTTTTACATAATCCACCCGTCAATGAAACCTTGCTTTCCTGGGAAACTCTATTATATGTAACTTTGTGTCTGCTCTGAGAACAAACATACTTAGATCAATCCAAACTGAACTAAAGACGGATTCTCTTGCTATTAAGACTGAGCAGGGTCCTATTTTTATCCATCATTTGGTGGAGAAAAAGGTGCGTTTTAGTCGCATGTGGCACTGGGTAGATTACTGAAAAGAAAAAATGGGCAGTCTTTATCTCTGCAGAACACTACTTCTTTCGAGGGATTTTAACCAAATTTTCCAGGTATCATGAATGACCCCACTTTATCAGTTAAGCTGCCATTAGATGCTTGACCTAAATAGACAAGAGCACTGTCTCCATCCCAAAAAAGAATGGGAACTCACAATGAGAGGATAAAGTTTAAAGGGGCAATCAAAAGAAAAATGTTACATACCCAAAAAGCATCTGTTATTGGCATGTACAGCTATTGATTCACATGCTTTGCATACTCCTGCCATCTAGTGTTCGGTCCAGATGTTTGCAAGTTGTTTTTCTTCGAAGAAGTCTTTCCAGTCATGAGGTAGGTTACTCCTCCTTTCGGTGATAGTGAGCATGGGCATCGACTCCATTGTTTTCCAGCAGCGGGTGAGAATGGAGTTAGTAAGTGTAGAATAAAGATGTCCATGTGAATGTATGTAAGAAACTGCATCAGGTATAGGTACGCAGGTTTTCAGGTGGGGGCATGTGAATCTACAGCTCTACATGCCAAGAACAGATGCTTACTCGGTAAGTAACATTTTCTGATCGAGGTATGTGAGCTGTAGATCACATGCTTTGCATAGACTATACAGCAGTATACTCCCAAGGGGGTGGCTAACCTGTAGCTGTTGCAGTTTGAAAAAGTGTTTAAAGTGCTGGCTGGCCTACATTAGCTTGTTGCCTCCCCAACACATCTACACAATAGTGCTTGATGAATGTGTATGGTGTAGACCATCTTACTACCTTACAGACGTCAGCTAAGGGAATATTCACTAAGAAGGCCATGTTAGGAACTATTTTGAGGGTGGAATGTGCTCCGGGGGTATTGTTAGGGTTATTTTTGCTTTCGTATAACATGTCTGGATACATTTTACAATGCTCGATTTAGATATGGGATTGCCTTTGTGTGGTGGGGAAAAAGCGACAAAAAGTTGCTTTGTCTTACGAAGGTGTTTTGTTCTTTCTACATAATACAGTGGAGCTCTTCTAACATCTAGTGTGTGTAGAGCTCGTTCTGCTACAGAATCAGGCTGAAGAAAGAACAAGGGTACCTCAACTGATTGAGTGATATGAAAAGCAGAAACTACTTTAGGACGAAATTGGGAGATTGGTTCGAAGAACCAATTTGTCTTTGTGAAGTTGAAAGAAAGGCTATTGTATAGTTAGTGCCTGGAGTTCACCAACTCTCCTTAGAGAAGTGATTGCAATAAGAAAAGCAACCTTCCATGATAGGAATTGTAATTGATACCTGTGCGTTGGATCAAAAGGTGGTTCCATTAGCCTTGTAAGGACTATGTTTAAGTTCTATACTGGTGCAGGTGGAACTCTTGGTGCTTTTACTCGTTAGCCCTTCCATAAAGACCTTAATCACTGGTACTCGGAATAGAGTCAAGTGTTGTCTGTTTTGTAAGTATGCAGCTAGATGGAAGAGAATGGATGTGTAGGCTAGTCCATATTGCTGTAAATAACAGATTATGTTTTGTACTGAAGTATCAAGGGGATTGATATTGTTAATGCTACAATAGATAACAAACCGTTTCCATTTTGCTGCATAACATGCTCTAGTAGTAGGTTTCCTAGCTTCCTTTAGGATATTCATACAGTCTGGTACTAATTTTAAATAACCAAACTGACTACAGTAGCTAAATCGCTAGGTTGAATTCTTTGGGATTTGGATGCCTGATTTCTCCATGGGTCTGAGAGAGGAGACTGGAGTGGAGACACAGCTTTTGGTGTGGAATTACTGAGAGCTCCAGCAGGGTGGTGAACCAAGATTGACGTACCCATGTGGGAGCTATGAGAATCAGTTTGAGGGATGTTTGTCTGAGCTTCCTAACTACAAATGGAATGAGTGGGAGAGGTGAAAAAGCGCAGGCAAATATCCCTGACCAGTTCATCCATAGGACATTGCCTTTGGAGAGCGGGTGTGGGAACCTGGAGGCAAAGTTTGGGCATTTTGTGCTGTGGTGAACAGGTCTCTGTAAGGAAATCCCCATTCCTGAAAATAGGGAAGAAGAATTTGGGGATGAAGTTCCCACTCATGGATTTGCTGTTTTTGTCTGCTGAGAAGGTTTGCAATCTGATGGTTTACTCCTGGAAGATGTTTATGTTCATTTTGTGGTTTATAGCCCATTTCCAAATAGCTAGTGCTAAGCGTGATAGTGGGGGAGTGTGTGTGTGAGAGTGTGAGTGAGTGTGTGTGTGTGTGTGTGTCTGTCTGTGTCCAGACTTGTTTCTGTATATGGTACATTGAGGTCATGTTGTTGGTGCAGACTAGGACTGCTTTGCCTATGAGGTGAGTTTGATGAGCTCCGAGCTCTAGAAACACTGCTAGTAGCTCTAGGTGATTTATATGGAGGCTAGTTCTTTAGACTCCATAACCCTTGGATTGTGTGATTCTGTAGGCGAGCACCCCAACCAGTGAGCAATGAGTCTGCTGTTATCACGGTCTGTGGAACTTGGTTGAGAGAAGGCCGCTGTTTGGATACATTTTGTGGGTTCCACCACTGCAGAGAGCGATGGGTGTGGCCATCTACCAACACTAGATTGGTCAACTGACCCTGCAACTGGTTCCAATGACTTGCTAAGCATTCTTGAAGGGGATGCGTGTGAAGTCTTACGTGGGGAACAATTACGATGCAAGACGCCATAATTCCTAGCAGTTGCACGAATACTCTTGCTGGTAATGATTGGCTGGGCTGAAACGGAGTGAGAAGGGACTGAATACTGTGAATTCTGGCTGTATTGGGAGAGGCTAGAGCTCTTTGAGAGTCTATCGTGGCTCCCAGATAGGTCTGTGTGTTGGAAGGCTGTAGACGTGACTTCAACGCGTTCACTGTGAACCCTAGTTGGTGAAGTAAGTGAATAGTGGTTTGCGAGTGTTGGAGACACATTTGGTAGGTGCTGGCTTTGAAGAGCCAGTCATCCAGGTATGGGAAGATGTGAATGTGCAGTCTTCTCAGATGGACTGCAACTACTGCCAGGAATTTGGTAAATACCCTGGGAGCAGTGGTAAGTGCAAACAGGAGTACTTTGAATTAGAAATAATGACCCGCTATTATGAATCGTAGGTATTTGCGATGAGCGGGATGAATTGGAATGTGGAAATATGTGCCTTAAGTCTACAGTGGAGTGCACGTGCTGCTACAATTTCTCTTTTGCCTGAACTATTTTGGCTAAAACATCTGACTTGAAACCAATGTTTCTTGTGCAAATAGTCACTTTTTATTTTGATTTTCTTTGAGTCAATTATTCATTTTCGACTTTTTTTGGAAAATTATTTAAATCAACATTTTCATTTTTTAGACCTTATGTACGACACAAACATGTATTTACAATGTTATATGACCACTTATCATCATTCAAACAACAAGCATACCTCTTTCATACAATGCACTATATACAACACTTAAAAGAACAGACAAACAAAGGAGAAAATATATCAATTATTTTCAGTTGAAACAAACGAAATGTTACAACAAAAGCCTTATCAAAATTAAACACAGTGATGATAATTTCTACAATTTGTTGTCACTTTGGATTTTTTGGGGGCTTTTCCAGTCTACGCGTTTCGAACTTGTGTTTCTATCGAGTTCTCATCAGGACCGTAGTCTGTAGGAGAAAAAAGATGTGGATTTCAAATCTATTCTTAATGTGATGCTGCCCTCCCCTCCACTACAAGCCTCCTCCTCTTACCTCTCTGTTTTCAAGAGACCATTATGGGTTCAAATGTTCCCGTCGAAAAAAGTGGACCTAGAAAAATATGTTGGAATGTTTTAGCCTCACATCCATGTCTAATTCTCGCAGAAACCCATTCAGTCACCATTCAACTGTGACTTACTTGTTGAACGGACCTTTTAATGTGTGTTGTTGTACTGATTGATCAATTTCTTCGCTCCTCTGAAACAAAACGGGCGAATGGGGGCAAATTAATATGCTGTCAAGTTTTGTTTCCCACTGTTTTGCAATAGGTGCTCTGGGACTGAGCTTACCTTATGTGGAGGGCTGGCTTGACGGGCCGTGGTGTTCTGAGCCCGAATCACAGACAGTTAGTAATCCAATTTTCATCAACCTCATAATACACTGTGCATGACTACCCCAGAAACAGACTCAGGACAATATCCGTTGTGCACCCCCCAGCTATTGCCCCAATAATGTTAACAGCAATTCAGCAGTGTCATTTACAATATGACCAACAATTACCAGAATGCAACATAAATGCCAACCGGGCCGGTAAAAGCCTATCTCTTAAACACAATAAGATCTTGAACATACCAACGTCTTGCGCCAAAAACAAAAGACAAAAACACACGGATCTTTCAAATTACACCATTTGAAATGTACAAATGGATTCACATTCGGCTCGCAAGCACATATGAAAGGGGCGATGAAACTACACAGCCCATGATCCTTTGCGGACCAGGAAACGCGCAGATCGAGCAAACGGCAGTGAACGAGGGAGACGGTACAACACACCGGCCTCGCCCGATTCAAGTAAGAATCTTGTTGCAATAACTACAAACTAGATAACGTGCCGGCACATAAAAAAGCGCACCCAGTAATCCGCGCTTGTCCTTTTGTTTAGGAAGACGAAGGCTCAGAACACCACGGCCCGTCAAGCCAGCCCTCCACATAAGGTAAGCTCAGTCCCAGAGCACCTATTGCAAAACAGTGGGAAACAAAACTTGACAGCATATTAATTTGCCCCCATTCGCCCGTTTTGTTTCAGAGGAGCGAAGAAATTGATCAATCAGTACAACAACACACATTAAAAGGTCCGTTCAACAAGTAAGTCACAGTTGAATGGTGACTGAATGGGTTTCTGCGAGAATTAGACATGGATGTGAGGCTAAAACATTCCAACATATTTTTCTAGGTCCACTTTTTTCGACGGGAACATTTGAACCCATAATGGTCTCTTGAAAACAGAGAGGTAAGAGGAGGAGGCTTGTAGTGGAGGGGAGGGCAGCAACACATTAAGAATAGATTTGAAATCCACATCTTTTTTCTCCTACAGACTACGGTCCTGATGAGAACTCGATAGAAACACGAGTTCGAAACGCGTAGACTGGAAAAGCCCCCAAAAAATCCAAAGTGACAACAAATTGTAGAAATTATCATCACTGTGTTTAATTTTGATAAGGCTTTTGTTGTAACATTTCGTTTGTTTCAACTGAAAATAATTGATATATTTTCTCCTTTGTCTGTTCTTTTAAGTGTTGTATATAGTGCATTGTATGAAAGAGGTATGCTTGTTGTTTGAATGATGATAAGTGGTCATATAACATTGTAAATACATGTTTGTGTTGTACATAAGGTCTAAAAAATGAAAATGTTGATTTAAATAATTTTCCAAAAAAAGTCGAAAATGAATAATTGACTCAAAGAAAATCAAAATAAAAAGTGACTATTTGCACAAGAAACATTGGTTTCAAGTCAGATGTTTTAGCCAAAATAGTTCAGGCAAGAGAAATTGTAGCAGCACGTGCACTCCGTTTTATCAGTAGCTTGTGGCAAGCTGTGCTGTTGGGTGCCCAGACCCAGTGGTGGTATTAAGTCTACAGTGGACATAAAATTGCCCTCCTGTAGAAGTGGGAGCACTTGAATAGGTCTCAAGGAGCCATCCTTTTTGGGGATGAGAAAGTACAGGGAGTACACGCCTGTCCCTTGATGCTGTAACACTACAGGTTCTATGGCTCCTTTGTACAAGAAAGATTGGACCTCTTGCTGAGGTAGATGTAAATGTTCTGGTGACATTTTGTGAGAACATGGTGGAATGTTTAGTGGATTGTTAGTAAGCTCCAGGCAACAACCATGTTGGATAATTCCCAACACCCATTTGTCTGTGGTAAAAATGGGGAGGAATTGTAGAAGACAACCCCCGACGGGTGTTAAATGTTTGGGGGTGGGGGTGCAAGGAAATCACTGCTTGTTGGGGGACAGGGGATAACGTGGTGTGGAACCCCTGCCTTGACCTTTGTTGTTGTTGCCTCTGTATCCTCCTCTAAAAAAGCCCCTTGTAGAGGATGATTGATTGTTGCCTTTGTAGGATGCGGCAGTATTGTCTGAGGGCATGGGTTTCAACTCTCCACGATAGAAGGTGCGGCGAAAGGAGCCCCAATTAGAGGGAGATTGCAGAGCTCCCACAGACTTGGCAACTTCTGTGTCTTTTTTAAAATTATTTTTAAAGACCTATCTACTTCGGGCCCGAAGAGATGTTCCTTGCCAAAAGGAGTATTTAAAATAGATTGTTGTACTTCGGGTTTGAAACCAGAAATCCTCAACCATGCATGTCTCCTTAATAACACACTAGTGTTGATCTCTCTAGCGGAGGTGTCTGCAGCATCTAAAGTGCTTCTAATTGAAGAATTGGATAAGAGCTTCCCTTCCTGGACTAAATCCTGGGCTTTTGCTTATACTCATCTGGGAGGTATTGTAGCAATTGCTCTACTTCGTCCCAGGGTGCCCTATCATATCTGACTAGCTGGGCTTGGGTGTTGGCAATGCGCCAATGATTTGCTGTTGGGGGGCTACTCATTTACCGGAGGTGTCTAATTGTTTTGACTCTGTCAGGAGGGGAGCATCACCTGTAGTCCCGTTTACGGGCATTAGAGACCACTAAGGAGTCTAGTGGTAACTGTCCTTTAATAAAGACTGGATCTGAAGGAACAGGCTTATATTTTTTTATCAATTCAAGGGGTGAGAATGCAAGCATGCACTGGATCTTTTAAGATATCTTTGGCATGTCTCATCATGCCTTTAAGCATAGGTAAAGTGTGTCTGGCCCTTTGTGTGCTACTGAGCGTTTCAAATGGGAAATCTTCCTCTAGAGATTCCTTGTATAAACTGTACACCATGATACTCTGTAGCTCTAGCAAGTAATTATAGATATCCTACATTGTCATCAGAAGGAGAAGGCTTTGTAGATTAAAAATCTGTGTCGTTATCTGTGGGTGAATCAGTGGTGTAATCCTTTCAGGGATCTATTGGTGAAATATTGTCGATCCCCCCCCCCCACATCTCCATTATCATCAAAATCAGGTGGTGGTGAATAGTTGGTGTAATAAATAAATGCTCCAATGGTGGGGAGGTGGTGTAGGGGAACTTGGTGGAAGAAGAGGAAGAGGAGAGGGGTTACTACTTACATTCTTCCTCTTCAAAGTAATATGATTAGATGTGTCCTCTGACTCAGGCTGGCGTTTTTGAAGTGGTTTAGTAAGGACACGTCCTGTATCTGGAATTATAGGGAGTTCGTTTTTTTTTGGGTCCCATTTGGGTGTTGGGGTGCAGAAAATTGGATCCTGCAGCTTCAGAGGAACAATTTGGGGTTTCAGCACAGAGGACTTTCGTGCCAGTGTGGAAAGAGTTTGATGCGGAAGGCGGTTTTGTTTTCAGTGTCAATGATTTCGGCTCCAAAGCGGTTTTGGGCTTTGAGCCTGAAATCGCTGCAGAGCCTGAAGGTTTTGGCTCGGTGCCAGACTTTGGCCGACTCGATCCCGAGCCGGACGGCTTAGTGACATGTTTCAGTGCCGAGCCAGAGGGCGGGTGTCAGAGGCCCGCAAGCAGGGGTGGGACCGAAGCCTTTTGTTTCGGGTCAGCTTGAGTTTGGGTGAAGGGGCGTTCAGTACTCATGGGACATTGACCTTGTGGCAAGTCTTCTTCCATCTTGGAGTCCGATTCTAGAACAGAGGCAAGTTCTTGTTCTTCCCTGACCCCTTGTGCATCTAATTCATGCTCAGATCCATTGCCGAGGATATCCCGCGTGCATTCGACGTTTTGACTTTGCATTTCGCTACATTGAGCCCGAAAATCACGGAGCGTTTTCTTCAATCGGAACGACCTGCACATGTCGCAATCCTGTTCTTTGTGCTCCGAAGACCAGCACAAGTTACACACTTTGTGCAAGTCTGTGTGCTTGGCGTGCCACCGAGGGCAGAATTTGAAAGGAGTACGGTCCATCGACTGCGAAGTGGACCGACGCAGTTAGGCCGGACAGCCTTCCAGAAGATCTTCGATCTAAATAGTCTTTCCTTGACTGATGTGATACATGGAGAAGTGGGATATGCGTTTGAAACAATACCGACATGAGTAGAGTGGATTGCGCACCGAGGGGAACCTGAAGAAACGGTTTCAAAGGGGAGCGCAGTCATACACGTCCAAACCCGGAAAAAAACAATCTAACAATGGAGTTGATGCCCTTGCGCACTATTACCAAAAGGAAGAGTCACCTACCTCGTGACTTGAAAGACTTTTTCGAAGAAAAATAACTTGCAAACATACAGACCAACACAAGATTGCGGGAGTATGCAAAGCATGTGATCGACAGCTCACATGCCTTGAACTAGAACTTTCTTGTACTCCATAACAAATCAGGATAGCCATTGTACATGGCTCTGGAACTAAGATAAGAGATGGGGAAGAGGTCCAGTTCAAAATAAACCCCCCTCTCCTCCCGACCCTTTGAGACTCATGGTGCTCCTCCATGGAGGAAAGGGGTGGTATACCCACAATGTCTACTACTTCAAGCCACCATAACCTGTTAGGCCATATGTGAGATGCCAGAGGTATTCAGCTACCTGGGTTTCTCCTGAACTTATGGGATAAGAGGAAGAGATAATTAAATCCCTACCCAATTCATCATAAATGAGCCTCTGAGAGATAAACATTAGCGAGGATAGGTCCTGTCACTCACTGCATAGTGTGAGATAGACTAATGGCTGAATTCCTATGGGGCGCTATATGTCTCACTTCTTTTACCTAACTTGAATCTCCTCTACTATGAACAGCACTACATTACACTGCATCCTAGCTAGGTGAATCTGAGATTAATTCATATATCATACTACAAGAGTTTGCCTACTATAAATAGCAGTTTCTCAGGCGATAATAAATAGGCTTAGAAAGGGACAAAGCTCCGCTTTGTGAAAAGGGAGGGGGGTAGTCTTAAATCAGGACTAAGCAAAACAATGGGACAGCTAGTCTACCTCTATAAACATGCAACTTTTCTCCATCAACCTCAGAAACTGAATAAATCCTTACCGTATGTGGGGTGTACGTATAAAGCAGTGGACTACACAGAGAAGTTGTAACAGTCACTTCACATAAATTTGTGTGCTGACTTATTTTTTTGTTTGAACTACTAGACAAAAGAGATTCCCTAAGTTTAATTAAATCCCAACATATAAATTGATACTTTCAGCAATGCCTAAGGCAGTTGAGTTTATAAGTGTACATTTCAAGATGTAAATGCTTGGGCTATTAATATGGAACAAAATACATTTATGTTGAACTCTCAAAGACACGATCTCTGGAGAAGCAAACAATGTAGGTAGGAGTCATTCATGAAACCGCAACGTCAATATGAAAGTAAAAACTTATAATCGGGGCTAATGGTTTAATGGTATTTCTTTTTTTTATTTTACATTTCCATCTGTATTTATCCATATTTATTCTTTTTTACAAATTGTATCTATATTCATTTTAGGTTTTATGAAATAAATGAAACTGCTGTATTTCCAGATTTAGTTAACTGATAAATAAGTACTCATGCCTGAACGCCTGCCGGGTTTTAAGGATATGAACACCGGCATAAGACACATCAAAGCACTTATAGGAAAAGATGTCAATTTCAGTATCAACCTTGTGCATATCCACTGCTGTTTAAGCCTCTTCACTTAACGTCCTTTCTTTTTTCACCCCATACCAATCAATCCACACAGCTTTTGGCCTGGCTGTCATGGCAGAGAGTATTTAGAATCACTCAAAAAGCAACCCAATTTCTGCATTTAAAAATAAATACTGACAAGGAAATAAATAGCTTTCTGTCAGTATTTATCTCTAAAGATCAGTAAAAACAGGGAGCCTTACTTAAAATATTACAAACCCAACACTAAATGGCAGAATAAAACAGTACTTGATCACAAGAACCCATGTTTCAAATAGTGGATTATATCTCTTGTTCTAGTAACTTGTCGGTCATGGCCAGCTTCAATAGTAGTTGGTACAAACGTCTGTAACACTGCATATGGACTCTTGCAAAGATCAGGTCTTGCAATCTAACGGATCACATTTTACCATCAAAACAATACAGAAGGAAAATTTGCCTAGCCTTGTGAAGGTAAGTTTTAATTCTATTAAGGAGTCAGAGGCCAGGATTATGCTTTTCTTCATTCGCTTTACAATGTACACAGAAAAAACAGCAGCCATTTATACATTTAAACTACTCTTCCCATGAACACCACAGAAATGAGAAACATCTAACACATTAGTCCTTCCTTCATGGCCATAGCCATGCATCCACATAGTCCTTGGTCTCTGTCTGGCCGTCCTCTTTCTTTGCGCGAAACACGCGATCCATCATTTCCTGCAACAAAAGATGTGTCTCCAGTTTCGTACTCCTGGAATACCACGTCAAGACAACCAGAACAGTGAACATCCATGGTCTAAACTTATATCACAACAAGCAATGCAACTTAGAGGGTACACACAATTTTCATACAATGGAACTCTTTGAAAGTATAATTGCTTTACTTACGGGCAGGGTCTGTAGCTGAAATAATCTCCAGGTGGAATAATCATCGCCTCCGTGTCCTTAATAGAATTTAAACTTACCTTCACAAGCTAGGCAAACTTTAATTCTTTTGTCAGGACCGGAGGCTCAGATAACACTAGTTTAAAGCTTACTCACAGCTAAACGACCTACCTGTATTACCGGTTTGAAATAAAAACCTTTTGAAAGTTTAATCTGAGGACCAGTCTGTGGAATGCATGATGTCTTCCAAACGTGCTCCTAGGGAGAACGCCTTTGAAGTCATTGTTCCCCTGGCTGAATGAGCACCAAACACTGAAGTGTTAATACAAGCCTCTTGCATCGCCCAACGCAGGAGAAGATAATGTCTTGAATGGCTTTCGTGAAGAGATCAATAGCGGTCTTTCCAGGGGGGCAGGATTCTGACATCATTTCTTCATAGGCTTTGAGGCATTGTACGACACACAACTTAAGGGACTCTGTGAGAGCAGGGTAAGAATCTTACGCGTGTTAGACTTGGTACGTCTACCGACATTAAAAATGTCTCCTTCCTGTGAAAATTCTCTTGCTGTTATATCCAAAACCCTGAGATCGGAGACCTGTCGACATGATACAAGACAGAGCAACATCACCAATTCGGCTGAAAGTTCTTTCCGAGTTAGAAACTTATTTGGTTGCCATGACAGAAAGAGGTTCAACACTAGATTTACATCCCAAAGCATCTAATAACCGTGGTTAGGGTGGAAGAGATAGACTTCTGCCCCAAAGTAGTTTACTGACAAAGGGGTGTACATGACTACGGAAATAGCCGATCGGAATGCATTAATCGCACAATACTGTAATCCGTCCTCTGCCAGAGTAGAGAGAAAGTTCAGCACCTGTACTACATCTGGAGCACGGGATATTCACCCCATCGCAAACAACAACAAACCCATCGAAGCCAGAAAGAGCTGTAACACTTGGTTGTGCTGTCTGCCCCCACTCTAGAAAGGAGGAATTCAGTAGGTCTCGAAAGACCTGATAGAGACTAGTGTTGCATGTAATCCTCCATACCATCAACTTCAAGAAACCTTCCAACACCAGGCTTTGGGGCTTGAGAGCTGGACTCATTAGAATGCGAGGAAACAGTGGGAGTTGGATTGGAAAATCCAAAGAAAGTTCCAGAAGTATTGGAAACCATACTTGGGATTGCCAGATTGGTGTTATCAGGACCAGCTCTGGTCCTTTCCCGCACACCTGAGCCCCTGTTAAAGTGATCATCATGAAAGGGGGGAAACGCATATTCCTTCCCCTGGCTCCAATCATGGAGAATCGTGTCCAACGCTTCTGCTTGGTGAAGCACTGTAGCTGGTAGTCCAGGCGGGATGCAAACAGGTCGATCGAGAACAGGCCGTATTGCAAATTCAGATCCTGAAAGACCGGAGGGTCTAGCTTTGAGTCCCGAAGAGGTCTGTAGTGCCAGTCCATCACCCGATTGGATTGGCCCGGGAGGAATTCCACACTTACTGAGAGACAGAACAGACAGAAGTTCCAGAAGCTCTTCACCATGTCCTCTAGCGCTTATTATCCTTGTACCAACCAAATGGTTGATATATCTCACTGGTGAAATTGTCCATTTTTAGGAGAATGCACGCTAGTATCAGTTCTTTGGTTCAGCACTGGACAGCCAACGACCCCACCAGGAGTTCGTGACAGTTTATGGGTAAACTCTGTTCTTGTTGTGACCAGCTTCCTTCTGTGGAGAAGTCCCCACAGCGAGTGCCCAAGCTTAATTTGCTGGTGTCAGATTTGATTACAAAGTCCGGAATGGAACCTTAAATTGATCTACAATTCCAAGCCTCTATATGGGTAAGCCACCAGGTGATTATTTCACTCACCTCGTCTGTTAATGGCACTGACTGAGAAAACGTCAGGCCCTTCCGCAAGTGGTACGCTTTGAGGCGCCGAAGGGCCCGGTAGTGGAGCAGACCTGGACGTTTGCCTGGATGGAGGAGAATAGGAGTCCTACTAAGTGGGCAACCTGTTGGACCAATGTGTGTGCTTGGGATGAAGTCTGCCTCAGCTTGTGCCTTATGTTCGCCATCTTCCGAGACAGAAGGCTGAGTCGATGAAGTGGAATCCACCATGAAACCCAAAAAAACTACCTGTTGAAAAGGGGTCAGAAGAGACTTGCTTGCGTTGATGACAAAACCTAGTCCCTGTAGGAGACTGACTGCAGTCTGAAGTTGTGCCATGAGCTTCAAGGGGCACGGAGCCATGAGGAGCATGTTGTCTAAATACACAATCAGGTGTATGCCCTGTGCCCTGAGAAACCCAATTGCCAGTTTTAGAACGTTTGTGAAGCACCACGGTGCGGATGACAGGCCAAACAGGAGGGTGGTGAACTCTTATATCTGCGAGCGCACCTGAACTGAAGGAACTGATTAGGAGGGGGAAACATTGGTATGGACAGGTATGCATTCTTCAGGTCCAGGCGTGCCATCCAATCTGAGGGCAACAGCACGTCCCCGAGATGAATCCTCTCCATTATGAAGCAGCTGTAAACCAGCCACTCTTTGAAGTCCTGCAGGTTGATAGCTGGTCTTCGTCCCCCATTGGTCCTGTCGACCAAAAAATGGTTGCTGACGAAACCATGAGGGTGGTTTCATCGACTGGCATATTGCCTCCCTTCTGAAGAAGGGCTGACACTAGGGCTGGGCGGAATTTGCGTAGTCGTGCTACGCAAAGCTCCGTGAAACTGCAACAAATCTCAGCAAGCAAGCAGAAATTCCGCAAGCAATGCGGAATTGCTTGTTCCGCCCGTACGCAATGCTTTTTTCCTGGTCGCGAACGCTGTTTGCGTGCTGTGTGTGTGTGTGTGACTCCGCGAAGCAGCAAAATTACCCAAATTCCGCGAGCGGAACGGGATTTACCCCCCCAGGCCTTGCTGACACCTCGTCTATCAAGGCCGCATTGCGATTAGAGAAACAAATGGGATTGGATGGGAACACTGCCAGGGGTTGCCGTAAAATTCTATGACCCATGAATCCAAGGTGAGGGAGGCCCACACCAGGAGAAACCTTGCCAAAAGCCATCCCACCTATATTTGCGCAGAGGAAATAACATTTACAGTTAAGATAGGGTTGGCCTGACCTCTGTAATCACCTCTGCCCCGGAACCTTGGCCTCTGGTTGGATAGCAGGTGTTGAAGCACATGTTGTCTTAATACTGCCCGTGCACAGAGCCATGTCTCTTTTGGGAGGAGGGTAGGACAGCTGGCCGTTCGTGTGGCCCCTTAAAAACCCAAGGGGTAAACACTCAATGTTTGACTGCGCCTTATCAAGCGACGTGAAAGTCACTACAATTTTTCCTGGCCCCTTCACAAAGGGGTCTCCAAAGAGGCCCCCCTGGGTGACAGCACCCACTTTGGAGGAAGCTAGATCACCAAACAGAGTCAACCTTGATAAGCAGGGAGCAGTGACACTCAGTTAAAGAGCACAATCGGCCTTTCCCATAAAGATTATAGCCCGGTGTACCCTGTTGGACAGGACATCAGAGGAAATAGCAAATCTGTACTCCTTCGCCTCCCCCGTCATGCCCAGTATTATGGTAATGGGCCCTATGGTGTCAAGGAGTTTCTACTGGCACGAACGCCAGGACCGGTCTATGCCTTACTTGGGGTCCTTGATAAATTTTGTCAAAAAGGTGGCCATTTTCTGATTTATATCTGGGGTGGAAGCCACTTTCCCCTGCAGAGAGGGGCGGCAGCATTCTGCCCGGAGACAGTTGGGGGCTTTTAACCGTAAAGGTTTATGTAGACGACCTGCTACATACTTTGCAACCATGTCCCCTGGTACCCATTCAGTTGACCTGGGATGGATAATATAATCTGGGTCGAACATACCATCATCAACTTCTGGTATTGAGGGTGGGCCTGAAGATGGGTGCCAAGGTCTGGAGCAACCAGCCTCATCCTCTGTCTCCTGAGGAATCCACATTACCATAATGATCGGAAGTAACTGGCCGGGGAGGTGGGGTTTCAGCATGGCTGTCTTGGGGAGGGTTTCGAGCACGGAATGCAAACTTGAGACATGCGAATGCATCTTGATCTACTCCTTGAAGACATTTATTCTTTGGGGAGGGGCTTCTGGATTGAGGTGGGGCTACCACAAGGACAGGTCCCTGATGTGCTGCCATTTTCGTACACTCTTGCGCGATCCTCTCGAAGAGGTGCAGCTACAATAGTGGCCATAAGTTCATTAACTGCCATATAGATTTAGGTATCTACCCCTCACAGAAATAGTCGTCCCACTGGAGTAATGAGAGAGAGTTCTACTGCTCATCGGTAGCCTTTTCCATCGTACCAAGAGGCAGCTCAGAGTGCTTTGGACACTGCCTGGGCACTTGCACAGCAGAAAGGAACAACTGACAGCTCCAGCCCAGATTCTGGGGAAGGGCGCTAAGCACTAGACATGCAAGCATGCACTATTGGGGATGGCGGGTTTCCCAGTGATATTTATATGGCCTGAGGCACACTACTGGGGGCGGCTACCCTGGGACACAGGTACGACAACAAGTTATTTTTACAGGGCAATGCTGTATGGTAACTGTTTGCAATCCGGTGCTTTAAGGGCCCTACTGGTAGATACTGATCCAGCAGTGGCTAGTCTGAAAAGGCCACGTGCAGTTATGTAGAAAATTAGGCCAATGTAGCTGTCCTGCTCACTGGTGACACAATTGCATTCATATCGCAGGGCTTATGGGGAGCTTAGAGGCTCCAAATACAAACCCCAGATGGGACATTAAAAACAAATAAGATTAGGGCTCACAGATCTGGCAGAGAACCAGGCATCACCCTGGACAGCAGGGGGTCGGCTCGGATGTGCATAACGCTCCCATGGCGCACGTCTAACTCTCCAACATGAGAGAGACGCTCGGAGCCTCCGAGCCACACTCACGCGGCCAGACGGCTGCACCACAATTAAACAAAATTGGCAGGTCGCACAAGGAGCGCAGAAATGCGTTCCTGTGATCATAGGGAAACTGTAGAGAAAATATCAAGTAAATCGCAGTAGTACAAAAGCATTTAAACTTTTAGGCTTAACCAAACGAGAGAAACAAGAAAGGTGACAACTGGCTACGAAGCAGCGAAGAAAGAGGATGGCCAAACAGAGACAAAGGACTATGTGGATGCATGGCTATGGTCCTGAAGGAAGGACTAATAATGTGTTAAATGTTTCTCTTTTCCCTGGTGTTCATGGGAAGAGTAGTTTAAATGTTGTAAAATGGCTGCTGTTTTTTTCTGTATACATAGTAAAGCGAAAGAAGAAAAGCATAATCTAAGCCTCCGGTCCCGACCTAGAATCACACATCTCTACTCGGCTCTTCGCCTCACAATATCCATAGTATAATTGCCATGTTTATAGGGATTGCTTGGCTATATGAATGCTAATGTCACCAGTAAGCAGGACAGGGACATTGGCCTCATTTTCTACATAACTGCATGTGGGCTTTTCAGACTTGCCACTCACCTGGGTTTTACAGTTCACATATTCAGATAAGTTTTAACTATAAAGGTTTATTCTACAAAGCAATTCCAACTGCAATTAGGAATAAAACAACAACCTGGATACTGTAAAATATTTTGCAAACTTACAGCCATCGCACCCATCCAAATGCTGCGGTATAGGTTTCAGTTGAAGTGGGTTCAAATGACCTATATATATATCACTATATGGATTTAGGAGTAGCTGATTTTAGGACATCTTTTCAGTACATACCACTGGCCAACACATTCTCAATGTTTGGCAAGCTTGTCCAGTCAATAGCCATGCATTCAATGCTTTGAGTGCTGTACTTAAGACATATTGCACAAGTAGACCAGATCCTGCTGACAGACAACAGCATTTATAGTTTGGCCAAGTGATATTTTTTGTTTAATAATTGTCCGAACTCCATTTTCAGTAACAGACTGCTTTGACTTAACTGTTTATTGTAACCACAAATAGTCATTGCCCATTACACTTCTTTTGCACACTATCGCCTTTGATAAACCTGAATCACAAAGTTGATATTTCAGAGAAAATAATTTGTAAGAGGACACAATAAATAATAAGTGATAAAATGTTTCATGTCTTGTACACTCTCTTAAATCAGACCTTTTCTAAAAAATACTACTGTAAATGTTACATCATTAAATAAACTCGCATTACAGGACAACCACTGGTAATGGAAACATTTGCTTCTCCTCTGCGACTAACAAGTCTGGCTCGGCAAAATATAAAATTAAACGCTCTGAACCATAAGAGTTCCTTAGATACTAAATTTCAGTTAGTTACAGGATCTCTAGTGTGAACTTAAGCAGAACAAAAACAGATAAAAAAACAATACTATAACCTGCATGTGGAAAAAAACTATTATAAAAGACAGACTTTAACTGTAATGCCTGATGTTTACCAATGCCTTTAAGGAAGAAACATGTCACGTAATTGATTTTATAATGGCATCTATTTTTAAAGCACTTAGAATCTCATCCCTCTAGATTTCATTTTATATTACTAGGATTCATCATAAGATTTTTTTCCTCAATTTCAGTCAGCACAAAGTAATACACAGCAGCTATTGTTTTAAGGTTCCAACTAAAAGACAAAACAGATAAACAATCAGTTGGCAAGTAAAGTGCTCCTTTTTTTCTTTAGATGGAAAATGAAATACTAAATTGATGCCGACTGGCATCACAGAATTAAGTCAGTTAGATCGTTCGTCGAAGAAAAGAACAGACCGAAAATCTTATAAAAATAGAGCAATGCGTTTTGGAGGCCAACACTGTATTTTTCTTTCACCAACTTTGAAAAAGTGTACCTTGTCATAAAAAAATTACTTGAATTTCTAATTTTACTACATAGAAAATTGAGAGGCAAATCAGATTCTGTTGAGCATTATTTCAGACAGAAGAATCATGGAAAACGTTAGGCACAGAACTTCTTTCATGTTCGCATGTGCAGATGTTTCACTGATAGCGCATATTCTTCACAGAAGGAGTTGCAGCCTGAAAGTCAATCATGAGGAAAAATATCTGTTAGCAGTAAAATTCTCCTGTCGGTAGCAAACTGAACACGGAGTTCAATTCATAGTGCAGATGGGCCATCTGTTTCCTGTAGTCCCATGAATTCACATTCAAAAGCTAACTTAGAAGCTTCAAGGATCAACGGTAAGAATATGTAAAGTATACTGCTGGATCGCAGGACTTAATCTTCTTTTTCAATTCTATCTGAAGGTTTGTTGAGTTCAACCCTCACACCTTTTTCACCTAAGGGAGGAAAAGAAAAAATTGAATTGTGTAGAAAGTAATTTTTATTAACTGTTTCATACCCCTTAATACGTCAGGGAACAGCATCTGAAACATCGCCCAATGTACAGAATAGTTAACGGTGCCACAGAGAAATTATAGTGGACCGAAACAAACAAAAAAAAAACAATCTTGAAGTACAAAAGACATACAAGTATAAATTCTCAATCGCAACAATAAACATCACAATGGCGCCTTCCTGGCTCAATTAACACCCAAGATGACACACATTAAAAATGACTGTTCTCACAAGCAAACAGACCAGGTTAATTTAGCTATATAGTCATGTCAAAAATCAAATAACTAAATAGGAGCAGCAACAAGGCTACAAGTTAAAATGTAGTGCAAACCCCTGGCATGAAGAGCTTGCCATACACAAGTCTCCCGAGTGTGACAGAAAGTAACAGAAAAAGGAAATAACGAATATGCATGTGTAAACTGTCCAGCTTGTACTATATGAAATGTTACCTATTTCCACCTTTCACATCACTCAGCAGCCGACAGTACTCCCAATGTGGAAATCATTACCAACACAAATTCTGACATACTTATAGATACCATGCTGAAAGAAGATATATAAAACGACATAGGTAAGATGCTCTAAGGTAGCTTAGTTAAAACAGTGGTCCAAACTTGACAGTTGAACTGCCACTGATCAGATGATGTGCAAGGAAACAGAGTTTTAAAAGTACGAATGATAGAAGTTTGATAAACTACAGTTTACACTGGTTTCCATCGTGATCAATATCAAGATTGTTCCACTATAAAGCAGCCACAACTCCTGATAATGCAACACAGTTCGAACAGCCATAACAACAAGCAACAAAGCCAACGGGGAAGGCTTTTTTGTTTTTTTAAATAATGAAAATGCTTTTTCTTTGATTGGTAAATCTTTATGTGCGATTGTGTGGATTAGTGAGTAAGAGAATGCGTTAAGGGGTGGATGCATGAATGCCTGAATGGTCTTACCATTGTTCTGCATCAAAGCTCTCTCTGGGTACACCCCCTTATTCCTACTAAACTTTGTCAATGCATATTTCTCTCTCTCATGTAATCTTTCCAGAAGCCCTCAAGACAGCAGTTCCTCCCAAGCTTCATAATTGTTTTCTTTTTTAACACACACTAGACCCTGATGGTCTTGCCAACTACTGATCCACCACTCATGAACCAATAATCAACAAGATCATTGAAAGCAGCCTATGTCAACTTCAAGTTCACATCAATGCTAACCATCTCCTGCATGACTATCAGTCTGGCTACAGATCACGCTGCAGCACAGAAAGAGCTACCTTACAAATCGTAGAATATATCCTCTTGACCACAGATGAGGATGACTCCTGTCCCCTTTCAGCTGCCTTCAACAGTCAACCATCCCGCCCTCATATGCACCCTGGAGTCTCGAATGGGATTCCCAGGCAATGTCCTTCACTTAGTCTCCTGCCTTTCCAATCGACACCAGCTTGCTCATATGGGCACTTCCATATCACTTAAGATCTGTATCACCTGCGTCACCCCCCAGAGTTCCATACTTTGTCCTGTCATCTTCAACCTCTGCATGGAGCCAATTGATGCTCTACTCACAGATAACAGCATCAAGATTCACTAATATATCAATAACTGTACTTGAAAGTCTCCTCTCCTTCAGACATCCAAAGCCTTAAACAGTTCTTGCACATCATCCATATCTGGATATCTAGCATCTACCTGAAACTCAACCCAACAGACAGAATTCCAGGTACTAGCTGTGGAGAGCAGCTGAGGCTTATCCAGGAGGGTGTAAATCAGATGCAATTAGCACAGTAGTAATTTCATTTCATCAATCTTTATTTCGATTATAAAAACCATAAAAGATTTCATACAGTGTAAAACAATCATGAAAAAACAGATCTTTCAGTCCTGCGCTATCCACTACAACATAGTTAAAAGTACTAATCGAAGTTTCATTAGAGGTTTTTCCTATTAATTAAAACAATAAATACAATATCATTGAAACAGCATCAAAATTCATCATTTTAACACAATTATGACATTACCAATTCCATTTTCCTGATGGCTTTTCATAATATAAAATATATTTAAAACTATCAGCATTACATAGTTAAAATTACTATCCTCTTTACACTAGATTGTTCACAGTGGCGACTAAAATGTAAAGCCCCTTCTTCTAATTAAGTGTACACTAAAAAGATATCTGCTTATGCTGAAGACAATGGATTGCGTAGTGTCTGTTTGCAGTATTCTTTCAGCCTCACTGCAGCGTCTAAAACCCAAGAGGCGGCAAATTGGTTTGATCCATTTTCTCCTTGCATAAATGTAGGCAGGGCAGAAAAATAGTAAATGTACTTTGTAATCTAGGTGCCAAAGAGAACGAAGTTCACAGCTACCATCGTTTTGCTTTCCTGTGTTACCCACCCACTTTGCAGTAATTGCATTAATTTGTAAAATGCCATAACGAAATTTTGAGTACAAAGTTTTGGCCAGACCTGGTAGGATTTCATCCATAAAAGACTCAAATTTACTGTTAGGTTTGATAGAAAGATACCTCAAGGATAGGGTGCCTAGTTTGGGATTACGCAACCAGGAATTTTGAATAAACGCTCAGTAGCTCAACTTTAACACTTTTTTTCGAATTAGAGGTCAAGCTTTCTGGGTTCTTCCAAAAGTGTCTCAATCCCAGCTTGGTGAACCACGCCTCGTTATGAGTCAACCATGCTAGCCTCATGTTGTTTTTTTCTCAAAATTTCCTGCAAGCCTTCTCTGTAGTCGGCAAGTTCGTCTGTTGACCACAAGCGGACCCAAAACAATAGTGGCCTCAAGGCTGCGTGGTCATCAGTACGATGGATGTCTAGGTCCATTACGACATAAAGTAAAGGGGTAGGCTTGGGAATACTTAATTTCCTAAAGAAAGTATTTTCTTGTGCCATAAATGTGTTTTTCACCGCATGGCCCCATAATTCTGCCCCATAAAGGGAAGCAGGCTGTGCCTTATGTTTATATAACTCCAATGCTGGGAAAACAGCTTTTGATTGACTGGTTTTATGCCTCCTTGCTATTGGAGCTAAATTCTGGATAAGAGCTGTATTGCTCTTGTCCAACGGCGGTTTCCAATCTAGTTTAGTATCTAAAATAATGCCTAAATAATTAAAATTGTGCACATATTCGATCCATTCCGTTAAAACAGTCAAAGTTTTCTTAAAAGTTGTGTGTGGATTGACTGCCATATATTTGGTTTTAGCTTAATTAATTTCCAATCCTTTGGTTTCACAGTAAGTTCTAAAAGTATTAAGTAAGTTTTGAAGGCCTTTGGGTGTCTGAGATATTAAAATAGTATCATCTGCAAACAGGAGTGCAGGTACATTTATGGGCAGCAAGTCCTTATCTGCTCTTTCCTTTTCTATAGCTAGGAGTCTATCCTCCAGGGATATTCTAAGAGCCATCCTTGCTAACAGGATGTCCTCAATGCTGCTTGGGGTGCCAGACACACCTGTGTGGGGGAGCTAGGTACCCGGCGTACTACACTTGGAAAGATGGGTGCAGGGACCACATTTTCCTGGACTAGGAGAGGAGGTTGGGAATTTTCCCCATTATCCGTACTTCCTTCTTCTGTGAGGAGGTTCTCCTCTTCAGAAGGGTGCTCTTTAGCATATTCTGTTAAGAGCTCCTGGAGCTTGAGCTTGGTAGGATTGGAACCAGTTCTAGTTTTCTTGAGTCTACAGAGGGTCCTTAGCTCCTTCATGCCAAGAAGGAGGTAAGGGGTCAGGTTGAGCTCCACAACCACATTCTTTGTATCTTACATTATTTCACTAAAGGTGGAGCCTTTTTAAAATAACTTTTTAAAATGCTATAGGGACTTAACCAAGGCCCTAGCAAGAATTTTAAAGATTTGCAAAATTGAAAAAAAAAAAAAGTGTTGAATCTAAAAGCAATTTTGGATATTAGCCATGTGTTAACTTTTTGTCAGAGTGGTTTACCAAATGCAAAGTCGTAGACTCCACCCCCCCACCCTTTGCCGATCCACCAATGTAGGAACCTGGTTCTGTATAAAATTAGGTATAGTGTGCACAGAGTCCAGTGGATCCCCAGAGGCTGAACTGAGACTCAAGTAGAGAATACTAATGCTCTCTTTGTGATAGTGTGGGCGGGCAGTTAGGCTTATCAGATGGCAGTGCTAAGCATCTGTTGTACACACAGGCAATAAATGATATGCACACACAATTATTAAATACGAGGCCAATTATTTGTAAAAATAATACTTTTAGTATATTTATTTTATAGAACCAAAGATACATTGTTGCAAGTAAATACGTTTTGCAATATCAATTCTTTTAAATGTAAAAAGTGAACAGTGCATTTTTCAAGAAACAAACAGCAATATGCAGGTAAGTAAACTATTTACGATATTGAGTTTCTGCATAAAAGCCTTTTCCACTTCCCTGTGATACCGGAACTTCTGACCAACAGCTGCTCTGGGGCACACGGACTGGGGGTGAGCCACGCACCCTCCCACGGACTTTCCATCACTTCTCGAGTTTTCCGCTTCGCGGAAAACGCTTGCACCAGGTGGCATTTCAGTGAGGCGGCTGAGGGCGACTACAAGGCCCAGAAGGTAGTGTGGGATAGCGACACCCTCCTGCAACGCCCACAACAAATGTTTAAAATCCTCACCTGTACCGCGGGAGCTTTTTCCACTTGCCTGTGATACCGGAACTTCTGACCAACAGCTGCTCTGGGGCACACGGACTGGGGGTGAGCCACGCACCCTCCCACGGACTTTCCATCACTTCTCGCATTTCCCGCTTCGCAGGAAACGCTCGCACCAGGTGGCATTTCAGTGAGGCGGCTGAGGGCGACTACAAGGCCCAGAAGGTAGTGCAGGATAGCGACACCCTCCTGCAACGCCCACAACAGGTGTTTAAAATCCTCACCTGTACCGCGCATCGTGGGACGAGCCGGGCGAAGCTCGGGCCAAGGGCGGGCCCGTCAGACAGACTGAGACTGGACTGGGCCACCCCCTTTATGTTTCCAAATTCAGTAAGACTTTATGCATATCCGTTTAATCGCTTTTACAAACTTATTTTATTGTATATTTGTATTACTGATTGAAATTGCGGCACACTTATAGGCCCAATAGTTATGGCATTAACAACTTCCAAAGGGAATAAAGTAGGTAGTGGGGTAATAGGAGGAGTCATCATTGGTACCATAGACGCCTTCTTCTCCAAAGATGTTATTGTACTGGAGAAGGAAATAGCCTTAACTGAACAGCGGCTATCTCTTGACCATGTATTTCTTAAAAGATCGTCACTTGGGAGTATTGCTACAGTCCCTTCACCTGAACAACCTCCTATTCAGAGTACGCAGAGCAATCAAATAGCTAGCAACCAACGAGACATTTCAACCATCTTAGACATAAGTGGGATTGACGCTAGTCTAGACTCCTATATGGCCTATCCGAATGAAGATCCGGGTCGACGTCAAAGTCAATTATTAATTAGGGAACTGCCAATAGACAGTAGCCACGTAGCACCATCTCAGATTGCCGCTTTAAAACGTAAGCGTGGCGGAAACCAACAGAATGGCATCTGTAATAAAAAGATTAAAACGGTCTCTTCCAAGAATAGGGATATATGGGTTACGTATAGGAACAAGATACCTATCCAGCCGGATAAGTCCGGCTCGAATCCTGCTAGTCCTATTGTTGAGATAATTGAAAGTCCGCTCACAAATCCTAGGAGTACCACGTGTTCGTTGGAAAATATAGAGCACTTGGTCAAGAGTTTAATTCTCCCATTGGTGGAACGGACTAGGAAGATAGGTGAACACCTAGAAATCCTTGAGGAAATTGTACGAGCTAATTCAGAGATGTTGAAAAAACTAGGGGATCAAACATCCGCGAGCACCAGCGCTCCTAGACTACCCAAAAATAAACCGAATCCCGCTCCTAGAAAGAAGCAGGGACTAGTTATAAAAAAAACATCAAAGCAAACAAGTGGGCAGTCAAATGCTAACGATCCCAAACTGACTCGCAAGGTAGAGAATGACAGTAATGCAGTCTCCCACAAAACAGGCATAACCAGATGCCCCTTACAAAACGGTACCAGAAATAGTCAACATAGAGGCTCCCTTAAGTAAAGGACATATGAAGAGAGTTGATCTTCCCCCGGACTGCCACTCCTATGTAATTGTGTTGGCTGGGGTACCGGAATGGAAAAACAACAGGGTTGAATCCTTAGACCTGATTTGCGGGGGGAAATTATCACTGTTCGGAGAGTAACCTGGTTGGGCCACATAGTGAAGGACATCGAAGGAGATTGCATCATTGTTAACTTTAGGGATCCAAGAACAGTTCAGTTCATAAGTGGTTTCCCTAATTATAACAACATAGGAGGAATCCTTGCTTTGGATTTGAGCTATTTTTACCCTGTGGCACCTATTGTTCCCGGTAACCTAAAATCATATGAACCATTCTATGAAGCGAGGTCCTTATATAATGGAAGTCGCTTTAATGCTCCAATGGCACTTATGATGCATGGAGGTTTTGTGCCGACTCGCCATTATAATCATCATCAATTCACAGTCCCAACCTATAATAGATTTGACTGTTTGTCAGGTTTGGGAGGGGTGGATTAACCATCACGGGACCAGGTAACTGTTACTTGTGTTAAAAATTCCTATGACACCCAAGTAAAGCCACTATCAGTAACTGTGGAAATCCAAGAACTAGGAGGGCGGCCGATAGTTAGTGCAGATGATTCCCAACTAGAAAGGATTGACGTTGCATCTGGGAGGGACCCACGTATAAGTAAGGGTACTTCAGATAGCTGTATGGGTACAGTCATCGACTTGAACCACGCTGTGAGCATTAAGACAAAGGATAAATGGTCTTTCATTTCTTGGAAGATTGCTGGACTTAGACCCAAATTGGATAATCTGCTTTGGTCTGATCTAGTTAAAGATCATGATGTGATATGTCTCCAAGAAACTTGGGCTAAGGAAGTTCGCCATATTAATGGTTTTAAGACTGTTTTTACTCCAGCCATTGGCTCATTACATGGCAGAGCCAAGGGTGGGCTCTGCACATAAGTCTCGAATTGTTTTAAATGTAAAAACATGGAGGTTTTTTATAATAATCGCTATTACCATATTGTTGGTTTACATTTGAATAATGCTCTCTGTATTTTGATTGTTAACTTATATAACAATGTTCCCTCTGTTGATTTGTTTGTAGTGTTCAAAACTCTAAGCTCCGAACTTAATGCGATAATATGCAATGAACGTAAGGAGTTCGTCGTTATATGGGGGGGGGGGGGGGGGGGGGGGAGATTTTAATTGCACTCTCTGTAATAGACCTGGTAAGGGAAACTGTGGTTTAACGTTGGACGAGGAGTCCATTCTGACACACTTTGAACATACCGGAAAGGGAGATGCTTTGAATGAGATCCTCTTCACGAATGATCTAGGCTTTGCAAACAAACTGTGTCACCCAGAGGTCCCGTTCTCCGCAACCTTTAACGGTAGAGGGTTAACTTCTTTAATTGATTATGTTCTGATTTCTTCTTGCTTTGGGGACAGTGTAGTTAACTACAGTGTACTGGAGATCACTCTAAGTGATCATTTTCCCATCAGGGTTGAAATTATAGACCCTCGTGCTCCTGTAGACAGTATCCTTTAGTTTCTATCCGAAAACATTGAAATTTCAAGACAGAATGGCTATGCCCTAAAATGGTCCAAGGTCATACCTGAAGAGTTTATCAGTAATTTATTTAAGGCGAGAAAAAAATGTTTTAACATTTGCTTGGACTCGGGGTCCGAGGATACTGAAGTTTTTGACAATTTCAAACTTATTATAACAAGTATCAAGGAAAGCCTTTGGGTTAACCTAAGAAATCATGATAATAGAAAAAAGGGCTGGTTTGATCTGGAGTGCACTAAGGCACATACTAAACTTAAACGGGCTTTGAATAAGCAAGACAGAGATTTTAAACAGATTAGGGAGCTTCATAAAATTTACAAATCAGCTATTAAACAGAGAAGGGCTACGATGAAAAATGAAGCATGGGAGGCACTTTTAGACAAGTCTGATTTGAAGGACATGACTGCATTCTGGAGGGCAGTCAACGCGCCATTTTTTAAAGATGACTAAGGCGCATTTAGAGATTGCCATCTCAGAGGATGATTGGGTGAGGCACTTCGAGGCACTTTATAGCCCTGTGGAACTTCTAGGGGAATTGCCGGTGCAGGAGGTACCTTCCTTACCAAATAACAAAGAGGGGATGAATCTCTCTTTTACGCTGGATGAGGTAATTAAGGGCATTAATTCAAGCAAGGGGGGCAAGGCACCGGGGCCAGATGGTGTCCCGGTAGACGTCTTTAAAAATAATGTAACACTATGGGCACCTCTGCTTACTAGATTTCTGAACGCTGCTTGCTCGGTGGGCCTTGCTAGTACCTGGTACGAATCTATTATAGTACCCATTTTTAAAAAGGGGGACAGGGCTAGCTGCACTTGTTACCGCCCAATATCTCTGCTTGATTCTACAGTTAAAATCATTGGTAGGATCATTTTAGACAGGCTGCAGTCATGGGCCAATGAGTACAAGATTATTAGTGACCTGCAATATGGTTTTAGAGAAGGAGTTGGGACTATAGACCAGGGACTTAATTTATTTATACTCATGGAAAAATATACTAAGGCTAAGGGAAAAAGGTTGTTTTTAACTTTTGTGGACTTGACCTCCGCCTTTGATTGTGGTAATCACAGCAAATTATGGTCAATTTTAATTTGTTTGGGTGTTGAGGACAACAATATTAGTTTTTTAAGATTGCTTTATAATGGAGCAAGGGCTATGATTAGATATAGAATTAAAGGAGAGTGCACCAGAATGTTTAATATCGCGAGGGGGGTGAGACAAGGATGCGTCCTTGCCCCGTTCTTATTCTCAATTTACATTAATGGTTTGGAGAATACTTTACTGAGGGACTGTATAGATATGCCTACAGCATCGCAACGCGTATCCCGGCACTTATCTATGCAGATGATGCTGTCCTGATGGCAAGGACCCCCGTGGCGATGCAAACTATGATCACATCGTTCTCCACCTTCATGACCAATTTAGATTTGAAGGTGAATTGCACTAAAACGTTTTCTATGAATTGTGGCGTTAATGTTAAGCAGAGAAAAAGAACCATGTTCATTGATAAAAAGCCACTGGATCATGTTTCTAATTTCCTTTATTTAGGAATACTGTTTGACTGCACAGGGCAATGGAAAAGTGCAATCAAAAGTAGAAATATGCCATTCGTCAAGTCTGTAATGGCCCTTAAACTGTTCAGCAAAAAGATGGGAAAGAGACCTGTTAATGAGCTCATACTTATTTATAAAGCTAGTTGTGTTACAGTGGCAACTTATGGTGCGGGAATTTGGGGTAATTTTAGTGTTTCTAGCCTGCAGCTGACTGAGAACAGCTTTTTGCGATATCTCCTCACGGTTCCGGAGAGCACGTCGACCCATAACTGCCACACTGAACTTGGTATGCCCTATCTAAAGATCTTATTAGGGTCCAACCGGTTCTTCTGTGGCACAGGGTTTGGACTACCAAAGAGTGTCATCTGAATCGCCTTATACTGGGGGACGCCCTGAAATTGGAGGGCGCCCACCGAGTGAAATGTTTGAGATACATTAAAACTTTTTGTGACAACATCAATTACCCTGAATTCTATGATGATCCCAAGTCTGTAGCAAAAACCCCTAGGAAAGAGCTAAAAAGGTTATGTATTACTTACCTGGCGAACTTAAGAGATCAAATTGAATTGACTAAAAAAACTGTGATTGCTCACCAACTGACCTTAACTTCGCAGGCCATACAACCCTATTTAACCTTACGGATGACTGCACACGAAAGGTTTCTGCTGACCAGATTTAGATTTGGGATTGTCTTTAGGTTATTAAGTTTTCCCGCCATCAATGATTGGTCTACTTGTATATGTAAATGCCCGTGTGACAATACCTCCACTCAATCAGATATTCATATTTTATTTTTTTGTAAGTTTTATACTGTTCCAAGGAAAAGGTGGATCATGCCCATTTTAAAATACTTGAATCTTAGACAATGTCGACCTGCCTTCCTAGCTATTCAGAAACTTGAAGACATATTTTCAGTGGCATCTGTTTCTGTATTTCTTAGAAATGTTTTTCACTCAAGACAAACAATATCTGTTTAAATACAACTCCTTTTAGCTATGAGTCTTTGTATTTTTAACTATTTTTTAGATTGACTGACATATGTAAACCGATTCTGAATTGTGATTTTATGTACTTTTATGGTTGTCAAAGTTTTATAACCGAATAAAGTCTTTTGAAGTGAAGTGAGTTTCTGCATAAAGAATCAGTATCAGGTAAGGGACAAAACTGCACCACTTGCAGCACTGGGGTGGCCAGGTACAGAGGCCAAATTTGGTATCTAGAGCCAATCAATCAATCATAGCATTTGTATAGCGCACTACTCACCCGGCAGGGTCTCAAGGTGCTTGGGGGAAGGGGTCCGCTATTGCTCGAACAGCCAGGTCTTGAGTTGTCTCCTGAAGGCGAGATGGTCCTGGGTCTGCCGAAGGTGGATGGGGAGGGAGTTCCATGTCTTGGCCGCCAGGTAGGAGAAGGATCTACCTCCGGCGGTGGCTCTTCGGATGCGTGGTACGGCGGCGAGGGCGAGGCTTGTAGAGCGTAGCTGGCGGGTGGGCGTGTAGAAGGTCAGGCGGTCTTTGATGTACTTGGGGCCCAGGTCGTGGAGAGACTTATGTGCGTGGGTGAGGAGCCTGAATGTGATCCTCTTGCTGATGGGAAGCCAGTGCAGGTCTCTCAGGTGGCCGGAGATGTGGCTGCATCGGGGGATGTCCAGGATGAGTCTGGCGGAGGCGTTCTGGATGCGTTGGAGTCTTTTCTGTAGCTTGTCTGTGGTTCCGGCGTAGAGGGTGTTTCCGTAGTCCAGTCGGCTGGTGACGAGTGCCTGGATGACCGTCTTCCTGGTTTCGGTCGGGATCCATCGGAAGATCTTGCGGAGCATGCGTAGGGTGTTGAAGCATGATGAGGAGACGGCGTTGACTTGTCTGGTCATCGAGAGGGAGGAGTCCAGGATGAAGCCCAGGTTGCGTGCATGGTCTGTTGGCTTGGGAGTGGTGCCCAGGGCGGGGGGCCACCAGGAGTCGTCCCAGGCGGAGGGCGATGGTCCCAGGATGAGGACTTCCGTCTTGTCCGAGTTCAGTTTCAGGCGGCTGTTCTTCATCCACTCGGCGACGTCTTTCATCCCTTCGTGTAGACTAGTTCTGGCGGTGGCGGGGTCTCTGGTGAGGGACAGGATCAGTTGGGTGTCGTCGGCGTAGGAGATGATGTTGAGGCTGTGTTGGCGTGCGATGGCTGCAAGAGGTCTCATGTAGACGTTGAAGAGGGTGGGGCTGAGTGATGATCCTTGCGGTACGCCGCAGATGACTTCTGTGGCTTCGGATCGAAACGGGGGGAGGCGGACTCTGAGTTCCTCCGGCTAGGAACGAGATGATCCACTCCAGTACCTTCTCTTGGACACCGGTGTTGCTGAGGCGTTGAACTAGGGTGCGGTGGCAGACAGTGTCGAACGCTGCAGAGAGGTCTAGGAGGATGAGGGCCGCTGTTTCCCCGTTGTCGAGCAGGGTTCTGATGTCGTCGGTGGCTGCGATGAGGGCGGTCTCGGTGCTGTGGTTGGCTCGTAAACCGGACTGCGAGGGGTCGAGGGATCCGTTCGTCTCGAGGAAGGCGGCAAGCTGTCTATTAACGGTCTTCTCGATGACTTTGGCAGGAAAAGGGAGGAGCGAGATGGTGCGGAAGTTCTTGAGGTCGGTGGGGTCCGCTGTAGGTTTCTTCAGCAGGGCGCTGAGGAACAATAGTTACTTACCTGTAATCTGTGGTTCTCCAGTATTGGTGTCTTTCATAGATTCACATGCCTGAATCATTCCCCGTCATCGGAGTAGGAGTCCCACGGTATATAAAAAAGCAGTAATAAGCCATTTGTACATAGCAAATAACAGTTATAATAAACCAGGAAGTAAAGTAGCCTCAGCTACCAATGAAAAAACTTCCACATTAGTGACCATCCAAGTCATTATGTTAGACCAAACTGCAGCCAATCAGGCCACAGCTCCCACCAAGGTATTCTCCCCAGAGACCCAGGCTGTCAGATTTTTGTAGCACTGGAGTGTACCAGAGTATATATACATATATCTTAACAGTCTGGGTGAGACTCTGAGGGGAGGTGGGTGGGTGCATGTGAATCTATGAAAGACACCAATACTGGAGAACCACAGATTACAGGTAAGTAACTATTGTTCTTCTCCAGTATTAGGGGTGTCTTTCATAGATTCACATGCCTGAATCCGAGTAGTTAGCAGTAATACAATATGTCGCTCTTATACGCCAAAAGAACAGTTATCATGCATTAAAAGAAAGCAATGCAACAACATATGAAAGCGTAAAAGAGCAAAGGAGGTGGGAGAGATCACCAGAGGCTCACCTTACTGAAACAGATTACGCAGGACTGCTCTCCCCACCGAGGCATCGGTATCGCTTGAAGAATCCAGACAGTAATGCCTCGTGAATGTGTGTCTGCTGGACCATGTTGCGGCTCTGCAAATGTGCGGGAGAGGCACACCAGCAAACAAAGCAGTTGAAGAGGAGACTGCTCTCGTAGAATGTGCTCTAGGTAAGGTCTGTAAGGGTTTACCTGCTTGTTGATGGCAGAGCCCTATCGTGGATGAGACCCACCTGGCGATAGTCTGTTTTGTAACAGCACAGCCCTGTCTTGGTCTGCCATACGCCACAAATAGCTGATCCGTCTTTCTGATGGCAGCTGTTCTTGAAAGATAAAATTTAAGGCATCTCTTAATGTCTAATGTGTGTAAAGTCCGCTCAGCTGGTGACTGCGGATTGGGAAAAAATGTCTTAAGTATCACTGGCTCATTTAGATGAAAATCCGATGGTACCTTGGGTATGTACTTCGGGTTGGTGCGTAGTATCACAGAGTCATGTGAGAATTGCAAGAATGGTGGCTTAGAGGTGAACGCTTGCATGTCACTCACCCGTCTGGCTGATGTTAATGCCAGCAGTAATGCAACCTTCCAAGTGATGAACTTGAGATCGACCTTATGGATAGGCTCAAAGGGATGGCGCAGAAGCTGAGCCAGGACTACATTCAAGTGCCAAGATGGAGGTGGTCGGCGTATAGGTGGAAACATACGAAATAAACCTTTAAAGAACTGTTGGATAATTCTTGATGAGTATAGAGAATTCTTACCATCCTGACGGTATTGTGATATGGCCGCTAAAAACACTTTAAGTGTTGAGTGCGCCAAACCTGATTTAGCCAACTGCAAAAAGAAGGGCAATATCGCTTCCGGCTCCGCATTCATTGGATGTAAATTCATAGTTTGGCACCAAATACAAAAACGCTTCCACTTCAGTCTAAGTTTTGTTTGTTGAAGGCGCCCTAGCATTGGCCAGGACTTCTTGACAGTCCTGTGGAATGTTCAAGTGTGCAAACTCATGGTGTTGAGGAGCCAAGCCGATAATTTCAGAGAATGAGGGTCCGGATGATACACCCTGCCTTCTTGAATTGTTAGAAGATTTGGAATTCGGGGTAGTTGGACTGGTTCGCGCTCTGACAGAAGGAGAAGCTGTGTGAACCAATACTGTCGTGGCCACCGTGGAGCAATCAGGATTATTCGACACGGTTGTTTCCTCATTTTCTTGATGACTTTGGGAATTAACGGAATTGGCGGGAAGGCGTAGGCAAAGATCCGTTCCCAATTCATTGACAGAGCGTCCCCGCAAGAGTGTCTGTGGGGAATCCAGCTCGCAAAGTGAGTACATTTCTTGTTCTGATAAGTTGCAAAAAGATCCAGATCGGGGAGACCCCACCTCTGGAAGATCCGATCCAGCGCTGGCTGATGCAGTTCCCATTCGTGAGTGCTGTTCTTGGATCTGCTCAGCGAATCTGCCAGTACATTGGCTACTCCTGGAACATGCACCGCTGACAAGTTGATGTCGTGATCCAGAGCCCAAGTCCAGATCTCTTGAGCCTGTTGAGACAACCGGGCTGATCTTGTGCCCCCCTGCTTGTTCAGGTAATGCATGCTCGTTGTGTTGTCTGTTCGAATTAACACCGTGGAGCCTTCTAGAATTGCCTGAAAGGATTTTAGGGCGAGGAAAATGGCCCGTAACTCCAACAGATTGATGTGCCATTTCTTTTGTTGAGTGTCCCATTTGCCACTGATCGTCATCCCTTGAAGGTGAGCGCCCCAACCTTCTAGCGAGGCATCCGTGGTTACTATGAATCTGGGGACTTCTGCGAGGAAAGCACAGCCTACTTGCAGGTGGTGCTTCTGACTCCACCACCGGATTGTTTCCTTCATTCGAGGTGTTAGGGTAATGATATCCTCGAAGGACCCCGATATCTGCACCCATTGGTGACTGAGTTCCTCTTGTAATGGTCTCATCCTCAGACGACAGTTTGGAGTGAGAGGGATGCACGATGAGATCATCCCTAGGAAAGATTTGAATCTCCGAACAGAAACGCACTCTTTTCTGAGGAGTGTGGTTGCCATTGTTCTGATCTTCTCCTGTCTTTCGTTTGAAATGAAGACCTGAGCGAGCTTGGAATCCAGCGTTGCTCCTAGGAAAGACTTCCTTTGAGATGGAATTAGATCTGATTTCTCGAAGTTTACTGAAAAACCCAGGCTTTGAAACAGGCAAAGGCATTTTTGGACATGGTCGTTTGCTGTGTCGTAGGAATTGGCCTTGATAAGGCAATCGTCCAGATAAGGGTATATCTGAATTCCCTGCAATCGTAGGTGGGCCGCTACGGGTGCTAGCATTTTTGTGAATACCCTCGGGGCTGAACGTAGTCCAAAGGGAAGCACCTTGAATTGGAAATCCCTGCCAGCCACTCTGAACCTTAGGAACTTCCTGTGTCTGGGGAAGATAGGGACGTGGAAGTAGGCATCCTGAAGGTCGAGTGTTGCCAAGTGGTCCCCTTCTGCCAAAAACTGGAGGATCTCTTGGAGAGTTAACATTCTGAACGTCAATTTTTTGATGAATTTGTTTAGGGCACGCAAATCGAGGATTGGGCGCCATTCCCCTGATTTTTTGCGTATCAAGAAGAAACGAGAGTAAAAGCCTGTCCCTCTCTGGTGTCGAGGTACTCTCTCGATTGCCCCCTTTCGAATCATTGTATTGATTTGGATGAATAGCTCTTTGAGATGTGCTGGGGGCGGCCCCTTTGGTGGAGAATTTGGAGGGGTTTTTACAAATTCTAATATGTGGCCCTTGGATACCACATCCAGCACCCATTTGTCTGTAGTAATCTTGGACCATTTTGAGCAATGTAGGGATATTCTTCCTCCAATTCGTTTTTGGCTGGGACACTTTGGCGGCAGGAAGTGAATCTCACTTCTTGTTGGTGTTATCTCTTCCCCGATATGTGGCTTTCCCTCGGGGCTGTGCGTAAGTATTCCTTCTTTGGCCATAAGGTTGTTGTTTATATGGCTGGTACCTCTGGGTGTTTTGTGTGTTAGTATAGCTGCGCTGTTGGTAATATCCTCCTCGATTTGAGAAGTTTCCCCTTCCTCTTGCGCCACGAAAGGAAGACTTTCGATACTGCAGAGTACCCAAAGATCGTGCAGTTTCAGTATCCTTTTTTATGGCCTGCAAAGCCTCATCCACGTGCGAGCCGAATAGGTACTCGCCATCATACGCCATGTTTAACACCTTGGCCTGTACTTCATGTCTAAAGGATGTAGATTTCAACCATCCCTCTCTCCGAAGGACTGCGGCTCCTGCCAATTGTCTGAATCCTGTAGCTGCTACATCCACTGCAGCATCAATGATCTCTGACGACGCACATTCCCCTTCTTGTAGAATTTTGATAGCCTCAGACCGGTCCGGTTCAGGCAGTTTCTTAATATAAGGCGAAATGTCAGACCACATTTGCCTATCGTAACGGCCAAGAATTGCCATAGAATTAGCAACCCTCACTGTGGTCGCTGCAATCGTTGAAACCTTTTTTCCAATGGTATCGAGTCGTCTTCCGTCTCTGTCTGTAGGAGTGGAGATTTGAGACGACGGGTTCTTCGCTCTCTTTTGAGCTGCTTGTGCAATGACTGAGTCTGTCTTGGCCTGTCCAATCAGGCAAGCCGGTGAAGAAGCTGGCGCTCTGTACTTTTTATCTACTCGTGGTAAAACTGGAGGTAAAGAGTTTGGTGTGGCCATGATCTTTAGACCTTCTTTCCAAATAAAGTCTATGATAGGTATCGACCAACTCTGTCTTTGGGACAAATTTTTAAAATCATACAGGAAACAGTCATCCTGTTTAGTCTCCATGGCAATGAGAAATCTCTTGGTTGCGTTGTCCATAATCCTATGGAAATTCGCAATATCCACCGGTGGTGATTCAGCCTTTGGCTGTTCATCTGGAGCAGGGGAGTCAGCCTGATAATCTTCATACTCCGACGAATCCGATTCATCCAATTCACCTTCCTCCTGAGCCTCCTCTTCAGTATTCTCATCCTCCGGTTGATTATATGGCACCGGTATGGATGGGGTATGTCCCGATTCTTCCGTTATAGGAGGTATTGAATGCGGGGCCCCTCTAGGCTGGGGGGGGAAGAGATGTGTGATTCGCCCGACTCTGAGGGCGGAAAACGGCGATAATAATCATCCAACATAGACATTAAATTTCTAAATAGTTCCATGGGCATTTGTGTCCCTGGTGGTGGTGCAGGCTCTAACCCGGGCTGTTGCGTCACCTGCTCCTCTTCCTCCTGATCCTTGACTTTTATGAGCAAGTCAGATGGACTTGTAGCCGCTGGAAATAATTCTCCAACAGAGTCCTCGTCTGAATCCAAGAGCCTGTCTGGCATTGTGAGTGGTGACATACATGCAGACTGCGCTGGGCGTTGTAGAAGTGCCGCAGTGGTGGCTGGAGATGGCAACGATGTCGCGTTGCTTCTTGCTGACCAGACCTGAATATCTGTGCAAGTTGACAGTTTTGGCGTTATTGGATTCTCTTGGGCCACTGGGAAGTCTTGTGGCATTGACTTTGTAGTGAGCGATGAACTCGCAGTCGTCGATTGTGTCGTCGACAACTGTGGCTGGAGAGTTTTTGTCGACGATCCGTTTTTCGACGTCGACGGGGCCGTCGACGGAGCCATCTTCTTCGTCGACGACTTCGTCGACACCGTCGTCGACGACTTCGTCGACGGGGCCGTCGACGGTGTCTTCTTCGTCGACGGTTGGATCGTCGACAGAGTCTTCCTCGTCGACGATGGGATGGTCGACGGATGCTTCGTCGACGGTGAAGTCGTCGACGGTAAGGATTTCTTCGTCGACGGTAAAGTCGTCGTCGACGGGAAGGGTGTTTTCGACGCTGATGTGGGCTTCGTCGACGGAGGCTCGTCGACGGTAGGAGAAACTTTCTTCGTCGACAAGATGGGACGTATCTGAACATGAACATAAGTAGGTGAGGACGCTGAGGATACCACCAAAGAGGGTTTTGGTGAGGAATAAGTCATAGTTGAAGTCACTGTAGTGGCTGTCTGACAGGAAACCGGCAGAGAAGTTGCTGCCTTGGTTGCAGGCCTCTGAGGTGACAATAAAGACACAGTCTTTTTAATTACAGGCGGCTTCACAGATTTTTCACAGGCTTTCTTCACTTTTGAAGTAGAAGGCTCCTCAGCAGCAAGAGTGTGCTGGGCCTGTTTCGCCACCTTTGCCTTAGGGGTAGTCACCTTACCCTCAGCCATTCTCTTTCTAGATCCCATAGAAGACATAGAGGCCAAACTTCCTACCTCAGAGAGTGGCAAGTCCTTGTCCTTATTCCGTTGTATCCATAGTAGCAGGCGACCCTCTCTGTCTCTGAGGGTCTTAGTGGGAAAAGTGCGACAAATCTTGCACTCCTTAGCCTGATGATCCGGATACAAGCAGTATATGCAGAGAGAATGAGGGTCCTCCTTGAAGAGCCTTGCCTTGCCACAAGATTCACAGGCCCTGAAAAGGGACTTAGATGTAGACATGTTGGAAAGAAAGAAACTTTCAAGTGTAGAAGAAAAAACTGAGCAGAGCTCAGAGAGACTCCCTATCACACGACGTGCGGTAAAAAATCTGACAGCCTGGGTCTCTGGGGAGAATACCTTGGTGGGAGCTGTGGCCTGATTGGCTGCAGTTTGGTCTAACATAATGACTTGGATGGTCACTAATGTGGAAGTTTTTTCATTGGTAGCTGAGGCTACTTTACTTCCTGGTTTATTATAACTGTTATTTGCTATGTACAAATGGCTTATTACTGCTTTTTTATATACCGTGGGACTCCTACTCCGACGACGGGGAATGATTCAGGCATGTGAATCTATGAAAGACACCCCTAATACTGGAGAACTCGGCATGCTTCCAGCTCTCCGGGAAGGTGGCGGTGTTGAAGGAGGTGTTGATGATGTTCCGGAGTTGGGGTGCGATGGTGGAGTCGGCCTTGTTGAAGACGTGGTGGGGGCAGGGGTCGGTTGGAGATCCGGAGTGGATGGTGTTCATCGTGCGGGCTGTGTCTTCGGTGGTCACCGTTGTCCAGGTGCGGAGGGTGGCGGTGGGGGGCATTGGTTCGACGGTTGGGTGCGTGGATGGTGCGCCAAAGCTGTTGTGGATGTCGGCGATCTTGCGGTGGAAGAACGAGGCGAGAGAGTCGCAGAGATCTTGTGAAGGAGTGATGTCGTTGTTGCCGGTGCTGGGGTTGGAGAACTCCTTGACGATGCTGAAGAGTTCCTTGCTGTCGTGGGCGTTGCTGTCCAGTCGTTCCTTCAGTGATTTCTTCTTGGTGGTGCGGATAAGCTGGTGGTGCTTGCAGGTGGCGTGTTTGAGGGCGGTCATGTCTGTGGTCTGGTCGAGGAGCCAGGCTCTCTCTCGAGGGTGCGGCGGTTCTTCTTGGAGTCCTTGAGTTCGTCAGTGAACCAGGAAGCTTTCTTGCTTCTGGGTCTGCTGGGAGGGTTCTTCAGTGGCGCGAGGTCGTCGGCGCAGGCGCAGCCAATGTTATCCAATGGAGTAAGGGGGCAATCGAAGTGGTATTACTCGGCGCAGCCAATGTTATCCAATGGAGTAAGGGGGCAATCGAAGTGGTATTACTTAAGGTAAGCAGCATGGTTTGGTAACCCAGTCTCCGGGGGTCACGGTAAGCACACGGGGGCCACAAGGCAGTTCCAGACCTGCACCTCCAACAGCACGGGGAGGGGGCGGGGGGGTGCAGTGTGCTAATACAGCGTTGGGCGCCCAATGCAAACCAATAGGGAATCTCAAAGTAAGAAAAAGGCTGCAGGCTCAGGCCAGGAGGCCAATCGAAGAAGACCTTCAGCTACACAGGTAAGTTGGAATGAGCTGGAGCGTCAGGCCACCGTCGGTTGATCTCCCCAAGGCCCAGATGCAGGGATGTCCTTTGGTGTTGGAAAACAGCCTACTGGTGCAGGTCGCGGTTGGGCGGGGGGCGGGGGCAGGGGCAGGGGGCGTCGCGCAGATGCTTCAGGCATCCATGTGGAGTCTGGTAGGGGTCAGCTCACGGTGAATTCTTGCTCAGACGCGCTGGGGAACCTTTGCTGGATTGGTAGGCCACTGGAACTCAGGCCATGGGCGTTGGGTGCAGAGGTAGTTGGTTTGCGGTTCGGCAGGCAGAGCTTTGGTCTATAAAGCTTTAAAGTTAGTTTTCCTTTGGACCGGTCTGGTGTATACAGGAGTCTTTATAGAAGACAGGCAGTCCTCCCAGGGTTTTGGATGTCTCTGGTCTGCAGGACAAGTCGTGGGAGCTGCAATGTTCGCAGGCTGGCAGGGCTGGGACCAAGTCAGTGGCTGGAGCTTCTTGTCAAGTAGGGATCGGCTCTTCTTTGTCCTCTTCTTCGTAGGTCGTCGGTAATCTGAGGATTAAAGTTCAGGGATTACCTTAAATACAAATTTGAGGGTTTCTTATAGGGGTTACTAACCTTTAGAAGGATTCTGAAAAGAGGGGTCGGGGTCACTCCAGCTCAGGGCACCTTAGTGGTGGCCTTGGCTGAGAGGGGACACACCTCTCTTGCTTACTAATTTTCCCGCCGACAAAATTTGGGCTTGGTCGGGGTAATTTGCACTAGCTGGAGAGGCCCTGGTCAGCATGTCAAAAGACTGGAAGTCTTTGTGGCTCACCACCTTTCTATGCTGTTCCTGCTTGGAGGTAGGTGTGAAGTAACTCCACCCTGAGCAGGCTATGTTTCGGACCCACAAGAGCAAAACGCTTCCACCTCAGAGGATCAGAAACATGTCTAGAGGTAGCAGGCTGGTGGGGACCAGTCAGGCACGCACTAGCGAATTGGCAGGATTTCAGGGGGTACCTCTGAGGTGCCCTCTGGGTGCATTTCCTAATAAATCCAACACAGGCATCAGTGTGGGTTATTTAAGCTGAGATATTTGGTACCAGCCATCTTGGAATTCAGTGAAGCCATCATGGTGGAACACAGATAGGGTCCCAGTGTGGCTTCACTGTGCGCATGTCTTAGAAAGGACTTAGACACTATAGGGGCATATCTGTTCACGCAGTTATGCTCTCATATGAGGTATAGTGCACCCTGCCTTAGGGTTGTAAGGCCTGCTGGAGTGGTGACTTGCCTATGCCTCTTGCAGTGCTAGTAGGCCTGGAACACAGATGTGTGCCAGGTCGAGACTTCACTTTTAAACACACTAAAACATGCAGGCTCCTGTGGCAGTATGCCTGTGTTTGGTGAGAGTTATTTTAGGGTGGCATAATACATGCTGCAGCCCTTAGAGACCCTCACTGGTCACAAGGCCCTTGATACCACTGATACCTTTAACAAGGGACTTGTATGTGAGCCAGAGGTGTGCCAATTGTGGAAACAAAGGTACAATTTTTGGGAAGAACACAGTCATTTGGAACCTGGTTATCTGAAACCCAGTGCACACTCCGTCAAAGATGCAACAGTGTTAGGCAAAAAGTGGGGGATAACCATGCCAAAAGAGGTACTTTCCGAAACTGGATTTTTAACAAAAAGGCAGTTTTTTAAATATCTGTTTCCTGAAGAGTTTGGTTATTTGATCTAAAGCTGAAAACAGAATGCATTTTGAAAAAAGCTGAACTATTTTTATGTAATTTTTACTAAATAAATTACTACCCGCCATATGCCCCTATTTTACTCTAACCCATTCCAAAGATGTGGATCACAAACAAGAAAGAAGTCCAAATTTAAAGCTGAAAATTATACCTCTTTAATTAATGCCCACCATTTGCTCCTATATCACTTTAGAATCCTGTACTAAAAGATAATGTAATCTGAAAAAAGATGAAGTTCTATTTTAAAGTACTTTTTGCAAACTAAAATACTTCCTATCCTTTACCCCTACGTTTCTTTTATACCCTGTTCCTAAAATGAGGAACACAAACATGAAAGCATTCCAAATCTGAATTTGAAAATAGTTTGAACTAAATTTCTTCCCACCCTTTGCCCCTATCCTGTTCTAAAAATGTGGATCACAAACATGAAAGAATTCCAAATTTAAAATATGAAAAATATTCTAATTTCAATAATATCACTATAAAATCCTGTTCTAAAATAGAATGTTACCTGAATAAAGATGACATTCTATTTTTAAGAACTATTTACATATCAAATTACTTCCCTCCCGCTGCTCCATATTACTTTTCTAACCTGTTCCGAAAATCTGGAAGGCAAACATGCCACTACATAGTCTCAGAATTACAACGCATTGTTAAAAACGTGATGTAATTGTAAGTATGTAAATGATACGCAATAACAAATGCATTGTAAATGTAAGTCTGTGTAAATGATTAATTGTAAAGATAATACATCATAATATAAAATGCTGTGTATTTTTGTAAAATGTTTATTTCAGTCCAGATAATCAGTTCTGAGATTATTGCATTAGTTATAATTAACTAATGAATGCATAAATTAATTTCAAACAAGGTGGTTGCATAACAAATGCTGGCACCGGATTAAAAAACACGAGTTTTATTTAAGCAACAGGATTAAAAATCTAAAAGAAAAAGATTCATAAAATCTACAAAAAAAAATAAAGTGCAAAAGGGAAGCCTCATCACATGGATAATAACTGATGGATTCCGAGTGCTATTGGCTCTTTGGAAAATAAAGTATGTAGCAGATTGAGCCCACCCTTAAGCGACAAAGGTGTCTTCTTTCTCAGGGGTGACTAATAGCAGATAAGTATAACCTCAGGCTGAATGAGTTCTGCAACAAAATGTACGTACAATCTGTAGGTCTATGAAGCTCAGAAGCCTTGTGCGGGTTGAAACAATTTTTAAGAAAATGCTACCTAATCCTGTTTTTAGCTAACTTAATGATGTTCCAGGCTTAGAGAAGGGCCATCAAGTGAACATATTTCGCTATGCAAAATTCTCAGTACACCACTGGTAACCAACCGATTCCTTACTTCACTGATCCATCAAGTCTGAGCCTTAGGTTTCATGTTTAATTGGATACTTTTAGGAACGGACAGTGTTCCAATTCGAGAGAAGGCAGATAAGCCAAATGTAAATGTACAGGAATTGATATAGCGCAAATCACCAAGCGGTTTCTAAGCGCTTGCTTAGGGAACCCGTCCTGGTATTCCCCTGTGAGATAACCCCGGCAGGGTATCCGCAAGGTGAAAGCCAGGCATCCCGCCGCGAGGGGCCGTTGTGGAGATTAAGCAAGCTATTGCCCAGAGTCGCAGAGTGTGAACCCGTGAATCGAGTAGGCACCGGAGCGAGAATTGTCGAGTCCATGGACATTTTAGGACTCAAGACCCCGCCGAGCCGGGAATTGAACCCTGGTCCCGGGCTGACCTCTGCTGCCAGGTCTGCCTCCTCTAACCAGTGAGCCACACTTCTCCAATAGGACATTAATTATTCTTCCCAAATTCTTTTGTAATCACTTGTATACTAACCATGCCCCCGGTTGTTTACCCATCCCTCTTGCAATCTTGAATACAGGTAGGTTGAATTAAACAAATTGGCAGGGATACTCGTTGGATCTATGCAAAATATCTATTATCCATGTCCAGTAAACTGTGAGACCAAGGGCACTGTGTGTAGGGCTTGACCAAACAACAAATTCAGTGCTTAGAGCACGTCACTCGTGGTTCAAGACCTAGGCCAAAAGTCTGTTAGGCATAACCACAGGTCAGTACCAGTGGTCTCAGGGAATGGAAAGCACAGTATGCATGCTTCATATTGCCAAAACATAACCCCACTGGCCTCAGGGATCTGCATTTAGGGTCTGGAACAAAGACTAGCGTGAAATGGTGAAATCCATGCCCAGCATTGTTTGTGGGCACAGCACAGCAAAAATTAGAACCTGGTGGGCTCTGACGTGGTGCCCTCAACCGCCTCCGTGATGCCATCATGATGCACTCCAATAATTTCTGCACAATATATTGGCTTATACAAAATTCGATATAGATTACCTGTGGTTAGATATTTTTCTTTAGCTCGTGCTCTTTCATCTGCATCAAAATACCACACTGTTATTGCGTACCTAAATAAAAATACAAATAATTTTACTGCAATGGTGCTGTTTGTGCCACACACAATTCCTTTAATATACTGTAGAGTTCAACTACTCATTCAGACAAGAAAATCTATTTTCATTGAATATCCTGGAGTCTTATTTTAACGATTATCTTAGAAGTAACATACACGATCATGAAGGACAGTGCACAATGTACAGCACATTAATCCTAGAAATCCCTGCAATGTCACCTGTACCTGTAGAACTGAGTACATCAAAAACGACAGATCGCAAAACAACTTCAATGGTTCACAAACTGGTCTTACTGCAAATACATTTGGAAACAAGCAGTTTTGCATGAGGAATTTAAATTTCGGTGCTTTTAAAAATGGGACTGGGGTCTGGGGAAGGAAACGTTTTATGAATGCATACATTTTCAAGGAAACATGACACACGAGGTGGAAAAAGTGGGGAAACCGCAAAATCCAAACTCACAAGAAAATTAAAACGTGAGAACAAACCATCATGCAACTATCCGTAAGAAACTGGGCTACCAGAACCCATCAGGTGCCAGGATCTCTTACAATAGTCAATATTCACAAAATATCCAGACATTTTTAAGGAACACTTGGAACAGATTTTCAAGTCCCCTATACATGCAAAACTTTGTTTTCTCAAAGTAGCCAGACCTCACATCACCCGGGCAGTGTAGCGGTCATTGCTATGAAGAACTCTATGCATTACCAGTCAGCAATGAGACAATTACAAATACTTTTGAGGGCCATGCTCAGTTAATATTTCTGTAAGAAATGAAGGGCCATTTTACGGACATTTTTAGAACGTTTTTGAAAGAACTCTCAAATAAATATGTTCAATCATTCAAAATTCAAACATACAAAGCACAGCATCTAAACATCCAACTTAAACATTGTCAAAGTTTCAAATGCAGTTTTGAACCGTCCCAGCTTCTCTAAAGACCTACCCCGACCACCAAAGCTTAGAGAGGAAGCGACTGTGCATTTATGATGGATAATAAGTTTAAACTGCGTATGACCCCATTCGGAAAACATCTGAACGAGTTTTTGTCATTTTATTTCAACAAAAAAGCTGTGTCACTGTGACAGGGTACAGACAATAAATAACAATACATTCAATGCAGTTACAACAGTGAATGCAAAAGATCAGAATCTTTGTTCGCCTCATTTATTTTGGTGTTACTAGTATTTCAAAAGGGTGGGTTTTTATAACCACATAATAACAGTTTTAAAGCAGTGACCTGGAGAACTGTGTGCCTAAATATCTAAAGAAGAAAGAAACCTGTATTTTTAGGTCTCGCCTAGCATTGCAGCGCATGCGCTGTCCGCTCTCCGAGAGATATTATGGATGAGGAGATTTAAGAAGGGGACTTGAAGCCCTGCCCCTCATTTTCATTGGCTGGCGTCATCGTTTATGTAAAACGGTGGCCTCCCATTGAAACTGAGGCTTTTTGATTTCCGCCCTTTTCGTCCAGCCCATCCGGACTGGATCATCTGCTTTTCAGCTATCGTGAAGCAATTTCTTATCTTTAAGGGGCCATCTATTTCAAATTAGTTAATCGCTTGTTTAATTCCGCAGAGCGAGCTTTAGGGGGCCATCTGTTTCTAATTAGTTCATCGCTCGTTTTGTAGTTCTTAGCACCTGGGAAAATTTCTTGAACCTTCAGTTTTGAAAATGATCATTATGCTCGTTGTACATTTTGTGATAAACTCACAGAAGGTAAGTGGCATTCACTGAAATGTGGACGTGGTTTCCGGGTCCTACAGTATTTGAGAAAAGTCAGTGTGTGGACGAGGCGAGACACATGTCTCCACATGATAGGTTAAACTGTGCCCCGATCTGTCACAGTGACATTTTTATGTACCCTGCTTGTACCGCCAATCGCAGGAGCCAGTACGACTCTCTCGGGGCACTGGCTTCCTGGCATTCCTCACAGGAGCAGCAGAAACACTAACCATGCCCCCTTCTGGAGAGAATGCTAAGTGCATACCTTTCTCACCTTCAGGTTCTGACGCAGCCTCCTTTAGAAGCTGAAAGTGTTTATTGTCTTTTGCCCGGGTACTCTGTTTGCACTAAGGCAGCACGAGCCTGTAATCCAGTTACTGATGTGGGGTGTTTTCTTCTAGGGCAGCATCTGTCCCTTAGACCCCCAAGCTTCGGACAAATGGTACGAAACAGTAATTTGGTGCTGCGAAAACAAAATGCATTAAATCGTATTCATGCGCCGTGTATATACCATCATCACACACTAAGAGAATATCTGTTAGGACAATTGGATGTAAGGACGCCGTTTTTGTTTTGTTTTTAAAGATGCATGTGAAGTAATAAAGCAGGCAACTATCCAATTACTGATTTTTATGTATTTCGTGGTTATTCTTTTTTTAAGTTTTCACATCTGAAGAAGAATCCGGTGTGACTGTGAAATCTAATTTTGACCATTCTAATGCCTTATAATTTTGACTAAATCAATTATCAGTAAATATGTTTATATAAACGAAGTGTGCCGATATATATATATATATATATATATATATATATATATATATATATATATATATATATATATATTATATTAGGGATCAATGACGGGATAGACAACTCGCAGGATGGGATGAATGAATACGTAAAACACCAAAATACGAGCACATCAGTCATCGCTTACTTTATGTATGTTTATCTCGTGTGTGAATTAATGCAGATTAAAATAAAACCCGTTTAATGTAGTCATTGTATTTCAAATGAATCGTTTAGCTCAAACACAAATTTCACATGTGCTTCGAGAACATTAGCTAGGCAGTAAGAGTCCATGACCGCAAATTTATCACTGCTGCTGCTGCTCGATAAATAGATGATTCTTGTGATGTTGATGTTTTTTATTCGAGGTGGCCATCCTTACCACAGCACGCATAGTTTGTTAATGAAGCTAAAGCGTTAAAACCTGCTATCAGAAGACGGAAGATAAATACACGGACAGTGCTTGTAGCTGCACGATCTGTTTGCCTGCTCTCAGTGTCCTGTTAAGCAGTTCAGATCTCCTTACACAGTTACATATAGATGAAACACTAACCCTTCAACCACTCATGGGCCCATCCAGTGAAAGCTGGCACAGCAGTTCTCTTACCCAATGGAAACCCAACATACATATTATATTCGGTTACCCATTTTTGTTGGTCATTGCCGGGGGCCCGAAACTACGTAGAACTATTGTTTCCTTTTCGGTTTTCATGGTGTGGCCCGTTAATTAAAAAGGTGTTTTTTTTTCTTGCTTATTTGGGGAGTAATGGGCTTTATCAACTGAATTATCACTTCTGAAACTTGCAGATCACGAGTCCGAATCCTGGCGGCACAGCAGCGACAGCATTCCATCCTTCGCTTATGGTAAAATAAGTGCCAGTAAATGGGGCACAGCCTAGATACGACAGAACTGCGGTTTGATTTGTTAACAGAATTTAGTGCACATACGCACACAAGCTTAAGCTTGGTATAAAGCGCAATGGAAAAACAAGCAATTATTAAATGATTTGTCCAGAATCACAGGGTGTTGAGTGGACGCCGAGACTCTAACCCGGTTCCCCAGTTTGAAAATCAGCAGCTCTGGTTGTTCAGCCACATCCTCTCCTCTAATTGTCAATTCTGTTGGTGACAGATCAATGTGCTACGGGTCTGGTGATGACATCGGCGTGCAAGCAGCACGGATCAAGACCCGTGGGCCCACTCAGATGGTCATCCTTCCCAGATTGACTAAAATAAAGTTGAATAACACCACCTGGTATTGTTTCAATGCTGCTAAGTCACCCCACTATTCCAAAATCTAGTTTTTATGAATGCATGCCTCTGAGATAGTTCCGACCAACCTACACTTTGTATCAGCATATGAAACATTAAAACCTGAGGTGAGGCACTGGAACATATGCCTGTGATGTGGGAGTTAAACTTATGTAAGCTATGAGCCCTAACCCACTGAGCTATGTTGCTATAGCTTTCTCCCCACTACACCCTGCAAAAGAACCCTCTCATTTTAAGGGTTCCTGTGACTGTATGCCCAATCACATCAATACATGTCAAAGTTGAAGCGCATCTCAGACTGGAATTATTCATGCATTTATATCTGAATTGCATGTCCGTTACCACCCTTTAATGAAATAGGCAGATATCTGAAAAAGGAGTTCTTATGTCGGACAATAACGATGAGGAGGAGGGTGAGGATTTAAAAGAAGGCGTTTGGGGAGCTGGGGAAATATCACAAGAGCTCAGAGGGATGAATGCTTTAAAACCGCCTTTCTCTTTACAATAGTGGACTCAAAGGCATTCAAGTAAAAATGCACAATAAAACATGTATGGGGGCATAGCCATAAATACTGTTGGACTGAATCGAAAACGTGTCATGCGGGTAAGTCGTATCTTTTTTTTCCTGCTAATGCTGTAAACTGCCTACATTTATTTATTCTTTTCCTGGTGTAACAACCACATACAACAATATTCAGAACAACAATGACACACACACAGCAATTCACACATCCACAGAACACAATCCCCTTCACACACACCCAACATACCCACAGTGATTTATTGACTCAGAAATCCTAGCAAACAGACCAACCAACACATCCCAGGAAGTTACAATCACAGCAACCCCCACATGCACAAAAAACAAAAGGGAACTTCTTTATTTGTTTAAACTCAAAATTAATAATATTACTAAATGTAACTCCGTATTTATTTTTATTTGTTCTTCAAATTACAAACACACCTCTGTAGCAGGCACACAAAACCACTGGGCGATCGTGGTGATTGTTCCCCTGTAACAGACGACGTTTCCCCTAATATGCCAAGTTTTAAACTTTGTAGGTTGGGAAGAGCTTGACAGTGAAGGGTTAATCGTCATGGTCTTTCATTTCAAATGTTTGTATGTGATAAAAGACATTGTCATTTACAACGCAACAAGCGCTAATTTAAGCAAATGCGAGACCTATTGCATTTCTAATGCTTGTTACAAGTGGTCACAGGCGTTCAGCGGCCTGGAAGGGCAGTGGAAGGAAGTTCCACTAGTTACTGTCTAGGTTCTTATAAAATAAGAGTGAGGCTTGATGTACACGTGTGAGACAGCGCTTTAAATAGAAAAAAAAAAGTTAAGAACAACTCTGGACACAGCTTAAATATTTGTGTGATATTGTTTACAAGGTGGTGCACCACTTGCTCTGTTTTTTTGTCGGACATTGTTAAGTCCAGTCGTTTGGACCGCACTGCAGCAGTGGGTGCTTAGTGTGTGCATACAACCCTGGGATATTTCCCATCACATCCCTTATATACATTTGGTGATAATAGGTTAGGTGCTAGTCCTCCTATGGTTTCAATGTCAATAACTGTATTCTTTTAGAAAAAAATAAGAGCAGGTACTCATCAAAAGGAGAACTGGGCGGACTTCAGGGCGGCACAAGGGCGGTGCTAAGGTGGAACAATGGGCATGGTTCGCTTTTTGTCCTTGCCAAGAGTGTATGTACGAAATTTGCATGCATTGTTAGAATGTCAGATGTATATGTCCATTAGTTATCTCACCAATAACTATATATATATATATATATATATATATATATATATATATATATATATATATATATATATATAGCACTCACTAATAAGTGTTTATTACTACCCAAAGTAACCTTTTTTTTAGCAACCTTAAAATAAGAAAAGATTGAGGAAAAAACAGTGAGGTTCTAAATATATGCCTTCTTGTTTGCAGGCAGGTCCATGCTGCAGGGTCATAACTCACTAAGGTATATTACAAGGATGTTAAGTTTTGACCTGCAGGTAACACAAGGCTCTATGCAACAAAAAAAGTAATCAACTAAGCAACATAAAACACTAATCTGCGATTTACATGTTGCATGCTGTGCTTTGCAACAGACACAATGATCCTCTGTGCAATGTTATGGTACGTTGAACCTTTGATTAGAATGTACACATGCAAGTTCTAGCAAGTGCAATAACCTCCACGGTTATCCACATTATTATTACTTATAATGTCCCAAGCTCACTTACTTACGGGAAGGGCTTAAGCTTTCTGGTTCTAACTATTGGTGAATGCGCACCTGCAAAAAGCGAGGAATTAATCAGGAACTCTTTTCATTGTCGCCACTAGGGGGTGTTTCTGTCAAACCTGGAACCCAGGTTGCTTCAAAGAGACATACTTTGTATAACTTTAGAGAGCAGCATATTCTCTCTCCCTGCTACTGGATGAGAAGTACTGAGACAGATACTAGCGATATGGCTGTTGATGGTTCAGTCTTTCAACATTCCATTTTATGTGGTTGAAAAGGAGTGGTGAAAGGGGGGGGGGGCGTGGTTTGGACGCTGGTGAAGATTGCGGCAAGACCCCTAGTCTCCCCTCATGGTGATGCCAATACTTGCTTTTTCAACCGTCTCCCGCAACACCTGATGCCAATATTTGTGGAAATAATACGGCGGAACAACTGAGGAACGCTACGATACTAAAATCGAGACTTCCTGAGCAGCTTGGAAGGTAGCAGCAGTCTCTTCCTTCTCCACCCCCCGTCTGGGCGTCTGCTGACCCGGCTGTGCGCTGTATGCCGTGCTTTGTTACATCCACGGCTCAGGACGGCGACTGGATACTGGCGATGAAGGGGACAGCAACCTAAATGCGCTGGGGCCGTTCACAGCTACACAAGCTTCATAAGCTGTAAAAAAGTAAGGTAACGTGCCTGCATTAGATGGCGGACTGTTGTACTTCCTGTATTGTTAGGCCCTGTATGTATTTTGTTTGCAGTGCATTTTCTATCTCCATGATCTGGCATCCTATGACAGATCATGGAATGTTCACTTACTATTTAAATGACGTCAGCTTGACTGTCAACCACTTGACAGCTGGCGCCCGTAATCACCTGTTATTTCTGTCCTGCTCCCTGCGGGTCCTTTTGTATGTATACTATTAAATACTTGTGACAATCACTTTGTTTTGCCCCATTTGTCACACTACAATTGGCGACGAGGACGGGAGATCGAGCAAAGGACCTGCGGGTATTTATTTGAAAATTCCTATCGCTCCAGGTTTGATTGATGAAACCTGTCATGAAGGAAGTGAGGTGAAGCGGACAGACTGAATACTTCACGGTGTGAGTATTTGCCACGCGTAAGCGGTGTCACATAAGAAGCGCTGCAGTAATTTAATTAATTAAAGGATTTGACGGCGTGAGTCAAAATTGGAGCGAGCGCTACTCAGAATTGACTTAAGCCGCAAGCGGAGTTATACGCGACTGTGCTTTAATCAGTCCAAAGCTAAGCGAGCTTATGTTTGAAATTGACTTTGACGGAAGCTGAGGCGAGCGCTGAAGAAACTGTCGGCATAAAGCGGCTGCTGTGAGGACTTACTTGCTGGCGCAAAATCCTGTCAGAAGCAGGCGTTCGCTAGAGGTTGTCATTCTCCTCAGCTGTGACGCGTGAGGCATTCTGGGAGGTACCTCGTCAGTTCTGATTGGCCCGCAATTATACCACGTCATCTTACGTGGCAGCGTGCGGCCATTTTGAAGTTATTTCACTCACATAAACAAACATCGGGAGTTGATGGAGATTCATGCCGAGCACTGATTGTAATGTTATTTTAGTCACTTTTTTGAAGGAAGATTAACTCTGGTGAAGCGGTAATTTAAACAGTTTAATTTTTTTCATGATATGAGCAATTAAATAATTTGGAACAAATACTGTTGAGAATTTTAAATTTTTTGAGGATACATATATTTTCTCTAAGCAATATTTTTACATAGGAAAACATGGCTGAGAGCAACAATATTTGTGCACCACCCCGTTTCTTAGAAGAGCCTGGCAAACCTACTATGAAGTGGAAGAAATGGAAAAGGGCTTTTGAAAATTATATAGTATCCATTGATGGGAAAGCTTTTGACGCAGAAAGGAAATGTTCTTTATTGTTTGGCCTATTGGGAAAGGCTGGGCAGGACGTTTTTGACAGTCTGCCTGAATTTGAAAACCCACCTGGAACTTTTATACCCATGAATGAATATGATGAAGCCTTAAAAAGACTTGAAAAACAATTCGATGAGGAAAATAACATAATGGTGGCAAGACATAGGTTTGCTTTAAGGAAGCAACAGGAAGGGGAGACTGTTGATGAATATATTGCTTGTCTAACGATTCTTGCTGTTGAATGTGAATATGATGAAATGACTGATATTTACATAAGAGATCAGATCGTTTTCTACTGTTTCTCAAAGAAAGTCCAGGAAAGGTTGCTGGCTTGCAAAAGACCTACATTGCAGGAAGTTTTAGATATTGCTAGGGGTATAGAAAGATCACTTGTATCTACCAGAGAATTATCACATGCAGGGAATAACACTAATGTATTTTACTTACAGGACAAAAAGAAAAGTGATGGTAAGACTTTTGGAAAGAATGTATGGGATAAGAAATTAGGAGGTAAGCAAATGTGTTGTTTTAGATGTGGATCTAATGACCATCTAGCGGATTACAAAAATTGTCCCGCTATTGGTAAGAAATGCGTAAAATGCAAGAAATATGGCCATTATTCAACTTTATGTAAGACTAAGACATCAGGTAACAACATGAGTATTAACATGGTGGGAAATTTTGATGAGGAAATGTGTTCGAATATCATTCTTTATGTTGAAATGGTAGATGGTAAAATTGTAGGCCCAATTGGGGATGTTACTATTGGAAATGTTGAACTAAAGTTCACTGCTGATTCAGGTGCACCTATAACTACAATTTCTGATGTACTATTTGAAGAGAAATGGAAAAATGTACCACTCACTGATTCTGATATAAACCCCAAAGCATTTGGTGAGAAGGAAATAAACATGTTAGGCTATTTCAATGACACAGTGACTTTCAGGGGAAGGTCCATTGAAACCAAAATATATGTAGCTGAAAAGGGGAGGATATTGGTAGGGTGGAGAGACCTAGCCCAATTAGGTGTCATATTAGTGCCAGGTGCCAAAGATCCAGTTATTTTGAGAGAAGATTGGGTTAACAATATTAATGTTGAGAGTGATTATTCTGATTTGAACAGTATTTTGGGAAAACATGTTGAAATATTCAGAAACAGTATTGGTTGTGTCAAAGGTTTTACTCATGATATTAAATTGAAAGAGGGTGCCATGCCATGCAAACATAAGGTAAGAACTGTACCTTTGTCAATCAAAAAAGAGCTTAAAGAGGTACTAGAGAAACTGACCAAGGAAGGTGTAATTGAAGAAGCGGAAGAATCCGAATGGATTTCTGCAATTGTCGTTTCCAAGAAGAGGAAAACAGGAGACATCAGGTTGTGTGTGGACCTGAGATCTTTAAATAGAAACATTTTAGTGAATTGTCACCTACTACCTAAGATTCAGGACATCCTTCAATCGGTGTCCGGTTCCAAATTTTTTTCATTAATTGACTTAAGAGCTGCCTACCATCAGGTTTGTCTATCTGAAAGGTCAAAGGAGCTGACTACTTTTATTACACCCTACGGAGCTTTCAGGTATGTGAGGTTACCTTTTGGGTTAGCATCCTCTTCTGGGGTGTTTCAAAAACTTATGGACTTGCTGTTCGGAGGAATGAAAGGTGTTGAAGCCTTTCAGGACGATATTCTTTTGCATTCTGAAACTGAAAAGGAACACTTGCAACTAATCGACAAGGTTTTGGGTGTCCTTAAAAAGAGAGGCATGACAGTGTCAAAAGACAAATGTAAATTCTTGACAAGTGAAATTGAATATTTGGGGCATGTGTTGTCTGCAGACGGAATTCATCCTAAGGATGATCTTGTTCAAGCCATAAGGGATGCTCCTGAACCAAGAAATAAAGATGCACTTAAAAGTTTTCTGGGACTCAGTGAATATTATTCCAGGTTTTTGCAGAACTATTCTGAAAAAGTTGAACCACTCAGGATGCTTTTGAGAAAAAACGCAGTGTTCAAATGGTCGACCGAGCAAGAAGTAGCTTTCAAAAGAGTGAAGGAGGAAATAGCTACGGCACCTGCATTGAAACCCTATGATCCACAATTAAAGAATATAGTGACTGTAGATGCTAGCAATGAAGGGATCGGCGCTGTGTTTTGTCAAAAATCTGGTAATGAGGAGAATACTATTGCTTTTATTTCAAGGAGACTGAATGAAACGGAAAAAAACTATAGTACCATTGAGCGTGAGACTTTAGCATGCGTGTGGGCTGTGCACAAGCTCAAAGATTATCTATGGGGTAAAAGTTTCACTCTTGTGACGGATCATAAACCTCTAGTTTATATGCTGAATGGTACGGGACGTGGCAACGGAAATGCTAGCTCTAGACTACTGAGATTGATGTCTAAATTACAGGAGTTCAATTATGTAATAGAGCACATCAAAGGGGGAAAAAACTGCAGAGCTGATTGTTTGTCACGATTGCCAATTCAAAATTTAAAGGAGGAGTCAATGGATGACACTGAATGTGTAGTAGCTCTGATTGATGCAACTGTCATGTGTGAAGGATCCATATCGGAGAAGGATTGGCAGGAAAAATTAGCAAAGGATACGGTTTTAGCCACAGTGCAAAAGTATGTGCGTAGTTCTTGGCCTCCCATAAGGAACTTACCTAGTGAACTAAGGAGCTATCAGCAAGTGAGTGATGAGTTGACGATGGAAAGTGGCTATTTGAAAAGAGGCGAAGTCTTTGTGCCGCCTTATGAACTACAACAAAAAATCATAAATCTTGCTCACAAAGGGCATCCAGGCGTCACTGCCACTAGAAACATTCTCAGGTTGCATTACTGGTGGCCTGGGGTGGACAATGAGGTAAGGAGCTATGTGGACAAGTGTGAACAGTGTTTGAAGTCTGATAAGCACTGGAAAATTGAGAAAAATGTGTTGCAGAAGGTTGAAATTCCGAATGGTCCGTGGGCAAAAGTCGCAATCGATTTTGCCGGACCGTTTTATATACTGCCAAATGTCAGTAAGTACCTGATTGTGTTAACGGATTACTATTCTAAATGGGTTTGTTACAAATTCGTGCATGCTGTCACAACTGACATTGTCATAAATTTTCTAAAAAATTTTTTTGATAGGGAAGGACAACCAAAGATTCTGGTGTCAGACAACGGTTCGCAATTAATTTCAAGCAACATGACCGAATTTCTAAAAGAGTCAGGCATTGCTCAAGAGAAAACTCCTTTGTATAGCCCCAAGAGTAATGGCCTGGTTGAGAGACTGAACAGATTCTTTAAAGAGGGAATTCAAATGGCAATTGCTAACAAAGTGGATGTGAAAGAATTCATTAGAGTGAAGGTCAATACCTACAATAATACTCCGAAAGATGCCACCAAACACACTCCTTTCTTCTTGATGAGAGGGAGATCGTGTAACAATATCTTAACGCCTAAGATTGGCGGATGGAGTAGTGTTGCAACTGAATCTAAAGTGATAAATGATGAGGAGTTAGGAGTGAAAGAGAACATTGAAAGAAAACAAAAGACTACCAATGCATATGCCGACATGGTTAACAGGGCGAAAGTCAAATGTATAAAACCTGGAGATTGGGTTTTAGTGAAAAGACCAGGTATGGTGAGTAAGGGAGAGTCCAAATATGGTAAACCCAAGAGAGTTGGCAGAGCTACCAATGGTGCAGTTTTAGTGGAAGGAGAAGGATGGCGAAGTAAAGACCATGTGGTGAAACTAAAACCAGGGCAAGAGTGCATTATAATGAGAGGTGAGGAAAACCATGAAAGTAGCGTTGATGATAGTGTTCTTGAATGGGATGACATGCAAAGTACTTCCATGGCAGAGCATATCAATGACAGTTACAGGGATTCTTCGGAGTTTATGGTAAACTCAAGGAGAACCTCTATGGATGAAAATGACTCTGTTATAATGCATGGTGGCGCAAACTTGAGTTCTGGAAATGTTGACACTGCTGAATATAGTGAGCCTGCTCATGATATTGTTCATAGAAATGTAGAAGGAATATCTTCTAGAGGTGGAAGAGTCATAAATCTTCCTGGAAGATTCAAAGACTATGTAATGGAGTGATTATCAATATATAAGGGTTGTTATTCATATGGGATAAAGGGAGATGTTGTACTTCCTGTATTGTTAGGCCCTGTATGTATTTTGTTTGCAGTGCATTTTCTATCTCCATGATCTGGCATCCTATGACAGATCATGGAATGTTCACTTACTATTTAAATGACGTCAGCTTGACTGTCAACCACTTGACAGCTGGCGCCCGTAATCACCTGTTATTTCTGTCCTGCTCCCTGCGGGTCCTTTTGTATGTATACTATTAAATACTTGTGACAATCACTTTGTTTTGCCCCATTTGTCACACTACACGGACATGCCCGTAATTACCGCAATGACAGACTCACATTCTGCACTCCGCATTACAGAGCTTTAGTTACCGGCAGCATTTAATCAGCATTATGTGCAGCGCTTAAAAACTAGTTGAAAACAAGTTTAGTTACGAGTAAGTGGTAATTGCCTTACACGGAGAGTACGCGGTAAACACTGCCCGGCGCCATTACCCGTGTCAACCAGCCTGTAATTATTAACCAGTACTAGACGCATAACTCTGCACTTCATGTGGCATCGGTCTAGTTGTTTTGACCGGCGCCGGAACAGGATGTTCTGAGACCGGAACCGGAAGGCGGCCATGTTATTGGCGCCGGCCGGCTCCGTGAGAGGACACGCATTCCAGGCGCTCCGGGTGAATAAAGAATAAGGCAAACCCCGATCATTTGTCCTGGTTTCTTTTCATGAGAAGCTCATTGTAATAATGGCGACGGGGCGGGATCGGCAGTAACGGAAAAAAAAAACGGCGGGAACACAACAAAAACAAAAAGATCGCGAAGGAAGGACTCTCCTTTACGGACCCACGCACAGGCAGTGCCACGCTGTCCTGACCAACTGAAGGCACAAGGTGTAGCAAGGGCATAAGGGCAAGCCCATGAACGATAAGAGGCGCGGTACATAAAAGCGCACTTCGATCGCATATTCACAAGAAGAAAAAAAAAAAAAGATACCCGGAGCGCGTCAGAGGACGCGTGAAACTGCAGCCTCACGAGCCAGTGGCGCCACAGACCATCTCAGCAAGCCCCAACAAGGCAGGTGCCCACAGACTCACGTGCAGGCCCAACTACACACTCCCCGTCAGTGGCAGATGCGGGAGAGCGCGGCCGGACACACGAGCACCCTGGTACCGGGAAACAAGCTGGCGGAACGACAGCCACGAGGTGAGGGGACACACAGAGGAGATAGGGGCAGAACGCTTTCGGAGCTACCCATAGACGGGGCCACGGGAAGTGTGCGCAGCAGGGGAGAGAGTGAAGAAGAAACCGACAGCAGGCAAGCCCCAGCCCAACAACGCGGTCCCCGCCCAGGCAGACCCCAGGGGCGCAGGCAAAATGGCGACGCCGTCCGCTTCCCTTGCCCCCATGGTGCCGTTCCTTCCCAAAAGAGGTGAACCCTCCATGCCGTGGGAGGATTGGAAAAAGGTACTTCCAGAACTATTTGGAGGCCCTAGAAGAAGAGAATGAGGCCGCGTACACGGAGCAAAGAAGAAGGAAAATATTGTTGCACAATCTAGGTCCAGAGGGCTTGAGGGTGTTCGACACCATCGTCAAGGAACAGAGGGATGCCAACGACACGGAGGTGTTCCGCCACGCCTTGGAAGACCTAGACGCGCACTACAGACCGGTGGTTTGCGTAGCCATCGACAGGCACAAATTTTTCCAGAGGAAACAGGAGAGCGGAGAGACGGTCGATGAATACGTAGCGGCATTACAGAAACTCGCACTCACGTGCAAATTCGGCATTCTCCATGACGAGCTAGTGAGGGATCAAATTATCATGCACACGACGAGCATACACGTCCAGGAAAAACTCTGGGTCAATGGTGACGCCCCGCTGAAGGCGGTATGGGCACTAGTAAAGAAAGCGGAAATGTCCAAACGCTGCGCACAAGCAGCCAGAAAAGATGGAGGAAGTACACCAACGGTATGCAGAGTCATGCTACACAACAAAGGGGACAACCCCAGACAGCGGGACTTCCCCAGGTCACAAGACCCCAGGAAGGAGCAGCAGCAGGGCAGACCACCGTCAAAGGCAGGAAGAGGGGGAAGACCAAGTTGTTACAGGTGCGGGAGCTCAGCACATTTGGGCAACGACAAAGCATGTCCGGTGTTTAGGGCTAAGTGCGCTTTCTGTGGAGTGTTTGGGCACTACGAGAAGGTATGCCGACCGAAGCCAAAAGGGACCACTGTCAAATACATAGACCAAGAACAGCAAGAAGAGGCTGAGACACGGACGGAGGAAGAGGATGTGGAAGAACTCCTCTACATCGACGCCCAAGTCCTGGAAGTTGGTGGCAAGGAATCAGACAAGCCGAGGCTCGACATGCATATAGGAGGAGTTCCGATCGAGATGATAGCGGACTCAGGAGCCCCCATAACTATTGTCCAACGACAGATATGGGAGAACAACTTCAAGCCTAAGGTGAAGGAGGAGCTACGCCCAATGGATGCGAGGCCTGTCACATACACCAAACAGAAGATACCCATGGTAGGATACTGCCCGCTGCTCTTTGAATTCAAGGGACGCCAAGCCACCTGCAAACTCTATGTGGCCGAGAAAGGTCCCTCTGTGCTCAGCTGGAAAGACCAAGGAGCATTGGGGATCATGCTGAACTCAGGAGGCGTTGAGAAAGTGTTGCTAATGGAGATGAAAGAGGAGCAGGAGGAGGAAATGTGGTGAAGAAACTACCCCGAGGTGTTCTGCGGACAAATCGGAGAATTGGCCAAGTTTAAACACGTCATCAGGTTGAAGGAAGGAGCACGGTCCGTCATTCACAAGGTCCGAAATATACCATTTCGCTGCAGAGAAGCGGTACAGGAGGAACTCGACCGATTGGAAAGGAGTGGTGTAATCCAAGCCATAGAGAGTGCGGAATGGCTATCACCCTTAGTGGTTGCCCAAAAACCTAACGGAAAAGTGAGGTTATGTGTAGACCTCAGGGAACTGAACAAAAACATTCTCATCGACAAATTTCCACTTCCCCGTATAGGTGAAATGCTTGCCAAAACCAAGGAGGCTAAGTGGTTCTCGACTGTGGACCTGTCATCGGCCTATCATCAGGTAAAACTCCACCCCTCGAGCAGCCACCTTACCTCCTTCATAACACCGTTCGGGTGCTACAAGTTTGTCAGAATGCCCTTCGGCCTCGCCTCGGCGGCTGCCGTATTTCAAAACCTGATGCATAAACTGTTTCGCAAGGTGGAAGGAGTCCAATTTTTTCAGGACGATATCCTGGTGATGGGGAAGACCAAGCGAGAACACAACGAGAAACTACATAGGGTGTTACGCACGCTACAAGAAAGCGGGCTCACGGCAGAGTGGTCCAAGTGCAAATTCTGTGTTTCCTCCGTTACCTACTTGGGCCATGAAGTCAGCGAGAGGGGCATAGAACCGAAGAAATCCAACATGGAAGCTAAACAAAACGCCCCTTGTCCAGAAAAAAAGGAACACGTACGTCATTCCTGGGCATGGCCAAATTTTATAGCAAGTTCATCCCCAATTTCGCCACCAAGACGGTCTTCGCCAACTGCTGAAGGAGAAGAATGGATTCAAATGGAGTAAGGACGAACAAGAGGAGTTCGAAGCCTTGAAGCAGGAGATGAGTAAAGCTATTCCACTCAAGGGTTTTGACACAGAGGCTGAATCCGTACTCATTACCGATGCAAGTGACTTAGTGCTTTGTTAATGCAGCGAGCCGACAATGGGGAACTCTCCACGGTCTGCTTCGCGTCCAGGGCCCTGGCTCCCACCGAAGAACGTTTCAGCGTCATCGAGAAAGAGATGTTAGCTGTGGTGTGGGCGATGGAACGTTTCAGGCAGTACCTGTGGGGTGCCAAATTCCTGGTCCGAACCGACCATAAACCCCTGATAAAATTCTTAACGTCCAATGGCCACGCGCATGCAACACCAAGGATCGCCAAAATGACGCTACGGCTCTTGGACTTTGTGTACGAGGTGGAATATATACCAGGTCCCCAGAACAAAGTGGCTGATTTTCTCAGTAGGGCGGCAGCCATGGAAGGGCCGCTTGAGCAGAAGGCACCAGGATGGGAAGGCTATGTAGTAGCGACAATACAAGACATGGAAGGGGTGATCAGTGCGCAAGAGTGGGCGGAGGCCTACACGCAGGATGAAGAGTTAGAAGTGGTCAAGGGATACGTCATGCACAGCTGCCCTGAGAAGAGCCACCTTAAAGAGACATTGAGAAGATATTGGGAGGTGAGAGACGAACTGTCACTGGGAGAAGACCCCATATACCTGATCAGAGGAGACAAAATCATCCCTCCACGAGGGCTCATTGAACACCTCCTCACCCTGCTACATGAAGGGCACAAGGGGATCACAAAAACCAAAGCCCTAGCCAGACAAGCATACTGGTGGCCGGCCATCGATGCCCAGGTGGCGAGGTATGTGAGGCAGTGCGACTCGTGCTCCAAAGCGGACAAATCCCAAGTGATGCTACGGCCACAGTTGGGGAAGTTCCCTATGCCGGGAGGACCCTGGGAGATGGTGTCCATCGACATCTTAGGGCCCATCCTCAACACGGAAGGAATACAGAAATATGCAATAGTGTTGATTGACAGATACTCCAAGTGGCCAGAAGTGGAGATAACGGACACAGTGGACACGGAGGCAGTGATATCCTTCATGAACACGGTATTCACAAAGGAGGGCATCCCCAAGATCATCACATGCGACAATGGCCCACAATTTGTCTCCACCAAATGGGAGGCATACACAACCAGGAATGGGATAGAGGTCAAGCACACTCCCATATACCACCCGGCGGGCAACGGTCAGGTGGAACGTTTTAATAGAGTGATCATGGGCACTATCCAAGCAGCCATAAACGATGAGCAAGATTGGGAGAAGGAGTTACCCAAGATGCTGTGGGCCTACCGTATCGCTCCAGGAAGCACGGGCTACAGCCCCTTTAAGATACTGAGAGGCAGAGAGCCGTTCACCAGAGATAATATCGCGTGGAGACACATGGTTGTTCAGAGCAGGTGGTCACCAGCAGTGGTAAGGAGGAATCTGGAAAGAGCGCAAGAGACATACACTGAACACTTCAACAAGAAGCGGAACGTCCAAGGAGTGTTATTAGAGAAATGTGACTGGGTGAGGGTGAAGGTAGCCACCCTGAGAAGGAAAGGGGAGAGCAAGTTCACACCACCGTTGAAGGCCATTGAGCCATACACCAGATCAGCATTACTTAGTGATGGGAAGGTATGGTCGCAGGATAGAATGGCGAGGTGCAGCAAGATCCTACAGTGGAGGAAGGAAGAGGACGAGAGCAAAGGAAGGGATGTAGAGATGATGGAAGAGGGACGTCGTGAAGAGAGACAAGAGCAAGTTGAAGATGGGACACTGAATGAGAAAGAGCAAGAGGGTGAACGGGAAGGAAGTACTGGCGTGAAAAGCACAGGATGGTTCGTAAGCAAGAATGGAGGCCGAGAGGAGAGTTTGGAAGAAACAAGCGATGGGCCTGAAGCACCGGAGAGTGAGCAGGATGAAGGAAGGGTGAGAACGAGAACAGGAAGAATCGTGAGAACGCCCAAGCGGTTCCAGGACTACGATATGGACAATAAGTAAGGTTGTTTAAATGGTTGTTTGCAAATGCATAAAGGAGGGAGATATGTGGCATCGGTCTAGTTGTTTTGACCGGCGCCGGAACAGGATGTTCCGATGCCGGAACCGGAAGGCGGCCATGTTATTGGCGCCGGCCGGCTCCGTGAAAGGACACGCATTCCAGGCGCTCCGGGTGAATAAAGAATAAGGCAAACCCCGATCATTTGTCCTTGTTTCTTTTCATGAGAAGCTCATTGTAATACTTCACAGCGTACAATCTCTCATAAGCGGGAGTTCAGCATTTAATCTTCGCCCTGTGTGAGCACTGTGATAATTGCATTAGGCGTGATGAGGCCAAGCGCAATGCAGTGAATACAGAGAATTGGTGCATATAGAAGGCCACAAAATGGCGGTTGCACCGGATCAAAAGAATAACGTAACTGAGTGAACTCGCGTGTTAACTCTTGCAGCTGCATGTATTACGGCCCATTCAACCAAATCAACCAGGGCAATACTTTCAAGGCAATTTGAAGTCATATATTTAAACTGCTGAATGTGTTTTAATGGATAGCAATAATGGAACTTTGCCTGACCTGAACATGGCTGACTGACATAACAGACAGAGATCTTTACTTGTCTACGTAACTCCATTCCTGCGCAGCAATTACATTCCTGCTACGATCTTCCACTGTGTGACAATTGAGTAGTGTCTCCTACATTAATGATCTCTGTGGTACACTCAGGCTGTGATTAGAACACTACCAAGCGCCTCACTCCAATATGAAATCCTTAGTACCATTCTAGTGTTCTCTAAAACCAGAAGACTGAACCTCAGAGTGCACTGCTGCTCAATGTTGCTCACTGGGTGTGAACATCTGCAAATATACAAATTGTACAATTTCTGGAAGCCAACATATTTCTGCCCTTAATTGCTCCTATCAATTAGTTAGAACTGCGTTTATCGAACTGCTCCTATAAGTTAATTAAAATCATTGAAATCATTACACAGAAAGTAGTTGCGCTTAGCAAGGAGCAACTCTAACGACCTAACTTTCTCCAGCACTAACCCAGAGCTCATCAGTACCTCGTCAGTACTCAGCAAAACTAATCAGTAACTCATCAGCGGCAGAGTGCTCTGAGTGGCCCGAGTACACAGGCATACTCTGACTTCTCTTCAGGCACTTCAAATACGACACATTGAAGGACAGCAGACATTATGCAAAAATGGCGGAAAAAGAAGCCAAGCACCTCAAAAGACTCAAAACCGACCCACCTACCGACTAAAGGCAAACGCGATATCAATGCCACGATGGATAATATATTAAGCAAACTGGCTGAGGTACATGACCTCGCAAAGTCAACGAAGGAAGAAGTGTCTGCAATTAGACAGGACATTAGGGACACCAACATCAGACTAACCGAAACGGAGAACAGAATTAGTCAACTAGAAAACACGGAGGCCAAAGTGTGCAAATCTCTCAAAAACCTCACGATTACAACGGACGCTCTAACGAAAGGTCTGTCAGGACTTGAAGACAGAAACAGGAGAGGGAACCTAAGAATTTTTGGAATTCCTGAAGGAGAAGTTGTTCATTCAAGCTCATGCATCTCTTTCTTGGAACAGGGAACAAGTGGTCCTAGACAGTAATTAATCTGATCAATAAATGAAAGCGTTCTACTGAGTCATCATCCGCGATTCAATCCTGAAAGATAAAGAGAGGAAAAAATATCCTCTCTTTATCTTGCAGGATTGAATCGCAGAGGATGACTCAGTAGAACGCTTACATTTATTGATCAGATTAAATGCTGTCTAGGACCACTTGTTCCCTGTACCAATTGATACCCAGGTCCTTTTGACTTAATTGGGCCACCCCATTCGCATTAACGCTTCTCTTTCTTGGAAAGCTGGTTTGCACAAGCCACTAACTTGACCTTCAGTAAACCCTTACAGTTTGACAGGGCCCATCGGGTCCCAACAAGAACTATGCCAAACCTACCGGCAAATCACTTGTGAGTACAGCACTTCTGTTTAGATAGGCCTCCCCCCAGTCACCGCAATTGACAGTATGTGTCACACGTTCTAATTTAATTTAATCTACCTTGCCTCTCAGGTCACACCTATCATTACGCTCAGTTGAGGCACACCCAAGTGGTTTAACCCAGATTGTGAGTACCGCGGTTTGACCTAAATTACCTTTGGCATCTCTGTGTTCTACCCTTATTTCTGATTATTAGTAACCAAGTGTAACCAATAGGACTGCTTACTGGCCCCCAGGATTGCCCAGCCATAAAGCCAAGTAAGCACTGTATGAACAGCCATCCCCAACGTTGCTTCCAACGAGGCTGCCACCTGACACTCTCCCTCATCCCAACAGCAGAGACCTCAACTTGAGCCCCATAGACGACAGGAACCAACCAACCCCCTACCCCCACGCATCCTTAACGGGCAACTTGCTCCAGCAACAAGCCTCCCCCTAAATAAACTTCATAGTCCCAAGCAATTTAGCCACTAAAGAGCCTGATAACTCTACCTTACGCCCACAGCTTGAATCCCCGGCTCCCCCAGGACTCACGCCGCTAGAAACAGAAGCATTGTGACGCCACTTAGGACTTCAGCCAGGTGTTCCAGCACAAACAATGTAAGCAGCACTAGCACCTATTCCCTAATCCTGTAGCTGGGAACCACTATACAACCTACTGACCTGACCAGCTTAAATCCCTGCAAGTTGTCAGAAATCTTGCTACCTCGGTCTGGAAATGTATACCTTTGACACCATTTCAGATGTTTCCCCAATGAGTAACAACCATGCTAGCCTGCATAATTCATGAATCATACACAGCCACTATCTAATGCTTTCTCCCACATCAACAGATCTACACAGCTCACCTATGCGTAAGAGCACAGTGACTAAGGCTCTACTCCCCCTGAATAGTGACTGCCTACTTAGAGTAGGTTTATCACAAAGAGCTCAGTTGCATGATACTACTTGATTTAACTTACTCTGCGACCCACGCGGCCAACCCTCAACCCAACCCCCCACCCTCTCCTCACAGGGTCCCCATGACAAGTGGGTCCCATTCTAGCAATTAGATTGCTTTGTAATTGTTTTACCATATACACTGGGAGCACTTACTCACTGTATATAACGTTTACGTAGGGACCTATTGTAACAATACATTATTTAAATTTAGTTTCAGACTGCTCAGTATATGTCCTGAAGATGATCTTAAATAATTAAAAGATCGAAACGCCATCGACCCTCACAACAGGAAGCCCCTTCATTGTACATATCCATGTGGAGTTCCATTTTTGTCGATGTGATGTTATGTTTTTAGTTCACCCCCACTATGTCACATTACGCACTCTTTCACTTTATGTGAGCGCCTGATAATAATCTGAAGTTCCAACTCAGACCAGTGTTAAAAATTAAATACCTCTAATTTTTACACTACATATGTTTCTCTACTTCCTTGCTCCCCTACTGATTAATTGTCTAGTTTATAAATTGAAATTTTATTTACCCCATGGGGTCTTCTCACTCTGGACCCACTGAGGCCAACCTTGAACTACTGTTCTCTTTAAATATACTATAACCCCAGGTTCATATTTCGGGGTACCCTTGTTCTCTTACAATACCTTCTATGGACACGCAAGCCTCCGGATCTTCCTCAACATTCTCTTAAGCCTTCTTCTAACAAGTTCCTCCAGTAACTGCTTAAGACTATTCTCAACCTTCGAAATGCTCAAATGAATATGAATTCTTCAAGGAGCTCTTCTGATCTCTTCTATCTGGTTTCTGCTGCACGTCCATAAATTGTTCTTATGCAATTCTCTAATCTACCTTGACATACTGATGTAGTTTTATCACAATGTTGTAATGTAATGCGGTATTACAGTTGTGTCATAAGGTCACAGTCAATTTCAAAATGATTAGGCCTAGATGTTATATTACTGTTTCACTGACCCTACCATGCATTGCCAGACATTACCTAGCTGTACATAACCTACCTACCTTACAAAGCCTTATCGGGCCATACAAGATGACCTTCACTGACCAACCTCCTCCTGGGGGGTTTAGATCTTGTTTTCCTTATTTTACTTTTCTTTATTTGCTGTTTTTGCCATACTTGCCTTTTTTTCTCAAGTGCCTTCCCTCTTTCCTCTAGTCATATTTCTTGTAGTAACTGTCACAGTGTTAGCCCTTCACACACAGGTGATACTACTTTGGAAGGTACTACTCTGGAAGGTATGTCCTGTATACACGAAACAAATGATGTGTTCTCTTATCTAAGTTCCAGGATAAATTATTGGAGTACATGGTGCTACTTTATAATATATAATGCTACTCTGTTAATTTTCCATGCAATGTACCTATTAATCCTGTATGCGATGTGCCGCTATGATTATCCTGTTTGCAAAAAATATAACAAAGAGAACAACGCTCTGAATGATAGACCATGTTACAGGAAGCAAATCAACTCAGTGCAACTGTGTCCACTAACTTCACGGCAAGCCCAAGTGAATAATGTACTCTCTTCCACATAGTGAGTAAACTTCATACACCGCATAAACTGCACAAACCTTACTCAAGAGTTAAAAAATCAATAGCAATCTTTTTAATAAAATTATGATATCGCAAAATTCTCCAGGTACTTCAAGCCATAATAGCCTAAAGATAGTCTCACTGAATGTTAAGGGCTTAAACCACCTTATCAAAAGGAGAAAGATCCTAGACTACATCCACAAACAAAAGGGGGAAGTTTTCCTACTACAGGAAACGAAGATTGACTCCAAATAGTTTAATTCACTTAGAAATGGGTATTATAGTGACGTTGCTGGCTCGGAGGCAATAGGGAAGAAAAACGGTGTCCTGACTTTAGTAGTTAAAATATCAAACATTGATATAGTGACAAGCAAATCTGATACTAAAGGGAGGTGGATCACACCAAAATTGACCAAGGACAATACAGAATTTTACATTACTAGTATTTATGCACCCAAAAAAAGAGATGGTTCGGACTTCTGGGAAGACCTAAGTTAACAAATTGACACAATCCCAGACACTGCTATGCACATACTAGCCGGAGATTTTAACCTGCCCATGGACCCGGCTTTAGATAGGGACTCGCACTGCCCTTTTCGCGCCAATAACTCCCACAAAGCCCTTATAAACCTCTGCACCCGCTTCAATTGTATACACATGGAGGATACAAAACCCCACTGGGAGAGAATATACTTTCTACTTATCCCCACATAACTCCTACTCATGTATTGATTACCTACTTATATCAAATAACGCCATAAACGGGATCGAACAAACCTCGATAGAACAAAGGGTGATCTCAGACCACTCATGCATTAGCCTATCCATTTCTGACCCAAAGCCTTCCAAAAAACAACCTCTTTGGAGACTCAACAACAAAGTCCTAGAAAAAGAATCTCCTAGACAATTAATTGATAGCGCGATACAGAACTTTCTTAAATTGAACAAAATAGGAGATACGTCAGACCTAACAAGGTGGGAGGCATTGAAGAGCGTCGTCAGATGGGAGATGATTAAAATGAGATCTGCGATGAATATGGACACCAACAGTAATCTTGAGAAGTTGGAAAAAGACTTTGCTATGTTAGAGGAAAAACATGTAATGTCCAGAGATTCACTAATCCTTAACGAAATAGTGAGGAAGAAATACAAGTATAATAAAATAGTCAGCGATAGAGCAGGAATTTGGTTCACTAAACAAAAGAGCATCAGGTTAGGTGAATCCAACAAAGCAGGAAAGAGCTTAGCCTCATACTTAAAGTTTAAAATGCAAAAGTACACGATTAAAAACATAATAGACAAAAATGGCATGGCTCACTCGGACCCTGACAAAATTGCAGAAACCTTTAAGGATTTCTATAACGACCTCTATAGTAAGAACCAGGATATAGATAACACAAAAACACAGGAATACTTCGATAAATGTACATTACTTTCCCTCCCTGAAGATGAAAAAACTGAAATAAACAGCCCCATTACTACGTCAGAAATTGAAAGCTCAATAAGGATCCTGAAAGTAGAGAAAGCTCCGGGACCTGACGGTTTGATGCCAAATTCTACAAGTGCTTCTCCTCTACATTGACTCCTCCACTGTTAAATCTGTTTAACGTATTTATTGACTCTGGCCAGATTAATGGGACACCAGCAGAGGCCATTATAGCCGTAATTCCCAAAGAGGGGAAGGACCCTACGCTACCTAAAAACTACAGACCGATTTCACTAATCAACCTAGATTGCAAAATTTACGCTATGATCCTCACCAAACGCCATCATTTTTTTTTACCCAAACTCATTCACCCGTCACAAGTTGGGTTCTTAAAAAACAGACTATCCAGTGACGATACTCGAATCCTCGCTCGTGTCCTAAAGAAAGCCAAAATCACTGACTCCCCAACAGTCGCTATTACATTGGACGCAGAAAAGGCTTTGGACAAAGTTGACTGGGCCTACTTGGAAGCAACACCAGACAAATTTAATTTGGGTGAGCATCTTAAACGCATGGTAATGGCACTATATTTTAACCCCTCGGAATACGTGATCCTAGGTTCAGAGCACCTAGTATAACATAGGAAAATTCCCTAGGAGGGCTTACGTTGAAAGTCCTGCCTATACATTCATAAATCTTAACCCAGTATACTTTTGGTGTAGGACAATTGAAGAGCATATGGGCCAGGTTACAGACGTGAGAGTTGCAGGTCCAGCAGGTGGGACTCTCACTGAGATTAGGTTTAAAAATCCTTTCGGGTGTCCAATATGTTTATTATCATTTTGGTTTGTGATAGTATTGGGAGATTTTATTCGAAAAGGGGGCGATATGTATATTTTCCCAGTCGAATGGGATATTGCTCGAGTGACCGAAGGTGCCTACTAGGCACGTAGGACTTCAGGCGGTCTGTGATATATTTCGGTGCCATTGCATATTTGGCTTTGGGCGCAATGCACAGACCTTTGAACCTGATCCTCTGCCTAATAGGGAGCCAGTGCAACTGTTTCAGCAGGGGGGTGGCATGTGTTCTTCTTGGAGATTTAAAGAGCAGCCTTGCTGTATCATTTAAGACTACCTGAAGTTTCCCCAGGAGTTTTTCAGGGAGCCCTATGTATATTGCATTACCATAGTCCAAGCGTGACAGTATTAGGGATGTCACGACGGTACGCATGGTAGAAAATGACAGCAGGGTACCCAGCTTTCGAAGTTGTTGCAGCAGATTTGTGCAGCTTCCCACCACTGCTGACACCTGATTGTTTAGGGTAAGTTTGTCATCTAATTTGATGCAGAGACTGTTTTCTGATTCACATTTTTCTTCATATTTTTTTTGAGATTTGCAAGGTTGAGGCGATAGGAGTTTATATATTTTAGAGACTGTGTGTCCTGACTTTAGGAGCGGTGACATCTTTGAGAGTATTAATGGGCCCGAGGGTAGAGCGCGCAGTGAGGAGAGATTGTAGTTTAAAAAAAATTATAAAAATCTATTGGATGTAGCCCGTGGCGAGACAGTGTGGAGAAAGACAAGGGAAGGGTTCCCTCATAGAGGTCTTTGACTAGATTTTTGCAATTTTTGGACCAATGCTCCCTATGGACATCCCTCCTTCGATCTTCAAACTCTGGCTGCACCAGAGAGAGGACAGGTTTGATGTATTAGTTTTTATTGTGAAGAGGTGTTCCAGTCGTAGCATGGCTCTTTTAGTATTGAGCAAAATGTACTTAGAGTGAGGAAGGGAGGATATATCCATGGTGAGGAGAGCAGGCAAGGGCATATCGTTGATGATTGATCTTTCTATGTCCAACCAGACTGGTGTGTAATCAGTCGGCGGAAGCAGCCAGTTAGATCCCTGTTTACAGAGAATAGCGGTTTGATAGTTCCTGAAATTCGGAAAGCCCAGGCCACCTTTGTCTTTTGGTAATTGATGTTTTTTCATCGATATTCTGGGTCTCTTACCTTGCCACAGGAATGTGTTAAAAAGCTTATAGATTTTACATAGGAAATCATTTGAGAACGTCATATGTAACATGCTGGCTAGATAGTTGACAAGAGGAGTAATCATCATTTTTAATGTCTCCGCCCTTCTCCACCATGTTAAAAATGTAGGTGACCAGCCATTGATGGGACACATTTTTTCCTCGACATGAAATTCCTTTGCGGTCAATGCCACAGCCTTAACCCCGATAAAGGCTATACAGCGGTTAGAGTAGATCCCCGTTTTCAGACTCAACATTTGGTCGGTGTAATAGCCGGGGTGGGGGTGCCTTTCAAAACACACGCAAGATTTGGTGCCAGTACATTGCAAAAACCGTGCAATTGCATATTTCTACAGACTAATGAATGATCTGGTGTGGATGTGCAATCTTCACCTTTCAAATAAACTTCCTTTCCTTCCCTCAAGCACCTATATGTGAACGGGAGATTCCAAACTTCATGAAGATAAGCACTACCTAAATGTTCAAATCTACCTATGGCATAGTGTTTCATGCAAGATTCAAATTTCAACAGGGGAAAAGGTAGAGTTATCAACCCATGGATGAGCCAAACTACAAAATTCGACTTGGCCACTGAAAATGGTAACGGCTCCAGTTTTTCAATATGCAGCAGTGAAAACGTGGCATCCTTCATTGCTATAAATTATTGTAAAACAGTCAAATTAAAAGGCAAAAATAACAAACTTGTGTTCATGTAATCCCAAGGCACCTTGCCATTTTTCAACGTTTGAAGAGTCCATGCAAACTGCATAACAGAACGCAATTGATTCTGCCCATGGTACAGTACAGCAATGTCTTCTTGCACAAGATCAACAACAGATGAAACAATATTATCCAGTGTGTAAATGCGGGAGGAAAGGGTGTTAATGCTATTATCTACAACGGCAAGCACTTTTTTCAAATTGGCCTGATCGATAGCTCTGAGCCTAGAAGCAGCTTCAATCTGGGACAGTTTTCAAACCTCGTTGTAAGCAGCATATATCCATCTTCTCGATCTGCCCGCTGCAGGACCTTTAACAAAATCATTTAAGTAGACGGTGTCAGTCAACTTGGACAAATGCAACTTAACAGACGCTAAGGTCGAGTGTCTGAGCCAACTCCGACATAATTTGCCTACAGAATAGGTGGTGACAATGTTGAGTCTGAAAACAGGATCTACTCTAACCGCTGTATAGCCAGGGGTCAGACCCAGAAAATGGTGCTGGCAGGAATCAGTACTTTTTTGCCATAGCAACCAGGAATTTACCAACAGGGCTTGTAAATCACTTAGGGAAGTACTGGTGTAATTATTCCAATGAGGAAATTCACCCAAATCAGGAAATGAAGGGCATTTAATTTTTTAGAAGAAGCCAATCCAAAGCAGGTGGTTTGTGAAATAGTTGCATTCAGAAACATATGGTTTGGGATGAGACATGCACGATGCAAATCCTCAGTGCCTTGCACTTGCCAACTTTTAGAACCCCAAACAGACTTAAGATCAATTGTATCTTTCCACAGTTCATAGCCTCCAACAGCCAACTGGTCTATAAAGGACTTCGAATACAGTAATTTAATGTGGGTAAGTCTAACCTTGGAAGAGGATTTCTCAGTCAACTTAAAATAAAATGCATCAGGGTTGGATTGATTAAAATCAGTAAAATAAAAAAACTTTTTCAAAAGCGTTTTTGAGCTGCCTTCCACTGGTGCGGGACAATGTTCCCACTGTGTGTAGTTAACCACATTTCAAAATGAATTTGTTTTATGCAGAAAGTGATTGCCATAATGCTGGTAACAGTACAAATCACAATAGTTCGCAGACTCTAAATATAAATCTTCAGCATCAAAGGCAGCATAATATTTCAAATCAGAAAACAAAGCCTCTACAGCCTGGAAGTCCCAATCATCTGAGCGAATATTTTGTTAACCACATCCCCCATAGAAACAAGGAGTACATTGGGAACAATAATAACCTCTGTGGGACCATGAAGCACAAGTTACTACTTGTGTAACGATATATCTGTAAGAGACATTAGTTAGTATTAGATTCCTTACCTTAGAATATCCCCAGGCGTCAAACTGGATCCGGAAATTTTTGCGTAGCAGTACCCTTGCGTGTCGGTAGGCGTCGTCTGCGGCTCCACGTCCATCGTCGGCGTCGTGATGACGTCGTCTGAGTACTTAGACGCCGCCTCCGCGTGCTGACGTCAGTTCTTAGACACAGCTTTTCCGCGCCAGAAACGCAGAGCCATGTTAAAAACCAACACTGGTGCCATTGAAACTAGGGCCCTGAAGGGGACAACCCTAACCCTAGATATTGGTTCGCAGAACGGGGTGGATGGGTGGGTCGGTAAGGAATCTAATACTAACTAATGTCTCTTACAGATATATCGTTACACAAGTAGTAACTTGTGCATCTGAAAGAGACAAGTTAGTATTAGATTACTTACCTTAGAATAGATACCCCAGCAATACCAACCCCGGTGGTGGGTCTGCGAACCAAAATCACACCAGAAAGTCCCGGAGGACGGAACGGCCAAAGAAGCCATCCCTCCGGACTTGGCTGTCCAGGCAGTAGGGTCTTGCAAACGTGTGCAGCGATGCCCACGTAGCTGCCTGACAGATGTCTTGTAAAGGCACTCCCCTGCCCAGGGCAGTGGTAGTCGCCGTGGCTCGGGTAGAATGAGCCCGCAATCCAGCAGGAGGCTCCTTCCTAGCCAAGGAGTAGCATGCCTGGATACACAGGATGATCCACCGGGAGATGGTCCTCTTGTGCACCGCTTTCCCCTTCTTCGCGCCCACGTAACCAACAAAGAGTTGGTCATCCACCCGGAACTGGCGTGTGCGATCCAAGTAGAATGAGAGCGCACGTTTTGGGTCCAGACGATGGAGCCGCTCTTCCTCTTTAGAGGGATGCGGTGGCGGGACGAAGGTTGGCAAGGTGATAGACTGCCCGATGTGGAAGGCCGTGACAACCTTGGGCAGGAAAGAAGGTTTGGTACGCAGCACCACTTTGTCCTGATGGACAGAAAGGAAAGGTGGGGTACAAGAAAGGGCCTGGAGCTCACTCACTCTCCTGGCAGAGGTGATGGCAACCAGGAAAGCAGTCTTCAAGGTCAGAAGGCGAAGAGGACAGTTGTGAAGTGGCTCAACGGGAGCGCACATTAGAAAGGTAAGAACCAAGTTCAAGTCCCACTGGGGCATCACAAACGGAAGAGGAGGAAACGTGTGTGTGAGACCCTTAAGAAATCTATTAACAATAGGGGACTTGAACAAAGAAGGTTGATCAGGCAGCCTGAGAAAGGCTGAAAGGGCAGAAAGGTAGCCCTTGATAGTGCCCAGAGCAGAGCCCTGCTGGGCAAGAGAAAGAAGGAAGAGAAGGACTTCAGAAAGAGGGGCATTGAGGGGATCCACAGCCTTTGCTGTGCACCATGCCACAAATCTGTTCCACCTGCAGGCGTATACCGACTTTGTGGAGGGACGACTGGCTGCCAGAATGATGTTACAAACCTCAGGAGGCAAGTCAAATGGCCTCAACTGTCGCCTCTCAATCTCCAAGCATGGAGGTGGAGACTGGACAGGTTCAGGTGGAGGACCGTCCCCTGCTGCTGTGACAGAAGGTCCTCCTGAAGAGGCAGACGAACCGGGGGATCGACTGACAGACTGAGTAGCTCTGGATACCAGTACCTTCGTGCCCAGTCCGGAGCCACAAGGATGACTTGGGCCCGGTCGCGCTTGATCTTCTTCAGCACTCTGGGCAGAAGTGGTATAGGCGGAAAGGCGTACAACAGACCGCAACTCCACTCGCGACGAAAAGCGTCTCCGAGCGAGTGCCGCCTTGGAAATTCCAACGTGCAGAACTGATGACATTGCGCGTTCTCTTCGGTGGCGAATAGATCTAACCAAGGCTCTCCCCATCGCTGAAAGAGGCCTTGCGCCACATCCGAGTTCAGACGCCATTCATGATCCATCATGCACCGACGACTGAGCTCGTCCGCCCTGGCGTTCAGAGAACCTGCCAGGTGTCGAGCCACCAGGGTCACGTCCTGGCGTTCCAGCCATTGCCAAAGGCGAAGAGCCTCTTGACAAAGGATCCACGACCCCACCCCGCCTTGTTTGTTGCAGTACCACATGGCGGTGGTGTTGTCTGTGAATACCTGCACTACACTCCCCCGGACAGAGCGGAGGAATGCCTTCAGTGCCAGACGAATCGCCCAGAGCTCCAACAGGTTGATGTGGAGCCGGGTCTCCGCCAGAGACCAGAGGCCTCTGATCTCCGCCTCTCCCAAGTGGCCTCCCCAGCCCTGGAGGGACGCGTCCGTCACAACTACGTGCTCCGGTTGGGGAAGGGAGAGGGATCTGCCGCTGACCCAATCGTGGTCCGTAAGCCACCACTGCAGCTGTCTCGCAGTGCCCTCCGAGATCAGGACGTGGTCGGATAGGTTGCCTTGATGCTGGGCCCACTGAAACTTCAGGTCCCACTGCAGAGCCCGCATCCGCCACCTGGCGTGATGCACCAGTAGGATGCAGGAGGCCATCAGCCCCAGAAGCCGCAGCGTCAACCTGACCGAAACCCGGGATAACGGCTGAAAGATGGTAATCAGAGCCTGAATATCCCAGACCCGCTGTTCGGGCGGGTAAACCCGAAACCGCGCCGAGTCCAGAACCGCTCCGATGAAGAGGAGCTTCTGAGAGGGGCACAGATGTGACTTCGGCACATTGATGGAGAACCCCAGCTGGTGCAGGAGGTCCGCCGTCGTCTGGAGGTGGCTGACGACTGTCTGGGGCGAGCCCGCCTTCAACAGCCAGTCGTCGAGGTAGGGGAAGACTGAAACCCCTAACCTGCGCAGATGAGCTGCGACCACCGCCATCACCTTTGTGAACACCCGTGGGGCGCTGGTAAGGCCGAAGGGGAGCACGGTAAATTGAAAGTGCTCGTGGCCCACCATGAACCGCAGGTAGCGCCGGTGGGCAGGCAGGACGGGGATATGAAAGTAAGCGTCCTGCAAGTCCAACGCTACCATCCAGTCTCCTGGGTCCAGGGCAGCCAGAACCTGAGCCAGTGTCAGCATTTTGAACTTCTCCTTCCGGAGGAAGCAGTTGACGTTCCTTAGGTCCAAGATAGGGCGCAGGCCCCCTTTGCCCTTCTTGGGTACCAGAAAGTAGTGGGAGTAGCAACCACACCCTACTTCTGGCCCAGGAACACGCTCGATGGCCCCCTTGGCCAAGAGGGCCGTAACTTCCTCCTGCAGAAGTCGCAAATGATCCCCCGATACACGGTGGTTCTGCGGTGGCATGGCTGGAGGAGTCGCCTCGAAGGGGAGGGAATAGCCCCTTCGGACGATTTGCAGCACCCACCTGTCCGATGTGACAGTGCGCCAGTGGAGGTGGTGATGGCGAACCCTGCCCCCCACTGGCGTCACATGGGCCTGAAAGCACGGACTAGGAGGGTTTTGAGGCGGATGCTGCGGGGGAAGGTGTGGACTGACCTCGCCGCTGCCCCCGACCGCCCGGACGGCGGTTCCCATGGCCGCCACCGCGTTGGGTATTGCCCTGCGGTGCGTGGCTGGTGGCACGTGTGGGTGCACCCCGTCCGTGGCCACGAAAGGAGTGAAAGGCAGCCGATTGCTGGTGCTGGCCCGATAGGCCCAAGGACTTGGCCGTAGCCCTGGAGTCCTTAAAGCGCTCAAGCGCATGGTCTGCCTTGTCGCCAAAGAGGCGACGGCCATCGAACGGCATGTCCATGAGGGTGCTCTGAACATCTGCCGAGAAGTTGGCGGACCTCAGCCAGGCGTGGCGTCTGACCGCCACCGTCGTTGCCATCGCTCTACCCAGCGAGTCAGTGGTATCCAGCCCACACCGGATGGAATACTTGGCTGCATCCCGGCCCTCCACAAGGGCTTGGCCGAGTTTGGCCCGTACCTCCAACGGACACTCTGGCAGCACTTCCGCGACCTTATCCCACACAGAGTGGGTGTAATGTCCCAAGAGGCAGGCGGTGTTGGAAGACAGCAGTCCTAGACTATACTGGTCATACCTCTTGGATTCCCGGTCCTGCGGGTCCGACGGGAATGCGGTCTGGGAATTGGAGGCCTGGATGACCAGGCTCTCGGGGGTGGGGTGGGAGGACAGGAAACATGGGTCGCCCGGGGCTGGGCGGTGGCGTCTGGCCGCATTCCTATCTACGGGTGAACCCGTAGCGGGCTTGGACCAAGTGCCCAGAAGAACGTCGGTCAAGGCCTCATTAAAGGGCAGCAGAGGCTCGGCCGAGCTTGACTGCGGTTTAAGGACCTCAGTGAGGAGATTAGTCCTCACGGCCGCGACGGGGAGCTCAAGGCCCTGGCAGCCCTCATCAGCACCACACTATATGTTGCCCCCTCCTCCGAAGCCACGGTAGGAGGGGAGACAAACCCAGTGTCTGGAGAGGTGTCCAGGCCACTGGCCTCCCCAAGGTCTCCTGTCCAGTCCTACTGAGACTGACACTCCCTGGTCAGAGGGTCCTCAGACCCCACCCAGTCCTCTTCATCACCCGTCTCCTGAAATTCAGGGTTTTCAACCAATGGGGCCTGTTCATAAAAGTGAAATTCACCAAACGACGTCTGGAGCGGCGCCCAACGGGGCCGTTCTGACGGCTGAACAGGAACGAAGGTATGACCGGGGCCGGCGCCGCCCGAGGACGGCGCCGGAGGCGACACCTGAGGGTCAGACACCGGGGAGGTCGTCAGATCCACCGGCGACGATCCCGAACCCGAAGGAGGACCAGCGGCGTCCTGCGGCGCCGGGCCCGAAGGCGCCGGCGGCGTCGGAACAACTGGACCCCTCGGCGCCGGCGGGATAATGGGGGCCTGCGGCGCCGGGCCCGAAGGCGTCGGCGGCGTCGGGGCCGAAGCCGCCGACCCGCTAGGGCCCCCAGACGGGTCAGCTGGGCCCGAAGGCGCCGCGGAGCCCGTCGGAGGAGAGAGTTTCCTCATGGCCATGAGGAAGCGCTTGATCTCCTCCGGCGTCGCGTTCAGCCCAGGGACTGGAGGGTGTGGCCTGCTCTGACTGCGGTGCCTCGAGCTCCGGCAGTCGGCCCCGTGCCGTGAGAGGTCCCGATCCCATGGGAGGTCGAGGGACAGGTCGTGGGCTCGGAGCCACCACAGCTCCGAGAGTAGGCCGCACTCCTCCGGGTCGAAGTCGTCAGGTAAGAGGCACAAGAAGTCCAAGCGGCGTCATCGCTCCTCGGACTCCCCCCGACGCTCGCGCAATCCAGAATATGCGTGCTATGAACCCATAGAAGCTTGCGCGCTTCCGTCAGTGTAAATGATACAACGGAAATCCTCAAGTGGGCGCATAGTCAGAGGAGCAGGATGAACAAATTCATACTGCAAATACTCTTGAGTCTGCAGTGAGGAATCAAAAATGAACGTGACATCCGGAGATGTCAATAACGTGGCCCATTGTATCCACCGAGGGTGCAAAGCTTTGCAATTTGGTACACTGGCTTTCTTCACTGCCTCTAAGGCAGGATACGGAGTAACAACCAAAATGCGTTTTCCCTGCGACAGTGCACGTTCCTTAAGAATCGCCATTTGCACTGCTGTTAAAACTTTTTCCACAATGGAAAATCGTAACTCAGCTGAAGTGTACAAGTGTGACTTGTAAGCGATAGGGACTGTGTCACCCTCATTAAAAGTGAGGTACGTGAAACCCACTGCCCCAGGTACGATTCTGATTACCAGGTTGGTGTGGTTATCACGGGTCAACAAGAATTTAGATTCTAGTAGATCAGCCTGCAAAGATTGCAAGATGGCTGAATGCTCAGGCAGCCAGCACGATTTGGAAAAAGAAGGTTGTATCAAAGCTTAAAGAGGCTTGATACGCTGGGCATATTCGGGAATGTAGGTATGCCCGAAATTCAAAAAGCCCAGTAAAGATTGTAATTTCTTCAGTGTTGTGGGAGCTCGCAAAAGTGTGCATTTCTCCAGGAAGTGAGGAGCCAATCCCCTACCTTCATTGTTGAGCTTGTAGCCCAGGAACAACACTGTGTACTCTGCAATGTGAGATTTTGCAAAGTTAAATTTGCAGCCGAAATCCGCAAAATTGCAAATTATGCGGTCCACTCGGCACAGATGCGGCCATAATGAGTCGTCTGTGAGATAAATGTCATCCACATACGAACATGCATCTATGTCGATCCCCCTCCAAGAGAGAGAGAAGGCGAGCGGCAAAGACGACAGGACTATTTTTATAGCCCATAGCCAAACGGCGAAATTGGCGCTGTTTGCCACCACTGGTAAAAGCTGTCCATTCACTACTAAGTGGGGACAGATTGTGAGCAAAAAAAAACTTGGATATGTCAAGTGTGGTTTTGAACCGTTTACGCACAAGACTATCCACAAGAGCAGAACTGTGAGTATTCTGCACCGCGCACGTACGACAATGTGAGTTTAAGTGGCGGTAATCCAATACCAAACGGTACGAACCATCCGGTTTGGTCACAGTAAAAAAACACAGACGTTTCAGTTGCACCTTAATATTCCAATTGTTCAAGGATTTCCGCAAAAGAAGCTTTTGCTTCTCGCCGCATGGGGTCAACAAGGAGATTTTTTTGAAGATGGTATTCTCGTTGGTCTGAACAGTAGTGATCAGGTCCTTCGTGAAATCCAAGCCTAGGTATTTAACACACTTAGGCTGCCATAAGAGATCAGAGTTACCCATAATTTCTTTTCCTCCAAGGTTGTTCAGGACTTTCACCTCCGTCTTATCTTTATTCAACCTGTACGCAGATACTCTCGCAAAGTCATAGACTGAGGACATAAGTGCGGGGATAGCAGCTTCCACATTCTCAGAGGCAACCAACACGTCGTCAGCATAAGCAGTAATTTTAACCGTACATTCGTTGAAGTGAATTCCTGTGATTTGTTGATTGTTCCTAAGGTGGAAAAGGAAAGGTTCAATTGCAAGTAGGAATAGAGAGGGAGAGAGAAGGCAGCCTTGCCTTGTGGCCTGATGTATTTGAAGGAGGATCAAAGGCATATTCCCGCTCTTACCCTGGCCGTTACTTGTTGGATCTTATGCTCACTTTAGTGTACAATTGTTTTTAATAAATGAAAAAACTCCAAAGAAGTCTCATATAAAATGTGGCAAGAATGGTTATCCATCCTAAGAGGAGCAAATAACATTGCTCTTCATGCCTCTCCATGGCGAAAACCATACAGGAAAATGTGGAAGTCCCTTGATGCCTTCTCTTTCTCATATGACCCTCCGTGAAAAGCAGACTTATTTCCACATATCGTAATTCTTAATGTAGACTTTATTCATGATGATACTCCTGTACTAGTGTTATACTCATCACTAATACAGTTGTGTAGCTTGTACTTGCTTAATACAGTTGTACTGAAGTATACTCACATCCCTTCTTATGCGATAACAGATGCTTGTCCAACAGACTCTTTTACACTAGGCAATTCTTAATGTTTCCGTTATTTATGATGATATTCCTGTACTGTATCGTACTGTTCCCTACTGCAGCTGTACAACCTATACTTGCTTATAATTGTACTGCAAAGTGCTCGTACTACCACTAGTGTGATACCTATGCTTGGCTAACCGCTTGTACACTGCGACGTCAATGGACTCACCATGGCAAGGCACTTGAGGAACCTACCGATTTACTTATTTATTATTTTCTTTGTATTATTTGTACTCTTTGTAATTCTTTGTAATTGTGCTTATCAGTTTGTAAAATTTAATAAAAAAAGATTTGAAATAAAAAAGAAAAGGAGTGGTGGAAGGAGTAACCACAATGCAGATGTGATATCAGAACAAATAAAGTTTCTACTGGGCTGACCTCGCTGCACTATTTGTAACAAAAATATACACCATGAGCTCACATGTGTCAAATCAGGTAGTAATTGATCTTATATGCCCTATACACTTACTATACTAAATGTCAAAGTCATTCTAGCATTTGATGATTAAATAAATATTTTTTAAAAAAAATTGATCAGGCTTTTAAATCACATTATTAATGGCAAGATGGTCTTTCTGAATCGAAACATGACCTATGACATTATGTCCTGGTTAAGAGACGGGGATCATTACAAATTAAATATGTTTTCTGTGCCTGTACCGTGTAATAGGTACAGACTACCACCTGGGAGTGCAAAATAAATGAAACATTTGTTTTCCTGCTTTTGGCATTTGATCACAGTGTGCAATAAATTGCAACCATGTTTGTGAATAACACACACATACCTGGCCATGCAACACATTTACTAGCTTTTGATAAAAAATACCACTGTGTACATCCATGTGGCATGTCGGCCCAGGTAGTTTGACATTGGCTGCAAACATCTCCGTTTAAAGAACAGTTCACATTTTTCACTGGACTAACAATCTGTCCAAGGTCGATGAAATAGGGATCAGCGAGTTTGGTAACAATTCAGATGTGTGGCGATGGTAAAAGCATTAGCAAACGTTCTGTTCTGTCCATGAAATATTCTATCCTGAACAGTGCGTCCCACAGCCACCCATTAGATTTTATAGCCCCTCTCAGCCCCACTGTGAAAGATCAATGGATAAGCTAATCACTCTGCAGACACACCCCTGTCCTGATTACTTCCAAAGCAGTTCACGCTGTGTCATGGTGACGAGCTCCAGTGATTAATTCTGTGCAGTGCTTGTTAAAGGTGCAGCCCTGGTATCAGTTAAGTGATGAAGGAAGCACTGCCTGGGTCTAAGTCAGGTCCCCATGAGTACCGGTACTCTCTTCGTTCTAGGAAAAGTGCTGGTACTCAAGGGGAGAAAAGGAAAAAGTGCAAGTACTGGGGAGTACCAGCTCATTTAATGCACTGATGCGAGAAAAACAAATGAAAACTTATGTTGCCAAAGAGCATTGGAGTAGTTTTCCTTTCTTTTACTGATCACTTTGCTCTCCAAACAAAATCAGCATATCAACAAGATAACTGATCTATTTTGGGCTACTTTGGGTTTGAAGAATTACTTACTTACCTTTGGTAACGCCTTATCAGGTAGAGGCTATCTAGCTGCAGATGCCTCACCTTAAAATGATCCCCAGGGCCAGGCTGAATCTGGAAATTTTTCTTGAGTAGTACCTCTGGGCACTGGTAGGTAGCATTGTTCGGCTCATCGTAGTGTTTTCCACATCGGAAGTGACATGTGCGGTGCCTATATAGGCATCAGCCTAGCGCACAGATTCTTTTAGCAACTTTCCACGTAAGGAGCACGGAGCCCAAATAACACTGACTACTAGTGAGGAAAATTAGGGCCCTGAAAGGGGGAAAAACCCTGTCACTTGAGATCCGTTTGCAGAGCAAGGAGGGTGGGTGGGTCGATAAGGAATCTACTGATAGATATTCAACCAGATAAGGCACTACAAAAGGTAAGTAACTTGTTAATTTGATAGAGACTTCGTGCCGCAGATTCCCTACCTTAGGATAGATACCCAAGCAATACCTCCCCAGAGGTAGGATAGCAGAACAAATTCACATAGAAAGCCCTGCAGGACTGAACGGGCAAAGTGCCCATCCCGACATACCTATCGGGCCAGTAGTACTTGTTAAACTATTTGCAGAGAAGCCCGTGTTGCTGCCTACCAGATGTCCAGGACCAGAACTCCAAGCGCTAATGCAGTGGTCGTAGCCTTAGCTCTGTTGGAGTGAGCATGCAAACCCTCAGGGGGTTGCTGCTTGGCAAGTGCGCAGCAGATTTTAATGCAGAGTATAATCCATCGGGGAGATGGTCTGCTTCTTCACAGCCTGCCCCCTCTTGGTTTCGACATATGAAGAATTGGTCGTCCACCGGTACTCTTCTGTGCGGTCAAGGTGGAATGACAACGCTCTTTTTGGGTCCAGTCAATGGAGTCACTCCTCTTCCTTAGAGGGATGTGGAGGAGCATAAAAGGTAGCAGGGTGATGAAAGGGTCTACATGAAGGGACGTGACAGCTTTCGGCAGAAAAGAAGCTCTAGTGAGAAGAACCAGCTTGTCTGCAAAATATGGTTATGTATGGAGGCTTAGATGACAAAACATGGAGCTCACTGAGCCTCCGGGAAGATGTTATCACCACCAGGAAGGCCATCTTCATGGTAAGGAGCCTGAGAGCACAGTTTATGTGGCCGCTCAAAGGGAGCGTACATCAGAAATTTAAGTACAAGATTGAGGTCCCACTAAGAAATGATAACGGGTGAAGGTGGAAACATATGTTGGAGATCTTTTAGAAACCTACTTATAACAGGGGGATTTGAAAAGGGATGGCTGATCTAGCAAAGAAAGGCTGGGATAGCAGAAAGATAGCCCTTTAAGGTGCCCAAATCAAAGGTCTGCTGGGCAAGGGAAAGAATAAACAGAAGGACCTGAACATGGGGAGCAGAAAGAGGGTCAACTTGCTTTTCTGCATACCATGCCACATACTTGTCCCAGCGGCAAGCGTATACAGTCTTGGTGGAGGGACGTCTGGCTTCCAAGATAACATTGCAGACTTCGGGCAGAAGGTCAAAAGCGGACAACTGTCGCCGCTCAATCTCTACGCAATAAGGCAGAGCGTTGACAGGTTTGGGTGGATAATCCTCTCCTGCTGCTGCAACAGAAAGATCTCCCCAAAGAGGCAGCTTGATCGGAGGACCGATGGCCATGCTCAACGGCTTACAATACCAAACTCTCCGAGCAGAGTCCTGAGCCACGAGGATGACTTGGGCCTAGCTGTTCCTGATCTTGAGAACTCAAGGCGGGAGAGGTATGGGTGGAAAGGCGTACAGGAGACCTGAGCTCCACTTGAGATGAAGTGTCTCAGAGCAAGCGATGCCTTGGAAACACCAGCGTGCAGAACTGCTGACATTACGCATTCTCGGATGTGGCGAACAGATCTAACCAAGGCTCTCCCCACTGCTGAAAGAGAACTTGTCCCACCTCAGGATGGAAACACCACTCATGATCCACTAGGCATCTTCCACGGAGTTTGTACACCCTAGCATTCAGAGAGCCTGCCAGGTCTTGAAACAACAGGTTCTTTGATGTTCCAGCCATGTCCAGAGGCACAGGGCCTAGTGACAAAGGGTCTACTACCCCACCGTGCCCAGTCTGTTGCAGTACCCCATGGTGGTGGTGTTGTTCGTGTACACCTGCACGCCTTTATTTGGATGGTAGATAGGCATTCAATGCAAGCTGGATCGCCTGAAGCTCCAGTAGGTTGATCTGGATTCTGGATTCAGTCAGAGACTATAGGTCTCGGATCTCCACCTCTCCCAGATGTCCTTCACATCCTAGGAGTGACGCTTCTGTCACCACTGTCAGATCGGTTGGGGAAGGGAGATGGGTCTGCCTCTCACTATTGGGGTTTGTTAGCCACCACTGCAGATCTTTTACAGTTCCCTCAGAGATCTGGCCCAGGTCAGAAGGATTTTCCCGATGATGCGCCCACTGGAAATTCAGGTCCCACTGCAGAGTCCGTATATGCCAGCGGGCATGTGTCCCAAGCAGGATGCAGGAGGCCATAGGCCCAACTGCCTCAGAGTCAGTCTCATTGAATCCCAGGATACAAGCTAAAACATTGATATCATGGGCAGAAAAATCTGGACTCGCCGTTCGGGGGGATAAGTCTGAAACTGCACCGTGTCCAGAACAGCTCCGATGAAAGGAAGCATCTGAAAGGGAGTCAGCTGTACCTTCGGCACATTGATAGTGAACCTCAGCGAGTGCAGGACGTCTGCCGCAGTCTGGAGGTGGAAGACAACTGCCTGGGGTGAGCCTGCCTTTAACAGTCAGTCGTCGAGATAGGGAAAGACTGGTACCCCTGATCTCCGCAATCACCTTGGTGAAAACCCAAGGGGCGCTGGTAAGGCTAAAAGGGAGCACTGCAAACTGAAAGTGCTTGTGGCCCACCGTGAACTGCCGGTAACGTCAGAGCGTGGATTGTGGAAATATGCCTCATGCAAGTCCAACGCTACCATCCAGTCTCCTGGGTCCAAGGCAGACTGGACTTGTTGAATGTGTGCATTTTTAATTTCTCCTTTTAAGAGGGTGCAGGTCTATAATAGGACAAATTCCTCCGTCCTTTTTGGACACACGAATGTAGCGGACATAACAACCAAGTCCTACTTCTGGCGTTTGCAACCTCTCTCTGGCTCCCTTAACAAAGAGAGCCACCACTTCCTGGCGAAGTAAGGAGAGGGGGTCCTTTGCCAGCATGTTCCAAGTGGGTGACATCGGTGGGGGTTGTCATGAAGGGGAGGAAGTCGCCCCTTCGGACAATCTGGAGAACTCTGCAGTCTGTTATCGACCTCCAGCGGTGCACGTGATGGCGTATCCTACCTCCCATTGGTTGGCCTAGATGGTTGGAGGGCTAACTAATGAGGTTTCGAGGTTGCAGCTGCCTGGGGGGAGGGGTTGACGGGCCCGACCTCAGGATGCCCGACTCACAGGGTCTGGGAGTACTGCATCCTCTGCCAGGCAGATGCTAAGCTGCTTGCATGCCATGTTGATTGTGCTGTGCAGGTTCAAGAAAGGCGGAATTGGGTTGGCGGGATGGAAAGGCACAAGGACCTGGCTGTAGCTTTTCTATCCTTGAAGCACTCCAGCGCAGAGTACGCCTGGTTCCTGAAGAGATGGGACTCAAAGGGCATGTGCATAAGCGAGCCTTGGACATCCCTTGAAAAGCCAGTCATTCTCAGCCAGGTGTGGTGTCGCAGGGCCACGGACGAAGAAACCACTCTACCTAGCAAGTCGGTCGTGTAAAGCCCACATCTGATTGTGAACTTGGTCGCATCACTCCATCTAAAATGGCTTGGAGAGAGTATGACCGAGCCTCCTCCTGGCCCATGGGCAGACCCTGCGCAACCGAATCCCACAGTGCATTGGAGTAATAGCCCGAAAGGAACGCAGTGTTCACAGACCGCAGTGCCAGGCTGGTGGAAGAACCTTTTTTCTTGCCTAAGCTGTCTAGCCTCGTGTCTTCCCTATCCAGTGGGATGGTAGGGAAGTACCAGGGTTTACACAGGTACTGGAGGCTAGGTCCACTAAGTCCTCCGGGTTAGGGTTTTACATATGGAAATTGGGGTACCCTGGGGTGGGGCGATGGCAGTGGGCAATTATCTTCTTCACAGGAGCCCCTGTGGATGATTCGGTTCTGAGGGGGTCACTCCCGGCCAAAGCACTTCTGTCAAGACAAGTCGTGACTGCCACTGACGGCATGCTAAGGTCCATGAGCTTGGTTGCTCTTCTTTCTACCATAGCAGAAGAAGCTTCTACCTTCATAGCCACGGTAGGAGGAAGGACCATGCCAGTGTCTGGGGATGTGTAAAGTCCAATTCCTCACACCAGTCCATGTTGGGGCCTAGGGGCTGAATTTCTAAGAGTCCAGCGGCCCTTCCCAATCTTCCCAGAATCCTAGCACATATGGAATAGTGCACAGGCTTATGTCTGGAGGGCACGGCTCCAGTCTGGGTCAGTTGATGAACCTACGGCTCCATGTCAGGACTGAGAATGGGGACAGCGCAGCTGGAGAGCGCCAGCTAGGTTGACACCGGGACGGACGTCGAGGAATGTCGAGCAGGTAAGACAGGCCTCAGTCCAGATCCCTCCGTGGATCAAAGGGGCCTGATACGCCCGCGGGGAACCAGTAGAGCCTCCAACCGAACCCACTTGGCCCCAAAGCACGCCAGCGGGGAGAGGCAGTACAAATATGAGGTGTATGGCCTCATAAAATTTCTCGGGAAGGGGTCGATCTCACCCCTGTAAACTCAGGGAGGGTTAAGTCGAAGACCTCTTGGGCTTTTTTCTTTTTCTTCTTGTGGGACTTACCCGAATGCCCGGACGACTTAGACAAAGATCGATGGCTCCGTGACCAATCCTAGGACCTTCCTCTCGACCAGGATTGAGACCGTCGCAGCGTCGCACGGCGAGTGGCAATTAGCTTGAGGGGCCACTCCCTCTAGGCTTTGGAGTGCATGGCATGGCAGTTGGCACAGGTGTTTGCGTCGCACTCAAGGCACGAAAGACAAACAAGATGCGGGTCCGACACCGACATTTGGCGGTGACAAGGCACCACAGGGCTTGAAGCCAGCTTTTTTACTGGACATTCCAGACACATCAGGAGAAGGATCTCAAAAAACTTCGACAAAAAGTAAAAAAAAAGACAGACAAAAACTGGGGGTAGCTCTCTCCAGATCTGCTCCGACTGGTGCAGGAAGAATAGAACTGACTTCAGCGCACTGGGATGATGCCTATATAGACACCATGCACATCACTCCCGATGCAGACAACACCACAAAGAGCCAAATGATGCCACCTACCAGCGTGCAGGGGTACCGCTCATGAATAATTTTCAGATCTAGTAGGATGCCTGGGGATAATTCTAAGGTAAGTAATCTGCGGGTAGAAGTCTATATCAGATTAAAATGTCTAGTCATTTAAATAAAACACCTAGCTAGGACCAGGACTGTTGACATGTTGGGTGATCCCAATGGTAAAATGCTGGGTATAAAAGCTGCCACAGATCTCTTCAATGTATATACCTTGAAGTTCAGTCTCACAACCTTCTGTCAGTGATTTGCAGTGACAGAGTTTCATACAATACTTTATAATGCTGTCAGTATGTGCTGTAAGTATCACAGCTTCAGCAAGAAGTATAAAGATCCTATCAAATACAAAGGTTAGGGGGCGTGGCTTGGACTCCGCCGAGCATGGACGCCTGAGCCTTGAGCTCCGGGCAGGTCCCGGCGTTTATCCTGTCTGAAGCCTCTCCCGGCGGCGCCGACGACCCTGCGTGGTGCCTTGGGGCTGCGGAGCACCTCGGCGGCTGTTGTGTGTGGGAAGAACGCCTCGGGGGCACAGCACTCGGACGCTAGAGCGAGACTCTGCCTGCAGCGAGCGGCCATCTTGCCGGCGGCCTACGGCAACTGCTGGGTCCCCGGCCTTGATTTGTGGGAACCCGCCTGGAGGACTGATCCATCACGGACGAGCGGAAGCTGGTGCTGGCCCGCAGACGGCTCCCTGGCGCGGGCGTCCTGCGCCGATGCCCGCAAAACGCTGTGGCAGCTAGGTGGCGGCCGATGGTCAGGTGCAGAGGGACCCGGTGAGCTGCGCTGCATCGACATCGCTCCTGGGCAGCGGCGCGGCGCGACTGCCGGTGGGGAGCGCCGCCTGGAGTGGTTCCGGTAGGCGCTGCTGACGCCGGAGTGTGGCGTGACCGGACGATCAGCTGGCTGTGCTGCTGGAGGCGCGGTGCGGCCCGGTGCTGTGCGCGAACCCGGGCTTCGGGGACACCGCAAAGGAGCCAGGTGCGGTGTGTGGTGTACGCCCAGCTGAAGCCGCGGGACTAGCGGCTGGTGTGCCTGAACGTGGAGCGGGTCTTGCCCAGGGAGCACCATTCCTTGTCCGGCGCTGGTGAGGGCGATGGTACCTTAATCCCTGCGCCGCAGGGCTCTGAACTTGGACAGGGTCTGGAAAGGTCGGGCTGGCCCGCAGGCACGGAGTTACCCTCGCGGTTGGCCACACCCTGGGGTGAGTGACTTGGGATCGCACTGCGCCCCCCCCAGATCCATCCGGATTTCACTGTACTCGGCGTGGCACTACAGCTGTTGCACGCCCCTTACCGGAGGGAGTTGGGGCTGGCGAGTGGTGTCCTCGCTGGGAGCGGCAGGTGACGATAAGCCACAACTTCACTTTGCACGTGGGCTGGTGCCCAGACCTTGTTCCACGGGCGGCCTACCAGACCGAGGTCCTAGTGAACTGACTGGCCGGGGTTGCGGGGAGCACGGCCCCCACAGCAGCCCGGAGCGCGCTGCGTGGCTGGCATCTGGCGCACGGCACGACTGCGACACCCGGGGCTCCGCCATGGGGAAACCGCGGAAGGGAGCAGGAGCGGCGCAGACTGACCAGACGGAGGACCTGCCGGAAGCGTAGGGACAGAGCCCGACGGAAGGCCAGAATGCAGGGGCTCCAGCAGCAGCAAATGGACCAGATCCATAAGGCCATAGGGGACACTAGAGAAGCGCTGCGGCAGGACATTGCGCAGGTATCAACCAGCCTTGGCCTCCTGAAGGCGGATCACGACAAGCTTGCTGATCGGGTCAAATCTACAGAACTGGTGCTGGAGACGCTAGAGCCGGCCCGGAAAGCAGCGGATGCCACGATGGAGGACTTACTGCGCAGAGTGCAACATCTGGAAAGGAGAGCGGAAGATGCAGAAGGGCGCAATAACATTCGAGTGGTGGGTTTGCCGGAAAATATTGAGGGGAGAGACATGGTCTCCTATCTGGAACAATGGCTGCGAGATGTGGTGGCCCCTGAGGGCCCGACGCACTTCTACACGCTGGAGAAGGTTCACAGGGTCCCGGCCCCCGGCTCCGGGCTGCCCCCCTCGGCCAGTGGTTGTGCGTCTGCTACATTTTAGGGACCGGGACATCATCCTGCGACAAGCCAGGTCGGCTGGCCCATATAGGGTGGACAACGCATCGGTGTCCCTCTTCCCTGATTACTCCCAGGAGGTTCAACGTAGCCGCTTCTCCTTTCTGGCAGTCAAGAGGGCCCTTCGCGACGAAGGAATACAGTACTCCTTACTGTTTCCGGCGCGCCTGAAAGTGCTGGTGGATGGAGTGGCAACGTTTTGTGACACACCGGATGACGCTTGGCACTGGCTGGAACGGTACCGAGCGGGCAAAGACGGCGCCGGTAATTGGGCGGGGGCGGCAGAGGAGCGATCGAAACCGCGCAGGAGCAGGCGCCATCGGAAACGTGTGCAGAACAGGAGGTCCCCATCGGCATCGCAGACAGAGCTGGAGAGGCAGGCTGCCCTGCAGGCGGTGTCGGTTATCTCTGGAGTGGCGACGGAGGCCCCATTGGTGGATTCGGGCTCCCAGCTGGGCTCAGATGAGGCGGACCCTGAAGGTTCTGATGGGGGTTCGGAGAAGGACCCTGGGGAGCTGCCTCTGGTTACCCCCCAGACGGCCGATGGATTGATGGACGAATGATACCCAGGTTCCCGGGCGAAGTACAGTAAGGGGGCATGCTCGACCTGTGGTGTTGACACTGGGGGTCCGCCTCTTGGGTTGCTGGGAGGAACGCTTTCTACTGTGTTGAAGGGGTATTACTGAGGAGCGAGTGGGCCCTGGCGGACTGAGGACTCGGGGGAGTTGGGGCGCCGCTGGGGGAGGGAGGCTATCATGGGCGGGATCGGCCTATCACGGAGTGGTGGGTCTCTTGCTGTCCGGCTGGGTTGGCATGGGGTCACCCCCTCTACCTCACATAGCTTGTGAGTCTCTGGTAGTTGCCAGAGATTCCCTCATTAGCGGGGGCTGAGTTTGGATGGGTAACGACTGTTTGGAGCCTGTTCTGGGGGAGGGTGGGTTGGGAGTTGGTTGGGGCTGTTACACGTTAAAAGGGGATGTCAGTGTGCCGCTAGGATTGTGTGGCATTGGGCTTCGGTATAGGCCTGCTGATGGCGGCTAGACTCGAATTGAAATGTATTACCTGGAATGTGCGGGGGCTCAACTCCATGAGGAAGCGCTATAAGGTGCATGCATATTTGGTCCGCAGGGGGGTTCAGGTGGCCTTTCTACAGGAAACGCATTTAACACGGGCGGAAGGGCAGGCGCTGCAGCGACGGTGGAGGGGGCAACTCTTCTACACCACCTACTCCGCTTATGCTAGGGGGGCGCTGATATGGGTGCGCGCAGGTGTCCCCTTTCAACCCATGACGACGATGGTGGACTCCGACGGAAGGTTTGTGGCTGTGCTGGGGCGCCTCGATGGCCGGGATGTTACACTTTGCAGTGTTTACGTCCCGAACTCGGATCAGGCTGCGTTCTTCTCGGCATTGTCGGGGAGGCTGGCGTCACTGTTGGTGGGCACAGTGTTTGTGGGGGGGGACTTTAATTCGGTGCTAGACGTAGAATTGGATCGTTCCCATCCCACGCTGGCGCAATCGATGGTACGCAGAGCGGCCAGGGCCAGGAAGAATTGGCAGGAAAAATGGGACCTCTTAGATGCCTGGCGGACTCATCACCCCGCTGATAGGGATTATTCGTTTTACTCTGCACCCCATGACCTTCACGTGCGCCTTGACACTGTGCTTTGTACGCCTGGGGCCCAGGAACTCACACGTAGCAGCGAATACCTTGCAAGGACCATCTCGGATCATAATCCTTGCTTGCTCACGGTCCTATCGTCGAGGCAGCGGCAGTTGGTCCCCACGTGGAGACTGAATCCACTGGCGCTGGAAGACCCGGTGTTTAAAGCGGAGGTGCGGGAGGGCATAGAACGTTACTTTCGGGAAAATGCGGGGTCCGCGACTACTAGGGCGCATGAGTGGGATGCCTTCAAGGTGGTGCTGCGTGGTGCGTGCCTCTCGACCACGGCGGGGGCGCGTCGGACATTGTTAGGTGATATTGAGCGGGAGGAGGCCTCGCTACGACAGGCGGAGAGGGCTAGTCATGTCGAGGGGGGCAGTCGGGAGGAAGTGCTAGCGGCCCAGGAGCGGGTAGCCATTTAAGTTGAGAGACTTCGCTGCCTTGATTATAGAGAGTGCATGGTCCGGGCGCATGCAGAGAGGGATCGGGTGGGTACGTTGCTAGCATGGCTGGCCAACCCCCAATCCAGGGGTACACCGATATCACTGGCTACACCTGAGGGGGACCTGGTTCACTCGCAGAAAGATATCAACGGTCAGTTTCTGGCTTATTACACGGAGCTCTACCGGAGCAGGCTGGCAGTACTTCCGGCTGGGCTGGATGCGTTCTTGGATGAGGCACAGTTACCGCAGTTAACCTCCGAACAGGGAGACGCGTTGGGCGCTGCAATATCCTTGGGGGAGATTAGAGCAGCGGTTCAGCACATGGCCAGGAAGAAGACACCGGGGGGCGACGGCCTACCGGTGGAGTTCTACGCCTCCTATATTGACCTCCTGGCACCTCAATTACATCAGGTGTACGGCGAGGCCTGGGAGCTGGGCAGGCTGCCGCCGTCGGCTAGGGAGGCTATCATAGTGCCGTTACTGAAAAAGGGCGGACTGCCTACCGCAAGAACGGCTTACCGTCCGCTCTCGATGCTCACTGTGGACTATAAGGTGCTGAGTAGGATCTTGGCCACGCGGTTGTCCGTATATATGTGTACCCTGGTGCACCCGAACCAATCGGGATTCATCCCCACGCGGAACACCTCGACGTGCATACGGCGACTGATACGGGTCATGGATGTTGAGGGGGAGGGTACCACGGGCGCGGCCGTGTTGTCAGTGGATATCGAAAAAGCTTTCGATAGCGTGGAATGGTCGTATCTGTTTTGCGTGCTTCGTCGGTTCGGGCTGGGAGACTATTTCGCCCGCTGGACGCAGCTGCTGTATAGCTCTGCTACTGCCAGGGTCCGTACGGGCCGCTCAATATCTGCGGCATGCTCGGTGGAAAGGGGCACCAGACAGGGTTGCTCCCTATCTCCGCTCCTCTTCGCGCTGGCGATCGAGCCTCTGGCAGCCCGAGCCCGGCAGGAGCAATATTTTGGGGGGGGTGCAGCTGCGCAGGGACCCGCATTATATCTCCCTGTATGCCGACGACCTTCTACTATACTTGGCCGACACGGAGACTTCGGTGCGAGGTGCACGGGCCCTCCTTCGGGAGTTTGGAGAATTGTCAGGGCTGCGCGTTAACTGGTCCAAAACCTGTTTATTCCCACTGACACCGCGTAGCGCCCAGCCCGTGGAGTTGGAGGGACTGCGCTGGGAACCGGTGTGCCTACCGTACCTTGGTGTTTATATTTACCATACCCACTCACTCCTATATGAGGGCAATGTGGGCAGAGCGCTGAGGGGCATTAGGGGCAGTATGGGGTTTTGGCGTACCCTTCCCCTGTCAGTGGCTGGCCGAATAGCGCTATTGAAGATGGTGGCCCTCCGCGACTGCTATATTTCTTCCGCACGCTACCGGTGTGGATTCCGACCTCCTTCAGGACGCTGCGGTCGATGGTGATAGGGTTCATCTGGGGCTCTGGTAGGCGGCGTGTGGCCTTGAACACCCTACTCAGATCGCGGGAGGAAGGAGGTCTAGCAGTACCGGATTTTGAATGGTACTATCTGGCGGCACAGCTCCAATGGCTCACGCAGGCGGTGGCGCGGGAGTTTAGGGGCCCGGATGGTCCACAAGGCAGAGTTATACAGCACCATGTTTTGTCCTTCATAGTGCTCCAGCAGAGGCTTCAGCTGGACCAGCTCACTCTTGAGGAGCGTACCCTTCGCCGATGCTGGCTGCGTAGCCAGAAACGGGCGGGATTTCCCACCCGGTATGCCCCGGAGATCCCTTTGGGCATGTGCACTGCCCTCCCTCATGGCGGACATTGGTCAGCGCTGGCTACTTGGGAGGACCGTGGGGTCCACATGATAGGGGACTTGTATAGGGATGGTACGCTGTTGCCGTTCCATGACCTACAGGACACCTTTGATTTGCCGAGGGGTGACTTTTTACTGCATGCAGCTTTGGTGTCCGGAATCCAGAAGCATTGGAAGCTGGGCATGGCGGAACCCCCCACGTCATTGAGCTGCCAATACATTACGATGGCCGCTGGCACTTTCAAGGCTGTCACCTGCCTGTACAGGAGAATGGCATTGGATGGACCGCCGCCTCTGGATAGATTGCGGGAGCGCTGGGAGGAAGACCTCGGCCGGCAGATTTCGGAGGCGACTTGGTCTCAGCTCGTGCGCCGGGCCTGGAAAGGTACGCGCAATGTTCGGTTTCAGCTGGTCCAGTATTTCACGCTGCACAGGGCTTATTTGACGCCGGTTAAAATTCAACGGATCTTCGGGGGAGCACGCTCAGTGTGCCCTCGTTGTAACGTGGAGGGGCGGACTTTGGCCATATGTTCTGGTCCTGCGTAGGGCTTGGTACATATTAGACCGACGTCATGGCCTGCTTAAATGAGATTACGGGACGTCAGGTTGACATGGATATGGGGGCTTGCCTCTTACTCTGGCTCCCACACACGCCAGCCACAAAAATTACGAGTAAATTCTTTGATTTGGGGTTGATCATGGCCAAGAGAGAGCTCACAATGCAGTGGAAGTCCAGGGGGGGCCCAGCTTCATGAGGTGGCGGGGGAGTTTCCTACAATGGGCGAATAGTGAAGGAACTCTTAGATTACAACTAGCCAGACGCACCTCTAATGACAAAGCGCTAGATGCGGCCAGGGCGTGGGGCGCGCTGGTAGTGGACCTTCAGTCGCTGGTGGAAGCTGGTGGGGGTGGTGGGACAGATGCGCAAACGAGTCAGGTCTCGGAGACTGGGGTGGGGGCAGCGGGGGAACGCACGGGGGCAGCAGACGGCTAGGTCTACGCACCCTGGTGCTTGGGAGGGTTAAGTGCTCTTGCTGACGGGGGTGAATGCCTGTTGAGATACCATGTCATATTATGCACTTTTCTGGATCACCGACTGGATGGCGGCTACAACTGTGAATGTTTTGGGAGGAGTTGGGCGCTACTGCACAAACGTTTATGCCACTTTATGGGGAAAGCGGTAGGGAGCACACTGACAAGGGGGAGTGGGGGTAGAGGGGGAGGGGGGTGGGAGAATTGTTAGGACATGGAGGGTGTGGGTTATTGTTGCTTTTATCCTGATAAAGACTATGGTGTTGAATGCCAGTTTATGATGCATGGATGTCAGATGTTTGACCAAAACTCAATAAAAATTCGTTAAAAAATAAAATAAAAAAATCAAATACAAAGGTTAAAGTATATATTTTTTTTTCCCTGAGATGTGAAGGTATGTGGCACAGATATAGCGGCCTGACGTCCCCTCCAATGTGAGGTCAATCTAACGCAGAGCCTTATGTCGTCATCTACTGACTTGTGAGGAAATTGCTATAGAATGTCTCCAGATCTGGTCGGTTGCCTGGGGGAATTCCGACAGTGAGGAATTTGTGGTTAGTAATCTATCAGAAAATGGGAACGGCAATCAATTTCTGATGAGCTGGAGTAAAGGGCACACTGTCTAAATAAATGGACACACTGGGCTCTCTCTCTCGTTACATGAATGTGGTCATTGAATAGTGCAGGCAAAGCTAGTTCTGGACTGACATTTGGAAGTGCCCTACAAATGTTTTTCCTCATCAGTGAGCTATATGTTGATACAGAAGTGACATACAGTATAACACTACCACTATTCATTCTTCTATTGCCCCGAAGCAGGGAAAAATATCCTTACCTGGACCAACAGTGCAACGTTTGAAAATATCATATAGGTTTTCATTTGAGCGGGAATGAGCAGAAGAGACAGAAAAACAAATTTGGTTATGGACAGATCACAGCAATCATGGTTCAGTGACGCCTGTATGAAGCAGACAAACAAGTGTCTACATGACCGTCTCTGTGACGATCTTATCAAGGGAGCTTCAGTGAAATTTCCAACTTTCCCCCCTTGAATAATTTGGTTATCACATTTGGGATGAGTTGCAAAAGCATGTGCCAATAGCACTATTAAAACGGGTCACTGCATTTGGAGGCGATTATATATTAGCAGTATGGTGCAAGTAACACTGGTGTCCAACTGAGACAATGGCTAACTTGTCATTTCGAGGTGAAATGGAAAGGATCTGACAACAATTACAGTTTTATTTTGCTTGTGGTTCTGGTGATAACCAGTTCTGCAGGTCATTTGGCACAACCAGAGTGAGGTTAGGGTTGGTAAGCCAGAATTCATAAGTGGCTTACTTGCAAAAAGTATATTTTGGAAGGCTTTGTTAGAGGAGTGCAGTGTTCTATTTGCCCTCTAAAACAGAGGAGAAAGATCATAATCTACATAAGGAAAATGCTACTTACCAGTATGCATCTGTTCTTGGCATATAGAGCTGCAGAGTTGTGCACCTTAACATTAGACCGCCACCTGGTGTTGGGCTCGGATGATTGCAGGCTGTTGTCTTGGAAGAATTCTTTGTAGTCATGAGATAGGTGACTCCTCCCTTGGACAACAGTGCGCATGGTCATCGACTCCATCCTTAGATTGTTTTTCGCCATGATGGGAAATGATAGAGTTAGTAGAGATACAGTAAGAAAAGGATGTCCATGCGTGTGCATCTAAGTAAGATGAAAAACTGGAACAGATACAAGTCCCGGGGAGGTGGGAGGGCGTGTACAACTCTGCAGCTCTATATGCCAAGAACAGATGCACACTGGTAAGTAGCATTTTCCGTTCGAGGTATATGAGCTGCAGATTGTACACCTTAGCATTGATTGTGCAGCAGTGTCTCCCCTTAGCGGTGGTCACCTGTATCCGTTGCAGTTGTTTGAAATAAAGTTTTAAGGACAGCTTGGCCTACTGCAGCTTGCTGCTTGGCTTGCATGCACATCAACACAATAGTGTTTAGTGAAAGTGTGTGGTGTAGACCATGTAGCTGCCTTGCATATGTCCTCTAGTGGTATGTTTCCTAAGAAAGCCATAGAGGCTCCTAGTTTGCGAGTGGAATGCGCTCTAGGAGGAACTGTTAATGTAGGTTTAGCTTTAACATAGCAAATTTATATACACTTTACAATCCACCTCACAATCCCACCTTTGGAGATGGGGTTGCCTTTATGAGGAGGAGAGAAAGCGACAAACAGTTGTTTTGTCTTCCTAAAGGATTTAGTTCCATCTATATAAAAGAGCTCTTTTAACATCTAATGTGTGTAGAGCTCTTTCTGCCACAGAGTCTTTGTTTTGGAAAAACACAGGTAACTCTACAGATTGATTTAGGTGAAAAGAAGTGATGACCTTTGGAAGAAATTTTGGATTGGATCTAAGAACCACTTTGTTAGGATGCATTTGAAAAAATGGTTCTTGTATTGTGAAAGCTTGTATTTCACTTACCCTCCTAAGAGAGGTAATGGCAACAAGGAAAGCTGTTTTCCATGTTAGGAATTGCAGTTCACATTTATGTAAAGGCTCGAACGGGGGTCCCATGAGCCTTGGGAGTACACTATTTAGGTTCCACACAGGAGAAGGTGGTAACCTTGGTGGGATTATTCTTTTTAATCCCTCCATGAATGCTTTGATTGCTGGTACTCTAAAGAGAGACAGATGTTGTCTGTTTGTAGATATGCTGCAATTGCTGCAAGATACAGGCGTATGTAAGAATATGCCAAGTTAGACCTTTGTAGATGTAAAAGGTAACAGATGATATTCTGGATGGATGCATCCAGGGAATCAATGTGATTATTTTTGCAATAAATTGCGAATCTCTTCCATTTAGCGGCATAACACGCTCTGGTAGTGGGTTTCCTAGCCTCTTTAATGATGTTCTACAGTCTGGTCGTAGGTTTAGATAACCAAACTCTAAGACTTCAGGAGCCAGATCGCCAAATTCAGTTGTTTCGGATCTGGGTGTCTGATTTCTCAATGGTTCTGTGTGAGCAGGGATGGTGTGAGGCGTAGCTTTTGATGCAGAGCTAGAAAAAGGTCTAGTAGTGTGGTGAACCACGGTTTGCGTGCCCATGTGGGAGCTACCAGGATTAGTGTGAGAGACTGTTGTCTGAGCTTGCGCACTACTAATGGAATGAGTGGGAGAGGCGGAAAAGCGTACACAAATCTGCCTGACCAGTTCATCCATATCGCATTGCCTTCGGACCGTGGGTGTGGGAACCTGGCGGCGAAGGTTGGGCATTTTGCGTTTTCGTGGGTAGCAAACAGATCTATGTGTGGATGCCCCCACCTTTTGATGAATGGCTGAAGAACTTGTGGATGTCGTTCCCATTCGGGAATCTGTTGTGCCTGCCGACTTAACAGATCTGCTATCTGATTGTAGACCCCTGGAAGGTGTTCCGCTAGCAGATGTATGTTTTGAGGAACGGCCCATCTCCAAATGTTCTGTGCAAGTTGGGACAGTTGCAGAGTGTCCCCCCCCCCCCCCCTGTTTTTGTATGTAGTACATGGCTGTCATATTGTCCGTCCGGATTAGGACAGCTTTGTTTTGTATTTGAAGTTGAAAGGTCTTGAGTGCTAGGAATATTGCTAGCAGCTCTAGGTGGTTGATATGGAACCGTTTCTGTAGAATGGTCAATTGGCCTTGAGTTGTGTGATCTAAGAGATGGGCTCCCCACCCTGTGAGGGATGCGTCTGTTGTAAGCACTACTTGTGGAATAGGCTCTAGGAACGGCCGCCCTTTTGTCAAATTTTTGGTGTTCCACCATTGCAGAGAGCGATATGTGCGGCGGTCTACCAACACCAGGTCTTTTAGTTGACCTAGAGCTTGGTTCCACTGTTGTGCTAGGCACTCTTGTAGGGGACGCATCTGCAGTCTTGCGTGTGGTACTATGAAGATGCAAGATGCCATCATGCCTATTAGTCTCATGAACACCCTGGCTTGCAGAGACTGCTGGTGTTGAAAACTGGCGACTAAGGCTTGAATGCTCTGTATCCTGGCTGGACTGGGATACGCTAGAGCTGTGGACATATTTAGTGTAGCTCGTAGATACTGATGTACGTGCGAAGGCTGTAGGTGCGACTTGGTGTAGTTTATTGTAAACCCTAAGTCGTGCAATGTTTGAATTGTTTGTTGTGTGTGCTGGACACACTGATTGAACGATTTTGCTTTTATGAGCCAGTCGTCTAGATAAGGGAAGACATGTATCTGTTGTCTTCTTCTGAGATGTGGTGCTACTACTGCTAAGTAAATTGTGAATACTCTTGGTGCCGTTGTTACCCCGAATGTAAGGACTTTGAACTGATAATGTTGTCCTTCTAGTACAAACCTTAGATACTTTCTGTGAGCAGGATGTATGGGGATATGGAAGTAGGCGCCCTTTAGATCTAGTGTTGTAAGGAAGTCGACCTGTTGTAGCAGGGGAAGCACGTGTTGTAGAGTGATCATATGAAAATGATCTGATTGTATGTAACTGTTGAGTGGCCTGAGGTCGAGGATTGGCCTCAGTGTCCTGTCTTTTTTGGGAATTAGAAAATACAGCGAGTAAACCCCCATTCCCTGTTCTTCTAAAGGAACTATTTGAATAGCATCCTTCTGTAGAAGTGATAACACTTCTTGTCGAAGCAGAGTTAGATGGTCTGTTGACATTGCACGCTGTCTTGGAGGTATGTTTGGAGGGGTTGCTGTAAGTTCTAGGCAGTAGCCATGTTGGATAATCTGTCTTACCCACTTGTCTGTTGTAATGGAGTTCCAGACAGGCAGGAACTGTGTTAATCTGCCCCCTACAGGAGTGGTATGCTGTGGGGGGAGCAGAGGGAAGTCATTGTTTGGTAGTGGAAGAGGATCGATTGTTGTTGTTACCGCGACCTCTTCCTTTGTTAATGTTTCCTCTATATCCTCCTCTAAAGTATCCCTTGTTGGAGGATGTCTGTGACTTAAAAGATGTTGTAGTGTCTGCTCCAGTCTGTTTGGAGCCTCCTCTGTAGGAGGAGCGACGAAAGGAGCCTCTATTTGGTGTAGACTGTAAAGCTCCCATAGACTTGGCAGTGTCAGTGTCTTTCTTCATTTTTTCTAGTATAGTGTCTACTTTAGGACCAAATAATTGGTTTGGATTGAAAGACTGGTTTAAACTGGTAGTTCGCACTTCTTGTTTAAACCCTGAAATGCGTAGCCATGCATGTCTCCTAAGTATGACACTGGTATTTACGGCTCTAGATGCTGTGTCAGCGGCATCTAGTGCACATTTTATTGAGGCATTGGATATTAACTTGCCTTCTTGTATAAGGTCAGTTGCTTGATCTTTGTACTGATCTGGTAGATGTTCAAGTAGTTTTTCTAATTCATCATAATGAGCCCTATCATAACGAGAAAGTAGGGCTTGTGTATTTGCTATACGCCACATGTTTGCAGCTTATGAAGCTACTCTTTTCCCTGATGCATCAATGACCTTTGATTCTTTATCAGGTGGGGGCGCTTCTGCAGAGGTCTGATAATTCGCCCTTTTCCTAGCATTGGACACAACTAATGAATCTAGTGGTAGGTGTCCTTTAATATAGACTGGGTCTGTGGGTGCTGGTCTATATTTCTTTTCAATTCTAGGGTTTAATATTCTTGTGCGTACAGGGTCTTTAAATACTTCTGGAGCATGCTTGATTACTCCCTTAATCATTGGAAGAATTTGAGCAGTCCTCTGAGAGTGCTCAAAGGTATCTAAGAGAAAATCCTCTTCAATATCATCAGAATGCATAGGGACCGTGGTAAGCAGCAGCTCTGTTTAACAGATGACTAAAACTAATTGGGTCTTCTGGAGGGGAAGGCTTTGATGGGTATGAGTGTGGTTCTGGAATGTCAGGCATACTCTGTGGGTTTGGAAAGTCATATATAGGTACATCTTTTGGGTGTGAATAATCCCATATACCCTCGTCTATGTGATATGAGCTAGGCTCTTCCTCATCCTCCCCTCCCTCGAAGTTATATTCATCATCATTTTGCTGTGAGGAATGTGATGATACTGGAGAATGTGCAGGAGATATCTGAGGTGATATGTGAGGATGTACAGGAGAAGGAGGAAGAAGAGGTGTAGGAGAGGAAGGGTGCATAGGAGATGTTGCACAGTCCTTCTTTGCAGGCACCACGGGTGTGGGTGGTGTATCTGCTGGTCTTTTCTTTTGAAGTGTAGTACCCACACGTCCTGTCTTTGGGTCTATATAGATCTTCTTTTGTTGAGGATCTGGTCTAAAAAGTTCCTCCTCTTCTACAACCTTCCTGGGCTTAGATTTTTTCGGCTCCGGCGGAGGTTGTGGTCTTTCTTTAGCATTGGGAGGGGTTGTAACGTCCCGTGGCATAGTTTTCAGTGCTGAAGGAGTTGTTTTCGGCTTTATAGGCATGTTCGAGGATTTGGGCACCTCGGAATCAGGCTTTTTTGTCTTCGGCACCGATGTAGAAGTGGACGGCTTCGGGGCCGGTGCTTCTTTCGGTTTCGGTACAATTTTTGGCTTCGGTACCGAAGGGTCTTTTGGTTTCGGCGCCGAGGTGTCTTTATGTTTCGGTGCAGACGGGAGAGTTTTACTCGGTGTCGAGGCACTAGAAGGCTTTGTTGGTTTCTTCGGAGCCGGGCTCGATGGCGGGGCTGTCGAAGTGGATTTTCGGTCTCGACTGGGCCCCTTGAGCGGAGTGCTGACCTTTGCCTTTGGTTTGGGCAGAGTATGTGGTGCAGGGGCAGTAGTACTCACGCGCTGACCCGATGGAATGGAGTCATCTGACTCGTCTGCCTCTGATACGATCTGGAGATCAGGAGAGTCTTCTTCAGGAACGAGGGGGACCTCTTCGTCGAAGATATCCTCCGGTGCTGGGGCTGATTTCCTCATCTCGTGTCGACGGGCCCTCCGATCCGGATGGTTTTCTTCGCTCGGAAGGACGCAAAAGCTGAGCAGGTCGACTCGTCGTGTTCCGGCGATAGACAGAGGTTGCAGACCTCGAGGTGATCGCTATGTGGGAATTTTGCCTGGCATTTCTTGAACGGAGTTCTTTCCATGTGGTGTAGGCCGCACGGCGTCGATAGGCCTAACGGCCCACTTCGATGACCGGAATGGAAGTTATGTCGTCGAAAAGCCTCTTCTTCGATGTCAAAGGTAGTTTCTTGAAGTTTGTGGAAGTTCTGCACTTCGAAGTTGCTGAAAAATGTTTTCTGGCCGGAGCAGAGAAACTTTCATCCGAACCCAGTGGCGGAAAAAAACCATCTAAGGATGGAGTCGATGACCATGCGCACTGTTGTCCAAGGGAGAAGTCACCTATCTCATGACTACAAAGACTTCTTCCAAGACAACAACAACCTGCAATCATCCGAGCCCAACACCAGATGGCGGTCTAATGCTAAGGTGTACAACCTGGAGCTCATATGCCTCGAACATATAAGAACTCATGTGTAGTGTCACTAGAGTTCTCTTAGTCACTGGATGGAGTTGAAAACAGTGGGGAAAAAGAGAAAAGGAAATTGAAGGCAGCATTGGCTAGCACAAATAGGTGACGCTGCAAACTGTAGACAGGGTTGCTAAACAATTTAGTCTAGATCTGGTTAATTTCAATTCATGTAATATTACCACAGGTAAGAACTAATCAAATATGTGGTAACAGCTTGTCTCTAGGTGAAAGATGTATTATTGGAATAGCTAGTCTTGAGGGTCTCATTGTATCAAAAACTGGCTTGCATATTGGTGTAGTCCACAAGACTGCTGTCTTTACACAACACCCACAGAAAGAACAAATGATGGGCAGAATGCTGAACAAATTAAACATTCACCCCCAGTCACAAAGATCTGGGTTTAATCCGTTGTTCTTTTGCTCAACATGCCACCCCAGTTTGGACGCCGCCATGTGCAAATCAGTCTTTACCCTGCTCCTCGTGAGAAAGTCCAGGCCAAACTCACAAGCCAGGTCCTTTATGGACCAGAAACAAGAATCATGGGACCGGTTTCGGGGTTTCACCCCTTCTCAGCCAGGCTTGCTTGAATCCAGTTGTGCAGTGAGTATAGAACCCAAGTCTGGGCATACCCTTCCCACTTAGGACGACAAAAGCAAAAAGAACAATGATAGACTGAAAACTGAACAATGCAAACATTCACCCCCAGTCATAAAGATCTGGGTTTAATCAATTGTTCCTTTGCTCACAGCACCACCCCAGTGTGGACCCAGCCATATGCAAATCAGTCTTAACCCTGCTCCTCATGGGAACAATCCAACTCGAACTGCCAAGCCAGGTCCTCTCTGGACCAGAAAAAAGCATCCTGGCAGTTCAGGCTGGACTGTTCCCATGGGAAGCAGGGTCAACTGATTGGCTGTGTTTAAACTGGAATGGTATTGGGAGCAAAAAAACGACGGATTCAGGCCCAGATCTCTGTACTGGGGTGAATGTATAACTGTTCAGCATTCGGTCTGATCAATTGTTCTTTTTTGCATTTGTCGCACAAGTTACTTACCTTCGGTAACGATATATCTGTAAGAAACAGTAGTTAGTATTAGATTCCTTACCTTAGAATATCCCCAGGCGTCAGACTGGATCCGGAAACTTTGGCGTAGCGGTACCCTTGCGTGTCGGTAGGCGTCGTCTGCGGCTCCGCGTCCGTCGTCGGTGCCGGGATGACATCGCCGGAGTACTTAGACGCCGCCCTTGCGCGCTGACGTCAGTTCTTATACACAGCTTTTCCGCGCCAGAAACGCAGAGCCATGATAAAAACCAACACTGGTGCCATGAAACTAGGGCCCTGGAAGGGGATGATCTTAACCCTAGATATCGGTTCGCAGAACGGGTAGGATGGGTGGGGCGGTAAGGAATCTTATACTAACTACTGTTTCTTACAGATATATCGTTACCGAAGGTAAGTAACTTGTGCAACTGAAAGAAACAGGTTAGTATTAGATTCCTTACCTTAGAATAGATACCCCAGCAATACCAATCCCGGTGGTGGATCTGCGAACCAATGATCACACCAGAAAGTCCTGGAGGACGGAACGGCCAAAGAAGCCATCCCTCCGGACTTGGCTGTGCAGGCAGTAGTGTCTTGCGAACGTGTGCAGCGAGGCCCACATAGCTGCCTGACAGATGTCCTGCAAGGGGACTCCCCGGCCCAGGGCAGTAGTAACCGCCATGGCCCAAGTGGAATGGGCCCTCACACCAACAGGAGGCTCCTTCTTAGCCAAAGAGTAGCATGCCAGAAACCGGTCCTTGGATGCTTGATTCCGGTCTGGGAAAGACATGGCTTGGTAGTGCGGACTGGACTGTTCCCATGAGGCACAGGGTCAGAGCTGATTTGCATATAGCCAGTGTCTAACCCAGGGTGGTGTGGAGTGCAAAAAAATGATGGATTTAGGCCCAGATCCTTGTACTGGGGTGAATGTATGACATTGTTCTACATTCTGTCCATCAACTGTGTTTTTTGCTATTTTCACCCCGAGTGGGCTGGGTATGCTCAGACGTGAGTCCCAGGCTCTTCACACCACTGGAGTCAAGCTATCCAGGCTGAATGAAGGCTGATAGCCAGAAACCGGTCCTTGGATGCTTGATTCCGGTCTGGGAAAGACATGGCTTGGTAGTTCGGACTGGACTGTTCCCATGAGGCACAGGGTCAGAGCTGATTTGCATATAGCCAGTGTCTAACCCAGGGTGGTGTGGAGTGCAAAAAAATGATGGATTTAGGCCCAGATCCTTGTACTGGGGTGAATGTATGACATTGTTCTACATTCTGTCCATCAACTGTGTTTTTTGCATGCCTTGATGCACAACACGACCCACTGAGAGATGGTCCGTTTGTGCACCGCCCGCCCCTTTTTAGCGCCCACGTAACCATCAAAGAGTTGGTCATCCACCCGGAACTGGCGTGTGCGATCCAAATAGTATGACAGCACACGTTTTGGGGCCAGACGGTGGAGCCGCTCTTCCTCTTCAGAAGGATGTGGAGGCGGAAAGAAGGTGGGCAAGGTGATGGACTGCCCGAAGTGGAAGGCTGTGACTACCTTGGGCAGGAAAGAGGGTCTCGTCCGCAACACAACCTTGTCCGGATGAACAGAAAGGAAAGGAGGTTTAGAGGAAAGAGCCTGGCGCTCACTCACTCTCCTGGCAGAGGTGATGGCAACCAGGAAAGCAGTCTTAAATGTAAGAAGACGGAGAGGACAGTTATGAAGCAGCTCAAAAGGAGCGCACATCAGGTAAGTCAGAACCAGGTTCAAGTCCCACTGGGGCATCACGAAAGTAACAGGGGGAAACATATGAGTGATGCCCTTCAAGATTCTGTTAACAATCAGGGACTTGAACAAAGAAGGCTGATCAAGTAGCCTCCAGAAGGCGGTAAGGGCAGAAAGATAGCCCTTGATAGTGCCCAGAGCAGAGCCCTGCTGGGCAAGAGAAAGAGGGAAGAGGAGAACCTCAGAAAGGGGGGCAGAGAGTGGATCCACAGCCTTTGCTGTGCATCATGCCACAAATCTGTTCCACCTGCAGGCGTATACCGACTTTGTGGAGGGACGCCTGGCTGCCAGAATCACATTACAAACTTCAGGAGGCAAGTCAAATGGCCTCAACTGTCGCCGCTCAATCTCCAAGCATGGAGGTGGAGACTGGACAGGTTCGGGTGGAGGAACATCCCCTGCTGCTGCGACAGAATTTTCTCCTGAAGAGGCAGATGAATCGGGGGATCGACAGACATGCTGAGTAGCTCTGGATACCGATATCTTCGTGCCCAGTCCTGAGCCACAAGGATAACTTGGGCCCGGTAGCGCCTGATCTTCTTCAGTACTCTAGTGGTATAGGCGGAAAGACATACAACAGACCGCAGCTCCACTCGCGATGAAAAGCGTCTCCGAGCGAGTGCCGCCTTGGAAATTCTAATGCGCAGAACTGATGACATTGCGCATTCTCTTCTGTGGCGAACAGATCTAACCAAGGCTCTCCCCACTGCTGAAAGAGGCCTTGCGCCACGTCTGAGTTCAGATGCCATTCGTGATCCATCATGCACTGACGGCTGAGTTTGTCCGCCCTGGCGTTCAGGGAACCTGCCAGGTGTTGAACCACCACGGTCATGGCCTGATGTTCCAGCCACTGCCAGAGGCGCAGAGCGCCCTGGCATAGGGTCCACGACCCCACCCCACCCGGTTTGTTGCAGTACCACATGGCGGTGGTGTTGTCCATGAACACCTGCACTACACTCCCCCGGACAGAGGGGAGGAATGCCTTCAGTGCAAGCCGGATCGCCCGCAGCTCCAGAAGGTTGATGTGGAGCCGGGACTCCGCCGGAGACCAGAGGCCTCTGATCTCCGCCTCGCCCATGTGGCCCCCCCAGCCCTGGAGGGACGCGTCCGTCACAACTATGTGCTCCGTTTGGGGTAGGGAGAGGGATCTGCCGCTAACCCAATCGCGATCCGTGAGCCACCACTGCAACTGCCTTGCAGTGCCCTCCGAGATCAAGACATGGTCGGACAAGTTGCCCTGATGCTGGGCCCACTGAAACTTCAGGTCCCACTGCAGAGCCCGCATCCGCCACCGGGCGTGATGCACTAGAAGGACGCAGGAGGCCATCAGCCCCAGAAGCCGCAGCGTCAACCTGACCGATACTCGGGATAACGGCTGAAAGATCGGAATCAGAGCCTGAATATCCCGAACCCGTTGTTTGGGAGGATAAACCCGAAACTGCGCAGAGTCTAGAACCGCTCCGATGAAGAGGAGCTTCTGAGAGGGACACAGGTGTGACTTCGGCACATTGATGGAGAACCCCAGCAGGTGCAGGAGGTCGGCCGTAGTCTAGAGGTGGCTGAATACTGTCTGGGGCGAGCCCGCCTTCAACAACCAGTCGTCGAGGTAGGGGAAAACTGAAACCCCCAACCTGCGCAGATGAGCTGCGACCACCGCCATCACTTTCGTGAACACCCGTGGGGCACTGGTAAGGCCGAAGGGGAGCACGGTAAACTGAAAGTGCTCGTGGCCTACCGTGAACCGCAGGTAACGCCGGTGGGCCGGCAGGACGGGGATGTGAAAATAAGCGTCCTGCAAGTCCATTGCTACCATCCAGTCTCCGGGGTCCAGGGCAGCTAAGACCTGAGCCAGTGTCAGCATCTTGAACTTTTCCTTCCAGTGGAAGCCGTTGACGTTCCGCAGGTCCAAGATGCCCTTCTTGGGTACCAGAAAGTAGTGGGAGTAACAACCACACCCTACTTCTGGCCCAGGAACGCGCTCGATGGCCCCCTTGGCCAAGAGGGCCGTAACTTCCTCTTGTAGAGGTTTCAAGTGATCCCCCGACACGCGGTGGTACTGCGGTGGCATGGCTGGAGGGGACGCCTCGAAGGGGAGGGAGTAGCCCCTTCGGACGATTTGCAGCACCCATCTGTCCGATGTGACAGTGCGCCAGTGGAGGTGGTGATGGCGAACCCTGCCCCTCACTGGCGTCACATGGGCCTGAAAGCTCAGACTAGGAGGGTTTTGAGGCAGATGCTGCAGGGGTAGGTGTGGAATGGCCTCGCCGTTGTCCCCGACCGCCTCCACGGTGGTTTCCACGTCCGCCACCACGCTGGATAGTAGTCTGCGGCCCGTGGCTGGCAGGACGTGTGGGGGCGCCTCTTCCTTGGCCACAAAAGGGGCGAAAGGCAGCAGTTTGCTGGCGCGGGGCCGAGAGGCCCAAGGACTTGGCCGTAGCCCTGGAGTCCTTAAAGCACTCAAGCCCATGGTCTGCCTTGTCGCCAAAGAGGCGACGGCCATCAAACGGCATGTCCATAAGGGTGTTTTGGACATCAGCTGAAAAGTTGGCGGACCTCAACCAGGCGTGGCGATGAATCGGCACCGTCGTTGCCATCGCTCTGCCCAGTGAGTCCGTGGTATCCAGCCAACACCGGATGGAATACCGTGCCGCATCTCGACCCTCCGCAAGGGCTTGGGCAAGTTTAGTCCGGGCCCCCTCCGGACATTGTGGCAGCACGTCCGTGACCGTGACCCACAGAGAGTGGGTGTAACGGCCCAAGAGGCATGCGGTGTTGACTGACCGCAACCCCAAACTCAGGGAGGAGAATACCTTTTTCCCGTATTGCTCATACCTCTTGGATTCCCGATCGGGGGGAGCCGTCTGGAATGCGGTCTGGGAGTTAGAGGCCTGGATGACCAGGCTCTGGGGGGTGAGGTGGGTGGACAGGAAGCAAGGGTCGCCCGGAGCCGGCGCCTGGCCACGTTCCTATCTACAGGCGGACCTGTAGCGGGCTTGGACCAAGTGCCCAAAAGAACGTCTGACAGGTCTCATTAAAAGGCAGCAGAGGCTCGGTTGAGCTTGTCTGTGGTTTAAGGACCTCAGTGAGGAGGTTAGTCCTCACGGCCGCGATAGGGAGCTCAAGGCCCAAGGCCTTGGCAGCCCGTGTCAACACCACACTATAGGCAGCCCCCTCCTCCGTAGCCACGGTAGGAGGGGAGTCAAAACCAGTGTTGGGCGAAGTGTCCAGACCACTGGCATCCCCAAGCTCACCTGTCCAGTCCTGAGAAGACTGACACTCACGTGCCAGAGGGTCCTCGTACCCCTCCCAATCCTCCTCATCACCCATCACCTGGTACTCATGTTCAAAGGATGGGGCCGGGGCGTAGAAGTAAAAGTCTCCCATCGGCGTGGAGAGTGGCGCGACTCCGACGCCGGACCCGAATCGAGGGTAGGGCCGGGGACGGCGCCGGGGAGCGACACCCTAGGGGCCGCCGAGGTCGTGAGGTCGACCGGCGACAACCCGGAGCCGGATCTGGCAGGGCCCTGCGGCGTCTGGACCGAAGTCGCCGACGGCGCCGGGGCTGAAGCACCCGGGCCTGCGCCGGGGTCAAAGCACCAGGCCCGCGTGGGGACCCAGTCCGGCTGCTTCGCCCGAAGGCGCCGCGGAACCAGACGGAGGAGCGAGCGACCTCATAGCCATGAGGAAGGACTCGATCTCCTCGAGCGTCGCGTTTTGCCCAGGGAACGGCGGGTATGCAGCAGTCCGCGACGCCTGCGGCTCTGGCGGAGCCACGGGGGCGGTGTCGCCCGAACCCCCAGCCGCGTCGCACGACTGTCGGGGGGAGTCAGAAGAGCGATGGCGCCTCTTCGACTTCTTGTGCCTCTTACCTGAGGACTTCGAGCCTGAAGACTGATGACGACTCCCGAAACTGTGGTGACTCCGGCCCCGCAACCGGTCCCTCAACCTCCTTCCGGACCGGGACCTCGAGCGGGGAGAAAGCAAAAGACACACTGTCTCTGGTCCAAGGAGGACCTGGCTTGGCAGTTCGGGCTGGACTGTAAACTGGGGTGGCATGGTGAGCAAAAGAATTATGTATTTAACCCAGATCTCTTGACTGGGGTAAACTTTTTGATTTGTTCTGCATTCCGTCCATCAATTGTGTCTTTTTTGCTTTCTCGCCCTTAGTGCGCCAGGTATGCCCGGATGTGGGTCCTGGGCTCACTGTGCCACTGGAATCAAGCTATCCTGGCTGAAGAGGGGTGAAACCCCAAAACCAGTCCTAGGATGCTTGTCTCTGGTCCAGGGAGGACCTGGCTTGGCAGTTCGGGCTGGACTGTTCTCATGAGGCACAGGGTCAAGACTGATTTGCATATGGCCGGGTCTAAACTGGAGTGGCATGGTCAGCAAAAGAATGATGGATTTAACCCAGATCTCTTGACTGGGGGTGAATGTTTTGATTTGTTCTGCATTCCGTCCATCAATTGTGTGTCTTTTTATGTTTCTCAACAAGCCGCCATATATTAGGTTTTAGTGAACACTGTTAAAGCTTGCTCAATTCCAACAAAAGCATGAAACAGGTATTCACGAAGTAAATTCCAGGAAGCATTGTGATCCTTTTTCTACACTGGAGGTTTCCAACCTCTTCCCATTTAAGCATCTTAACTTAAATTGTAAGCAGGTATTGGATATTACTGCACAGAATACTCTGCTGAGAATGTAAAACTCTGGCAATATCAAACTTTCAAATGTAATCCGTGTATTTGGAGGAGGGGGAAGGATATTGCTAGGTCGTTTGTTCTTTTTACTTATGCTAATATCATTAGATGGACCAATTTCTGTTGGGACAGCTGCAGGAGGTAGGATTAGCAGCTCCACAACTCAAGTTAACAGCCTCAGAATCAATCTCAAACAATACATCTGCTTTAATTGCCAAGAACATCCATTCAACGAGTTATGAATTAACGCTTAATGAGGCAAGAAAGTTTCATGTGTCCTCTGTAGGTAAACTTAAGTCTAAAAATGTAATGAGTGAAACATTCTACAACTGTCATCAGCAAACAGCCTCCAGCAGAAACCACCAATTTGCTCTGCAGACAGCTGGTCATGACAATGGATATGATAAACTATGTTGCACTAGCGTGGCAACTAACATAAGAGTCACACTCAAGACTATGGGTCATATGTATCAAGCAAAATTGCAAACGCCGAAATTCTGCGAATTTCAGCGTGTGCAATCGCAATTTTGCTAAATGGTATGTATGAAGGCAAATCTGCTTGCAAAATAAGGAAACGCAAAATTTGCGATTCCTTATTTTGCGATTGCATTTAAGGAATCGAAAATGTTGCAATTCCTTAAACGTAATGTTAGAAGCACCCAAAAAGTGCAATTTGGCGTAAAAGAATCGCAAATTACCATTAACTTCAAGTTGGTAGTAATTTGCGATTTTTAAAAAAAAATGCACTTTTTTGCATTTTTCAAAGTGTGATGTGAAGCACATACGTGCCCTTAGGGTATGTATGTGCGCCACATGTGCACCCATGCTTATTTAGGGGTGCAACAGGGTGTCCTTTTGACACCCTTGCACCCTTGAAATTGCTTTCTCAATTTGGGATTCTCTAATTGCTAATCGCAAATTGAGAATGTCTTCTTATTCATTCCTATGGGCCTCTAGGCCCATAGTTAATGAAGGGGGAGGTATTCCTTAATTGCAAATCACAATTTGAGATTCGCAATTAAGGAATATGTAGGAGTCGCAAAATGTATTGCAATTCCTACATACATAACATTTTGTGATTCTCAAATAGCGATTCGCAAAAAAAGAAAATCGCTATTTGAGATTGGCAAAAGAGGATTTTGTTACATATGGCTCTATACATACTCCTGGAATTTTGTTACAAGTAATCTAAAGGGGTAGGTGATGGGAGCTGGGAGAGATAGGAAGTTAAGTTGACATTCAACATTACAAGCCTGGCTCCAGATTGTAGGTTTCACATCTGTGTATGTGATTTATTGATTGTGCAATTCAAATAAAAAAAATCCATGAAACTATCATAAAAGCAGTAGTTACTTTAGCGGAATACAAGTGACCTCATGTCGGATTCAACGTCTTCCAATATTCCACGTACAATTCTAATGGATCCCATAAAATACTTTTTGCTAAGGAAAATAGGCACAGAAGTATTTTTTTTTTTAAAGTAAAATGTTTTTTATTGAGGAATTAAAATTAACAAGGATACATAGCATATATATATATATATATATATATATATATATATATATATATATATATATATATATATATCATATAAACTAATGCAAACGGTAAGGATATTAAAGCCAGTAACAAGTATATTGTACTAAACTTAGAATGTTATTTTATATTTTTAAAAAACTGAGGGGGAAAGAGAAAGTAAAAGAGGAAAGAAAAACGGGAAGGCAAGTATTTCTACCAGTATGGCAGTCACCTTTCAATCCTCCTTTACTCACTCTTTAGACACAGTCTTGTGCTAGAGCCTCCAGTGCAGGCTACCTGTTTTCTTTCTATTGAAAATTGTTTTTTACGTCGAATAAATATTTGTAACAAGTGGGGTAAGCTTTGTGCCTAATGACATACCTTGTTATCAGATAATGCCCCTGTGACGGAGATGTGCGTAGCTGCAGAATTATATCCAGTCCCCGTATTCTTTGCACTGTGTGGTAAATTCTGCATGCAGTGTTGATGTCCAATTTGCCAGAGAGTACCTGCAGATTTATTTTCCACAGTTTACTAGCTCTTGCTATAACTATCCCGTTTGGGCATCCACAATGTTTACGTGGTACAGGGGTAATATGAAATAGATCTATGTGCTTAATTTAAACATTGCAGTATACCCTACTTTCAGAAAACGGTATGGTCTGCTCTGTACTTTGTAGTAGACCTGCAGGGCTTGTAAATTGGTGGCATTGTGTAATATGAATGGATTTGAAGGAGGTGACCTCAACGGCTCCTTGTAGTCAAATATATTTTTTGCTGACGTCTTAATGTCTATTTTCTACCTCAGTATTACAAGGTCAAATTGAGGGACCATGTTGGGAAAAATTGATACACTAAGGAAAAAGTGGCGTATTTCTTGCAAAGTGTATTTACTTTAATTGCAATTTTCTTTTTTGCAAGAGAGTGCACATAAAGATGGCATTGTGAGCACATCCTATTTCACTGAACACTCCTTCACTGCCTCAACCTCACTTCACAGCCTGAAACTGCGGAGCATCATGGACCTCTTCCCTTTCAACATATCAGACCAAACTTCCATGGAGATTGTAGTGGACATATTTCGCAAGATGGGGCTACGACAGAGTCTCGTCACGCATAATGTACAAGTATCTTGAACTTTAGCATTGCTGTGGCATTTGAGGAGATTACAAGGGCTGTGGTTACTGTAATGTTACAAGTTCAACTGCATACCACACGGCTTTCCTGAACACGCCGATTGCCTACTGTCCCCTGATGAAGGGACGTTGTCCCGAAATGCATAGGGATATTTCTTTTGCAATTGGATCTTCTGGATATGTTTGAAAACCATGAGTTTACACTTTGTATTCGAATGAAGTCGCTATGATTATAATACGTGACTCTTCAAATAAATACTTCATTATGGACTACTAAAAATTGTGATGACTACTCTGGTAACGTTCACAGAACTGCTTTGAAGGAGTTATTCTCCATCTGGAGTGCCATTGGAAGCAGTGTAGGTGACTCGTACACTCCCCCCATTTTTTGTTCAAATTTTTGTGTCCTGACTGGCCAGGAAGGACCCATTCCTCGGCACCCGAAGATACCTACCATTCTTTAGATTTTGCTTACCTGTGTTATTACTTTACTAAAGGGTGTGCGGCACCCCTACCATATTGTTCGTTACTGTAATGTTCACTGGAGTAACTGCCGTAAGAACTTTTTTATTTTTTATTTCTCTTTATTCAAGATTACAAGTCATACAAGGTGCTGCACTGAATGGCGTTTATAAAGGCCATAGGTCAACTTTTCTCAGTGCCCACGCATACAAACTTATATGTGTTCATCCCAAATGTGCAATTTTATAGTTGCCTCTGAAGTCGTCTTGCATAGGTTCCACAGCAAAGAGCAATATAGGATCACAGGCTAACTTTTTTAATCCCAAAAAGGCACAGAAGTATTGATGTACTAACTACCAAGTTTACACAAAACCTGTGGTGAGAGCTGGTAATAGGGGGCATGCAAAAGGAGTTCTAGCCTCCCTTTTTAAATGTCTTTAATTTTTTGCCAAGATATAACGCAAAATATACTCCCAGTGGCCTGCTTGCTGTGAAGTTTGCTATGTTCGTTTTATCATGCTCCAAAAAGCTGATACGTTTTTAATATTTATATTCCTCCTTGTGATCAGAAAAAGGATTCAAAACCATTATTCCAGGGGGGCGTGGCTTGGTCGGCGAAGATGGCGGTCGCGGTTTGATCGCGCTCTGACCAGGCATCCAATATCCTGTATTTATATCCAGCCTCTGACCATCAGTAGCAGTGTGCCCGGTGCCGGAGAGCCCCAGAACACTCGAGCGGCTCTCCGACGTGAGTGCGAGACCCGGAGGTGGAGCGGCGGCGGAGATTGAGGGCCCGCAAAGTGTGGCGGCCTAACAGGAGGTGAGCCGGGGAAGCCGGGGCCTCCAGTGATTCGCCGGGACGGAGGACGGCACGCCTGCAGGAGGTGCCACTGGTAAGAACGGTGCCCGGAGCTCTGCGCCAGCGCTGGTTTACCCCCCTCCTCCCCTGGGACAGTGACGCTGAGGGGGAGTCTGAGTGGAGGCAGCCGGTGGAGTGAGGAGGTGAGCGCTAGTGGCGGCCTCGGGCCGCGGTGTGGGAGTCCCTCGGCGCGGAGGCCATAGTGAGACGGCGGCCATCTTGCAGCGCTCCGGGCGGCTCCCCCAAATGCTCTCACGCTGCTTTGTGGTGGAGCGGGCACACAGGGCCCTCATGCAGAAACCCAGATCGCCCGCGGCAGATCATCGCTGAATTATATGGACAGGGATATAATCCTGCGGCAGGCCAGAGCCAAGACATCCCTCAAGTGACAACGACAATATCCTTATTTTCCCGGACTACATGCGCCTGGTGCAGCCGCAGCGACAGTCCTTCCTGGCGGCCAAAGCTCGCCTCCGTGGCCTAAAGCTACAGTATGCGCTACTATATCCAGCCCGCCTGAGAGTGATATACCGATCTCGCACACTTTTCTTCGACTCTCCTGAGGAAGTTTTTAAATGGACTGATGAGACTGTGAGGGTGCGAGTCCACACGCCCCCGGGCAGAGATTCAGATTCTTTGTCGAGGGAAGCAGCCAGGAGGGGCCCCCGAGGCCAACGGGGAGGCAACAGGAGATCGATGTCCAGGTGGCGGTCCCGGTCCGGCTCCGCCCTCCGGCAGGGGGGCTTGTCACCAGACAAACAGGCTTCGGCGGACTGATAAATGGGTCCAACAGGGACTGGGACTCAAGAGACCGTGTTTTGATGTCCAGTTAGGCACAGTTACGGGGCTGGGAACCCGGTCACGTAGTGGTGGGCTAGGAGGGGTAAGGCCCGAGAGTTATGGGTGACCAGTTGGGGATCCATTGGAAGGTACGGTTCCTGTCCCCCAGTTGGGGACATGGCTTCTATCGACCGCGACAGATACTTTCATGTTGGTGAGGTATGGGGTGGGGGGATGTTTTTGGTTAATTGCACATTCATGCTGATTGCCTGTACTGATTTGTACGCTCTGGGGAACACATGCTTGGGCCATGGGGATGTGAGCTTCTTGACATGTCTGGCACGAAAGTGGAAGGGAGGATAACCCCTGGTTCCCTGTGCGTAGTTAGTTGGAATGTTCGTGGGGCACTGGATAAGGTAAAGCGAGGGGCCATTATCCACTATGCCAAGAGAGCTGGGGCCGATGTGTTCCTGCTCCAGGAAACACACTTGCTGGGTACTAAGGCCCTTTGCCTACATCAGTATGGATACTATCACATATTTCATTCAGGGTTCACGCGGGGCTCGCGAGGTGTAGCTATATTGATCCATCGCAGGGTCCCCTATGCACATGAGAGGCTTTGGTCAGACACGCAGGGACAGTATGTATTCATACAGGGCAGAATTGGGGGAGAAGTCTTGACGCTGGGTAGCGTGTACGCCCCACCATCACTACAGTGGTCCTTGGTGGAGCGACTTCTGTCATTGTGGGGAGATATGCCGGACACGTTCTCTGTTATTGGGGGAGACTGGAATGATGTAATGGAGCTGGATCGAGATAGATGGAGGAGCAACAATGCTGTTGGAGTGGGGGATGCCCTACTAAACTACACTCCCTTGTTACGGGGCTTGACTGGACGGATGCCTGGCCACACTTCCACTGCCCTCGTCGGGAACACACTTACTTCTCCACGTCCCAGGATTCCTTTTCGAGGCTAGATTATATATTTGTTCCCAGGGGGCTAGTGCACAGAATATTGTCAGCGACCATTATGCCTAGAGCCCTGTCGGATCACTCACCCGTTGCTCTCACATTTCGATTGGACCGGAACGGCAGCCACTTAGGTGGCGTACGTCGGGGTGGCAATTGCAGAAGGAGGAATACAGCGAACATTTGGCCAAGGAGATAGATAACTATCTGGCAGTTAATGTGGGATCGGTCTAGTCTCCAGCGGTACTTTGGGAGGCATTGAAGCCCACGTTGCGAGGAGTAGATATTTCCTGGTGTGTGGCTGCGCGGAGGGAGCGGCAGAAGGGCCTGGTTTGTCAGGAGGCAGATATCGAGGCGCTGGAACGTAGGGGTTGGGAGGCGGATGGAGGCCCGGCTAGACGGCAGCTAGCGGTAGCGCAGCAACTATATGCAGCAATACGACGAGGCTCACCAGGCTTGGCTGGCAACGCGTAGTAGGATGTATCAATGGGGAGATAAGTCGAGCAAGATGCTCCACCGCCTGTGCCAGGGTACCTTGCATGCGCAGATCCTGCCGCGGGTCCTGGACCCGGCGGGTGCGCCGATTCTTGAGCCCTCAGCTATCGCAGAGAGCTTTGCAGCATATTAGGAGGACCTGTACGCGCCTAAAGAGTGTCTCGCACCGGAGGTTATAGTGAAGTTTATTGATAACCTTCCTCCCAAGACCGTCTCGGATGGTGTGCGGGAGCAATTGGATAGGCCTCTGTTGGAAGATGAGTTGGGTACTGCCCTTGGGAGGTTGAATCCCGGGAAGGCTCCGGGCCAGAGTGGTTTCCCCAGCGAGTTTTTTAAGTGTTCTTTTGTGCAACTGGCCCCACATTTTCGGCCGGTGGTAGAGGAGGCGCGGGAGCGTGGCTGGCTTCCCCCAGACTGGAGGCATGCCGCGGTGGTATTGTTCCTCAAACCTGGCAGACCCCCGGAGGATCATATGTCATATCGCCCCATTTCCCTTCTCAATGTTGAATCAAAGGTGTTGGCAAAGGCTTTGGCTAATCGGCCTAAGCCACACATCACAGCACTGATTCACCCGAATCAGGCCGGGTTTATTCTTCAGAGGGCGACTCGCCACAATATTCGGCGTGCGCATGTTGCCGTATCGGCCTGTGGGCGGCTTGGGGAGCCGGCACCATTACTGCTGGCTGACATGGATAGGGCCTTTGATTCTTTGAGCGGGGTGTACTTGTTTGCTCCGTTGCGAAAACTTAATCTTGGCCCGCGCTTTCTGGCTTATCTGCAGCTGCTCTATACCAACCTCATAGCATCAGTGCGGGTAGGTGGGGCGATCTCTCGCTCATTTTCAATTCAGCGGGGCACGCGCCAGGGCTGTCCCCTCTCCCCTTACCTTTTTGTGCGTGCCATGGAGCCGTTGGCGGCCTGGGTGCGCATAGATGCCCAGCTTCGGGGATTTAGATGGGCGCTGGGTCTAACAGATAAAATAGCACTCCACGCGGACGATGTCCTGTTCTTCCTTACGGATTTGGATAGGTCGGGGCCACGGTTGATGTGCATCCTTCAGATTTTCGGTGAGATCTCTGGGCTATATATGAACAAGTGCAAATCCACGTTATGGGTCTTGGGGGGTGGGCCGAGGTTGGGAGACTGGGCCTCAGCCCTTCAATTGGCGTCGGGTGGGATGAAGTACTTGGGGGTCTTTTTGTCTGATGTCCTGGCAGTATCCAGAGACCCTAATCTGGTCCTGGTGTGGGATCGAACCCGGGAAGACCTAAAGATATGGTCCTGAATGTCCATAACGATATACGGTAGGTCGACCATCTTCAAGATGGTAGTGCTTCCCCGTCTCCTTTATCAATTACAAAATCATCCCTACCAGATTTCACCCCGCTGGTTCCAGCAGGTAAATTCGGCATTGGGCATGTTTCTGTGGGGGTTGCGGTGAGGGTGGCCCTACGCACCTGTTTTTTATCCATGTACACCGGTGGTCTTGCTACGTCAGATGTCCTCTCTTATTACCAGGCCACGCACCTGCTGGTCCTCAATGAATGGTGGTACGGGGACAGGGGGGACCCGGCCTATTCGGCCGAGCGACAGCTAATGGGCAACAAACCTCTGCACACACTGCTATACTCCGCACCACTTCGGAAGCTCCTGCCCTCGGTCACACAGGTGGTGTTTCATGTCTGGAGGCTGGCCCAAAGCAGGATGGGGTGGTGGAGTATCCTGACCCTGGAGACTCCTCTCTGGGGTAACGGACGTTTGCCTCAGTTGGCAGCCTTGCTGGGTTTTCAGGGTCGGGACTCCATAGGAATCTCAGCTCTAGAGGGCGTGATGACCGGTCTGACCCTTAAATCATTCCAAGACTTACGGGACGAATATGGGATGCCATGATCCCAGTTTTTTAGATACTTGCAGGTTCGGCATGCGCTGGCACCTAGCCTGGAAGGCCTGGAGTCTCTCCCAGACTTCAGCCCCATTGAAGCAAAGGTCTTTATGGGGTAACTACCCGACCGTAAGATCTCTTGCATATACCAGACATTGGTCATTCATTGTTCCACAAAACTGCAGTGGCTCAAGTCAATATGGGAGGAAGACGTGGGAGATCTGGAGGAAGAGGACTGGGCGGAGGTACTAGCGAGCCCGCGGGGGCAGCAATAGCCACGCGCCTGCGACTGATACAATTCAAATACTTACATCGAGTGTACTTCACTAGAGTGTGCTTGTGGAGGGCAGGAATTATTGTCTCCACTGAGTGTCTCCGCTGTAGGTCAGAGGAGGGCGCTTTTGTGCACACAGTCTGGAATTGCCTTGCGTTACATCGATTTTGTTCTCCTGCCTCTCAGAGGTGTTGGGATGGGAGCTTCCATATACGCCACGCTTGGCCCTGTTACATGTCATGGAGGGAGTTGGGGGCAATAGATATAAGCGACATCTCTTGTTGTTCGGTCTCACATTGGCAAAGAGGGACATTGCCAGGGCTTGGAAGGCGCCCCGGGCTCCGCCACTAGCTGCATGGAGGAATGGGATGGATTTTTGCATGGAGCTTGAACAGCCAGTCTTCATTGCCAGGGGGTGCCCCTGTAAACATTATAGGATATGAAAGAGATGGGCAGACTGCCGGGGACTGGACTTAGATCCGCCGCCGGAGAGAGATACTCGCTTGCCAGATTGATGGGTGTGTGAAGGCCGGGCTTTGCGGGTTGGCTGATGGGCTTAGTGTATGGTCCTAGAGATGTAATCTCCTTTTTAATTTTTTTTTTCCTTTGAGGCATGGGCACAATCGGGGGGAGGGGTTTGTTATATTATGTTTTTGTCATTTTATAAAAGTCAACATCATTCTTGTTGTATAATTGATGTGTGCAGCAGTCTCTGGGTTACGGAGCTATGCAGCTTATATGAGCCGTGACAAATAAAACTTGTTTAAAAAAAACGAGAAAAAAAAAAAACATTATTCTACCAGACCGAATCAATCATGTTGGACAATTCCAGACATCCTTTAATGCTAGTGGTCGATTTTAATGCCCAAGTCTGGACAAAGTCCCAATTAGACCTGCCACAATTTAATCTGATGTGCTTTATGGCTTGGGTCCTCTTCTGGTATATAACGAGATCTGACAAAAGAGGGAGTAGTCAACTAGCCTGGCCAGTACACCAGCGCTTCAATCTGCGTTATCTGTTTTTGTGGTGATAACCCAAGATGCCCAACATAATAAGAGGAGAAACTAAATCAACAATCAATTTTTTGCAAGATAACCTTTCCTACAGCATGTGGGGTTCATGGAATCACTGAAGGGTACTAATTAGATCATGCTTGCCTTCTGTTAACAATGGAGTTCATGTTGGTCGAATCCGATACAGAACATTACTGGCTGGGGGGAAACATGAGTGAGGGAATAATAATTATATATTTTTTAAACCTACTAGGATCGGCAAGGGACTACTTTTCTGCATGACCTAATTTACGAATCCTCTGTTTGTAGTATTGAGTGATTTAGGTTCCCAATCCAGAATTAAGTAGCAATACGGTTCTCTGGTTGGAACTTGGACTAAACAAAATTATGGGCTTTATTATGCACACACAGCAAAGCTGAATTAGAGTAGCATGAAAGCAGAATTTTCATGTTAATTTGCGATGGACCAAATAGGAAGGAGAGACGCATTAAAGTGGACACACATGAAATGTGCTCTTAGATCCCAGGATTATGGCACCTTTTTGAATACAGTTGCTAAGGGAAAGGGAATTTATATATTTTGCAATATCATAATGGGCACAGCACATATACTTTATTAAGTCCACAATGATGAGCAGAGAGGATAAAAATCACAACAGCATGACAGTAATACCTTTGTTCAGCTGTAGAAACATTTTTTTTTAATCCTAATGGATGCAAAATGCTCAGGAGCGCAATGATCAGATGATTTACCCTTTACAGTTCTGAAATGAATTCCATTTTTCATGCTACAATTGTGTATATCCACTGCAATAATTCCTGCTTCTTAGATAGGTAGTCTCATCTTGCCTATTTATTTTTAAAAAATCATCTTAACTAGCTCATCGAAATTGAGCAGGTGAACTTTTAGCAATACAATCTTTCCATCTGAAAGTCTGGGCTTGTCTAAATATCTTAACCAGGAGCGGCAGTTTGGCATCATTGATGATTTACCACTGCCTGATGCTACAAGCTAAGCTAGATAAATATTTACACTGACCATTAATTTTTACATTTTGGTAGAAGCTGGAGTTAAGCTGTGTTACTAGATAGTTGGGTATATGAATGGAGTGGTAATAAAAACATAATAGCTCGTTTTTTTCCCCCAATGACTCTCAAACATGGCTCTGGTCTGGAAATATCAAGATTTGTGGGTTCTCTCACAATCAAGTCGATTAATACATTTTGGCTGGGCATAGTACGTTTCACTTCTTGCCTGAATGACATGAGGCAGTTACACTAGGCTTCATGCAACCAGGTATTTATGTGCTTTCCGTTGCAGGTCCCCTTACGTGCACTGCACTCGGGCCTGAATGACAGCCTCGTATATTGGATCATTTGAACCACCAAAATATACCATATGATTTTACTTTTTTGTGCCTCCTGCTCATGAATGCTTGAGTAAAGTCTCTCTCGTTGGCCAGAAGCTCAAGCTTTCCAAATCAGTGCTGTTAGAATATACTATGTGCAACTATCTTTTTCGGGAGAAGTATGTGTTAGGGAATACATGCTACTAATAACTGTCTTTCTATTTAATTTAACAATTAAGATGTCTCCATCACTGGTAATGTGAAATAGAACAGTGCCAGTAAGGACGACCTTCCATTATCTGATGATTCAGATGTATTTTTGGGAAGTGCCAATTAGTTGATCATGCAAGGCTCTTTACATTTTTGCCATGCTACTTTGACACTTGTTTCTATTGAAATAGTTTGTTACTCATTAACATTTGAAAAAATGACGAACAATTATTACTGATGACCTTTTCAAGTATGGAACAATTTAAGTGAGTTTTTGATAAAAATCAATCAATCAAAGGGTAACATCAGTGGATAAGAGTGCCAGGCCCTAACATTTCAAACTCAAACACTATGGGGTTCCTACTGGTGGTTTGTTTCATACCATAAAACAAATGTACTCTTTTTGGCAAAAATTTGCAACAGGTTATGGGTCAACTATTTAATTAGTATTAGCTTGCTGTGGGTTCAAAATATGTTGATGAACCGGTTTTAATTTAATTTGGAAATAAACGTATCATTGCATGTTTGTTTTTGTTCAGGGAACAATCCAAATTTCATAGTTGTGTGTTATTTATTTATATTGTAGGTTACAAAACGCAACAAATGCCAAGTTTCAACACATTTATCTAATATTTCATCCTGATGAAGGATGCTTTATCTTTTCAAGCATGCTAAAACATCACGTCATCATCCTTAAGTGGACTGATATTCGGTTTTGAAGGCTGATGATCTATCTTTATTTGTGCAATATACAAGATGTTAAGGGTCATAGGATCCATTAACATGATGTTAGACCGCACAGCGTTTGGGTGGTCTTCCCCAAAACCTTTTCCCTTCCTCCTCCATTTTTTGCTGGCCTTAGGGCTTTGCTCTTTGCTCCTGCTATCTAGTGCTAACATGCTTGTACTCTCTCCTTTAGACATGGTAAGATTGGTTTGCACCAAGTTGCCACATTTAACTTACTTGTAAGCCCTTAGTGAAGCGGTACGACTTGTACCCGTGGACTGTAAATTAAATGTTACTAGGAGGGCCTGCAGCACTGTTTGAGCCACCCACTCAAGTAGCTCAAGCCTGCAATTGCAGCCTGTGTGGACAGTTTAAACTGTCATTACAATCTGTCAAAATAAACCTTTTACCAAGCCTACACCTTCATTTTTAATACATATAAGTCATCCCTAGGGTAGACCCTTAACAGCCCAGAGCGCAGGGGCCAGTGTATCTAAAACGTAGGACATGTACTTTGACATGTCCTGGTAGTGCAAAACTCTTACATTTGTTTTTCACAAATGCAAGGCCTACCTCTCCCACAGGATAACATTGGGTGAACGTACTACATATAATAAGTAATAACTTGTAATTTGGAGCAGGTAGGAATGTCTAGACTAAAGAATTGTAATTTAAAGACCCCTATGATGGTAAAGTCGGATTTTAAGTCACAATTTTGGAAATTTCACTTCTGGAAAGTAGGCATTTTCTTGTCCCAGCCATTTGGTCTTTGCTGACTGTATCTGGGGCACAAGACTAGGTGTACCTGGCAGGTGGTCTTTGAGTAGTGCTCCTAGACAGTGAAACAAAGGGCCACAGTGGGTGGCAGGATGTGCCATCATGGACTTGATTAAGGGGAAGGGTGTCACCTGCCATATTTGCACATCACAAAGGCTCTGCCTGAGCACACACATAAAAGCTTTGACACTAGTCTATTGTGACCCCAGACAATCTGAGACCAGGACAAGGAGGCAGCAAATTCCAAGCACCTCTGGCAGTAGAAACCTCCAGATCCTTCGCCTACTCCAAAGTAGGCACCTGGTAAAAGTATTCGACCCTCGGGCCCAACTCTTCGGTACACCTCTGGATCTGTGAAAGACTCAGAACTGCTGTGTTGCTCTGCCAGAAGGACTTCTAATCTACTGCCTGCTACAACGCCTGGGCCTGCATCCTAAACCCATGACCACCAGGATGACCCAAAGGCCAATTGGCTGGCTCCTGATCAGAAGCTTCAGGGACAGAACAGGCTCCAACTACCTTGATCACAGCATCTGGACTCAGTCTGCTGTGTGTCTTGTCCCCAAGAGGTGCCATCCCAGTCCTGGACCCTTGGAACAGGAACTGAAGGTGCTCTGCCACTCCAGCTGTGTTCCTGTGAGCAGAACCGATGGAGGGCTAAGTACCTCCTAAAAGCTATGCTTTGGAACCCGCCGCTGCGAGACTCATCCTAGACGCTGGACTTCGCATCACAGCCCACGGGGTCCTTAGAACCACTGCTGCACAATGCATCCTCGATGCAAGCCTTTGCATCATAAGCCCCACTTTGACGGCATCATCTACATTGTAAGCCCCGCAGTCCCGCAGCTTATATGGAACCATGCAGTGAAGAATGCATCTTTGACGCAGAACTTTGCATTGCAAACCTCTCGTCGATGCCATCCTCGACTACAGTACAGGAACATGCATCGCAGCTCCTCAGTACCGCCGCTGCATCCTCGACCCAGACTCTTGCGATGCTCTGCAACATCTCGCAATGTCCTCAACATCTCGCAATGTCCTGCACATCATGCAAGGCTCCTCTACCAGGATTTAAGGTACTTTTGTTCAGTAGGCCTAACTTGGCCCTTGAATCAGGCCACCCTCCATCATGGTCCGCCTGAACTTGTAACTTTGTCCCGGTCCGGCGCAACCAGGTAACCACAGTTGCCACTTTGTGCTTCTAGTCACTATCTTCACTTAATTTTTTTTAAATTGCATATTACATTATACGGATTGCATTTTTGTCACTTTTGCCTCGAAGAATTTTTAAAATTTTACTCTAATGTATTAAATTGGTGTGGGGTTTTGCTTCCGTTGTATTTTACTTTATTACTGTTTGAAGCGCTGCATAAACACTTTGCGCAATGCCTTCAAGTTAAGCCTAACTGCTTTGTGCCAAACTACCAAAGGGTTGAGCACAGGTTAATTTGGGGTGTCCTTGCGTTTCGCCCTACAGATTGTAGTTATTGCGCAAGTAGGGTTTCACCCGCCTCAACTAGTAACCCAATTTCTAGCCCATGACATCCATTTTGTGACAGCACTTTTCAATTTGTACTGCTTATGATATTCCAAACAGTGAACATCACAGACTGCTTTGAATACAATTATGTTTAGAATGAAACAACTGTTGTAAATGTTTAGTTTTCATATATATCATGTGAACATTTGGGAGACCTGTTCTCAGGGGGAGACTGACCTGCAAAGTTGCTGCAGCTCCTGGTGGCCCAACAATCCTGCAGCTGTTTCTGGCAGGACCCACTGACCAGCGCCGAATCTCGCCGTGAGTCTGCAGAGGGCCGGGAACTACATCACCCAGGGGCCCCGGGACCACGGCGCACCAGTAACGCCATTGCAGCGCCCGGAGGCGCTTGAAATCACCGGAGCGCCGAGCGCTCAGTGGGAGACCTGTTCTCAGGGGGAGACTGACCTGCAAAGTTGCTGCAGCTCCTGGCGGCCCAACAATCCTGCAGCTGTTTCTGGCAGGACCCACTGACCAGCGCCGAATCTCGCCGTGAGTCTGCAGAGGGCCGGGAACTACATCACCCAGGGGCCCCGGGACCACGGCGCACCAGTGACGCCATCGCAGCGCCCGGAGGCGCTTGAAATCACCGGAACACATCCCGCCCGCGGGACGCGCGCGGGCGGCGCAGGGCTAAGCCCGGGCAAAGGGCGGGCCCTCTACGGCCCTCAGAGGTCTGAGGAGGCCGGGACGGGCCACCCCCCTTGGCTCGCACTAAAGAGGAGGTAGATAGATTTATACTGCTATATTTTCAATACCCACCTATTGATCTTACCAACGGACCTGAACTTTCTTGTATAAATACTGAGACTGTTATTACGCTGTATTCCCTATACACAGCTAAGTCATAACTAAATTAAAACATGACTCAGAAAGGGGTCACCAAAAAAGCTACCTCACAGAGGGGATCTTGCAAAGGGACACTAGACTATCATTTTAATAGGACAACAGTGCTTACTCCTGATGAAACAGAAGAAAATGATTCTCCCCAGTCCATAGTTAGCACACCCACCACACCCAGCATACAATCTTCTGCGCAATGCCTCGCACTGTGGGAGGAATTAAATAGTCTGTGTAAATCCAGGTACGTCCCATTGGAACCGTTAAACGAACAAAACAGTGTTCCATCCTGTACCATAATCAGTGGCTGTACATTATCTATTAATGACTGCCCGCAGGAATCCCCCCTCTCACCTAAAAAAGTTAACACTCAAAGCACAGTACTCCCACAGATCTCTTGTGTTAAAAGGAAGCGCGATGGGGTTAAACAAAATGGGAACTACCCAAAGCTACAAAAACTGTGCCTAAGCCCCTCTTTGTCTTCATTGTCTTCTAATAATTCCCCCTTAACCACAGAAACAGCAGTAACGTTTGACCAGACAGTATCTCCTTCCTAGCAGGCTTTACTGTCCCAGATTGAACTACTGGTCAAATCCCTCTTATCACCTTTGTTGGAAAAAATTAACACTCTAGGGGATAGGCTGACGGGAATAGAAGAAAGGATTAAGGATAGCTTCCCACCCACCAAAATTATCAAAACACCAAATCGCTCTCAGCCATCAGCTGCCTTTAAAGAGACCAAGCCACCTACAATAAGCAAGAGTGCTCAAACTCCGCTGCTAGACTCTGCTACAATAGTCTCAAAAGCTCCAAGGGTCAATTCCAAATTCATACCAACGCAGCACAACCCTCCTAGAACAGAGACTACAAAGGTACCCCTATACATCTACCCCCGGAGGCTGCCCCATTTGTGTCTGTCCTGGCGGGAGTACCAGCACTCCCATATGGTAAACCCGAAAGACAGCAAGACTTACTCAACAAGGTTACGTTTTGGCTAGCAAATAATAGACCCCTTCCACCCGACCTTGATGGACGAATATTGAGTGCTAGAAGGGTGGGCTGGTTAGGCTCCTTTCCAAAAGACATTCCCGGTGACCTAGTGTTAGTAAAATTTAGGAACAGACATGTTGTCCCATACTTACAAACTTGGCAACCTCAAGAAGGAGACGGTCCTATATCCACCTGGGACTTACATGACTTTTACCCTAGTGCGCAATACATCTCCCCTTCAAGACCAAAGGCAAGGTATAACTATCTGATGGGTAGAACCGCCTGTGTATGGAATGGTAGTGGCCCTTCCGCTTTCAACAGGCTGGAACCACTGTACAATAGTTATAAGCGTGGAAAGCGCTATTAATTTGATTATATTATGGGACAATTTTCTCCTTTTTTGTAACGATAGAACTATGAATGCTAATCTTTTGAAATATGTGTAATTAATAAGGAAATTACCCACACAGGCTGGGTGTATGTTTTTTTACAGATATTGTGCTAATGTATGTATGCTTTTATGATTGTTTTTAACTGTACGCTTTTATGATTTTAAATCAAAATCGAATAAAGCAAATGAACTGAACTGAACATTTGGTTGAAACTTGGGTATTTGCAGTCGGCTGAAACTTGGGTATTTGCAGGAACTAGTGTTGGCAAAGTCCAAGGTGTGGCTTCGGCCTGCCAATGCACGGAAACACAGACTTCACAAATGCAGTTTACTTTTCAGATGTAAATTAGTGTCTTATGCATTTCAATAGCACACCTCCTTGCAGGTGGGGCGATTTGCCCAACAGTCAGCAGCATGAGGAGAGACATTTGCCATGGCATAATGCAAAGCCCACTCTATGCACAGAGAGGGCATGCCACTCTCCCTCCAACTACCATTATGTCAGACATGCTTCTCAGTTGCCATCTGGAACTCTGCAATTCAAGGTTTCCCCCACTCAATCCGATTGCTCCTTTGGATGGATTCCCCTCCTATTCCCCTTAATGGTGCCCCTTAGCCAGGTTCATTAGCTCCCTCTACCTTGAGGTGACCTTGAGCTATTGTGTCAGCAGCATATTTTCCTAATTGCAGAAGCCGCATCCCTACAATGCCATACTGTCTAGTCAGGATCCTTGAGATTGGTGTTTTTCTCTACAGTACTCCCACATGAACAAAGAAATAAAAGTATCCAGCAGGTCACCAGTGTCCCTTGGAGGCCAGTGCAGATATCAGGAAACAACCTACTACTCCACTGTGCACTAACCACAACCCCAAGAGCCACTGCCACTATTTTAGAAGGACTATCTTACAAAATATTGAAAGTGAACCTACTTCGTTTTCTTCCTCGTTTTAGCTCGAGATAGCATGTATTCAAAATCATGCTTGTGGCTGTTATCTACAGAACTGGGCCACCCTTGGATGCAACAGGGCCAACCACAGGCAACATGAGATTGGTCACTAGAATAACTGGGTAGATCCCTTGTATAATACTGGGGAAACAATGGTTCAGATTCTGGGTGTAATTGAGCACACACATGGCATAACCAACGAGTTTGTTACGGTGTAGCTTGATATTTACCATAATATTGATGGAAGTCTCTGGAATATTTGGGTTCCACACCAACGTGCACCAGAGCATATGCTAGTTTTAACAGTAAACACGCTAAAGGTGACAGGAGGATGCTTGCAATAAGTCTAACCACTCTCAATCGCTCGGGTTAGCATTCCAATGCATTTTTTTTTTGCCTATCATGCCACCTCAGATAAGATCCATCGATATGCAAATCAGTCTTGACCATGCTCCAAAAGGAACAATTCAGCCCAACCTGTGGAGCCAGGTCTTCTTAGACACGGAATTTACATTGCCTTCCTCCAGGAGACCCACCTGGCCAAATCTGATCAAAATCGCTACGGTTTGAGTTGGGGCACGTAAAAATACTTTGCCAACTACAGCAACAATGCCAGGGGCACGGCCATCCTCCTACACAAAAGGGTCCCCTTCTGAAGTCAGGGATGGTGAGGGCAGATACATGGCGGTGATGGGCACACTGATGGGCCATACCATTGCGCTAGTTTGCGTTTATGGCCCTAATATTGACTCCACAGATTTTCTTGCGCATCAGCCCATCTTACTTGGGGAAGATTTTAATGTTACCCCTGATCCGGCATTTGATAGTACCTCCAGTGCGCCAGATCCAAAACCTCAAGCACACAAAGCCTTGGCCTCTATAAAAGACCACTTCTCTTTAATAGACATTGGTCGCACCCTTAGCCCTCAGCACACAGACTATACTCACTACACAAGCCCTCACAACACGTGGACACGAATAGATTACTGGCTGGCTTCCCCTGGTATTCTCAATCGGTGCCATTCCGTTCAAACGCTCCCGCGCACATACTCTGACCACTCCCCGGTAGGTTTATCGCTGAAAATCACCCGCCCTGAGGGCTTTGACGGGCAATGTCGGTTTCCAAATCGTGCTTTAGAGGATGAAGTATTCCATAAGGACATTAGGGAGGCAATCAAAGAATATTTTGAAATCAATACTGGCTCTGTGGACTCTGCAGCAATGCTATGGGAGGGCTTCAAGGCATATTTAAGGGGAGTGTGTATATCCAAACATGCTGGGATGCTGCAGGATCTGCGTAGAACCCTGGCAAAACTTGAACAGGAACTTACGACATTAGACTCCAGATGCATATCCCAGACCTTGATAAGCAGCGACTATCATTACTTGCCGACTATAGGGACACGGCAGATAAAGACATTTTATTTATGGGAAAGTACCAGATTGCCTTGCGATACGGGGAAGGTGAGCGCCCGGGTAGAGTATTGGCCCAGATGATTAGGCCTCCCTATCAAAACGCGTACGTAACTCAACTACGTACGGACTCAGATCACCTTTTCACGGATGCACTGGAAATCCAGGGGGAGTTTTAGGCAAATTATATACTTTCAGAGTGGGGAACGATAGAACAGGACAGGAAGCATATCTCTCTGAGGTAGCTCTTGTGTATTTGGGAAGGCACATGCAGGACTTCCTTGCGGAGCCTATCTCCGAGACAGCCATAGATGAAGCCATTACAGCTCTCAATTCTTCTTCAGCCCCTGGCTTGGATGGCTTCACGGGAGCTTTCTACAAAGCCTTCAAAGATTTATTGATTCCACAACTCCTGGAGGTATATGCGGAAGCATTGAGAAGACAGTCCTTGCCCCCCACGCTGCGAGATGCGGTTATCATTTGTCTCCCTAAACCTGGGAAAGACCCCCTTCTGTGCGGCTTTTATCACCCGCTCTCTCTTTTAAATCTTGATTACAAAATATTGGCTAAAGTTCTCTCCATTAGACTTTCTCTATTGATGGAATCCATTATCTCGCCGGTGCAGTCTGGCTTCGTCCCCGATCGCTCGACCTCTTTTAATTTACATACTCTATTCAACACTCTTCACAGAATAAATCCTGAGTTACCAGCCGCCGCGGTCCTACTGGACACCGAAAAAGCGTTTGACTCTTTAGAATGGCCTTTCGTAATATCCGTTATGCAACGTATGGGGATGCCGGCTGGTTTTTTCGGCACGACGGCGCTGCTGTATAGTCGGCCGACGGCCAGGCTGCGATTAAATGGAACATAGTCTACTCCTTTCACACTTTCTCGGGGTACAAGACAGGGTTGCCCGTTGTCACCATTGTTATTTATTCTGGCTATGGACCCATTAATGCGCCATTTTCAAGAAAAACACCTACATAGGGGACTTCAGTTCGATACGGGCCCGCTGTTGGTATCGCTATATGCGGATGACACAATCCTGTTAGTTTGAGACCCACAAACTAATCTTGACCCTCTCCTCAGATAAATTTTGCGTTTTGGTACATATTAAGACCTGGATATCAACTGGCGTAAGTCAGTGATTTTTCCTCTCACGATAAGTACAGTTGAATGGGATTTAGAGTTCCCATTGAGTGGTGCTCGGACTCTGTCAAATATTTGCGCATTCATATACACTTGGACCCTGAACACATTATCAGACTAAACTATGAGCAAGCGATTTCGGCCCTGGAGAGACAGGTTGACAAATGGGTTTGTCTCCCGCTGTCTCTGGCGGGCAGAGTGGCCCTCATCAAAATGGTCGTCCTCCCCAATTTTTTTTATTTATTTCATAACATTCCAATTCCCCTGCCTAACCGCTTCTTCTTAACTCTTCGCTCGCATTTAATTTGATTAGTATGGGGGAACAAAGGTGCTAGGGTAGGCTGGCAAACCATGTCATTACCCTGTGAGAGAGGGGGATATGTAATCAAGTTTATTTTTTATTTTATTTTTTTAATTTTTAACAAACTTTATTGTCGCCAAGTCAGTGGTACACAGCCTCAGGCATACAACCCGGAGGCCGGCCGCGGTTAAAATCGGGATCAGAAAATAATGACAAACAACTGAAAACACAGCCATGTGACCGACAACCCTGAGGTCCGGCGGCAATGCAGCATTCTCCTAAAGGCTGACTCTAAGCAGGACCCCTAAGTCGGCGACAATCCTCTCTGATGTGGAAGAGAGATCTCCCTCCCTCGTCAGTCCCACCCGGAGCTAAAATAAGCGATAGCTAAGATGAACAGCGCCCTAGAACATACGTAAACGCTGACTTAGTAACAGTTAAAGAACTCAACCCCCTGCCCTCCCACCCCCAACCCTGCAACAACTGCCCTGAGCATTCCTGTAAGTTGTGCGGCCTTTACACGCCCCCGACGCCTCCGCTGTTACGGTCATGGGTCTACGCTGCCATAGTCCGTTTACAGTCGCCCGACACCTCCGTAAGAGGAAGTAGAGAGCAACCCTCAAGCACCGGGAGTCTCCGCCACAGCCTCGGTTCCAAGAAATGCATCTAGTCCGCTCCCTGTCGTGATGTCTCTGAAGCTAATGTAATCAAGTTTATTTGCATAGTTAATTAAAACCATTGCATACGATAAAACCAAATCAAGAACTTCAAAATGTAAAAATGTCTCAAAACAGCTCTAAAAACCATTAAAAATTTTTAACATTAAGCAGTGCATTCTAAGTTTGTGCAAAATATCCTGCAGTTAAAAAAGCCCTTATACAAAAGATTCTGTACAGTAAAACTCAAGATTATTATGTGTTCTTAAAGGTGGTCTTCAATGGCTTAGTGTTATAGCAGATCGGCCACAAACCAGTTCTTAATCGGGGTGTTGTTCAAGATGTATTTGCATGCTTTAAGCATTGTTCCAGTGCAATTAGGAGTTGAGTCCGTAAAAGTGGTCATTGTTGGATCGTGTTCCCATCAGATAGGTGGCATGCATTGGCAGATCCTTGCTTGTCTTTCACGTTTTGAGCAGTTTTTGTTTGACTAACATTAGGAATTTTACTAGTCTGCAGTTTAATTGGGTGTTTTCTGGATTTAGACAGGCTAACAGCTTGCCTCCTAGTGCAAATGCCCTTCAGATTAAACAGTTTTTTTAGGAGTTGGCAAGTGCCTTGTGCTGATGGCCTTTGCCATGGTGGAAGGTGCTGAGCACAAGGCAAAATTCCCAATCTGTGCCTCATAAAACTCATTTTTGTTGCCTTGGGGTACCCCTGGTGGAAGTATGTTTGGGGAGCAAATGCTTTATATGTGTTAAGGGTCATCCATGCATGAGCTCAATTTGAAAAGGTTGCCTTGTCTTCCACCAATGTGATTTGTTTAATAGCCTTCCAGACCAGTTTTTTGAAGTTATGATAGCCAATTTGGGCATCCCATAGCCCCTTGAGTTTGGTGTGTTCCAAGGCTGACTGGAGATAGTCTCTGGCTTGGGAGTTCTCCCTGTGCTGTAAATCATGCCACCGCAGATGATTAAGCGTGTGTGAGTGGGGGCGCTTTTAATCTTAAACCAGCAGATGATGTAAACCCCATGCCTTGCAAGGTCTTGTCGTGGGAGCCCAAACTCCAGCCTTATTTGTGCTGGAGAAGTGTAGTTCGGAAGGCAGAACATTTGTCTGTGGGCTTTGACCTGTATGTTGTCCAGTTCCTTTGCATCTCTGCCCCGCATAGCTTCGCTGCCGTATGCAATTGAGGGAAGTAATTTGGCTGAGCTACCTTTAGTAGTGGGGTCAAGATCGGCCCGTCAGTTTGTTAGCGAGGTTTTTCATTGTTAGCGCCATTAACAGACCCTTTCTTCTCGCTTCCTCCATCTGGGACTTAAACGACCCTCCATTCTCAAATGTAACTCGTAGGTACTTGTATCCGTCAGTTTTTTGTATCACCCAGACGCCCGAATCCCTTATTTACGCCCAGAGGCGGATCTGGTCCTACCGGATTCATTAGCATCGATCTTACCTACAGGTTTTCCTAGAGACATCCAGATGGCATCCACAACCTGTTGGGCATGGGAGAAATTGTGGCGTCTCACCCGCACCCCTGTTCTCTATTCCTCTGCACTCCCACTTCCGAATTCAAAATGGCTTCCTGTTACAGGCGAATCTCTTGTACAACGCATTTGTGCGAAATTCGGCATCGTTAAATTGGGAGACTTATTTCCAGATGGCCACATATTTGACCCTGCAGACTTGGCTAGATTCCCAGACACTACGTTCATGGACAATTTTATTTTGATGAGATTGCGCTCTATGTTGCGCACTGTGGCCCCTGACTTTCCACTTGAGCCTCCGTCATTCACTCCGCTGACTTCGGTAATAGAAAGCGAGCCAGGTATACACTTGATTTCCAAACTTTACAAGGCATGTGCGGCGATTGTCCCAGTAAACGACGATGGACTTCGCATTGCATGGGAGGCGGACATTGGCACCCAAATCACTGATGAGCAATGGTCGTACTGCTGCTCAGTCACCAGAAATGTCCATCAATAGCCGCCACAAACTAATGCATTTCAAATGTTTGCGCAGAATATACATCACCCCCGCTAGAATTCACAGAATTGAACCGTCTAGGTCCCATCACTGTCCCAAATGCAATGCCCCCAACTCTGATTTTGCCCATCTGGCATGGTCCTGCCCGAGTATCCATGCATTCTGGGTTCAAATTCATAACACTATAAGTAGCCTGGTGCAGGTCCCAATGGCACAGTTGTCTGAAATTGCCCTACTAGGGTATGTAGCACAGTTCCCTCCCAAAATTCGCAGGTTTGTCGCCATCGCCCTGTTGCTTGCTAAAAGGGAGATTGCCATTCATTGGGCGCGGGGGAGGGACGGGGGGGACGGGGACGTGCACCATTGGTGAAGTGTTGGCTGAATAGCCTAGCTATATGCTCCTTGCAAAGTGAGTTGTACGCTGCCACTACCCCTCCATCGTCTAGACCAAAAGACGTATGGGTTCAATTTCGGGACTACTTGAGCAGTCAGCGCGTAGACTCCGCCACTCAGGTGGAAAAAGGCATAGTCCCTACATGGGTGGGGTAGTTCACGTTAACATTTCAGTCACCCATCCTTAACACGACACTTTGAAAGGTTTCCAGGTCCCCCAGGCAAGACAGGGATGATGAATTTGGCGACATGGGTACACTCCTCAATACACTTAGTCGCGGTATTCAACCTGTGTAGGTGGTGCAGGTAAAATATGTAAGTCTCTCTGGTCTGCTCCTTTAATTGTCCTGCAGTGATTGTATGTGACGCACTGCCCGCCTGCCTAGACTGTAACTTATGTTTTTCTTTGTAATTCAGTAACTGTTCATGCTGACTGGTAAATGTGCAAGGATATATGGAAATGCTAAATAAAGTTATAAAAAAAATAAAACCTGCGGAGCCAGGTCCTCTCTGAACCAGAACATAAGCAACCAGAAACCAGTTTCACCTACGATTGGAGCTCTACAGTTGGGTGTTGCTTGGTTGCAGTGGCACAGTGAGAAAGGGGCCTACGTTTGGGTATGCCTAGGCCACTTAGGGTTGCTTGTATTAGGTCTAACCACTGACTATTACTCGAGGTAGCACTCCAACCCATTCGTACTTTTGAAGACCATGCCACCTGAGACTGGACCCAGCCATATGCAAATCAGTTGTGAACTTGCTCAAATACCAACACTCCAGCTTGAACTGGAATAGATATTTTAGTAAGCACCAAAGAAGTGGGAAGAACCCTTCAGCCATAAAAGTGGACTACAAAGATATAGGTTTTGACATCTTTCCTGAAGCTTAACAACTTACTTTTGATTTTGATATAAAAGGTAGACAACACCAAATTCCTGTAGCTTGGCAGGAGAAAGCCTGGTTGAGTGTTTTTTTTCTCCTGGGATTCCCAGAAGTTGGTAACATTTGCTCTTCGGGTTTCTTTCAACTCCTTTGGTTTTGGTGTTTGTGGGGTGGGTGTAAATTCTATCTTAAGCCTTCTTTCAGAAATGTAGCGAAAACGTATACGCTTCAGTTCATATTTTTGATTAAAAAGATTATATACTGAAAGACTTTGGGTGTCTTCTATGGTTCCCAGTGCAATTTTGGCAAGGAAACTCTTGGTTTCCACAAAGTTGCTTTATCTAAGTGAAGAGAAAGTTTTACGGCACTAGTCCCATGGTTTACTGACAGCCACGATATTTGCTAGGTATAAGACTTAAGTTATGGACTTCCCTACAGCAAAGACCTCTCAATATGTTGAAGCTTAGTGGTGACAAGCAAACTGTGACCCGTTACTGAGTACTAGAAAGCTGTACATTGGAATGATAGGAGACTTTAGATTTAGTGTTTATACTTTATGGAGATTTGAAAATTATTTCATAAGTTTGCATTTATTGGCCAAGTGTATAATTGTCTTGAAAAAGGAAATACATGCAGCTATACAATGTGTCTACAATGCTCTTCCAGTTAGACACCATTAATAGAACACGGTGTGCAAATGGGACATAATCAACATTTTCTCATCTGTTGCACTCTTCTTAAGCAAACATGTTGTACCACGTAACTGTTAAATCATACCTTGTTGCAAATGCTGGCTGAACTTCATGAGGGTTGCGTCGGTCAGACCAGAAAAACAGCAGTCTATCAAATTTGGGTTCAATGTCTGCAAATTGTGACTTGCCTTCGGGAAAGATTCTCAAAATACCTCCATTAACCTACAACAAAAAAAAGTGCTTCAATAAATACAATAAATAAAAGCAAACCTATGCAGCATAAATTCATTAGGTGGAGAAGAGGCCCCTCAAGTTTAATCAAGTGGTGTTCAGGTATGTACAAGAGGCCTACAGAGACTGCTTCTTTAATGTTATACAGAGTTCATCCAAAATAAACCTATCAAAACACAGTGCCCACTGTACCTAAACCATTCCTAGAGTCCCACCAGTCCCTTCACTCGAGAGTGGTACAGGAATATGACTGATACAGAGTTCACTTCAGGATCTTTGTTCATGGCTCTTCCATCCACAATTCACATTTGGATGTGTCAGTGTACAGCTGTAACTCCTCCATTCACAAGGACACTCAAATGTAAGATGGGCAAAACAGTTTTGTCTACACTGAGGGTGCTGAAGGCACACACCTCAGTTGCATAAGCGCACCAAGGACCGTCCCCTCACTAGATGTCAACGTAAACTTACCTAGCCACCGTCAAATGAAGGGTAGAGGGGACATAAAGGGATCAGGGTATAATTGCTCAATTAGCCAATATCTGTCTTCTAGCTTCCCCTAACCTTTTCCCTCAGGTTCTGGCAGAATGCTTTTGGGCAGTTAAGGCAATCAAATGACATGTGTCTAGCAGCCCAGCAACACAATGCCTCCTATCCTTTAGCCCACTAGGAATGAGTTAACAATGACGCTGCTAATCAGTATTGGTAGTTTCACTACATGTACATCTGTGTGTTTGTGTGCATACAGGTTTGTGATGAAGGACCTTCATGTGGGTTTCTTAGCACATGGTCCAAAGGGCTCTAATTTGAGGGACGATGCAGAGGAAAAATTACAAAGGAAGAATATGTATTAACAAGGATGGCCAAGATCTTTAAACAGTGTTCTGCTTTTCTCCATTAGTTTGAGTCAAAGACTTGTCCCTCAAAGTTGTCACTCTTGTGGTCACAAAATATTGCAGACTTTAGAGGATTCCGTTTTTAGAACAGATATCCACCACTGAGTGGCAGAAAGGCTAGATATGCTTTCAATTGCTTAATGGATCATTCATACAGCTCTGGCTTAACTGGGTATTATTAGTGTACATAAAATATCTGGCTATAAATCAGTACACATGTTTGGTGGGACTGCACAAGCAGAAGTTAAAAATGAGAGTGCTGAAGGTCAATCTGTGGGAGCAGATGGTGTAGCCAAACAAACTTTCGAAGAGGTAATGCTCACATTTCAGATTTCAGTTTTAAACAGCCACTGAAGTTGTCCTTGGAAAGCAACTGAAATTGGTAACAGATTCATCTAAAAAAATTCCAGAAGACAGTGAAGGAAGGTCAAAATACATCACAAAAGTGTGGGGTGTGGCTAGCCGGCCAGCATGTCAGACATTTTTGAGTGAGCTACCGTGTCAGTCTAGAATATCCGACCCCATCTGTAGCGACATCCCCTCCTCACTCCTCTGGGGAGTTGGTAGTTGAGCAGTTATGGTCCGTCCTCGAGACCGAAAACTGGCACAGCAGCGTTGGTGGAGATTCACGGACAGAAGCCGGGGTCAGCCTGTAGCGCGCTAGGCCGGAGCCCGGGAGCCAGAAGTAAACGTCATCGCCCTATCTAGAGATTTCAGAGGAGAGGGTTGATCTTGGGTCTGGGAGGCGCTGGGAACCCTCTGCAGCAATCACAGCATCGAAACCGCCCTCATCGCTGCAACCGATTACATCAGTACCCTGCTGGACAATGGCGAGACCACTGCCCTCATCCTCCTGGACCTCTCGGCTGCCTTCGACGCAGTCTGCCACCACACCCCACGTACACGCCTCCATGACGCAGTGATCCGCGACAAAGCCCTGGACTGGATCACCTCGCCAACAGATCCCAGAGGGTCCGCCTCCCCCTATACGATCCGAAGCTACCAAGCTCACCTGCGGCGTGCCCCAAGGATCATCCCTCAGCCCAACCCTTTTCAACGTCTACATGGCACAGCTCGCCAACATAGTCTGTTCACACAACCTCAACATCGTCACCTTTGCCGACGACACAGCTGATCTTCTCACTCACCAAGGACCCCGCCACCGCCAAAACCAACTTCCACGAAGGAATGAAGCCATCGCCGACTGGATGAAGAACAGTTGCCTGAAACTTAACTCAGACAAGAAGGAGGTCCTCATCCTCGGCTGCACCCACTCCGCCTGGGATGACTCTTGGTGGCCGGACGCTCTGGGAGCCACACAGACACAAAAAGACCACGCGCACAACCTGGGGTTCATCTTGGACTCCTCGCTCTCCATGACCCAGCAAGTCAACACCGTCTCCCCCTCCTGCTTCAACACCCGCCGCATGCTTCGCAAGATCTACAGATGGATCCCCACCGAAACCAGAAGGATGATCACCCAGGCCCTCGTCAGCAGCAGACTGGACTACAGCAACGTCCTCTACACAGAAACCACAGCCAAACTCCAGAAAAGACTAGAAAGCATACAGAACGCCTCCACACACCTCATCCTCGACATCCCCCGCCACACCCACATCACAGCCCACCTGAGAGACCTGCACTGGCTCCCAGTCAACAAGAGGATCGATCACCTTCAAGCTCCTCAACCACACTCACAAAGCACTCCACAACGCCGGTCCAGCAGACCTCAACAAATGACTGCCCTTCTTTACCCCGAACCACCAGCTGTGGTCCGCCGTTCTCGCCCTCGCCACCATCCCACGGACCCACAGGACAACCACCGGCAGCAGATCTTTTTCCTACCTCGCCGCCAAGACATGGAACACCCTCCCCACCCATCTGAGACAGACCAAGGACCTGCTGACCTTCAGGGGACATCTCAAGGCCTGGCTGTTCGAGCAGTAGCGGCACCCGCCCCCCCCTCGTGCCTGGAGACCCTCACAGGTGATTAGTGCACCCTACAAATGTTTGATTGATTGGTCTGCCAAAGGCCCAGCCCGCTTCATCCACCATTCCTTGCTCTGGATAAGGCCTGTTGGATTCAGGGCTCAGGTACCCCCCTCCACACCCAACAAATAGAGGCTTGCTGGATGTTGCAACCCTAGGCTGGAGGAGCCAGATGCGGACCTGGAGCACAAATCGGTCAGTGCGACTCCCCTCAACATCCTGCATCTATCAGGAGGAACAAGCGCACGCTGGTGGATGGCCGTCCACAGTTTGGAGCGAGGCGGAGTCTAGGCTTCTGGGGAGCCCTTCTACATAACTGGCCCCACAGGATAGACCAGTATTTTGCTGCGACTGCTCGTGCTGCCCAGGGGACACCTTCTTCCCCCTGGAGTCAGTCAGGTCAGTGGCAAAACATCATGGAACAGCCAAACTGCAACATTTTTCCCCAGACTGGAGAGCCACCCTGTTGCCCGCTCTCAACACAACTGCCTGTATTTGACGACTGCTCCGAGCTTGACAGACAGGTTGCTACATGTGCTGCCCCGGGATTTCCTACATTCTCCTCCTTGGGGGTCTGGCAAATCAGTAGAATGGATTTGCAGTGTGTTTATGGCAGCAGCTGGTGAGGGGACTACAATGCTTTTTTTTGATTGTCCTCATGCCACCGTAAGCGTCTGCCATCGTAACATTAGACCCCTTTTATCCTAGGTGCCCTGGGTCCATGTTCCTGCATACGCTACGGGCCGCCAGGCCTGCTTCTTTGTATGAGGCTTGGTGTAATCCTTGGACGATCTTAAACGAGCCTTAGTGCCTTCCCCCAGCACACTAAGGGCGCCCAAACGTTGCCTTCTGTACGGTCAAGCCGTGCCATCGCGAAAGCGGCCCGGAGCCACTTCTGATACAGTGGAGCAGCTGGGTCTTTCCATAATATACATAGTTCCCTACGGGCCAATAGAATCAAATTTGAAAAGAGGCCAATCTGTGCTTTAGATACGCAATTTTCCAGTGAAGAATTTAAGCCAAACATGACCAATGCAGGATCTAACTTAACTTTGTAGCCTAATATACCCGTTAATGCCAGCTCTACATTCTGCCAATACCCTTTTAATTGGGAACAATCATAAAACATGTGCAGATCATCTGCCTTGAGCATGCCACATTTAGGGCACCTAGGGGTTGGATCACTAACAAACTTAGCTACTTTATAAGGGGTATAATAAATCCTATTAATAGTAAAAAAATGTTTTTTCTTCAAAGAAGCTGATTTTACAAACTTATATAGGTTAGAGATAGATGGAAGATAAAACTCTGCAGCTCTAGTTTCTAAAATTGATGTTCTCCAAACCAGATGGGGAGGGGGGAGCTCAATATCTTCTCTATCTAGCAGGCTTCTGTACCATATCCCGACTTCCTTTTTAAGGGGGATGGGGTTTTGGAGCTTAAGCTCTATTTCCCAATTTCCGCCAATATTGTTCTTTTCTGCAATATACCACGAGCGTAGCTGCAAAAATTTAAATTGTGAAAAGGAGTCTCCAATCCTTGCTTTCAAGACCTCCCAAGGTAAAACCCCATCTACTGAGATTAATTCGGACCATGTATTTATGCCTGCGAGTTCTATTGGCACTGCCAAGCTATCCTTCAAGCAGTCAGGAAGCCCCGGAGAGCCCCAGATTGGGACGAAATCCGAATAATATTTTATACCCCACCTGGTTTTCAGATTCTGCCATGAGTTAAGTGCCGCCCGAATTACCTTTAGGCAGACTTTCTTGAAGAACCTTATAGCCCCAAACTTGTACAAGAAACCATCACCGCCCCCCTCATTTGTCGCCATTGCCTTCAAGATCCTCCCCCAATTATTATCGTTAGGACGGGACAAAAGACTGCGAATATTTTTGAACTGAAAAGAAAGACAATAACAGAAGGTGTCAGGTAGTGCTAGCCCCCCCTTAAGAAGTCTCCTCTTCAGCTTTTTCCAGGATAATCTGGAGTTCTTATTGGCCCATATAAAACTACATATCTTACTCTGAATTTTCCCAATAAGCTTAGAGGAAAATTCAAGGGGAATGGCGCTAAAAAGGTATGTTAGCTTGGGTAAGATTACCATCTTAACTATATTTATTCTGCCATATAATGCGAGTTGGATATTTCTCCATCTAAGGAAAAGATGGTCAATTTACTTTATTACTCTACTTAAGTTAGTCGAGGGGATGTTCAACAATTCTTGCTCTATACTAATTCCCAAGTATTTAAATCCAGATCTCCCTTGACTTTCCCAACCTTCAACTCCCCAGCACATTATCGCTGTCTTAAGAGTATTCACTAAGTAGCCAGAAAATCTTCCGAACTCACTTAAAGAGTGCTCAACCTTTGGGAAGACCTCGATAGGGTTACTAGTATAGACTAGCAGATCGTCCGCATAAAGGGCGAATTTGATATTTAGGTCTTTAATCCGAAAAGGTTATTTGGGGATCTAACCTGAGCATTTGCGCCAATGGCTCTATGTAAATGTGAAATAATAAGGGTGTGATGGGGCACCCCTGTCGGGTGCCTCTCCTTATTTCGAACCTAGGAGTTAATTTTCCGTTTAGGAGGATAGTAGCAGATGCGCTGTCATAGCATTTTACTAGTGAACGTATAAGCAGAGGGCCAAATCCCATAACCCTAAGGGTTTCCCAGAGGAAAGTCCAGCTAACGCGGTCGAACGCTTTAGCGGCGTCATACGCTGCCACTGCAAGCGGTTCTGCCCTTGCTACCGCGAGATCTATACAGCCAATCAGTTGTAATATCTGGTCCTGTATAAACCTACCCGGAATAAACCCCTTCTGCTCATCCCCTATCACCTGTGGTATCACCTTGACCAATCTCCCTGCCAAAACACTAGTAAAGATCTTATAGTCTGCGTTTAGCAGGGAGATTGGCCTATAGAAGTCTGCCTTCAGTGGGCTCTTACCGGGTTTCAGTATAAGAACAATTGTTGCTTCCTTCCAAGATGGGGGTACCTTCCCCCCTCTATGTAAATATAATTAAATAATTCTAGGAGTCTAGATATAATAACATCGTCAAGAGTTTTCTAGACTTCCCCTGGAAGTGCGTCCGTCCCCGTTGCCTTGTTGTTTTTAATCTTGGCAATATGCTGTTTAATCTCTTCCTCTGTTATAGGTCTTTCAAGTAGTTCTTGACTGTCATTGGTCAATCTCGGCAGATCTTTATTATAAAGCCATGTTTGAATGCTATCAATGTCAGGAGCTACCTCTTCTTTATATAGATCCGAGAACAGATTAACCAGGCATCGTTGCATATCTTCATGTTTGCATGATGTTGTGCCTACTTCATCTATTATTAATCTATTAACATTGTTTTTAACCCTGTCAGCTTTTAACTTCCAGGCTAGTGTAGCACTTGCTCTCTCCCCAAATTCATAATGCTCCATTCTGTGAATATTCCATTTGGCTTTCACTTTTACCTCCAGCTTAGCTCTATAATCTGAGCGGATTTGTTCTAGATCTTTTAGGATAGAAGGGAGGATCTCAGGTGGACATTGGAGCCTTACGTTCTCTAATCTGGATATCTCTAATTCCATTTTATGAAACTCTAGCCTATTCTTTTTTTTTTTAAAGGAAATGAAGCTATGAAATTCCCCTCGAATATAGGCCTTAAATGCCTCCCATACCACATCAGGGGTTGTAGACCCTACATTATTTAGAAAGAATTTGGTTGTTGATTCCTTAATGTTAATGATTAACTCTGGGTCTGCCAATATACCTCTGTTTAACGTCCATCGGGTGGGAGACTTAGCTTTACTACCTAGATATGTAAAAGTTATGAGTGCATGGTCCGGATGAATAGATGGCTGAACAAGAATGTCCTCTATGTTTTCTGCTCCTACTGCGTCCGTTAAAATGTAGTCTAATCTAGAGGAATGACCGTGTTTCTTACTAAAATAGGTGAACCTTAATCCTGTTCCCACCTTAGCTTCCCACAAGTCCACCAGGCCAAGATCGTGGATCATATTAATCATATTAATCATTGTTCTCAGAGTGCGCGGTGCAGCAACATATTTACTATGATTCGACCTGTCCCTGACGGGGTCTAAAAGAACGTTGAAATCGCCCCCTGTTATGGATTGAGGTTGTGACTTCTGTTAGTGTGGCCTGAACTTTAAGAAGACAACCAGGGTCGTCTATATTTGGACCATAATAGGATACCATGGCGATCTCATTACTCCCCAGATATGCCTGCACCAAGATCCACCTACGGGAGGCGTCAGTTAATAAACTTTTGATAGTATTTATGACTGCCTTCCTTATTAGTACTGCAACCCCCTTGTTATGTGTCGTATTTTGGGAGCAGAGGGTATGCTCTATCCATTTATATCTACCAAAGACTTCTTTGGTTTCTACATAGCTTAGGTGGGTTTCCTGAATAAGGAGTATCTGGGCAGTAGACTGTTCAAGATACTTCATGATCAGGCGCTGTCTTCTACTGCACCGCAACCCATTAACATTCCACGATAAGAACTTTAGCTTTTCTTCAGCCATTTTGTCTATAGTAATAGGCTTCCCTGCTTACATCTATACTCCAAGCTAACATGCTTATCGCTAGCATAACCGTTTGAGGAGACTTTTTTAAATATTTTTTTCCCACTGCAACCCCACCCGTGCCGCACCCACCCCAACTGACCCCTCTAATCCTCTACCCCCCTGGGGAACCCTCCCTCCTTCTTGGGCATACGCCCTTTGGTGGAGCCCCCCTCAATGTGCGGCTATTTAAAGAAAGTGATGCTTTACAATATAACAATGTAATGTCGGCGTCAATTTAAGTTAAATTATTTCTTTTTTTAAATTTTACACTCAATTACTCTGTATCAAAGGTTTTTACCTCAGTACCGGATCAGCTTATAATTCACTCTTTGCTGACTACTACCCCACCCCCCCCCTACCCTGGTCTCCTCCTACTCCTCCTCCTCCCCCAGCTCCCTTTCCTCCACCCTTTTTGATCTTATCTATAAGAGAATCCACCTCTTCCAGATGACGCATATTGTACATGTAGTTATCCCACATAATGCGAAGAGAGGCAGGGAATCTAAGTTGGGTTTTGGCCCCCAGCTGATTCAAAATAGCCATCCTTTTGCCCAGTTCCCACTGTCGTGTGGCAGTCCTATGTGATACATCCGACCGAATAGAAAACGTGAATGGGGTGGGAGTCAGATTGCTTTTCAATTGGCCGGACTTTAATGCAAGGGACAGGATTTTCTCTTTAAGGGAATACGTCAGAAAATGTACTAGTATTTTCCTCGGGCGTTCTCTCCCATGAGTTCTTCTATAGGGGTAGCGATGGACTCTTTGTATATCGATTTTTAGATCCATCTCTTCCTCAGCAGGTGAAAATAATGTCCGGAGGAGGGACAACACAAAACTCTTTATATCGCTCCCCTCAATATCTTCTGGAACATTCAATAATTTTAGATTATTTTTTCTAGAGTGGTTCTCCAATCGCTCTATTTCATCATATAGGTCTTGATTTTGCGGAGTCAACTTCTTAACCGTAATGGAGGTGGATTTTATACTATCCTTAATTTTTGGCACCTCGGTTTCAGGCACATCCGTTCTCTTTGAGACCGCCTCTACTTTTTGTGACAAAAGGTCACAGGAGGCTCGGATCGCCTCCTGATTTGCTTCTGATGTAGAGAATCTCCTATCTATATCGTCAAATCTCTTTCCAATATCATCACGTATACTCAGCAATATATCAGCCAATGATCCAGGGGTAGAGGTACGAGTTGTGGGTGGGGGCAGAGAAGATGCCTCAAGGGAGTTTTCAGACGTGTCATGGGCCTCAAAGTCCCTCAAATGATCAAAGTCCCTCAGAGGCTCGGGGCATACTCCGAGACGTTGAATCATAGTCACCTTTGACCTAGCCCCCTTCTCTATACGGATATCAGATTTACCAGACGCACCGGGCAGATTTTCCATGTCTAAATCTCTCAATTCGAGGGCCGAAAAGCTATATGGCTACGAAGGAGGTTTTGGACTTGACTACCTCTCTGCCTCCTACCACTGGTCCCGGTGCAGAAATGTCCGTGACTCCCCTCGCTATTCCACACCTGAAAGAGGCCTCAGTCCAGGGTGTCTCATGTAATCCTATTAACACCATTATTGGAACTACTATTGAAACTACCTGTATTACTGGCACTATCGGTACTGCGTTAGAGCCCCTGTCGGAGGCCTCTCTGTCTAACCCGCAGGAGGAGCACGTAGAAGTTCATCCATCAATTGAGCTCTCAAATAGCTTTTCGGCCCTCGAATTGAGAGATTTAGAGGGGACTACAAAGCTAGGTGGGAGCAATATGGGATTGATTAACATTCCATGCACGAAATGTAAATGTAAATCCGTATTTGTAAAGCGCAAACTACTCACCCTTACAGGTCTCCAGGCGCTGGGGCCAGCGTGGAAATTAAGTGAGCTATTGCCTAGAGTCCCGGGGTGCTGAGCTGAGCTGCCGCCGGAGCCGGGGATCAAACCGTGAACCCTGTGCTCCGAAGTCAGCTGCCCTGGCCGCTGCACCACACCTCTCCACAGGAGTGGTCAACAGAGTTTCAAACTACATTGGAGCCTGTAAGGCTTCTGGAGAACATAGCTAAAGATTCTGAAAGGGGGGACGCAACGCTACAATCTCCAAATAGTTGGCCTGGCTGAAAAAACCGAGGGCCTCAAAGCCAACATTTTCATTGAAAGAAAGGCTCCAGCAGAGGGTGTATCTGGTGCTAGCCAGAGCCCCTCTCGTCTCTGGAGGCACATGTCTATAACTTCAGCAATCCAGACCTCATCCTCTGAGCTGCCCACGTGGGGGGCTCATGGTGAGGCAATAATGATCTTCCCGGACTTCACACTGGCAGTTCCACACCAGACCGCCTCCTTTTTGTCATTTAAGAAACATGGTTGAGAACTGAGCCTGACATATACTCCTCTCTTCCTAGCAAAGTTAAAAGTTATAGCAAAGCAAGTGACCTTTATCTTGCCGGAGGACGCCTGGACCTGGGTGGATCAGTTTCACATAGGCCCAGACAATGCCCCAGGAAGGTGCAGAGCGACAGCGGACAACTGTGTGAGGAGAAAGGAAAGTAAGGCTCATCAAGAACCAAAATCCAACAGCCGATCAGCGAAAATAGTTGATCAGTAGTCACCACAACAGCTGTGATCCAGATAAAATCCTCTTAGGAGGAACCAGTGGAGACCTATCCGGAACAGACATGAGCTCTACCCTTTGTACCATGCCCAATGTGACAATGCAAACAGCAGACAAACACCTGTACTGGGTCCACATCCCAAACTTTACTTTCCAAACCAGGCCATGGGGCTGCTCACGTGTCAAAGTGCACACAAGTGGGGCTATATCGGTTCAGGGGTCACTCAGTAACCCGCTACAAACTCCAACCCACCTTAAAAGATTGCTATGTCCCCAGTCCCCTTCACTGAATATGTGTGCATTTCTCCAGTCACCATGAGCCGATGCGCCCTCCCCCCCCCCGCCCCCCTTCCCCAACGGGTTGCATGTCAGGCTGGATTACCTATCAGGCTCTGTCTTTGGACAGGTAGAGGTGTACCACACTACATACTTAGGGAAAACTCCTCTCTGAAAACAGCCTTCTCGAAGTGGGATGCCACTGGGGGGCAGGGACCGACTCCAGTCCCCTACTGCAAACTCCACACTGTGGCTTCAGAGCCCAGTTATCAAAGATACTTTAAATCAATTTTGCCATTGACTATTTCCAGGATAATGAGGGCACTGCTTTTCCCCCCTAGTGGAACGGGAGGCTTTCAAGGTGGTCATCAGGGTGGGGGCAGTCTCAATAAGAGCCCGCAGTGCACTTCATGCTGAACTTTAAATAATTGGAGACCTCTCTCCTGGCCCTTAAACGAGAAACTGCTAATTAGGCTCCTGCAAAAACGCTCCCCCATCCTCTCGCTATGAAATATGGGAGGCCAAGAGGTCAACAAGTAAGCCAAAATCAATAGGGCATTTCAACAATACTACAAGGTGACCTACTCTGATCAAAGCCCTGTAGACAACGCAGCCATTGATGCCTTTTGGGCCGACTTGTAACATGCCTAGGAATCTGCTTGAAGGCCTATTGGCTCTGATATTGGAGCATGAAATACGGGAAGCAGTCAGACAGCTGCTGAGGGGCAAAATACAGTAAATGTATGGGGCAGCATTAGAGGCTTGCTCCCCCCTCCCTGGCATGACTAAAAAAAGCCATTGTAACCTTGCTTCTGAAGCCCGAGATCACTTCAGAATAAATCTTCACTTATCGCCCCACCTCAGTGCTGAATATGGATTATAAAATCCGCCGCAAAATCTGGTCAGACTGACTTCTCTCGTCTCTACCAGCTCTGATCCATAGTAAGTATTTGGAGAGAAATAAGTAATTGAATATAAGGAGATTCTATCAAACATTGGCTAAAGCCCCAAGCGAATGCCCAAGGCTGGCGTATTTCTCCCTCGACCAAGCCTTCAATACCCTTAAGTGGCCTTATATTTAAAAACCATAGGTGGTTTGGGGTACCCCAACAGCTGCTGAAATGTATTAGGCTCCTGTATGGGGCTCCCGCAGCTTGAGTAAGGACGGGCAAGCATGTCTCGGCCGCATATACTATAGCCAGGGGCACAAGGCAGGGCTTCCCCTTGTCTCTTAGCTGTTTGCGTTTGCCATGGCACCTTTGGCAATGAAACTGCGACGGAGATGCTTTGCTTGGGGACTACCTCTTGCGGGCACCACGCATGCAGTCTCGATCTACGCGCATGATATGCTGGTGCATCTCCAGGATGGGGCAACCGACTTCACCCTAATCCCAATAGTGCCATCAGACTTCCGCAATATTTGGGGCCTGAACGTCAACCATATAGTCTCACCTTTTCCCTATGGTACGCGATACACCCCAATAAGAGATCCGACTTAGAGTCCAAAGCATACAATGGGCCCCTATTACATTCTGTTACCTGGGCATTAATATCTATCCTGCCCATTCCGACCTTCTGGATGGTAATTTGGTATGGGCTGGGGCATCCTTGAGATCTCAGTTGGCATTCTGGATCTCACTGGTTGCCATTGGTTATAGGAGGATGGAAAGGGCTACCGAATTCTATGCATACTACTTAGCAGCCCTGCTCCAGTTGCCCACCTACAAGAAAATGGGTATTTGACTAGCACGGCCAGCGCACTGTTCTTGCTTCTATTCCCCAGGGTGAGAGTAGGTGAGAAGGTCCAAGTGTTAACAAATACCATCGCCCTATTAAAACAGGCTCTTTCTAAATGGGCAACACCTATCCGTTTTTCTTTCAGCGATCCCCATTTGGGGTCATCTAACCGCTAAAGAAATGGCACTGTGGAGGAGGGCCAGTCTTCACACTCTGGGAGATCTACACCAGGATGGGATGCACATGGAATTACCCACATTGCATAACACGTTAATTTTCCACAAGACCAATTCCTGCAATATGGGAGGAGTAGAGGGTCCCCCTAGCGGCGGTTGGGTGAAACCCTGAACGTACCCCGCACCTATGCACTGCTGCAAACAGTGCACACAATGAGGCTAGGCCAAAGACTTCTGACCTGGACTTATAGGGAGATCAGAAAACATGTTTTCATATCCTTTCAGCTGCCAAGGGGAATCTGAGAAGGCCGTTCGCATTCAACAAGCAATGGCACAGGCTTAGAGTACCCTTGATAAAACTCCAGTAACACAATTTTCCTATTTATCCAAACAATTATATATTGCATAGGGCAAATCTTACACCACAGAAAGTTAGTTGCCTATACCAAGCAGCATTCTCAGACTGCGTAAAATTCCATCACCTGCTGTAGACTTGTGCCACATCATTTAGGACTGTCCCTTGTGAGAAGTTGGCCTGGTATATGATGTCCACTAGTTCTAGTGGGCACCTTGCACCAGTCCAATCGAACCTTATTGATGGTAGGTTATAAAGTCAACCTTATAGAAAGCTAACCTAGGGGTAGCTGTGGAGAGCAGCCTTCAGGCTAAGACTTGGAGACGAGTTAAGCAAGTTGTTTTAAGATTGATAATCAGGCCATTTTTTTCCCTAGGTACCTGCTGACGGATAGCGAATACTTGGTTAATATGGCTCAGCAACTTGAGGAATTTTTTAGAGTCAGTCAGTCAGAAATACTTTATTCCCTTCATAACAAAAACCACAAAAGTATACAGAAGTACTGAAAAAAGAGGTACCAAATTGCAACATGGTTAACAAACGGCTAAACATACATAAAAAAGACAAACTGTACAAAATAGATACCAAATTCATATGTAAATTTTTAAAAAAGATACACTAATCATTCAATTATAAATTAATTATTAACAAACTTCTAAAAATAGACCATGCAAAGAGGTTATCTCAGACTAACTAGTTTTTTCCTTAGCCTCATGGCTATGGTTAAAAATGTAGCAACATTGACGATTTCCCACGTATTAGACAGCAGTTGAAGATATAATAGAGCAGGTTTCACTTGTCTAAACCCTTTATCTTTTAGCAGGGGTACAATGAATTTTTTCCGGATATCCGTAAAATAACCACAAAAAAACATGAAGTGAGCAGTGTCCATTATCGAGAATCCATCACAGGTGCACAATTCTAATTCTGATATCTTAGTCCAACATGGGCGCCCAGAGAGAAGGAGATCAAATTTGTTCAACCTAAACTTGGTTAGTAGATATCTGTGGTTAGCATTATTAACAACCTTCAGATATAATTCTAAATCATGGTCTGTTACAACTAACTGATGAGCTCTCACACTTGGCTTAGTCAACTCATGGCCTTCTCTATCCATCCCTTTGTGCAGCCTATATGTGGTCTTGACCCATTTCATGTCTCCCTTAACTAGTTTAGACGGCTCATCAAATAGTTCTGGGCGGCCTAATAAGACTGCAAGTTTTTTTATATATTTTAGCCATGGGATAGATTCCCAATGTTCTAAAGTGAGACAGTCCCTCAGGATCTCGTGGTTCACCTCCAATTCCGGATTCACCCAGACCGCAATCCACTTTAATAGGGGTGCGAAGGCAATCCGGTCTTCTAGGTATTCCACCCCACATTGTTGGTGCACTATAAAACCTGAGGTTGATTGTGGTACTGATAAAATGGACTTCAAAAACGTATCCTCTGCCACCTGTAACAACTTCGCGTTCTTAAATCCCCATAAGTCTGCGCCATACATGGCTATTGAAATACATTTGGCGGCATAGACCTTTAACACTGCCTGTAGCGGTTTTACCCCCAGTTTACGGGAGAAGCCCAGAACTGCAAAAATAGAACGGACAAAAGCATTTCTTTTCTCAGAAAGTTGTGGAAGCCAAGTGGAACTTTCATAAAAAAACACTCCCAGATATGGGAATCTAGTTACCCTCGATAACTTATTCCCATTACAGTGGAGTGTCATCAGCTTCCTGCGCCTGCCCTTTGTACCCACAGCCATGACATGAGATTTGGTGTAATTAACACTAAGATCCAAAGAGGACATGAACTCATAAAAAGAATTTAAAAGACTTTGTAGCCCTACTGACGTGCGCGCTAAAAGAGCGGCATCATCCGCATATAATAATGTGGGGAGGGGAAACTTGCCTGCCCTCGGAATATCCTTACAAGCTGCACCTAGCACACTGGCCAGCCCATTAATGTATAAGGTAAATAATAGGGGGCTAAGATACAGCCTTGCCTAACCCCATTGGTTATACCTATCTTGCCCGTACAATTCCCCTTACGATCATATCTCACTGTGGCTGTGAGGTCCCTATGGAGATCGGCTAAAAAGTATACAATATTTTCATCGATGCCCATCTTTAAGAGCAAGCCCCATAGCTTGGACCTGTTCACTCGATCAAAGGCCGAGGACAGGTCCATAAATGCTATGTATAAGCAACCTTGCTTAGCTATGGTATACTTTCCAATCAGCAATTGGAGGTTGAGGCTCTGGTCTATCGTACTACGCCCCTTTCTGAACCCATACTGTATTGCTGACAAAGAATTTGTTTCCTCGAGCCAATCAGTTAATTTACACAGAACCACTCTGCCTAAGACCTTCACTGCGGAATCTATAAGGGAAATTGGGCGGTAATTACCCGGGTCTCCTCTGTTACCTTTTTTAAAGATAGGTACAATGACTGATTGCGACCAGGTCGTTGGGATACCGAGTTTACAGATTCTATTAAATAGATTAGATAAAACTTTAGACCATATTGCTATGTTAGATTTAAAAAGATCGGCTGGTACGCCATCAGGGCCGGGGGCCTTATTGCTTGTCATTTTGCCGATAGCTTCAGCCACCTCACCCTCATTTACCACTAAAGTATATGGATGACTAGTCAACGGGGTTGGACCATCAACCCCTATAGTCACCTGTTCATAGACTGACTTAAAATGGGCGAGCCACTTGTCTTCCTGGATGCCACAATCTAAAACATTATTACTTGAGTCAACAAAGTAAGGTTGGTTGACTGCTGCCCAGAATTTGGCACTATTTTTTATCACGCCTATGGAAGTCAGTTCTGCCCAGGCATCTTCCCTGATCTCCCGTCTCCTCTGTTCTACTGCTGCTTTATATACTTTCCTTAAGAGGGCCACACGTTGTCTGTCGACTGGCTTGCTTTTTAAAGCCTCCTTCAGTTTGCGATTGGCTGCTGAACAGTTATGATCAAACCAGCTGACTGTCCCCAAGTCTTTAACCTTGCCAGAGCACATTAAATCAGACATAACCTGGTGACAAACCTTTTGATATGCCTCCACTACCTCTACATCCCCAGCTTCCTCATCCATACATGTCCGCAACTCCTCCCCTCTAATATTGGAGAGGTTACTTGAGAAATCCTCCGGTATAATTTTACACCATTTAATCCTTCGTGCCTGGTCTGTTGGCCGGATATCTTGTTTATCAACCCTGTTCAATGAGCTCTCAGATGTACTAAGAACGCCTCTAACACATAAAAAGACAGGGTTGTGATCGCTAAAATTAGACCAAACAGGGAAATAGCCTACTATGTTACTCCCCAGGGTTAAACTTATAAAAATAAACTCTATAGTTGATCCACTGCCATTTCCCTTAAAAGTGGGTATATCCACCTCATCCCCCGTAGGTAACATCAAACCATTTTCAGCCAGGGTATTTTTTAATAGAATACCCTGATCTGTATGCTCAAAATTAGTATCACCTTGTTCAATGGGGGCAAATAGATCATTGGACAGACATTTATCTGGACAACCATGAATATTTAAGTCCCCCAGTAATATTATAGAACATTGAGACTCCGTCAATTCCTTGTATTCTGCTAAGAAGGAATTTAACACTGTCAGGTTGCTGATTGGGGTGGCTCTATCGAAAGAGTTATAAAAATTTACAATTAGAACATTATATGCCCCTTTACAAGCGATTTGAACTGCCAAACAGTAGGGGGAACCTGAGGCAATCACCGTGTGTGTACCAAGAATGTTAGCCGCTACTAGGGTTACCAGCCCACCCCTAGGTCTTCCTCTAGTGGTAGTGACTGCTGGGAGAGAATAGGTGATATAGCCATCCAGGGTAAGTATGTTCTTTGTATCCCAAGTCTCCTGTAGGCCAATGATATCTGCTGTACCTATAAATTCCCTCCAAATGGGATCGTCAACTTTGTTCCTTAGTCCAGCAATATTCCAGGTTACCACCTTTATGTCATTGTTGCCTCTGATGGCTTCCTTACCTACTGGTTGACTATTTGCACTAATTACTGAGTCCCTGCCCTTGCCAAGCTCCTGGGCGACCGGAGCAGATACCCTGGTATCCACCCTCGGGACCCCAATCTCCCGGACCATTTTTACAGGTGAAACGGGTATAATCCTGTTTCCTTTATCATTTTCCGACCCTGTGCTCACCTGTTGTCAATCCACCCAACCTAGGTCGGACAGGCAGTCATACTGGTTCGTCATTGGGATATTACAGAGGTAATCTAGTGTGTGAGGAACCTGAGTATGATTATTTGGATGACCAATAATCATGCCATTACCCCTAAAACTATCTGCATGATGCCTATTGCCATAATTATGCCTTCCTCCTCTTCTCTGAACTAGATTCCACCCCTCCTCCCCACCCCCACCCCCACCCCAACTGTAGGGATTCATGCCTCTGGGCACCTCTTGCCTCTTCACTCTTCTGTGATCATTAGGATCTTTTAGCCAACTCCATCTATTGTCCTGTTGCTCAATAGACATATAAAAATAGGACAAAGGTCTGGCCGTGACTAGGGTACCATTGTTACGAGGATTCCCGCGACAAATTTATTCCACAATGCGAGGGGTTTTAAAAGGTCACTACTATACAGTCCTCCTGTAATCTTTTCCTATTGTGTCCCACCCAAGGCGTTCTTTCAACCATTAAAATATTACCACAAAGGTTTGAAGGTAGGGGGTAGTTATTGGCTAACCAGTGGCATGCCTTATTTTTAAGCGCCTGGAAAGTTTCTGAGTTTGGAGGGGTTAGTTCCGTAACCCCTGTCAAAATGATCACATAGGGACAGGCGTCCGGTGGTAGGTGAATATTTCGCAGGGTCATGATTTTGTCAGGGGGGGCTAAATCGGATTTTGGGGTAACGGTAACAGGGCCTTTTAGATTACCTTGGTCAGTGGGCTTATTTATTGCAGGGGGTTGAGTACTCTCTTTGTTACTCACAGGGTTAGGGCAATTCGACACCGGGTTCTTGGGTGTCTTGTTTTTAACCGCTACAGAACTTTTGCCCGCAGGCCGGGGTTTGCTAACTGGAGCGGTAGCATGTGTTGCCCTGTTGACAAAGGCTATCCTGAAACCTTATATCCTTGTTTATATCATGAAGCAGTTTTTCAATACCATGAAGCCTAGCTTCTAAGGGAGCGATTAGTGTCTTAATAATTTTTGTTATGATAGAGCCTATGGGCTCCTCCTCCCCATCTGTAACTTATATTCTGTCGACTCCCGAATTGTCGGTTATAATACTGTCTTCAAGGATATCGGCCAAAGGGTTATCCAGCATAGTATCGTCAAGGATATTCAAGGGTAGTCTTGCGGTCTCAGATTGGACTACTTCCACACCGGATTTCTGCCCAACGTGGTCCCTACCGGGTTCCCTCAATTCTGCTATTCTACCCCTCTCATTAGCATCAATACTAGTGTTCCCGGCTATTATGGCACTGACTTTCTTAGCACCAGGGAGGTTGGTGTTTGGATGCTTGCGTTTGGGAATGGCCCCCTCCCGCTTCCCCCTCTTCTGATCATGTGGGGTCGCTACCGGAGAGTCTACCTGAATATCTACCAGGTTAGACTCCAAACTAGTCCCTGTAAGGTTGTAAGCCTGAACTTGGGGGTTAAGGGGTGGTGAATCACGTGAGCCAGGCTGGACGGGGTTAACATTATGAACATCGACAAGAGTCTGCACGGAGTTAGGTATATGTAACGACGCATCGGGGGTGCGTGCAGAACCAATAAGACCCAAAGACGATCTTTTAGCAAATGCAAGATCCTGGGAAACCCTTCTTTCCATAAGGACAATACCTTGATCAATCAGAGAATTGGTACGAACAATAAAATCATCTAATGTTCCGGTCAATTTTTTACCACCAGCCGCCGCCATGTTTCTAGTTTCGCGGCACTCCATCGTCCTCACCGGGAACAGAGAGAGGGAATAGAGAAAACCTCGAACACTAGACTCCCGTAGGGTGTACAAACGAGTGACAGCTTATCAGCTAAAAGTGCCCCAACAACTAACATAAGAACAAAGGCGGACGGGGTAGACTTACAATACAAACTACTACACCACAATCTCGGGTGGACAGCCAGGAGCTTAGGCCCAGTCCAGTCTCTTCCGGCCGCAGACTGCCCCGCCCTTGTCCCGGGCTTCTCCCGGGACGCTCCCGCGCAGCGGGGAGAATGTTCTATTGATAACAGAAAGTTGGTTAGTGGGGGCGGGGCAAGCAGGGAGAGCGGCCCAGGTGTCTCGGGTTATGCTCACAGGGACTCCTGGGAGATGGAGTCCCTGGATCTACCGCTCGCAGCCCTGCTGCAACACTACGCACCCCACAACAGCAGAAGTCTCTAAGGTCCCAAATCCTCCTTTCAGGCAGAGTCCACAAGCAGCGCACACAGCAAAGCGGTACCCGCGAAGCGGGTTCCGCGAGAGGCAGCGCTGAGAATGGGGACACAAGCTGCAACAAGGGGCCAGGGTTCGGCGTCCCAACAGGTAGGCAGATTCAGAGTAAATACAGGGACATCATCCCCATTAATTGTTTGGGATACAATGAAAGCGTACGCCCGTGGTATTACGCAAAAATACATTCTATTGCAGAATAAAAAGCGCAAAAGTGAAATGAAGACACTGGTAAACACTATGAGTAACATCAAGAAACAGCATGTGGAGGCAGTAAAGAAATATTAGACGATTCAAGATACCTTGCTTCTGTTGTTAATAGATGTAAGAATATTAGTGAAGAAGTTCCTTAGGGATAAAATGCGGCTAGCTATAGCAAACATTGCTTAGAACAATATGAATATGGGGAGCATATAGGACAGGTACTGGCCTATCAGACCGCAGAGGCGAAGGCTAAAACCAGGATAAGCGCTATAAGGGCGCAGATGAGCTTCTGCATACTGAACCTTCAGCCATTTTAGAACAATTTTCTCTGTTTAATCAACAGCTTTATTCACTCACGAGGGCACGGAACTATGATGAGACATTACGCTATATTAATGATAGCAGTCCCAGTGGCAGATGCCGAGGAAGTTGCTATACTAGAGGAGACAGTCTCGGTAGAAGAAGTGGAGTTGGCGTCATCAGCATTGCCAACAGGGAAGGCGACTGGAGAGGACTCGCTGCAGTTAGAATTTTATAAATCTTTCAAAAACACTTTGCTTTTGTAATACAACTCGTGGCCATCAGCGGGCAGGTTCCGGAGTTGTGGAGCAGGACACAGATTGTGTTTTTTTTAAAAAAGGGCAAACCACCAACAGAATGCGGATGCCAAGATATTTTGTAAAGTCCTGGCGACCCGCCTGGCTCCGCTCATGCCGGGACTAGTTTCTGAAAGACAGCATGGATTTATCATAGGCAGGGACACTACCACCCATGTTTGGAGCATTTGATTTCGCAAAAAGGATGGACTTCGGCATGATTCTCCTAGACGCCCAAAAGGCCTTTGACCGGGTCAGGTGGGATTTTCTATGGGCCGCATTGGTCAAGGTTGGTCTTGGATCACAGTTCCAGTCCTGGGTACAGGCTTTATATTTCAATCCCCAGGCTAAGCGGTCTTATATGGGGTCTCGATCCATACCATTCCAGATCTTGTGTGGGACTAGGCAGGGTTGTCCCTTGTCCCCATTACTGTTTGCTCTAAATATAGAGCCATTTTTACACACTTTACAATCCTGCATGCATATTAAGCCGCTGGAATCGGAGATTTCCAAACTTAAGGTCACGGCATATGCTGATGGTCTATGAAACTATTCCAGGCGAGGCCGTGATAAGCATCAAGGAAGAAGCAGGGAAATGCTTCAGGATACAAATTGAATGCTAATAAGACTCAAGTGCTCACTATGGCTGGAATTCAAAACAATCACCGGGCTTGTACTACTGTGACCTACTTGGGGGTAAAGATTACAGCTAAAGTCAATCAGATCGACTTAAATTACGCACCACTTCTAAATGAGACTATTAAGCTGCTCAAAACTTGGCATAGGCTCCCTATAGGGCTACTCGGCAGATGTAACCTAATAAAAATTAAAATACTCCCCAAGTTTTTATATTTGTTTCGGTCTATTCCTTTAAAAGTCCCGAAAACATTTTTTTAAAACGTGAAAGGATTTTCAGCAGCTTTATTTGGGGCTATAAAATACCTAGGAGAGCAATTGAGCTGCTCAAGTCTCCATTTGAACAAGGCGGACTTGGTTTCCCAAATTTTTACATTTATTTTTGGGCTGCCTTTACGGGTCGTTCTGCAGTCTGCTTGGTCTGGATCCGACAGACTCAGCGTTTAGGAAATCAGAGGGACAAGTTCTTATATGGAATTAGGGACCCAAACTACTTCAAGCGAGTGAGGTTCAAGACCGTTAGAGATACTGTATATATTTGGCGAGCTATGTCTGCTAGATGTAAATTACCAACATTCCATGAAAAATTTCCACTATTGGGGGAATCCTTTGCTCCCCGAGGTGTTTCAGGACCAAGCAGGTAAATCTTGGGCTAAGTATGGAGTTACTTGCTTGGGTGATATGTACAATGAGAAAGGAATCAAATCATTTGAAAATTTACGTCTACCGTACAAACTTCCTACTCATTTTTTTTTCAAATATTTACTGATCAGAGATTATTTAGCTCCTAGTCTGGATGTAAAAGAAATAATGCACTCAAGCATTTGGGACTGCTTATATGGAGGGAAAACTAAATCTCTGATAGGGTCAATGTATGAACAGCTACGCAGTTTCAGATCAGATTGTAGCGCGAAATTAGCAGAGCGTTGGAGTCAAACCTTGGGTATAGCGGTTTCATCTAGAGTGATTAAACAGGTTTTAGGTCATGTCAAGAATTCAGTTCACTCGGTTAGCTTGCAACTTCAGCAACTATGCACTACCTGTATGCTGTACTATACCCCGGCTAAAATAGCTAAATGGGCCCAGGGGAATATGACGGGGGATAAGATAAATTGCCCTAAATGTGGATTATACGCTGCTAATTTAATACATATGTCTATCAAATGTCCAAAGCTGAGGGGTTACTGGCAGAAAGTTGAACGGTTACTTCAGTTTAAATTAGGGTTGGACCACCCACTCACTAATCTTGAAATCATGCTGGGGTACAAGGAGGATAACCCAGCTATTGCACGTCTCTTTTTAATCCTGATGGCCACTAATAGACTGGCCAGGGCATGGGTCTCTGTGACACCGCCCTTGGCTGAGGATTGGTGGTCTATCATTAGAGAGACTTATGTCCTAGAGGCAGCCTTGGCAAAGGCAAGGGTTATCCACTCCTTAGTCAAGCTAGAAGTGCTATGGAGACCTTTGGCTTTGGATGGAATAATTTAGTTATTGATAGTGTTTCATGAAATAATTTGTGTCTCCTTTAACTTCTCCTTCTTTGTATTTATTGCTTTCATGTTTTTTCCTTTTACTCTTGCTTTCGCCTGTGTACATTTAAAACCTCCAGTTTATGTTTGTGTATAAATGTGCCCTTTCTGATGAAAATAAAAATCATTTAAAGAAAAAAATACACAGATAAACTAAGGATATCTGCACTCAAGATCAGGGAGCTGGTCGAGCTAAGAATTGTTTGTTTCTTTACATATCTTTGATGACTTTTCCAGTTTTTGTGTTCTTTGTCTTTATTGGCATGTTATCTGTTAGACTGTACATGATACATTGCAATTAAGGGGCCAATGTGATAACATGGTCTTAGAAATTAGCCCACTTGGGCAGAATCTGTTTCACATGTGCTTTATTTATAAATTATATTTTATTAATATATTTATATGCTATTTTTTTGTAAAACATTAAATTGTGATTGTATATGTAACTGGCAAGCTCTATTCCAAAATGGCGGACATTTATTTTCCTTTCAAGAGTAGGACAAATTATTCCCCGTTGTTTGTGTTTTGTACACAATATAACAATATAGTTTGAACCACCCAACCCATGAGAAAGACCTCTGGCCGAAACGAGTCGAAGTCACCAATAAATGTTAGCTGCCCTCGTGGTAGTCTGCAACTCGTTTCTTTGAGACCTCAAAGGATCATTGTTATTGATAACGGGTTGCCCGAGCCCAATCCAAAACACCGCCGCAAGAGGGGAGATATATATCCATTCCAATCAAAGGTCATTACACGTGCCAAACAGAATATGCGGCGTATGTTTTAGAGTGTACATATAGGCTCAAATAAGTAAGAAGCACAAAGCAGAGAAAAGAGCTTACGCCAATTAGAATCACACTTTATTTTGGCCTTAGATACTAAGTGGCCAAACAGCTTAAATACAAGCTAAAACCTACATAATTCTCTCTAGTGCCAGCGGTTGAGTAGTCTGGACATGCACTCCCTGGTAACATTCTTTTATGATCCCTTTACTTGTCATCTAGACGACATTTCTGGGGCACACAGTTCTGCCAGGCGCAGTTTGGCCAGGTCTACATTGCGGCATAGGGGTCATTCTAAAATTGAATACTGGTTTAAAATGTATTCGTTTTTTACTATTTAGCTGTATATGTATAGGCGGATTGATTGTTCTATGTTCTTATCAACATTTCTCAGTACAATTTGTTGATTGTCTTATGTTTGCTCTTGCACTTTCACTTTACAAGTATTTAATTCCAGGCTTGAAATTACGTTTCTGGGCAGCCCCACCAGTCATCTAATTATAGTATTTCGGTGAGAATTTTAGAACACGGATTGCACAGCACTTTTGTTGATTTTTTATAATATTTAAGCACTGCACTTTATAGAAGATGACTGTTTGCAAACAATATACAGTAATTATAGCTGCTGTGTTGTCATATTAAGGTCCTGGTATTCAGTACATTAATGGGACAACAGTCAGGCATAAGAAACCAGACAATGTCTCAATATGGTTTTATTTTGTCAACAGGCAATGGCATTAGCACTTATATAAGCACAAGCACTTTACAATGACATCGATTTTTTATAAAATGCATATTGAGATGGCTATCGAAAATTCTGTGACAACAATTATATTATAGAATAAGAAGTTAAGCCCATCAAGGACCTTTACTTGAAATAGGCATATAACCATTATGTTTTGCTGTACACACGTAGCAGTCTTTTACCATTTGTGTATCATCTTTTTTATCAGTGTATATATCGTATCTATGTGAAAAAGTCCAACGCAGACAATCCTAGTCACGAAGTAGGAACACCGATATACAGTCTGTCTTCTATATTCTTTAACAATGCCTGTGAGTTTCTAACGCCTATAGGGCTTGTTCACTATTTAATTGTTTCGATGTCAGCGGCGTGTCATGTGATCAAGACCGCGTTTCAGCGGTCGAAACGCATCATGGCAGGCATTAGGTTTATGGAAAGCATTAAAGTGCTTCAATAGAGCAAGATTTTGGTCTCTGCGTGTTGAGGTCCGTACATGAATGGTCCCATCGTGAAAGGAAGTGGTCCAGGATTGCGAAATATATATATACATACATGTGTATATACTTACATGTGTATATATATATATATATATATATATATATATATATATATATATATATATATATATATATATATATATATATACACACACACATATATATATCCATTAACATTGGTGCCGCTATATATATATACACACACACACACATACACGCGCACACACACACACATATATATATATATCTCCAATAACATTGGTGCCGCTTGACGAATCTTCTCAAAATGCTGAAAAAACTTCCCCATTTTGATTCAGCTGCTGTGTTGAAAGTTTCAAGGTGATCGGTCAAGGGGGGGTGGTGTCTATAGGCATTTTATTTTTTTAACACTACTACAGGCTGAACGTAATTACACCAATTTTGGCATAAAGCTAGATGTTGGTATAAGGCAGTTCAGTATCTTGAGTGATATTGTGTATATATATATATAGATATATATATATAGATAGATAGATATATATATATATATATAGATATATATATAGATATATATATATATATATATAGATATAGATATAGATCATCCAACAATTTTTATCCCTTGCTTGGAGACGCAACACAGTGACCAAGCAGGACCCCATCTTTCTTCTTGACAAAGTCCTTTATTAAGCAAACCGGCATTTGTTTTCCAAACCTCTTTAAAGAAAAGCCCTACGCGTTTCAGTGCTCCTGCACCTTGGTCACGGGCTGATTCACTAATTGCAGGCAGTGTCACGGGGGCGCCGAGTCAGCTCATTTAATTAGCAATCTCCCGCCCTCTGGTTGGCAAGGCATGCTGGAACTTGAAGTTGACCTCCTACGCTTTCCCCCTTCGGTGCGTTCTGTCATCAATGGTGCATTCATGTAGTCATTTGTTTGCCCTTCAGTGGGTCGTTTTGGAAAAAATCCGATTAAAATCACGCTGTCAACTTGTCACTCTGCTTACGCTGAGACTCATAAATCTTCCATGGCGGTGCAATCTCCACGACCGAGGACTGGCCGTAATATGTCATCCAACAATTTTTATCCCTTGCTTGGAGACGCAACAGTGACGAAGCAGGACCCCATCTTTCTTCTTGACAAAGTTCTTTATTAAGCAAACCGGCATTTGTTTTCCAAACCTCTTTAAATAAAAGCCCTACGCGTTTCAGTGCTCCTGCACCTTGGTCACGGGCTGATTCACATGCGGGGGCCGAGAAAAAAAGGGGGGTCCCAAAACGTGTTTTCCCCATGTTAAATTCCATAGGACGAATAGACAAGGCTACAGCCCGAACCGCTGAATGGAATTACACCAAACTTTGCAAAATTGTAGGGACTGGTACGCAGAAGTGCCTTTTCTATATTTGGTGAAAATTGCTCCAGTGGTTTTTATGAAAATTAACTTCAAAAACATATATCTGGGCGGAGCCTAACCACACATCTCATCGTGAGATCTGATTGGCTTGTCAGCACTTCATCCAAGAAGTGTTGGCAGCCATCTTGGGACTAATATACATGATAGCACCTCATTAAAAAGCATTGTAGTTAATAGTTACATTATAAATCATTTGTTGATGGTACCATACTCATTTTAGGAATTGTGGTGTGTTCTAAGGTGATTTTACCATGTGAAAAAGCCTTCTGCTGGGATATCATGAATCATGTTTGAAAGAAAACTATCTCCTCATGCTTTTCCCACAGTGGTTTGGAAGGGGATCTATAAGCTAAACTGAAAGCATATTTTCTGTAAATTCACATTATCTTTCTCAGTCATGTGAGAATGAAGTCTGACATTCTCAGTAAAACATGTACAGAACAACTAGAGCGCTAACAGTCCTACTTATTACAAAGGTATGGGACACCTGAAGCCATCTTGATTGGAATAAAGTGGTAACTCTTAAAACATTCAATTTAAAAAGGAACAAAATGAGGGGGTATATTTTGCCATAGAAAGTATGATTAGTGCTGCAGAAAGAAAAATTAGGGCACATTTTGAGTGACTTCTCAAATCCTCTTCTATTTCATTAAAAAATTCTGACATGCAGTCTCCCAAGATGGCCACCAGAGACAAAAGAGCCCAAATATCACCCAGATGTAGCCCAAGTATAGCCCAATGACAATGTCCCAGAGTGTTCTAAAGAACAACTAGAGCGCTAACAGTCTTACTTATGGACAAAAGTATGGCACACCAGAAGCCATCTTGATTGGAATGAAGTGGTAAGTCTGAAAACATTTAATTTAAAAAGGAACAAAATGGGGGCGGAGTCAAGATGGCGGCGGAGTAGGACGCTCTAATCGGTCCCTCCGACGCCAAACCTGCTGAGCTTTGTCTTGCGCTAGCCAGGGCCGTCAGAGACCTAACCGGGAGTGTGGCATCGGCCCCCGAGGCGATCCTGAAAGTTTGGGCTCCCTAGCGGTTCTCCTTGTGAAGTGGTACGCCCCTGTTTGCTGGCGGCCTGTGATGTGGCGTGGCCGGCGTTGAGCCGGGAGCTGTAGTGACGACTGCGGCCTGGGCTGTGGAGCCCTGTCGCGCAACGGAGACGGGCCGCGAGACGGCTGACGGCGGCACTGCAATGCGCTCCGGCGGAGCGGAGACTAGCACCCCCGGGCCGACGGAGTGAGCCGAGCCGGGGCTGGAGCAGCACTACGGGCCGCTGACACCCAGAAGTAGCGGGACTGGTGGACGCTCCGGTACGGCACTGTGCCGCACGCGAGGCCGTGGCTTACAGGCCCACAGGCTCTTCTCTCGCTAAGCCGCGAGGTGGTGGTGGTTTGGGCCTGCCGCGGACCCGGGATTTTCGAGCACCGGGGGCCTGAGACTTCCGACACTCTCCGATCCCCTGGCTGAGTGGGGATAGCAATACTCGAGGCCTCTGGGCGTGGGAGCTGCGCTCGCGCTCCGCCCGAGTTGATGTAGAGACAGCGGTGCCACCTGGCCCTGGAGACCAGACGGTGCGACCGGCACTGGTGAAGGCCTGAAATGCCCGCTCCACGCTTTGAGTAGGTGTCCAGCGGTGCCCCTCTGCCCTTGCTTTGGGACTGCACCTGTGAATTCGCAGCCACCTGACGTAACCAGTACGGATAGTGGGGAGCGAGGCGGCAATACCCGGGCCTATCGGCGATCAAGGCAGCTCCTACCCGGGTGAGAGCGGAGTAGGTACCACCCTATCGCGAGCCCCTGAGAGGCCCCTCTGGCACGTTGAAGGTTGCAGCTAGGACACAGGAGGCCCGGCCCTCTGCTCCTGGAGAGTCCGGAGGGTGCCTTAGGTGGCGCCTGACTGAACCGTCTGTTTGCTGTTGCGGACAATTGGCACTCCCTGGACCCCTGGGCCCGGTAAAACTGTGGGGAGACCGCGGTCTGCTGTTGCTGCCCCTCTGGGAATGGCAGTTCGCTTATTAACCCCACCAGGAACACTCCCCCAGGCTGCACATCGTGGCCTTACCTGCTGTTTCTCTGGGACTTTGGTGGCGAATTACAGCAGTGCTGTGCTACGGAACCTCTCCCTCCCGCCGCGTCCTACGACCAACATAGCTGTCTCGGCTTGGGGTATCCTGCCCCTGTTCACGACTGGGACCTACAGAGGGTGACGACGACTGCGAAGCCGTGGAGAGGCCCCTGACGTCCCCATCCAGCGAGGCGGTCGCTGCCCTGGTGCGCCTTTGGGGTGATTACCCAGGCGACGGAGAGCAATGGCCAACAGGCAACGCAAAGAGAAGCCGGGCAAGGACGCTCCACCAAGTAACTCCCAGCACCCGGCGTCGCTGGGCCCCAGCGTCTCGCCCAAACCAAGAGATGATGAAGCACCTGCCACGAAAGCTTTCTTGCTAGAACTCTTCTCCGCGATAAAGGAGGACATCTCGGAGCTCTGCTCCCAACTCTCTTCGGACCTCCGGGAGATGATGAGGGATGTGTATGACATCGGTGAGCGAGTGGCCACACTAGAGGAACATGATCTGGGGATGGCTGACGAGGTGCACCAGCTCCAGCAGGACGTGATCCACCTCACGGAACAGAACCTGGACCTCCAAGCCCACACAGAGGACCTGGAAAATCGGTCCCGCCGGAATAACATCCGTATTTGGGCGGTGTCTTGGGATGGAGAAGCCGGAGACCTGCGGGGTTATGTAGAGGCCCTCTTTCTGCAGATCCTGGGAGAGGTGGATCTTCACGAGATTCGTATGGACAGGGTCCATAGAGTTGGTCTGCCGCGGGGCGGTGGAGCTCCCCCCCTGACATCCTGGTTTGCGTCCACGATTTCCAGCTGAAGGAGTGCATACTCAGGAAGGCACGGGGGATTTCTTTGTTGCAATTTCGGGATCATCATCCTCAGCTCTTTCAGGATTTGGCGGCATCGACGTTTCAGAAACGGCGCGAATTTCGACCTGTTACCACCTTTTTGCGAGACCAGAATGTGGCCTACTCCTGGGGTCACCCTTTTCGTCTCATCTTCAGATGGCAGAACAGGTTGGTTCAGGTCCGCTCCCTGCAAGCTGCCAAAGATCTGCTGGGCCTGACCGACACAGCCCCCTCCCCGACAGGAGGGAGCTCCCCTGCGAGACAGAGACGGTGCTCTCCAGCCTGCAGAGAGTGGGCGGTGCAGCGGCAATGAGGAGACCAGACCCCACGACCAGCCTGCAGGAGAGGGGAGCAGCGGTTGCCACTGTGACCACAGTGACGGAGGCTACAACTAAAAACAGCTCCGCAGTGGCCTGAGTCCTGGTCGGCTAAGTAGATGGCGTCGGGGGGGGGGGGGGGGGGACACCTCCGATTCAGGTACTGTGGGTCCTTATGTACTTTTTGGGAAGACACCCCGGACCTGGACTTGGGGGAACCACGGACTGTTCCCCCGACCCTCGCTCCTTGAGGGTACCTATCCGCGTCCGCTTGTTGGGGCTATTGCTACCTCTGACCTGTTTGGTGAGAATTTTCCTTGTTCCCTCTTATTGCTTTCACTTGTTTTGTTGTCCCTTTGTGGGGCTTTCAGGGATGGGGGGGGGGGGAAGAGGATGGATGGGTGGGTTTATGAGGGAGGGGGGGTAGTTGGGTACTGGGGTGACGGTGGTGGTGACCAAGAAGTATGCGTGAGGATGGTTGTCTAGTGGTGGACTGCTGGATTTATGACTTTTGACCCAGTAATTCTGGATTCGCGGAGAGCATGGTGGCCGAGGGCGGAGGGGAGGTACGGAGGGGAGCATGTCTGCCCGGGTTGGATCCTTCGCAGTTGCTTGTGGTTGGAGATGCCGGTACGTCGGGCCGTTTGGCTGCACTGGGTGATGGGGGTTGTGAGATGTCTATGCTATGTACGGAGGGCGGGGGTGGGATTATCATTAAGTGATGCCTCTAACTATAGGTACTTGGAATGTGAAAGGTTTGAATTCCCCGCAGAAGCGCCCAAAAATTTGGAATTATGTACTCGATCACCAACTGGATGTGGTGGGCCTCCAGGAGACACAAGTGGCGCGCAAGGATGAACTGCGCCTTAAACATAGACAATTTCCCCTTATCTACAGGTCGTCGGCTGCCACGAAGCATAGAGGGGTGGCCCTGGTCTTCCGGTCTGCCCTTCACTTTCAGCCCGTGGGGGTACGCAGTGATAAGGATGGTCGTTGGCTGATGGTCAAGGGGTTGTTGTATGATAAAATGTGCACCTTTGTGGTAGTGTATGCCCCGAATGTTGGCCAGAACGGCTTCCTTCAGGATCTGTTGCGGAGGGTGGATGACTGTGGAGGGCGCTTTGTTTTTGCTAGGGGACTTTAATCTAGTCCGGCATAAGGAAATGGATAGCTCTCATACTCAACGTTCGGATACTGGGGTCTTTTCAGCTGAAACGCAGCACCTGATGGGAGACCTGGGACTGGTGGATGGGTGGCGCTCTCTCCATCCCCAATCTAGGGACTACACCTTCTTCTCCCACGTCCACCACACCTATTCTCGCATGGACCACATTTTTTTGAACCAGTCCCTTAGGGGGGATGTCCGTGATGCCCGAATGTTCCCGCTCTCGGTCTCTGATCACAGTTTGCTCGTGCTCTGTTTGCACTGGTCGGCGAGGGGCGACGGGCAACCCAAATGGTACTTCCCCGCCCCACTTATACGGGATGAGACTTCCTGTACGGCATTGCGCAAGGCCATACGTGAATTTTTCGATCTTAACCCTGTGGCCGATACGTCGACCAGGGACGCCTTTAAGGCGTCAATGAGGGGCACCTGCTTGGCCCTCAATGCCAACCTCAATAAGCTGAGACGTAAGGAGCGGGAGGAATTGGAAAAGGAACTTGAGGTTCTTGAACAAGAGCATAAACGGAATCCTTCCAGGTTGACCCTTCGCCCATTAACGGCGGTTCAGGGGAAACTTAGAGCTCACTATAACAACAGGGCAGAGTTCACTCTCCTTAGACTCAGACGCCTCTCCTATGCCCAGGGGAACAAAGTGGGGAGACACCTGGCTCGCCAACTCCGGGATAAGCGGGAACGGGAGTATATAGGAGGTGTTCAAGATGCTGTGGGGACCCTGCACCATCGGGATGAGGCCAAGACTGACCTCTTTGGACACTTCTACGCAGCGCTCTACAGAGGGGAAGCTTCTAACCCTGTTGATCAACGGACCTACCTAAGTGACCTTTCGCTTCCCCAGGTTTCCCAAGAATGGAATGAGTTACTCGGGGCTCCGTTTACCAGAGAGGAGGTCCTGGATGCTATTAAAAATCTGAAACCCCATAAGGCGCCGGGGCCGGATGGATATACGGCTTTATTTTATCAATCCTTCGCGTCCGAGGTCAGCGACTTTCTGGTTTCTCTTTTTAACACCATGGCGGAAACCGGGGAGACGCCGGGATCCATGGCCGAGGCGGTCATCTCGGTTATCCCCAAACCGGGGAAAGACCCGTCCAAATGCCCCTCATACCGGCCGATAGCTCTCCTCAATATCGATGCCAAGCTGTACTCTTCCGTTCTTGCGGGGCGGCTTTAGGACCTGATGCCGGCGCTCATTCATCCAGATCAATCTGGATTCATTAAGGGCCGCCAAACCCATGATAACACGAGACGGATCATCCACCTGATTGAGAAGGCCCAGAGGTTCAGGATCCCGGCAGTTTTAGTGGGTCTAGACGCCGAAAAAGCCTTTGATCGGGTGGATTGGGGCTTCTTATTTCATACTCTGGCCGCCTTTGGCTTTTCCACTAAATTCCTCTCGATGGTAAGAGCGAATTACAGCAACCCCTGCTCCAGGGTGGAGGTAAATGGCCATCTCTCTGCGTTTTTCCCTCACTCGCATGGCACCAGGCAGGGCTGTCCCCTCTTCCTCTGCTCTTTGCCCTGAGTATCGAACCTCTGGCACTTGCTGTGCGTGAGCATGAGGAGATACATGGGATCCCGTTCACGGGAGAGCAGCATAAGATTACCCTTTTTGCCGATGACGTTCTCCTCTCTATTAAAGACCCAGCCCATTCTCTCCCGCATGTCCAGCAGACTCTCCTGCGCTTCGAGGAGGTAGCGGGTTTCAAAGTAAATTACGATAAGTCCTTTGTCCTCAATCTTACACTCCCCGCGGCGGAGGTGGCTGGACTGCGGTCACTCACGCCCTTGTCGTGGGCCCCCCATTCCATCCTGTACTTGGGAGTGCGGTTGACTCCCTCGATTGGGCAACTATGCGCTGCAAATTTCCCCCAATTGTTGGCACAAACTCGTGCAGACCTGGAGCGCTGGAAGACGAAATACTTATCGTGGCTGGGTAGAATTCACACGCTTAAAATGGTTATTCTCCCCAAATTCTTATATCTCTTCCAGGCGCTCCCTATACCGCTGGAGACTGACTTCTTCCGGCGTCTCAAGACCCAGATGCTACGGTTCGTCTGGCAGGGGGGCAGAGCGCGGTTCTCCTTTGCTACACTCCACCGGCCGCGGAAGGAGGGAGGGGTGGGCCTCCCAGACATGCACCTATACTACAAAGCCGCACAACTGTGGGTCATAGTGGAGTGGTCTCAACAATTCTCGGAGAAACACCGGCTGCACATGGACAGAAGTGTAGTGGGTAGATCAATCTGGGATTTGGCGTGGAAACCCAAGAGCGACAGGCCCAAAAACGCATACATTAGTACTCCCACGGGCACTACCCTCAAGGTCTGGGACTCGGTGACTGGGGATGTTCGATGGACTTCATTCCCCTCTCCCTTCACACCACTACACTTTAACCCGGCCTTCCCACCGGCACTACACGAGGGGCCTTTCGATGCTTGGCGAGAAGGGGGATGCCGCGCTCTCACGCACCTATTCCATGGCCATGCCCCGCTAACCTTTGACAACTGTATGCGGAACTACAGAGTGCAGAGGTCTGAGCGCTTTCGACACGTCCAGCTGCTCTCTTGGGCCACGTCCTCTGCAGCTCACGCCGGGGCCACGAGACCACCCTCCACCTTCGAAGCTTTCCTATTGCGAACCTCCTCTATGAAAGGAGTCATCTCCTTCCTCTATGGCCTTTTGCTCACCTCTGCAGTGTCACCTCGCCCCCGATACATGAGTGCATGGGAAGACTTCCTCGGACGAGACATCTCAGAGGGGGAGTGGCACGCCTATGGAGGGACATCGCCGTGCATAACCACTCGGTGCAACTCAGAGAGGCACACCTTAAGACTCATGGATTGGTATCTATACCCTGCCAAATTGCACCGCATTTTCCCGGCCTCCTCTGACAGATGCTGGAGAGGCTGTGGTCTACTTGGAGATTTTCTGTCCGGTCATCCGCCCATACTGGGAGATCTTGTCTCATATCCGAGAAATCCTAGGGTACCCTGTTGATGGCTCCATGGCTTACATCTTGCTAGGTCTTCGGGACCCGGAGCTCGAACACCAAACCCGAGCAGATAAGCAGATACTATGGTTATGTCTCGGAGCTGCGAAACTCACTTTACTGCGGCCTGGAAGAAGCCGATGGACCCGGCGATCTCCCTGTGGCATGCGAGGTTGTGGAGGCTGCTGAGCATGGAACGGGTGGCGGACATTTTCCTAGGTCACTTTAAGAACTTTGTTTCGCTGGGGTCCCTTGATGCGCTTCCTCTCCAAAGGTTTACCATCCACAGTTTGTCCGGCCACGATTCGGTCCCTTCATTTCTTTCAAGTTTGAATGTTATAACCGGAATGACTGCTAGAATGAATGATGTCACCACCACTGGGGGGAGGGAAGGGGAGGGGTGAGTTCTCCTTATTCCTTGTTTTTCTTGCGACATTCTTGCTGATGATTGAGGCAGGCACAAGTTCAACGCAACAAGCAGTGTTCCTTACGGTTGCTATCCTGCCTGACTGAGCGTTCTTCCCCGCTTGGTCGGTTGACCTGTGCTTTCTTTCCCATAATGCTTGAATGATTCTGCTATCTTCTGGACTGTTCCAACGAACTGCATGGACTTTGCTCTTTTTGCTTATAAGGCCCTGGATCGTGCCTCCCGGATTGCCCCCCTGTGTGGGAAGTTGTGCGGAATTGTCGCTCATCTTTATTTCTATGTGTCTTTTTTCGCTAAAACACAAATAAATGTTTTACCAAAAAAAAGGAACAAAATGAGGGGGGGGGGGTTCATTTTGCCATAGAAAGTATGATTAGTGCTTCAGAAAGAAAAATATGGGCACATTTTGAGTGACTTCTCAAATCCTCTTCTATTTCATTAAAAAAATTCTGACATGCAGACTGAAACATGCACTTTGAACACCAGCAGCAGACTTCCCTGGTGAGCAGTAGCTTTACTACAGTGATCTAATGAGCAACTAGAGTGCTAACATTCAGAATTTATTGCAAATGTGTGACACATCTGAATGCCTTCTTGATGGAACCAAAGTAAACAAGCATTGAAAATGCAATAGATCTCGCCCTCGTTTAAGTTAAAGCCATTCTGTTGTAATGAGGTGGCTTTTTAGCTTTGCTTTTATTAGTGTTTTTAAAACTTTCATGTAAATAACATGCATATGTATGCATATATGTATATGTATGCATGCATTTATATTTGTATGTATAAAGATATGCAGATTATATATGTTTATATATGTATATATATATATATATATATATATATATATATATATATATATATATATATATATCTATACACACATACATATATATAAATGCATATGCATATATATATGTGTGCGTGTAGAGAGGTAGAGGTGTAGAGGTAGAGGTAGAGAGGTAGAGACTAGTAGAGAGAAGTAGAGAGAGGTAGAGAGAAGTAGAGAGAGGTGGAGAGTAGAGAGTGAGTAATAGAGAGTAGAGAGTGAGTAGCAGAGTAGTAGAGAGTGAGTAGTAGAGCAGTAGAGAGAGTAGCAGAGTGAGTAGTAGAGAGTAGTAGAGAGTAGTAGAGTGAATAGTAGAGTGAGTAGTAGAGAGGAGTAGAGTGAGTAGTAGAGAGTAGTAGAGAGTGAGTAGTAGAGAGGAGTAGAGAGTAAGTAGAAGAGTGAGTAGTAGAGAGCAGTAGAGAGTGAGTAGTAGAGAGTAGTAAAGAGTGAGTAGTAGAGAGTAGTAGAGAGTAGTAGAGAGTGAGTAGTAGAGAGTGAGTAGTAGAGAGTGAGTAGTAGAGAGTGAGTAGTAGAGAGAGAGTAGTAGAGAGTGAGTAGCAGAGAGAGAGAGAGAATAGTAGAGAGTAGTAGAGAGTGAATAGTAGAGAGTAGTAGAGAGTGAGTAGTAGAGAGTAGTAGAGAGAGAGTAGTAGAGAGTGAGTAGTAGAGAGAGAGTAGTAGAGAGAGAGTAGTAGAGAGAGAGTAGTAGAGAGTGAGTAGTAGAGAGTGAGTAGTAGAGAGTGAGTAGTAGAGAGTAGTAGAGAGTGAGTAGTAGAGAGTGAGTAGTAAAGAGTGAGTAGTAGAGAGAGAGTAGTAGAGTGAGTAGTAGAGTAGAGAGTAGTAGAGAGTGAGTAGTAGAGAGTAGTAGATAGTGAGTAGTAGATAGTGAGTAGTAAAGAGAGAGTAGTAGAGTGTAGAGATTGAGTAGTAGAGAGTGAGTATTAGACAGTAGTGGAGAATATTCCAAAGTTTGGCACAGCACCACTTGCACAATAAGTCCAATCAAATCATATCACTTAGAGTCCTTATTGAAGCGCTGAATCTTGGTGTATATTCAAATGCTTTTATTTTCCTTAAGTTTATGTACCACAGCCAGCTGACGCGTTTCGTTCTGTACAACAGAACTTCTTCAGGGCGTTCCTATTTCCTTCAAGTTATGTCGGTATCCTGTTGTCATATAACTAGATATTTCTTCCAAATGTTAGACGAGACGCAAGTACATTCTTATTCAAAGTGACTAGGTATCAATTTTACCCACACAATTCGGGCAGACTTGAGTAATTTATAGCATCCTCAAAGTCAGTCTTTCAAAAATTCCAAAGTATAGGACATGATAATCCAAATCCAAATGTTTCTCAAGAAAAGTCATTTTCAATCGTTCGGAATATCGGCGTTTGGGCAGATATGACCCAGGGACGCCCAGTATGCAAGGGGAATTAGTCCCCCCTCTGCAAACGAGCCAGTGGCCTGCGTTGCAGAGAGATGTAAAAAAGGGTGTGGCCTAATTACAATTCTCTGCAATGCAGCACCCTGTCGCATACTGGAGGCTCCTGGTGGGCTAGTTGGCCCCCAGGGGCCCCCAGTATGCAAGAGGAATTAGTTCCCCCTCTTCAAACATGCACGGGGCCTGCGTTGCAGAGAGGTGTAAAAAGGGGCGTGGCTTCATTACACCTCTCTGCAATGCAGTCCCCTGGCGCATACTGTAGATTTCCGGTGGGCTTTCAGGCCTTATATAGTTAGGAATTAGCTTTTACAAACCTTGCAAATTCACTGAAAAAAACATAGGTTTCAGGCCTTATATAGTTAGGAATTAGCATTTAAAAAACCTTTGAGATTCACTGAAAAAACCATAGGTTTCAGGCCTTATATAGTTAGGAATTAGCATTTAAAAAACCTTTAAAATTCACTGAAAAAACTATAAATTTTAGGGGTGTTTTAGTTAGCTGGACATTTCATTCATACAAAACCATTGAAATTGCTCCTATATCATCAGTGATGTCATTTGAGATGTCATCAGTGATGTCACTGACCATGTCATGAATGATGTAATATGTGACATCAGCAGTGGATTGCGGGTGCGCGAAATATAGTTAGTACAACTAACTATACAGGAGCAATTTCAATGGTTTTGTATGAGTGAAATGTCCAGCTAACTAAAACACCCCTAAAACTTATAGTTTTTTGAGTGAACTTTAAAGGTTTTTTAAATGCTAATTCCTAACTATATAAGGCCTGAAACCTATGGTTTTTTTCAGTGAATATATATATATATATATATATATATATATATATATATATATATATATATATATATATATATATATATATATATATATATATATATATATATATATATATATACACACACCCAAAATCCTACTGAAATGCTACTGAAATGTAATTGTCTGACAACATTTCTAAGAGGAAGTGTTGGCAGCCACCTGGACTCGGTTGAACCAAGTCCCGCAAAAAAAATGTAAAAAAAAAATAACAGGAAAGGGCAGGGTAGAAAACACCCACTGGCTTTTTTTTGTAATTTTCGGCGGAATTTAATAAAGAAAGCACATGCTTCAGAGCTTTATACTAAAAGAAAGCGGGGGACCTGATGGACCCCCTGCAGCCCCAGGGCCGCAACCACCGGGGCATTTAATATTAAAAAATGTGCGGGCCGCGCCAACACCCCGCGGTCCTGGCAACCACCACCTCCCTGGACCTTTAAATTTAAATAATGTGGGCGGATGCGAGGACCCCGCTACCCCCACTAGCTCCCAAGGGCTAAATCTAACAATGGAGGGCGGCCGCGCAACAAGCCTCCCCCTCCTGAAGCCAATAATGGCCAAGGGGACAGCCTCCCGCGCACCCTCCCCCCCCCCCAGGCCCGGCTCCAGCAATGGCCTGGACTGCCTACCCCCATGACACTGCAGTTTGCTATGACTTAGCAGAAGCAAGCCATAGCAAACTCTGCTCCGCTTTGTGCAACAAGACCATGTAAAATACTCGGGGCAGAATTGCTTTTGGACAGAGGGAGCTGCATGTGCAGGAGCTCCCTCTGTCCAAAAGTAATGCCGGCTCACACAGGACGCGGGGAGCCAGCCGGGACCACAGGGGCCTTCAGGTTCCCCCTACGGTCCCTAACTAAGGTGACTGGGTGCCCTGGGTGAGTTCAGGGCACCCAGTATTGTGGCCAAGCCCCAGGGGATGGGGTCCTCCTGGACAAAAATCGTCCCGAAGGAGGGCCAAAATTCACCCGCTCCCTTGTTTTATAAATAATATAAAAAAAAAAATATATATATATATATATATATATATATATATATATATATATATATATATATATATATATATATATATATATATATATCAAGGCTGAAAGTAACCCTATCGTGTCTGGTGTCAAACATTGAGGAATCATACCCCCACACCAGTAATCGGTGTGGGAGGTATGATTCCACCCCTCCGAAACAAGCTTAGTTGATTCCCTGGTCTGGTGTTTTCGGTACCAGTCTTCTGGTCCCGGGCAGCACAAAATGGTTGCTGTCGACCAGAGACACATTTCTACCCTCCTGCTGCTGAGACAAGCTTGAGCAGGGGAAGGCAGAACTGCACAGACATCAGAGATTTCTTAGCTCAATCTGACATCTTGAAAGAAAAACTCAGATATCGAGGATTGCCTACCAAATTGATCAAAGACTCGTTCAAACGAGCAAGATATTTCAACCGGGAATGCATGTTCCAACCTAAAAACAGGGAATCCCTAGATCAATTTGTATGCATTACCCGACATTCCAACTTGGATCACAAAGTGAGGCAAATCATTAATTCCAGCTGGCATCGCATCAACCTGGAAGAGAAGAGAACTCCCTTACGCAAGCCCATTTTTGCCTTTAGGCGAAATAGCAACCTGAAAAACTTTCTAGTGAAAGGCAAAATACTGGACTGCCCTACCAGCCAACAAACTGCCATTGTCAACCGTAACCCTATTTTTGGAAACCACCGATGTGGTAGCTGTCAGGCATGTCCCCATGCGGTGATTGGCGATTCTATCACCACCACTGAACGCACCATATCTGTGGCACGCAATAAAAGATTGGCCAATTGCCGCACAGGTAACATAATATATGTGGGCGAAACAGGACGAGAATGCCGTCTGAGAATCGGAGAACATAAGTCTAACATTCGAAATGGGAAAATTACAGCTCCCATTGTGTCACACTGGTTAGAAACCAAGCACTCCGAAACAGAGCTAAGATGGTTTATACTTGAGAAAATCCAGGCCAAACCAGGAGTGGATCCTACGATCCTTCGTAAAAAAAAAAAAAAAAAAAAATATATAAAAAGTTTTTGGGATCTTTTATTTGAACTCTGTAAAAAAATGCCTGAATGAGGAATGCCCCTGGTCCAATGCCATCATATAGCTCTCCTGTTTGAAGTCTCCACCTGTGATTGAATTTTCTATATGTTCCCTCCTGAGACTTGAAAAACATGGAGCTGCCCCTCTTTTAGACTGGACCTAATGTCCCGTTATTCCCTGATCTTTTCCATAACTCCTTCTGTGTCTTTATGATCTCCCTCTGTTATTGGTAAGTCTATTAAAGGAGGGAATATATGCCCCGGACCTAGATGGCAGCTATTACATATTTGAGCATGTTTGGCCTCGATCAGCACCTCTTCAAGATAGCTGCTTATTGTGGTAAATCGTCGAACATAGTCCCTTTGTTATTTTCAATATACCATCCTTGGTATAACATCACTCGATAGGAAAATTACTCACGGGGTCTCATATGGATATGCATGCTCCTGATCTAAATTGTAGCCTGTATACACCAGGGTACCCGACTTCGATCGGCACCTTTCCAAAATGGCTGCCCTTTTTTGATAAACCTCCGTCGAGCATAGTCCCTTCTTTATTTTTACACCTTCAATTGAGACACTAATTAATGGGCGGTACAACTATGCTATCGGTTTAAAAGGACGCGGGAAGAAGAGCCTTTCCCTGGCGTTCCTTGGAGGACAGAATCATTTACGCGTGCACCAGTCCCCATCCTGACCGCGCTGCTTTGCAGCAATTTGGTAAGTGGCCCCGGACTCCATCATGTCGGTTGTTTTAAGCTCAAATTTCCGCCCGTATTTTCTGAGATCCCCGATACAGTGCGGGATTCTGTGTTTATCACCTAACTTTGTCTCTCCTTGTCTGAAGGATAATGTATTGTGATCTCCCCATGCGTGGTATTACTCAGCAGGAGAATGCTGATATCTATTAATAAGCCATTCCAATTCTCCTACACAGTCCGTCCGCCGTCGATCCCGGGACGTGTGTTGAAACCTAAGAGCTATGCAGAATCCTGATGGAGAACTTTACTGCTAATAACCCTCCGCAATAAGGTATTGAACGTGACGATTTATAACTAAATTCCCTGGACATATACACTATGATGTAACGGCATAAAATACATTTCTCTTTATTCTTTATTGAGACTCTCCATACTGGGCCGCTCTGGGGAACCTTTACTTTATTTTAGCTGCTGAAATAGATTATTGTTTGCATGCACATTGGCCTCCACCTACACGAGGACCTTTGACATCGTCCCTTTAGCCCCATGTGTGGATTAACTCTTAATTAGATTCCTTGCAGACTACGGGGTTCACATTCTTTTATCCATTTGTTTTCTTTTTGCAAAATGGACCCCATTACAGACTAACCGATTTGATAGGATACAGTCGGTCCTCCATGAAAGCGGTCGTCTCACCACAGTGAACCGTGAGCTAAGCTCACATCATCTATGTGATACCTCTGAAACATCTTCCAGGTAGGCCCTTATACGTTTCTTTTTATATATCTAGAACTGCCTGCCCAGTTAAGAGCAGCTTGCCTTGTCACCTTGATTTCGGCCTAGGGAGTTTCCCTTACATTGACCCTATGCCGTGACCCCTCTGTTCATTTTTAGATTTTCTCATCTCGTGCGGACACTTTGGAAGCAACGCCCATCCCTACCAGGTTATCGCTGCTCTGTCCTATACAGATTATACCAGAATGGTACCCAGTCTCTGATCTAACCCCGCCTTGATTCAGGGCCTGTGATTAAATTGAAAGTTGAAATTTTATTGGTAAGTTGCCCCCCGTTCATTTGCCCTTTTATCTGCCGTTCTAATCTAATGGGTAAGCTAAGCCAACTGAGCCGGTAATATCTTGCATTGGGCCCGCTCCAATAAACATAGGGGAGGGACGCTGGACGTTGTTCGTTAGTTTGCTTTAATAATGTCCCTTATGTGACCCCACTAGTTTCTTCACTAGAAACTCTCCGGCTATGTATAGATGGAGGAATAAATGATTAAATGCTGTACATTGTGTTAGAATATATGTGCGGTCCTGTGGTTTCCAACCCTTGAGCAGTCTCTAATATGCACTAAAAATCAAAGATATCTTATCTATCGGAGTGACCCCTGCACTCAGAGCCAAACACATATTGTAAATGGTGATTTATTACACAATGAGAGATGTATATGCTGCTGTCTTTTATATATGTATATATTTTTTGTATTTTCAGCTATTTTGTCCCCTACTCCGTGGTGCACCACCGCCCTGACGAAGGTGTGGCCTGTGTGGGCCGGTACACCGAAACGCGCGTCGGCGTGGTTCTTGTTGGTGGCAGGATTGTTTATGTCTTCTACGATCCTTCTTTTCCATCCTTACCTGCCCCACGCCCCTTTTGTTAATGAATCATTGTCCATCGTGATTCCATTTAAAGGCGTTTGTGTACCATTTATATTTCTGTGTATGGATGTGTGAAAGACGGTTGATTGATAGGTTGCTGAATAGATATTGTTGTGAGTGTGTGATGTGTGCGGTGTTTGTGGGACTATTTGTTATATTGATTACGAAGTCTGATTGAACTTGTACATATTTTAATGTTTGCAATGCAATTTGCTAAATCTGAGAAATCATGAAATCGAAAAATATAAATTAAAAAGTTATTAAATAAAAGATATAAATACTATGATGTGTTGTTTGGCTCTGAAATTACACTTTGTTGCCCTCCTTACATTTTAGGATCCTCCTATAGGACCTTTCCCATATAGTGTCGGCAGGGTTCTGTTGTTGATTCTTTGCGCTGTCCAACACCCTTACCTGCCGCTATTCTAAAGCCCGACGGGGAACCCCCTTCTATTTTGTTGAAGGCAGAACAATAGGCATCCTTTCACAGGGAGGTGTGACCACCTCCCAGACAAGTTTTAGGCCTGGGTGGGTGCCCTTGCCAGCAACCGATAGTCTGCATGAGGGGCACATTTGGTATCCCTGTGCATTGTCCAGTTCAAACCAGTCCTGGGAGCAGTTGGCTCCTGCTCTGGCGCAAACCGGGACCAAGGACATGGGAGTAACCTCCCCACTGTCCAGACCCTCACCTGGGAGGGTCCCCTGAATCTGTCTAACTCTCTCCTGAGGGTACAAAGGGCTTATCTGGTAGTAGGACCCTAGATTCGATGTGGACAAGATTCAGAATCAGAAACAACTGAAATTAGACCGTCTGGACACTGTGGACTGCGTTTGGGCAGGACTTAGTCTCCCTCTTAGTCTGAAGCATTGTCTGTGCCCATGCACCATTCAGGCTCCATGCAGGCCCTTTGGAGCATCAAGGACAACTGAAGATATCTCCCATGGAGTGCAGAGCCACTCCCCTGCAACTGCAGGCAACACATCCCTAGTGACCTGTCTGCTGCTCCTGAGCTCCTAAAGACTTTAAAGGTTCCAGCAACAAAGGAGGTGGGTTTCCAAGTCCCTCAAGGTTCGAGCTGCCCACTCCCTAAGTATGAGATCAGAATCCCTCGTGGGGCTGCAATACCCATACACCTCTGTGCACCGCGTTCATTTGCAAGTGCATAGGCTTGTTGGTGTTTCCTGAACAAGTGCACTGGGCTCCAAGTAGCCCCAACCTCTGACACCATTTCCTACAAAGAACTCCAGCCTTCTCACACAGAGTGCTCCGTTTCTTTGTGAAACTGCTTGAGGTCCCCTTGCGTCTCCTGTGCCTCCAGCCTGTGGATCCCCTTGATGGTCAACTTTGCTTTTCTTGGGCTCCCCTAGTTGCTCCAGGCCATGCCCCCCCCCCCTTAGTTTGGGGAGTCTCCTGGGCCTTGCTGGTCTGAACCATAATCTCTTTCGACCTTCTGTGGGAATTGCCGTTGCCAAGGCTTGTTGGTGCTCCAGCTGGACACCGACCCCTCAGTACTCAACATCCTTCATGGGACAGCTCGTATCCAGCTCCTGGTCATCCTCAACATCTCCTGGTCCCAGTGGCTGCAGAGTCAAGAACCCCCTCAACGCACCTGAAGCACCCGACATCGGTGGGCATTCGTCTACAGAGTCCCTGGTCACACCTGAGTGACCCAGACTCTGTCCTCTTTTCTTTCAGGTACTCTTCAACAAGAATCCACCTTTGGAATCGGACTGACACTTTTCCAGCAGGGGCTCTTCTTCGAAGTCAGCCATTGATTTAGACATCGCTTTTTGATGTCAATTCAGACCTATGCACCCAGCTTCCCTAGGATAGATAACTCTGGTACTATGGTATCCACGGGTAGAGTGGCTGTCCAACCTCCTAAGTTGGGGTTTCCTTGAAGTCCACTGGGAAGGGTCCTTAAACTTTAAAACTTTAACTGCGACTCTCCCATAGACTAGTATGGAACATCCGGTCGTGTTCTCACAGCGAATCTGTCCTCATTGGCGTTCCAACTTACTCACCTTGGGGTCCCAGTGATTCTACATCCTCTAGACACTGTCATGACTCGAGTCGTGGTTGTTATACCACTATTTTAGAATATGGTTTGGTCTCCCCCTGGAGCTCACTATGTATTAGTGCTATTAACTATTGTTTCTGTGCTACAGCATTGTGTGCTTTGTGAGTATCTTCGTGCAGAAGCTACTGTGTCGCACTTAAAGAGTGTTATTTCAATAAATACATATTTTTATAAAAACTGTGTGGTTCTCCTTTCATTTAACCAATACTATAAGGTTCCATTCTGGTAAAACAAGCTGCTTAACATTCCTTTATGACTAAGCCTGAAGGCTATTCTCCCTAGCTACCACTTGGATAGCTTTCTAAGGTCATCTTTGACCTCACAAATCACCATATGGTTTGTTTGGACTGGTACAGGGTGCCCACTTTAATTAGTTGACAGGCATATACCAGGCCAACTTCTCACATCTACCACTAGTAAAACAAAAATGACAAGTCTTCCTCAGCTGTACAGACCAGGTAGCCCACCCTAGGGGTGAGGCTATCCTTCTGGAGGTGCACACCTCCTGAATACCTAATTTTCCTGGGTGCAAATGTGCCTGGGGCAGGGGAAGGAGGCAAAGGCAGTGAAGTCTTTGAGGCTCAATACCTTGATGTGCCACTTCATTAGCCATCCTGTCAGAGTGGGAGGTGTGAACTCCTTCCCATTCCAGACCCATTGTTTCTGACTCCTGTGAGAGTTCACACCTCCTGACAGGGAGTCCCAATTCCTGTCTTAGCGGCAGCAGCTGCGAGTCGGCAACCAGAGAACAGGAAATGTGTGGGCAACCTCTAAAGAACCCACCTGGGGGCATGCGACATCATCCTCAACACAAGATGTGTCAGCGGTGATGAGGCATGCTGTTTGATACATAACATTACATATTTTTGACTGTACCATAATGGAGCTGCCAACTTCGGATTTGCCCAGGTGCCAGCCCGCATTATCCTATGGACCGGCTATAACTTAAAGTAGTCATTAATGGTAAAGGCCACTATAGGGACATATAGGCTTGCACTTACATGTCCACATCTTTAATATAATGCACCCAGCCTCTTGAGCTTGGGAGGCCTTCCTTAGGGGGTGACTGACATATATTAAAAACCAGCCTGCACTGCTCCTGCATTCTGCAATGGCAGGCCGGCTGTCAGTAGTTTGCCTGGGTCACTCATGGTAACACAAACAGTGCTTCAGGCCCTGTTGACCCCTTTAACTCCCACGCCCTGGGTACTACTGGTACGGTATACTAAGAACTTGTAGAGTGGTTAAATGCCTTGCCAATTAGGGTTACCTAATCAAACATCAGTTTTAGGGAGATAGCACTGGCACGGGGCTGGGCAGCTGGCTCCAGTGCACTTTCAGAGTCATAACCATCAGCATTAGAGCAAAAAGTAGGGGGGGGGGTGTGACCATACAAAAGGCACTTTTCTAAAAGCTTGGCAGGGCTCAGTAAAAGGTGGATAAGCAGTGATAGCCAAAGAACACATGAAAACAAGCAGAGGCCAGAACACTTGTCAAATTACCACAAATTCATTAAGACATATGGGCTGCCACAGGGGACATGGGATTGACCCACAAGGTGCCCGCAGCTCCCTCGGAGGCTGTGACTTAAGTAAACTGACATTGCATGTCAGTCAGCATGACGCCGGACCGCCCACCCCCTTCAGATTCTGAAGGGGGTGAGCGGTCCGGTGTCATGCTGACTGACATGCATTCTCAGGCCAGGGGTGGCACAGAGTGCACAGCAGCCAGCAGCACAAGTGTGCATGCTGGGTTTAGGTCAGAATTTTTCCGACCAGCCCAGTCATGCGTACTAGTGTCTGTTCTAGCTGGCGGCTGCGCATTAGGAGAGCAAGGGTTGATAAATGCCGCAACCCTCGGTCTCCTCATTGGCAGGCGGGCGGTGAGTATTCCTGCTAAGCCAATCCTGGCGCTGCTGGAGCAGCGTCAGTATTGGCTGAGAGGGGTTGCCACTCTGGTGACGTGGCTGTACCTGTTTTGTAGACGTTTATGGCACCAACGCGGTACCCCACCCCAGGAACAGAGGCCGGGGTGCGGACCAGGTCAGGTAAGTTTTATTTTTGTATTCTCCCCTGATCCCACCCATGCGCGACCCCCCCCCCCCCATGAGTATTGCGAGACAGTCCCATCCGAGTCACAACAGCTGCTCCATACACGCCATGTATGCCCTATTGCCTTTCTTTCACAGCGCCTCGTTCTCAGCATACCGTTCTCAGCATACCATTCCCAGCGCTCCTTAAAGTGGCCGAAAAGTGGTAAAGGTGCAAAAAAATAAGAAAGTGGGGCGCAGACTTGAGACGCACAATGCACAGCGGCATAAGAGCGGCGGTCTGCTACAACATGCCTGTGTCAGCTCGCAGTATGCCTCCGGTGGCGTTCTGGTGTCAGTGGCGGGTCAGACAGTTCAACTGTCACAGTTGTGTGAGTCTGAGTGGATGTTCCGTGCCAGTGTTTAGCATGGCCTCACCCATACTGTGTGCACGCGTTGGGGATGGGCTGAGGCCAGATGAGTTGAGGGGACAAAGGGGGTGCTAGGCCTACATATTGGTCGCTCCTGTTCTGCTTTTGATTGGGGTCTCATACCCCGACCCTGCTCCATAGCTTTGGTTCACCAGGGCTTCCACCTGTTCTGACCCGACTCGTCCTTTACTGCTGCTCCACTCACCTCCGTTGCTCCCTTCCCCTCCCCCCAGCCATCATCCCCACTCTTAACCCTACTAGGCACCTGGCCCATCCTTCCCGCTCCCCTCCGTCCTCAAGTGACCATTCCCGCCTGTTTTTGCCCCAACTTTTCTGATCGCTGTCTCCTTCTACCCTTCTCTCTTTGTTCCATTAATGTTCTGCCCTCCTCCGCTAGCTTCCATTCTGCCAAGTATACCCATCTCCCTCCTTCCACCATCATCTGGTCGACCATATGCTCCCGTTCTACACTACCTGCTCCAGTCCCCGCTGCCACCCTGTTCTGCCCTCCTCTGCTTCATCCCATCTCACACCCTCTTTATCTCTGCCTGCTTCCACTGTGTCCCCCTAGCCTGCCTGCTTCCATCCTAAGCTTCCCTGCAGTTTTGCGAATGAACGTTGCTTATATCAAGTTCAAAAATTCTTTATTTCGGCCAATTTGGCCATAAAAGAGTACAATATAAAACACAAAGGTAAAAGGGGTCAGGGAAGGTATATAAAAAAAAGGTAACATTTAAAATTCATTTATATACACATGGCAATATTTTTGTACAGGCAAAAAAAAAAACTTCAATTTTTTTTTTTAAATGTCAAATTCAGAGCACTCATTTCTCGGCATTAAGGCTAGCAATCAATATTACGCCGCTTGCACCACATAGCTAGCAGAAATTTAGATAGTGCAAACACAATAGGGCTCAATGTACTGGTTTTAAAAATTCTAAAAGCATTCAAGCAATGTTTAAAACCCAGATTTCTGAGGAGGAGCTTCGCGCGTAACCAAGATGGCCGCGTGAGCACAGGGCTCCCGAGACCCTCGCAACCTCCCGCATCTATCCGGAAAATTATCCTGATCACATTGACGGGTTATCGAAGACGAACCATAGCTGAGGCGAACACCGTTGTCCAAATTTGAATAGGACATCAGGAACCAGAACAACACCAATTTGAATATTGCGGCCTACCCTGCGGAATTGCCCGGAGCTCGAGTTGGTATGATGCCCGGGCAGTAGTTGAACAACAGCGGCCTGAGGAGACATTGATCTGCTTTCACTTTCGTTTCCGAGGCCCCAATCTGTTCTCATCTGAGGGTGAGCCTTTTACTAGCAGAAGCTGTTTGACGGCTCAGCGCTCAAAGGTGCTGTTCCAACTGTGTATACTGGGCCCGGACGGGCTGTGCCCTCTGGTCGCCACTGCTGGTTGGATTGCAGTTCCCGGTGCGGCCATTTTCTCTTGTCGCCCACCGCTCTGGAGGGTCTCCTTATCCGTGATGGCGACTAAACCAGATGGCGACAAGCAAAAACTCAAGACCACTCGGCGAGGTGGCTACACCCAAGCGAACAATATGGACCGATATGCTCAATCTAAAGGATCCCCTGGCGGTCCGAGTAGATCGCTTGATGGTACTAAGGAGGACCCGGCCTCATCGATAGAATTGACTTTGCAAGACATCATGGGTGCCCTAGACGGGATGAAGGCGTCCATTGGCCAACAATTTGAGACTCTCGCCCACAAGCTGGACACCGTATCGATTGATGTTAATTTGATCCGTACGGATTTAGCAAAAACGAATGAAAAAGTCAAATCGTTAGATCTGAAAACTTCCAGCCTCACGGGTGATGTGTCCGACTTGCAGACAGAGGTCCGCACCCTGAAGACCTCGAATGACTTTTTTGCCCGCCGGCTGGAGGACTTTGAAAGCAGGGCCCGGCGTAATAACGTACGCATCGTAGGGGTCCCGGAAAAATCAGAGGATCCAGCGGCCGACCTTTTTGTGGAAGATCTCATCATCAAGCACCTCGCTCCTAAGGGTCTGAGCAAGTTCTTTGCTGTTGAGCGAGCCCACAGAGTACCGGGTGGTAAACCGAAGGTGGGTGCCCCGCCGTGACCTCTCATCGCCAGAATCTTTAATTTCAGGGATAGAGACGCTATCCTGCAGGCCTCGCGGACTCATGGACCCGTGGCATATGAAAATACCACTGTAAGTTTCTACCCGGACTTCACTGTTTAAAAGCAAAGACTTGGATTCCTGGGCATCAAACGCCGACAGAGAGATGGAACTGAGATACGCAATGCTTTTTCCAGCCAGGCTGCGCGTTGAATTCGAGGAACGAACATACTTTTTTGATCGTCCAGAGCTGGCGGGGAACTGGCTTGACACTTTGCCACACCAACGTGACAGCGAGGAACATTCTGGAGGAGCGGAGGGTGGCCCGACGGAGCAGGAATAAGAGCATGCTTTCCGGTCTCTGAACTTTATTGATAACCCTGACTATGGTTCGCTGATTTTATTGTATGATTTGATGTGCCGTACCCGGGGGTGGCGAGGCGATTGATGGGACTCTTTCCTCCCCTAGGGTTTCTTTTTGTAGACTAGTTTGATGTTAGGGCGGCAGGCACACTGCAAGTTCGGGTGGCTATTTGGTCTTATGCAGGGGTGCAGGGTGGGGGGATTTGTTACGGGTTTCTGGTTTGAGGGTGGGGGGAGTTTAAGTGGGTATATTTTGGTTCAGTGCAAGGCAACATATTGCTCCGTCAATTGATTTGGATGCTGAGTTCCAGCAGGGGTTGGATCCGCTTTCACTTTTGGGATGGGGGGTAGGGGATTGAGACTAATGAGTTGGAATGTGAATGGGTTGGGGGACTGGATAAAACAAGGGGTTGTGTTACAATTGTTGAAGCGACTTTCCCCAGATGTGGTATTGTTACAAGAAACACACTTGATTGGTAACACTTGTCGTGCCATGAACCGGAGGGGGTATCGCCTGGTAGCCCTTGCGGGGTTCTCCTCTGGATCTAGAGGGGTTGGTATTCTAATTAGGAATTCTCTCCCTTTAGCAATAGATGCAACACTCTTAGATGATAGGGGGCGCTACGTAGCTATCACTGGACGATGGGAGGGTAGGATTATATCCTTGCTCTCGGTTTACGCCCCCCCCCCCCCGGGTCTGCAGTCGACAACCTTTGCGGACTTGGGACGAGTAATATTGGGGCTTCCTGAGGGGACTCTGATTGTGGGCGGAGATTTTAACTCAGTTGTCTCCGGTGGGGAAGATCGATACCCACCCAGGGACCTCGCAGGGTCTCAGAATTGGCTTAGTGGCTTAATAGACACACTGGGGTTGGTGGACTGCTGGAGGCTGCTACACCCGGCCCAGAACCAATACACTTCCCACTAGAGTGCACACGGTAGCCTTTCCAGGATGGATTACATTCGGATGCCAGCTGCGCATGCCCTCTCTGTTACAGAGGTCCGACATCTAGCTCGGGGAATTTCCGACCACTCCTCGTTGTGGCTTCGGATGGAGTTGCGTGTATGTGCGGAGGGGCGGGTGGCCCCAATTAATCCGTGGTATCTCCGTGTTCCTAAGACCCGTGCGGCTCTGGTAAATTCCTTGACCGATATTTTGTTGAGAACCAGGGATCGGTGTCTTCTGCAGTGTCGCTCTGGGAGGCTTTTAAGACGGTCATCCGAGGTCAGGCGTGGTCATTGATTGCTGGTGCAAAGAAGAGTAGGAATGAGGAGGTGGTTAGACTAGAGACGGAGATCACCGAGTTGGAGCGTGATCTAGAACAGGGCGTCACCCGTGAGAGGATGCATATCCTGCGTCTTAAACAACTCGACTACAGGGCGCTGGTAACGGATGCCGCGAAAGTCATGGGCAGGGAGCAGCAGGGTCGGTTGTACGATGTCGGGAATAAAGCTGGACAAAAAAGAGAGGGCTAGTTGTGTGGTTCCCGTGATTGAGAGAGTGGATGGTATGCGTGTGATTGAACCCGAGGAGATCGTCCAGAGTTTTGCGGAGCATTTCCAGGAGGTGTACTCCCCCGTGTCTGATAGGCCGGAGGAAGACTCCCATTTATTGTTGCGCGATATAGCATTGCCCAGCTTATCTGACTCGGATAGAGAGTCGCTGGATGCCGTAATAACCGCAGATGAAGTAGCTCTCGCTATTCGTTCCATTCGTTCGGGAAAGGCGATGGGCCCTAATGGTCTCCCCCATTGAACTTTATAAACTACGCCCCGATAAAGTAGCCCCGTATCTTCGCGACATGTTCCTGGAATCGCGAGATATAGGCTCCCTCCCCCGTGATCAGCGTCTTGATTCATAAGGAAGGGAAGCCGAGGGACCGCTGTGCCTCTTATAGGCCGATATCACTCCTCAACGCAGAACCCAAGATTCTCGATAAATTATTAGCCAATCGTATAATAAAGGTGATTAGTGACTTGATTCATCCAGATCAATCCAGTTTCATCCCTCATCGGAATACGGCCCTGAATCTGCGACGATTGCGTGGCGAACTCGCGAAGACTTTGTCATTGAGTGAGCCGGCCATCTTGGCCTCCTTAGATGCCACGATGGCTTTCGATACTGTGGAGTGGCCATATTTGTGGGTCATACTGGCCAAGTTTGGTTTTGGTCCTGGCTTTATTAGCTGGGTCAAGCTCCTCTATGAGGATCCGTTGGCTCAGGTTGTGGTAAATGATCGGGTCTCTAAGCCTTTCGTTCTTGGAAGAGGTACGAGACAGGGGTGTCCATTGTCTTGCTTTTATTTGCCCTTGCTTTTGAGCTCCTTGCTGCGTGGATTAGATGGGAACCGTCGATGAAGGGTATTCAGTGGGCCCAGACTTTGAAGATCGTATTTCGCTCTATGCGGACGATATACTGTTGTACCTGACGTCGCCCAGGAAGTCGTTAATTGTTTTGTTCGATGTCCTCACATCTTTTGGTAGAAATTCAGGCCTAGTCATCAACAAGACGAAATCTTATTTATATGTTCTCTCGGGTGATGTCCCTCTTTTGCCGCGCGGTTGTCCCATGCAGGTTACACATACGGGTTTTAAGTATCTTGGGGTGTATATATCGTTAGACCAGACTGTTCGACATGAACAGAATCTGCTCCCGCCACTACACCGGTTGAAGCCGGACGTGGTGCGCTGGCGCAAGCTGCCGCTTTCGCCACTTGGCCGTGCGGCGCTTTTTAAGATGATGTCATTGCCATGCTTTTTATATGCTCTTCAGAACACCTTTGATGTAATCCCCGCGAGCTATTTTCGGGCTATTGAAGGTCTCCAAAGGAAGTTGATTTGGGATGGGCCCTCGCCAAGTTGACGCTTCCATGGTATGATGGTGGTATCGCTCTCCCCGACATCAAACGGTATTATTGGGCGTCTCAGTTGGGGGCCATTAATTATGGTATGTATGGCCCCGGATTTGAGAAATGGGATATGATTGGGATTAAAAAGGTGAGTGACCTCTGGGTCAAGGGCAAGTTTAAAACTTTTGAGGAATTACAAGTCGAGTTCCAACTTAGTAACAGGGAATATTTTCGATATGCCCAGGTCCGTCATGCCTTGCAGTCGGTTTTTTCCGAGAGTGCAGATATTCCGGAGTCCTCTCCGCTCGAGGATAGAATACTGGACGGTCATGTGCCGGATAGTACTATCTCCTTGATCTACAAAAAACGAATTAATGACAGGACTGACTTGTTGGTGCTCCTCCGGGGCGCATGGACCCGAGATGGTCTTGAATTAGACGATGATGATTGGCAGTCCGCGATCTCATCTCCTAAGGAGGTCGCGATTCCGGCCCACCTCCGGCTGGTGCAACTCAAAATTCTGCACAGAGTCTATGTGACTGGCCCCCGCTTGATTAACATGGGTTATTCAGAGGATGGTCTTTGTAAGCGTGGTTGTGGGCTGCTCGGGACTTTTTTACATATAATTTGGGAATGTCCCGTAGTTGCTGCCTTCTGGAGTGGGGTACACAATAAGATGGGAGAGGCTACCGGTGTTGCTCTACAGTCTGAGGCTAAACGTTGTCTCCTGAATGTTTGGGAACCAACTGACTATAATGTCGCACAGGCCCAGTGGGCAACCCTGGGAAATATGGTGGCTAAGAGAGACATTGCACAGCTTTGGAGCTCCCTGAGGCCACCCACGGTCGAGGCTTGGATGGAGAACATGGATTGGTGCATGTTTAGGGAGAAGACGGTCTATGTGGCACGGGGGAGACCCAGGAAGTGGGGTACGGTTTGGGGTCAATGGAACACTTACCGTGGAGATATTTGCACCCCTTCCCTTTTGGATGTCCCTTGAGTTCCGCTTTCCCCCTGACCTACCATTCCTTGTAATGTAATATATGTAACTGATCTGGAATTTGTCTCTCCCCTGCTTCCCTTCCCTGACATGATTTATAATTTACTGTATGGTTCTTTTTTGCTCCTCCCTCCTCGCTCGGACTAATATCCTATTGTACTGTATTTTTTGCCTTGTTTGTTTTTCACTTTCAATAAAAAGATTTTTAAAAAAAAGATTTCTGCACAATGGTATCAACCAGTATTTTCTTGGTTTGGTGTATGCTGGACAAAAGAAGACAACATGAATCTTCTAAGTCACCGCTGCAGCAAGACTTATTAGAAGAGGCAGTCCACTTACTTGTGACGGCCTTGAGGGGTAAAGTGCCATGTCGCCATTGGATAAAAAGTTTACGCGCTAAAATTGGGAAGACAACATCCATGAAGTCCTCAAAATAATAAGAATTTTTGAATTCTATAAAGGAATTAGTAAGGATACCTGCATTAGGATCCGCAATTAGGAGTTCCAGCTTTTGCCCTTGGTAAATTTTAGTAAACATTTTTCGTGATACCCGACCACAGGCCCTTTCTGGATCTTCCCACATAGATTGGAGTCCAATACTTAAAGGTTCACGCTTAATGAACGCAAGCCAGGGGATTTTGCCTACACAGTTAAAGCTGAGGATCTGTTTAAGTTCGTCCCTATAGTTTAAAAGATCTGGTGTAGTCCATAATCTATGCCAGAACCTTAGGGGCTTTACTGTTAGCTCGTTTGCAATGGGCGTCAGTCCCAAATCTAACCTCAGTGTTGTTAATGGTGTACTCTGAGGAAGGGATAATATTCGCCGTACAAATTTAGACTCAAGTTTAGTAATTTCAGGGGCAGCACAGTGTCCCCAAAGCTCACCCCCGTAGAGTGCAGCTGCCCTTGCTTGCGTCTTATAGACCTCCAGAGCAGGACTCACTGGCCTAAAGGTTGAAGAGTTGGAAACCTTTGAGATGGCACCCGACAACTGGGAAAGTTTCATGTGGGATTTTGCCTTTTGCGGACCCCATGACAAATTTTCATGAATTGTAACGCCCAGGTACTGGAAGGTCGTAACCCTTTCCAGATATACATCGCCCAATGATGGATTTGCGCGAGTGGACCCTGGCGGGTTAAAAATCATGAATTGTGTCTTGTCGGCGTTAATCTCTAGGCCTCTGTTCCAACAAAAGTCCCCAAACCCCTCCATTATCCTCTGAATCCCCATAGGAGATTTGGAGAGTAGGAGGGTGTCGTCTGCGAACATAATCGCCGGCACCCTTCTACCAGCCAGCCTTGGTGCGTCATTGTCAGGGTCGCCGTCCAGATGTGTGATTACCCCGTTGACATACAGGCAGAACAGGGTCGGTGCTAAGACACAGTCCTGTCTCACCCCCCTGCCAACGGGGAACCTTGGTGACAGCGTCCCGTTCTTGCCACAGCAGACCTGGGCGTAAGTCCCCTCATGTAGTCTCATGAGTAGCTCTAAAATCTGATGCGGAAGGCCCAGATCCTGAAGGACAGCCCACAGTTTCCCCCTAGGAACTAGGTCAAACGCGGACCGGAGGTTTCCAAAGACCATGTAGAGGCTGCCACCCTCTACCTTTGCCGTCTTCCAGTACAGTAGGATCAGCCAGAAAATTTGGTACATAGTGGACGTATTCCTTCTGAATCCCGCCTGGAAGGGGCTCAGTACATTGTGTTCCTCCATCCACGTCAACAAATGATCCAAGACCAATCTCGCAAATATTTTTTGTTGGACGTCGATTAAGCTGATTGGCCTGTAATTGACTGGGAGCAGAGGTGACCCCTTCTTAAATATTGGGACTATCTCTGCCCCCAACCAAGTACTGGGAATTTCCATGCCTCTCGAGATGGCGTTAAATACTACATGGAAATAGGGGCCCCAGATTTCCGGTTGATGTATAAAAAGATCCCCCGGTAATTTATCAAGTCCCGGGGCCTTTCCCACTGAAAGTTTGCCTATTGCACTTATCACCTCCCCTAGGGTGAACTCCAGGGGCTCCTGCTGTTGTTCTGGGACTTGTACGTTGGGCAAGCTACACAGCGCAGCTTCCCCCCCCCCCCCCCCCATATAGACCTTTAAAATGGGCCTCCCATGCTGATGCCGCAATATTCGGTTCTATAGCAGACTTTGGTTCACCCGTGCCATGGTTAACAAGTGACCAGAATCTGCGCGCATCTTTTGTGTCCAGAGCTTGCTTTAAGTTCATCAACCTGTCCATATCCCATTCTTTTTTTGCATGCCCCATGACCTCTTTGTACTGCAATCTGCAATCTCGAATCACCAATTTACTGCGCCCTTCCTTAATAGCTGTAACAAGGTTGCACTTTGCTCTCCTGCATGTTGAGTTATACCAGGATGATGCAGGTACTCTGGGTCTTCTGGAGGGCGCCTGGGGGTAGAAAACTTCAGCCAGATTGTTGGCCAGATCTAAATGGATTGGGCTAAGTTCTCCATTGAAGTCCATAGGAGAATCTTGGGAGATTAAAGTTTCAACCTCCAGGAGTCGTGGTAAGACTATGTTATAGACCTTGGCTAAGTTTGCTACCGAACCTACCATTCTCCCCCACTTTACCCTACGCCTGTTGCTTGTTTTGGGTCAAACCAGTGCCCTCTACATCTCCCCCTGGGTTAGGTGGGTCTATTTCTTGTAACCCTGGATACACCAACTCCAGTTGTAACGCATTATGATCACTGTCGGCTCTCTCAACTACCCTAAAATCAGTGACCATCGACAACATCTGGGTTTCCACCATGATGTAATAGATTCGGGATTCTTACCCCTTCTTGTTGTAGGTGCACACTGACGGGCTGTCGGACGCTGAACGTCCGTTACAAGCCCTAAGGGAATTATTTAGCACAAGGGCAATGATCTGGATCGCCAGTGGGGACCAAACCTTTAGGCGTGGAGACTGACATGGGGAATCCCCCAGTAGTCGTCCTCTCCCATGAGAGCACCTTCGCTACTTCCAAAGAATGGCTCGTATTGGCAATTGACATCCCCTGCCACCAAAAGCCTAAAATCCCCTGGAAATGTGCTCAAAAATTGGGACAGGTCTTCAAAAGTGGATGACTCAAGGCCTAGCCGTACTGGCCGCGAGTAAACATTCACAACCGCCAGTCCATACCAGTTGGGCCATTTTAATACTAGACACTGCACATCGTCTGAATGGGTGGGCATATTTTCCACCACACAACCCAAATGAAGAGCAACCCATATGGCCAGTCTCCCAGACGGTCTTCCTTTCCCTCCCCACCTCGCAGGGACATGAAAAGTGGTAAATCCCACTCTTGAGTGTTCCTCTCTGGCCCAAGTCTCCTGGAACATACATAAATCCATCTGATCTACCAAGGCACCCCCAATGTAGCTTATTTGTTATTCCAGCCACGTTCCAGGATAGTATTTTAATTGATGTCAGTACCGTGACTACTTCAGTTACTGCAGCACTTCCTAATGTCTGGCCTTCAATTTGTGCCGCACAGTCAGGCGGAGCTTGATGCTGTAACACCATACTATCATGTGTGACACGCCCCTCTACTGTATTCGGTTCCCAGATCTAAACAATTGTAGACGCTCTGTCTAAACCCCCCTCTGACGACTCTACACTTTCAATATTTTTTTAGAGGTCCTAGTCTGAGATTTACCCACCCTCAGCTGCCCAGCCGCATGGAGTTAGTCCACCATTTCGAGGGAACTAAACCTGTTGTAGGTTACTGGGTAGTTTGGGGTGACTAGATCTCTGTGGCCGCCCATGTTCACCCTTCGGCCCCGCCCCTGAGTCATAGGTGACCAATCTAATACGCAATCTGGCCTTCGAGGTCAGGGGTAGAAGAAGGACAGGAGATAGGGTTGGATCCTTGAGCCTACGCTGTCATGCACCCAATTACAAATATGTTCTACTGTGTGCGGGTCTCTAAAGTTAACCAGGACGCAGTTGCCAGAGATGGTTTTTCTACTGCGTCCCACCCAAGCTACTCTACGTACCATCAGTACTTCGCTTTTAAGATAGTGTGGTAGGTGCCTATAATGATTGAGCCACTGGGTATGGACAGATCCCTCTCTGGTACTGTCACGGCTGGATCTGAGGTGGGTATGGTCAAGGTGACTGCCGGTACAGTCCCAGCACTAACTCCTGCAACTACAGCTGTCGTGTTGGCAGCTGTGGTCGGGGGCCTGGCAGTAGGAGAAGGAACAAGACTGAGGGCCCCAATAAGCGCAGGACCACTTTGGGCTATATCTGCTGACTGCATTTTTTTCTTTCTTTTTGCCCCATTCCCATTCCCAGCCATAGCCTGTTGTAGCTGAGAGAGCTGAAATTCCATACGAGCAAGCCTCTCATCTAAGATCAAGCACTCCCTTTAGTAAGAGCCCCAGTCTCTCCATTAGATATTGATCCTCCCCCTTGGCCTCCCCACCCACACTGCACCGGAATCGTGGGTCCTTTCGAAACTGGGGATAACAGGGATAAGTCAGTGTCCGAGGCAATCGAGTCATTCAGAGTAGGGCCACTCTTTGATTTCGGCGATATGACACTGGCAGTCCGGCCCTTCACAGTTCTGGCCTTCCTGTGACACGACACTTTGGTAGCAGCCCGCTTTCTCTTGTATTTTGCCCCTCTTAGATTACCCTTCGCTGGGTTTGCCAGTGATTTCGCAGGCGAGTTAAGCAAAGATAAAACCTCTGGGGACATTGTTGCCTCTGGAGTAGGGGAGCCTATAGTTGGGAGGCATATGGCCATCATTCTGAGGAGCATGTACTAAAGCAGGGACGCAGGTGGATTAGGCATGATTGTTGCGGACAGGCGTCCGAGCATTTGCTAAATGGCCCATAGAGGAACGTTTGGCCATAGCAAGGTCCTGAGACACTATGCTCCATGAGGATAATACCCTGGTCAATCACTGAGCTAGCTTAGTGATGAAATTGTCTAATGGGCCAGTAATCAACCCTCTGCAGGCCATTGTGTTGCTCCTTGTTCCCCGAGCAGGCATAATGATTGTGAAAAGGTCCCCGGCAGCGGTACTCACTGTGGCAGCTGTGGTACAGGTATGATGCCACAGGCGGATGAGGAATGGCCCGGTCCGATCTCCCCCGGTCTCGAACAGGCTCAAACGGGCCCGCCCTTGGCCCGGGCTTAGCCCGGGGCCGCCCGCGACACGCAGGGAGCCTCTTGTGTTTAAGCGCCTCCAGGCACCAAAGTAACAGGAAGTGGGCGGGGATGCCGCCGAGCGTCCTGGGACCTGTAGTACTCCTGGTCCCTGGGCGCGAGCTGGAAGCGGCAGTGAGGCGGCAGGAAAGTGCCCAGCATCTTAGTCCCTGCAGAAGCGGTCAGGAAATGGCCTGTTGCGCGGTTGTTTGCCCCCCGCTCCACCGATGGAGCCTCTTGTGTTTAAGCGCCTCCAGGCGACAAAGTAACAGGAAGTGGGCAGGGATGCCGCCGAGCGTCCTGGGACCTCTAGTACTCCTGGTCCCTGGCCATGAGCTGGAAGCGGCAGTGAGGCGGCAGGAAAGTGCCCAGCATCCTAGTCCCGGCAGCAGCGGTCAGGTAATGGCCTGTTGAGCGGTTGTTTGCTTATATTAATCTGAGCGTAGCTAGATCCCGCTCTGAGTGTGTCTGCAGCTCAATCCTTGCCAACATATGATACCATTTGAAATACTAGTGGTATTCCATCGATGTTGCTGTTGATCGGTCTCTTATGTTAGTCTCTTATTTTGGCGTTAGTCTGTCTGTATTTCTGGTATTGGTATGCAATTACTTACAGTAAATTGTACGTTACCCGGACTAGGTCCTGTCTTAAGGTGGCCTGCTGGTAACTAGTTCATAACCAAAAACAAATTTTAAATGCAATGATGTGTCGTTATTTTGGTCTAAGCTGCCCCATGATTTGAATCCCTATTTTTGTGGGGAAAAAAACAAACTTATTCAAAGCGTAAAGAGAGCACTGCCTTTTTATTACAATTTACAGCTGGTGTGGTCTGAGGCTAGAAGGCTGCTTTGAAGCTCGGTTCCCTGGGAGGAAATGGTTGCAGCCCTTAAGTCATTAATTAAGAACATGAAACTATAAAAGATACCGAAAAGCAACCGAGAGCAGTACTGAAAATTGCGAGCTCTGCAACAGCGGCCTGGTCAGGTTCTGGGCGGTGTTTTCTGCTTTTAATAAACCAACGTTGCCTGGAATTAGTAGTGCTCGTTGAAGCACAGATGGGGATTGTGGGGACTTCCTAGGGGCATTATTAGCACATTTGCCTCTAGAGCAGGATTGAGAGCATTTTAACAAGGCTGCCGGCAGATGTGTGCTCTGCTCTGCATGCGCGTTAGCTATACAGAACACCTCTGCTATTACTGTGGTCGAACCGGTGGAAAGGTCTCTGGTGAGGTCAAGGTAGCATTAGGTCAGAAGTGTTACATTAAGTGGCATGTGATGAATTAGATATGACAATTCAACTGGCTCTCTTTTGTTTTATAATTAAAGCGTTGCCCGAGGCAGAACTTACTAGGTGCAACTACTGTGGCAAATGCTGAGAGGCTCAGCGGAAAACACATTACAGCAAGTAAGTGGGCCTGGACATTCTGCCAGGTTGAGGTCAATTGGTTAAGAAAATATTAATACAGGGTTTATGTGCCAAAATAAATACACTGTTTCGGTGGTATAAATATGTTAAATGGCATCTTTTTGAGCTTTGTTTTCTTACGTGAGGGAAGGAATAGAGAAAGTTATTTGCCTTAAAAAAAAGCGGACTGCGTAGCAACGAATGCGTGCTCTGAATGGAAGGCTATTGTCTTTGCTTATTTTGAAGAAACCGCATTGTATGCTTAATGCGTATTTCCCTCAGACAGTCTTCTGGCAGATTTCACTACCACCTGTATGAAACAGTCAAGGACAAGATTTTAAGATCTGTCTCATTGACATAGCTCTGTGGTTACACTGAATAAGCAGCTACCTATGTTATATGACATCTCTTTATTAATGTAATAACTGAACTTTTACAATTGCTTTACTAACCTTCCTGCTTCCTCAAATTTGCTTGAAAATGCGCCATTTGTCCACTCTTTTTTCAACATTTTCTCGGGAGGGGGGGGGAGAACACCCCTCCATAGGTTGTTCCAGGTCGCTCGCTGCAGTGCAGTATGACAAAAATGTTACGCCACTCCACTTGCAAATGTCACCAGCCGCCACTGCCCCAAAGTAACCTGCCATTTTCTAATAGGGCGTCACAAGTCCAGGAAGACTAATATTACCTTGGGTATTGGAGAACCACAATGCACCAGATGGCGAAACAACAGCTGATAAAAGCTCCTTTCCATGACTATATCTAATGGAAAGGCTTTGGAATTGGAGCACGCCTGGAACTTTTGGATATACTTAGAAGAAGAAAAAAAGAGTGGTTCTTAGTTGGCCTAGGGCCAGCGAACATCAATCTTTGGCTAAATCAGCTTTACAGAAAAGCAAAGCGTGTGTGGAGGCAGCTCAAAAGCTCAGAGGTGAGGAAAAATGACCTACATAAAAGGTCTAAACACCCTGTTTATGGATAAAGTCACTGATAGGCAAGATCACAATTAAATAAAAGTCATACAAAAGAGAAGAGGCATTCTTCATCAAATGCAATACAGATATGCAGATATACTGGTTCAGTGTGTATTTGCTCAACTATTTTCTTTACAGAAAGCCCATCATTCATTATTTTCCTGCTCCACTGGTAGTCTAAACCAAAGTAAAATAACAGTCCACTAGTACATGCCCTCAAAGGTGCAATAAAAAACACATTGCCTTCTTGTAGGAAGTTAGTAAAGCATCTTTTAAGTCAGAGTATGGACACAAATATTCATCTCTAGGCAACGGAGCAATCAATTGCTACAAAACAATTTGTCTACAACTACGGGTATAATTAGAGGGTAGTTATAGCCTATTTTTTAACCAAAAAGTGACATTACCCAGCTCCTGTAATTTCCTAGAGTTGATGTGTTTCCGGTACATTTCCTTCATGGCAATGAATTATGCATGTGTATCTATGGTGGAATATGTATATGTAACTATGTTGGGACAAATATGCCTACGTTTTGTAGGGATAGGGGTTGAAAATATCTTCCTCAAAAAAATATACAAAAGGAACAGCAAACAGTGACATGTCAGTAGGAAACCAAGTGACATTACATACCTTGGCGTCCCAGTTTTTATTGAGATAATATATACAAGTAACACATCTTCCATCGCCATTTGGATTATCTACATGCCGAACGTATCCTGTTCCATTACCTGGATAACATGCCACCATTGCCTGAAAAATTTAAAGAAAATTAATATATACCAAGGGATTGGTTGTGTTAGTATATGTACTGCAAAAGCATATTCAACTCAATGGCTTAATGTATTTAGTTAATCCAATTTAAGGCTTCACGATTCTTGCTCAAAATGTGAGAACGATACCAGTGTGAACCGTTAATCTTACTTATACATTCTGGCATTTCACTTGTCTTTCATACAGGAAAGACAGCCTTAAAAAACAACTTCATATTTTCAATATCAAGGGTACACTTTGTGCACTACGATCCATTTAGTCAGGCTAGAAATACTAAAAATAAAATCTTCAACAGCACAAAGAAAAGAAAGATGGGTGATGAAATTATAGCTCTTTAATCTTTTAGCTCCAAAAAAAAAAAACAGACTCCTCATATTGTTTTCAGATCATCTGCAAACAAGCATAGTGTAACAGTTCTTACTTAAGACTAACAATCAACAAGCATTGGCATAGCCAATAGGTCTCGCCTTTGGGACCTTATAAGTGTTTAGCCATGCAACACTTGATGTTGTTGCACCAAGGATATTGTACTGAATAACTCAACACTTATAAGGTCCCAAAGGGGAGACCTATTGGCTATGCCGATGCTTCTTTTTTTTAAAGGACAAGCAGTGCTATCAGGCTCCGGCTGCCACTTAGTCCACTGCATCCCACGTAGACGTTGGAGCCATCTTTGAGACCGAGGGGTGGAGACAGAGGGGTGGAGACAGAGGGGTGGAGACAGGTAGGTGGGTGCTTGCATACGTCGGGGTGCTAGAGGGCCCTCATCCATGGGGGGTTGGGGGGGGGGGGGGTTAGAGTAGGGCCCAGCTTGTAAAGAACAGCATCACAACGTGCAAATAACTGGATGTAATGTAGGTGACATCATCGAAGGGTCTGAAAACGTATCTTTGTGCAAACAGAAATACAAGCTGGGTGCGTGTCTAGTCTCTAGTGTCTTCATCCAACGAACCCGGCACAAGCTCGCAGTATTTACTCTCAGTTATGACTCATGGACCACAGATGGCAAGAACAACCTTTCAGGGAAGCTTGGCATGGAACAGACGTCTCCCACTGCAGGTCAGCCTGGAGCACTAAAGGTTACAGGGGAAACTGTGAAGAATATCTAAGAAAGATTGTAGAATCCCACCAAACACATGGCCTTCGCTGAGATCACACAGCCATACAAACTTGAAGATGTGAGTTCCCATTATAACAACAAAACGCAGACCCCAAACACTACGTCAGTTCGCATGTGTGTAGTTAATTTTCTACAGCGTGCACACTAAAAAACAAATAAAAAAAATGGTTTGCTCATTCTTAGCAGAGCGCTGCCATGTAAAGAAATAACTGCGCGACTTTCAAAAACATTATTTAAACTTGGAACCTCAACACAGCCTCCACATCATGCCACGCAGAGGGGTGTTTGAATTTGGGCCAGAAATATTCCTACTCCATTGGAACTCTTTCAGGGGGATTTGTTCATGCATGCCGTATAATCACTCCTAAAACCATACTTAGGGTGTCTGGGGAGCGCCAGGCCACGCAGCCTTTTGTTTTCACCCTTCTGGGGACGGCCCTTCAATTCCTTTCAGCTAAATGCACTCACATATGAATATTTTAGTACAATTTAATGTTGCTGCCCCAACCCCAGAAGGAGCAGGGCAATAATCTGTGAACACAGCTCTCGTGGAGTTAAAAGTCAGGCTGATAATGCATCTGAAAGGGCCAAGAGAAAACAGGTCAATCAAGCACTCTCTAAATTGTTAGTATTTCAAAGGATAGTTATTATCATTCTCAAGTCCTGAAGTAAGACAGACAGATAATTCAATTAACAGTAATTCTTCACTTCTGTAAATGTAAAGTTCATTTGTAGATTTCAAAATATGGATCCAAGCCAGATGTTATACTTCAAATTCTTTATTTCATAAACATTAAAAGTTTCCAGCACACACCGCCGACACGTGTTTCGTCTTTTGAAGACTTTTTCAAGGCTGGAAGTATAAAGAGCTACAATAAATATTCACCAATATACACTAAATATATACACTTTCCCTAATTATATACATTTAAAATATAGTCTACCGCATATATTTACAAAGATTATTTCTTTCTAGAAAAACCACAAAAGCAAAGACAACTCATTACTCATATATTCACAATAATGTTCTTTATCAATGAATGATAAGCATGTAATTCAAGGACAATTTATTGTCACATGTTAAAGCCCCAAGTCCTAGCAACATTAGTAGTATATATAGTTAATTCCTCCAAAGAATTGTAACACAAGAATCACCCTCAATATAATTGTCACCCATGTACCAGTCTCAGTACCGGATGTAATTCGGCTCCCAGTCCCCCCAATCTATAATTCCAAGGCACAGAGATTAGAAAAAGACATACCAATAGATATTATTATGGGATGTTCTATTAAGACGAATCTTGTCTCGCAGCAAAAGTGTAGGGGGAATCTATGGTCACACAATTACTAGGAATCCTACAAAATAAGATAATACATTTGCAAACTGTATCCAAAGGGGCAATTTGTGGCAAAGTTTCAAATATTAAAAAACATACCGAATAAAGTAGGCCGGGAGGACGCGATCCTAATAATCAAGGTCACCTCACCCGTATTTCTATATATTACATAGAGTGTAGTCCAAGGTCAAAAGCAATAGTTGTGATAGTTGTCCTAAAAGTCGGGGCAAAGAATATAGTAAGCCCCACAATAATATGGCGAAAAGTCAGAACTAGAGGTGCTTGGCATTCGCTTCCATGGAATAGATATGATTAGGCCTGACCCAAGAGGTGGAGACAATACACTGGCATTACGTAAACTCGAATCTAAGTGGCTAATCAAGCTCCGTGCAGTAGATCGAGGACTCAATATTGATAGGGAACTACATGTTTTCCTTAAAGATTAATGAGATTGCTTGTGTTTCAGTGGTTTCACTCTTGTAATGTCTTGATCCCCGCAATGTTTTAGTGGGTTGATTATAAACATATTTCCAACTATAAGGCACCTCATTATGAATTTGATTGCTGATGTGATCTTATATGCATATTTGTTTTAGGTATTTCAATGATTATGACAGATATAACAATACCCTTGTACTTTGACATGACTGTTTTCGTACTGTAATGTGCTCCTTATGACATTTGTCCAAATAATTCACAATAGGGTATAAGGGGTTAATATACATTTTTTCTCAAGCAGGAATTATTGCTTAAATCTTATGCATAAGAAAATATGTGTCTATATTTTCTTCCAAGAGATAGTTGTTCCTCATGATTAGTATATTTTAACTATTGGAAAATGATCAGGGGGGTTATCTCTCCCTTCCCTAGATATCCCCTACAAGATGGCGGCCATTATCGAGTTAAATGCTTTTGGCTTGGTTCTTTATACACGCAAGCAGTCATAACGTTAATATGCGACGCCACGCATTTGCTTTTAACAGAAGTCACAAGCGGGAATAATATTAGCATTCGATATACTATGGGATGATCTAGGGAAACGCCATAATGATTTATTTATTTTTTTAACTTTATTTTTGTGCAGGCACGAAAAGAATACAGGTGTGGCGAACCCACACCAGCACATCAAACTTACATAGAGTACTTATTCCACAGCCGTTGTGCCCACAACCCTGGGGCCGGGCGGCAACACCTTTTTCTTCCAGTAGCGTGCAATTATTTCCAATGTTACGCGCTCCACATGGAGCCCCACAATCCTGCTTTTGTCGTTTTCTCCCACAACTCCCCCCCCGCCCCCCACAACTCCCCACAAAACTAGTAGCACGCCCCACTCAAGGGGTGACAGTCAGCCCCCAGTCCATCAATCCATGTGTCACTGGTCCATCTGTTACATGTGTGCATAGTGTACTGGTGTTCTTCCCCCACCCCATGCCACGATATAGCCTCTCACATGTACGGAGTCTCCGAATGATGCACTGTCTCTGCCGTGCACGGGCACTCGTCATTATCAGGTAGCCACCCACTCCCACCTCCTCCGTCTACCCCTCTATGTGACGCCTCCTATTTGCCCCACTTCCAGGCCATGGTATTGTCTCCATTTACTCCATATCCTTCGGAATTTTTTTTGGACAGCCTCTAGCTTTGTAGGACACTCGTTCCGCTGCCATATAGAGGTCCAGACCTCTCCTCCATTCCTCTATCTCTGGCCGTTCCGCCACCCCCCAATATTTCGCAATGTCCCTCTTCGCTACCACTAGTGCCAACACCAGGAAAATGATATGTGGGCGTGGCAGGTCTACTTCAGTCACCATTCCTAGTAGCGCCAGTTTCGGGTCTAGTGTTAGCTCTATTCCCAGCACCTCCCCCAATTCCGCGAAGATGTGAGACCAATACATTTGAATCTCGTCACAGGACCATATAGTGTGGTAAAAATCTCCCTGCTCAGCATTGCACCGAAGGCATGTTGCGTCTGCTATCCTACCCATCTTGTGGAGACGCCTTCGATCAAAGTATGTCCTGTGTAGCACATTTAATTGGATCAGCCTCAGCCTTGACTTAATGGCCACTTCTCGGGGGTGCATCAGTATCAGCTCCCAGTCTAAGTCCTCTAGTTGCCCTACTTCCGCCTCCCATATACCTCTGAGTTTCGCCAAATTTCCCAACATATTGTTAGTGAGGGTTTTATACGTGAGAGACACTGCCTGGTGTACCATCTGCTCCTGTAGGAGTCTCCCTTCTAGAGGTGAATATTCCGGTATGTCCTGTAGTGATATCTGCTGCGCATTCCATGCATGTACAAGCTGTAGGTGTTTGTAACGTTGTGCGTGGTGTAATCCAAACTCTGCCTGCAGCATCGCGAATGTCTTCAGCTCACCTTTACTAATCACATCCCCAATAGTAGAGATCCCTATGTCATCCCATCTTTGGAAGCCTTTCAGTTTTTGGAGTTCCGTGAACCATTTGCAGTGCCATAGTGGTGTCTGACGTGTTGGCCTCCCTCCCCACCCCGTGGATCTCGTGGCTCGGGTCCATGCTCTAATCGTAATCACAGTAGCGGGCAAGAGCGTTCTCCCTGCCTTACCCCCATACAGATAGTGAAGTACATTGTGTGCAGACAATTTATGCCTTTCTAATGCATATGTCGGGTGGTCCGCTGGTGCGTGTAACCAGGCATTAATGGGGGTCAGATGTTCCGCCCAATAGTACGCCTCCAAGTTTGGTAACGAAATCCCTCCACTATATTGATGTCGTTGGAGTGTCTGGAGTGCAATGCGTGGTTGTTTGCCTAGCCATAGAAATGACCGCAGGTCTGCGTGGATTCTGGCGATAGTGTTAGTCGGGAGCGGATAGTACTCATTTTGAAGTGCGTAGAGGAATTTGGGTAAGGTAATCATCTTATACATCGCTGCCCTTCCCAGTAAGGTGAGCGGCAACTGTCTCCATCTCGTCATGTCTTCCACTGCCTCTTTCATTATTCGTTCCACATTTCTCTGGAACGAGAGCTTCTTGTCCAGAGTGACATAGATCCCAAGGTACTGGAACCCCTCCGAGGTGGTGAGCAGACGGTCCGGCAACGCTACTCCCTGTACTGCTCCCCGTGGCGTATATAAGACTGATTTATGCCAGTTGATGGTATGGCCTGCCATCGCCCCAAAGCCCTCTAACTCCCTGAACAATTTCCCTACGGAGACCTCGGGGTTCGTAATATACAACAGTACATCGTCGGCATATAATGAAACCTTTTCCTGAGTATCCCCTGACTCATCATACGTGAAGCCATGGATCTCTGGGTTCTGTCGAATTTTGGCCGCCAGTATTTCTATGGTGAGAGTAAAGAGCAGAGGGGACAGCGGGCAACCTTGTCTCGTGCCCCGCTCCACACGGAATTCGCGCGATAGGCACCCATTCACACGTACCCGCGCCTTCGGTGCCGCGTATAGCAGCCCTATCCATTTTTGAAAGTGTGGACCAAAGCCAAACCGCCGCAACACTGCCATGAGAAAAGGCCAATGTACCGCATTGAACGCTTTTTCAGCGTCCAAGGACAGGAACCAGTGCGGCTCCGTCCTATCTTGTATTTCTTGAAGCCAGTTGTGTGTCCGTCGGAGGTTAAGCTTCGTCGCTCTATCCGGCAAGAATCCGGATTGGTCTGTGTGTATAAGGTCTGGAACAACTGTCCGTAGGCGCGCCGCTAGAATTGTGGCCAGTACTTTCACCTCCATATTCAGGAGGGATATGGGGCGGTACGAGGCACAATCCCCTTCCGGCTTGCCCTGTTTGTGTATTGGCACTATGGTCGCTAATGCTAGATCGCGTGGGAGTCTCCCTAGCTCGTAGGCTTCAACATATAGAGCCAACAGGTGAGGCATCAATAGGTCGGCCGTCTTTTTAAAGAATTCTGCTGGGAACCCATTGGGTCCTGGTGTCTTCCCCGTTTTCAATTTATTGATGGCTGTGGAGATCTCCTCCAGAGTGATTCCCGCCTCCAGCGGGGTGCTGAGTTCTTCATCTAATACTGGGATATCCAGATTTTCCATATATTGTAGGGCCTCGTCTACGGACCCGAGGTCTCTGCCTCTATAGAAGTTCTCATAGTGAAGCGCGAAGGCCTCCGCTATGCCCCTGTCGGTATTCTCTAGGCCTCCCTCATCCTTCCTGATTCTTTCCACCCACCTCGCGGCTCGTTCTTTCCTGCTAAGCCATGCCAGGAGCTTGCCTGACTTGTCGCCTACATCGTATAGGCGGTGTAACGTTGCTAGGGCTTGCGTCTTTGCCTCATTAGAGACCAATTCCCTATACTCCCTTTGTTTGTCATGCAACTGCCGTAATATACCTTCCCCTTGGTCTACAAGGTAGTGCCTTTCTAGAGTCAGGATTTCAAGTTCTAACGCTGTTGCCTCCCTGTGCTGTTTGCTTCGCTCGTCTCTCAGTCTCCCTCTAAGTCTATCTCTCAACACCGGCTTCATGGCCTCCCAAAAGATGGTGTTAGAGTCCACAGAACCCTTGTTCTCCGCTATGTATACTTTTATGTCTGCCCTCAGACCCCGTACTATCTCAGGGGTTTGAAGATCCCAGGCTGCCAAGCGCCATTCCGTCTCACGCCTTTCTGTATTTTTCCCTAATATCGCATATAGGGGCGAGTGATCTGATATTCCCCTTGCCTTGTACGTGAGCTCATCTCCCTCCGACAGGTACTGCCTGGCAACAAAAATGTAGTCTAGCCTGGAGAAGGTTTTATGGGCCCCTGAGTAAAAGGAGAACGTCTCTTGCATCGGGTGTCGCCAACGCCACGCGTCAGTGAGTCCCATGTCTGCCACGTATTTCGCAAGGGCTGTTTGCGTCCCCCCTCTGCGTGTTGCTCCCGAACGATCTAATTCTTCCGACATGACGTCATTGAAGTCCCCCCCCAATATTTGCATCGTGTCCGCAGTTTCCAGTAGGATGGACGCTACCTCTCTGAGCGTGCGTGGTTGAAGTTTAGGCGGGGCATATACTGAGATAACTGTAATGCGTGTTCTGTTCCACGAACCCTGTACTCCCACATATGTACCCTGTGGATCGCTCCATGTGCGTGTGACGGTAAAGGGGTGCGTATTGTTAATTAGTATCGCGGCTCCCATGGCGCCCGACGTGTAGCCCGCGTGATTCAAGACTTTGTACCTCCCCCTCGCTATGAATGTACATTTCCCCGCCCGAAGGTGAGTTCCTTGCAGGAGGATGAGGTCCGGGGCGGTCCTCTTTATGTACGAATTCACCAATCCCCTCTTTATTTTGGACCCCAGACCATTAACATTCCAAGTCAAAATGGAGATCCCCTTGTATGTTCTTTCTGTGGTTGTTAGTGTACCTGCCATACTGTGTAGGTCTTCTGGAGGTCAGTAGGAGACCATAGCGGCTGTGTGTGACAACGTTGACTCTCATTCTTCTGACTGTATCTCATCGTGCCTTCCCATGTCCAACTCCCCCCCCCAACTCCCCCAACTTGTTGAAACTCCCCTGTGCCCTCTAGAGCCCCCCACCCCACCTCCCTCTCCCTCCAGACTCGTCCCCATCAAGGTTCAAGCTGTCAGTAGAAGTCGGTCTGTCACCCCCCCACTCCCTCCCTCTATATAATTATGACCCGCAAGAGCCGCCTATATTGTCCTGTGGTGTATCCCCCCCGTCGGGCTTGTACCCCCGACAAGGGTATGCACCACTCCTGGGCTCGTGTCAAGACTGTGAAAGAACTGTTACAGCTAACAAGTAAATTATACCTGAAAAAACAAAAAGGGTTTAACGATTGAAAAAGAAACAACAACTAAAAGGGTGTTGGCCACTTGCGTGTCGTGTCCGTGTCCCGGCCGACAATCAAATCACCCACTTCCTCCAGGTTCACGAGTGTGAGTCTTGTGTAGTCGGTACTGTGCTGCAGTTTTTGTCGGATACGTCCTGTTCCAACTGCCGGATCACTGTTTCCAGTGGGTGTAAGGAGCGCCGGTCACTGTCTGACACCTCGTCCTCCACATCCGAGTCCCTGAGGTGTTCCCCTTCTCCTTCCGAACATGCCTGGTCCCGTGACGCCTCCTGTGGCGTGCGTGCCGTTCTCGACGTCCCCGGTGATTCGGATCTACCCCTCCTAGATCCCGCCGGTGTGCGTGAACGGTATGGGGTTCCTGTGTATCTCGAGTACAGTCTCCTGGATCTCCTCCTCTGCTGTTTTGGCGAGCCCCACCGCACCTTTTCCTGTGCTGCCCTCACCAGCTCCTCTCTCCCAGCCGTTTCCCTGCCATTGAGGATCGGTCTCTCCTCCAGCCATTGCCATGCATCCTCCGGATGACTGAAGAAGTGTGCCTTATCCTTGTAGATGACCTTGAGTTTTGCCGGGAAGAGCAACATATACGTAATGTTCAATGATCTCAACTTGATTTTCACCGAGTCAAATGAGCGCCGCTGCTTCTGGACCTCCTGACTATAGTCCGGAAAAATCATTATGTTGGTGTTCTCCACCCGGATTTCGCCCATCTTCCTCGCTTCCCGCAATATTAAGTCTCTGTCAGCGAAGTTCAGGAAGCGCGCGATTACTGGCCTGGGTCGTGCGCCCTCCGGGGGTTTCGCAAGGAGTGCCCTGTGTGCTCTTTCGATCACAAAGCAGGAGGAAAAACGGGCTCCTGGGAAGGTGTCCGTGAGCCACTTGTGCAAGAATGATGTCATATCGTTCCCCTCGATTCCCTCTCTAAATCCTACGAATCGGAGGTTGTTTCGTCTTGCCCTGTTTTCGGCGTCATCCACCTTCCAGAGTAGCTGTCTGTGTGACGCCTGAAGCTCCGCCATTTCTCTTCGAAGTGTCGTTATCGAATCCTCCGCCTCTCCGATGCGTGTTTCCGTCACAGTCACTCTGGCGGAGAGGTTCTTGAAATCTTGGCGCAGGAGTGTGACCTCCGCGCCCACTTCCCCAATCTTGCCTTCCAATGCTGATCGGGATTCCTGTATGTCCGATCTCGACGCCTGGATTGCTGCAAGCAACCTGTCCGTGTCAGTGGCCCCCTCAGCTGCCGTGCCTGTGCTGTCTTTGGGTGGCCGTGGCGCCGCGAAGAGATCCAGAGTGCCTTGTTTGGGATGCTTGGGTGCGGGGTCCCTCTTCCCCATCCTCACTGATTCAGTGGTGTGCCCAGCGATGGAGGATGCGGGCAGATTGGTTTTGGCTGTCTCCTCGTAGTGTGTCCAACAGGAATCTAGTATATCCAGGCACTGCCTGCCGTATGTCAGCTCCCCAGTATCAATCCGTTACGGAGCAGCCCCACCGTTAGTACCTCTATATGACCGACCAGGATGGTGCACTGGTTTGGCGCTCCTTTTCCTCCCGGTCTAACTGGTAGAGGATAGACCAGCTGTGCGTCTCCTAGTGACCATCTGCGCTGCCTGTCCCACCACGCCTCGGTGCTGCTCTGTGCGGTGTGCGGCGTCGCCCCTCAATTGTAGCTGTGGGGGGCCCCACTCAATGTAGTGGCACGTCTAGCGAGATTTCTATGGGTGCCCCCGTCTGCTCCGTCGCTGGTTGCAGTCTCAGCCTACCACCAGGCCCTTTGCCCTTGCTGTGCTCAGGGTATCTCCTCCCCGGCGCACCAACCTTGCGTTCTGCCACTCCCGCGCCCTCACAGGGCTTCCCCTCTCAGTGCCAGCTGTCTGATTAATACTGCGGCCCCGGCGTGGTCAGAGGGCGTCACTTTCGAGTTTGAGTGGCGTTCGCCGGTGTTGCCTGTGGGCTCACCCCCGTGTGTTGACGGTGAGAGCGTGAGGAGTGGGGTCGGGGGGGGGGTACCTGCCACACTGCCGGATTCCGTGGACACGGCTGCGTAGGGCCTCCTGGCCTCGCACAGCTCACTCACCGAGGGTGTCGGAGGTCGCGGCCGCCATGTTGGTAAAGGCAGGCTACCTCCGTGGTCTCGGCGTCCGCGTCTCCCCCTCTCTGGCCGTACCCTGCGTACCTCTTCTGGGCCTTAGCTGTAGCCGGTGTGGGCAGGGAGACCCTGCCTCTCGCCGTGGGCACCGCAGGGCTCTTCTCCGGTCGTCAGTCGGAGGGAGCGGCCGCCATGTTGTGTAGGTGTTCCTCGCGTCACGGTGGCACCGGCTGCTCCCGGTCAACTCAGCTCGTGGCCCGGCGACTCTCTCTGGCCCAGGTGAAGACGCTGTCCAACAGGGCACCTCCGACTCCGGCCCCTCTGCCGTCCGCTCTCCTGCGGCCTTCGCTTCACCGGAGCGCCTCCGCTATGCTTCGATTCTTCGCCCGGCGGGCGGTCTTGAGGGCACCAGGGCTTGTATGGCACCCCGGGCTCGTCAGGTGTCAGCGCCCGTTTGCGCCTCTCTACTCACAGGCAATCTCCTGTGCCCAGTGGGATGTGCTGCTCTGTCCCGGACCATTCACCGCGCCGCCATCTTGTCCGGCCGTTACACCTTCACCATGGGCGCCGTGTCAAGGTCGGCGGAACTCACTCTGGAGGCTTCGATTTCGGACTGCGGCTCGCTCGTCCCTCTCCAGGCGTCCCCGGACAGCCCGTGGGTGAGTTTTGGCTAGTGGTGATATGTAGTCTGTCGGATATGTAGACGTCGGCCGGGAGCTCCCGGGAGACACGTCTAGTCCTGCATGCTGCTGGCCACGCCCATCCGAAACGCCATAATGATTGACTATTGGGGTGGATAGAGTATATACGACTTATCTTTCGTAAGTCAATTCTCATTAATTTGCACATCGTAATATCACCCTTACACCTATTTTCATGGTAGAACTACTCATTGCCATCTAGTCAACAGTTGTCAGTTCTTGAGAAGAGATCTAATGGATCAGCTTCATGATATCTTCCCCGTTACAAGATGGCCGCTATGCACGCTTTGAACGCCATCATTGGTAACTTGCACATGAGGGCCATTATTCCGCTGACGCGTTAAGTCACGCCCAAAGACTGTTCAAAAGATAGCGCCGGAATTTCATCCCGGTAGCTGCCAGCAGTGGAGGTTCCCCTTGGACGGCGGTTTGCATGAGGTAAGATCCAGTACACGGTAGAGGGCAATAATGGATGTAGGAGTCAGTTAACTCTCCAACCTCCTTGCTTCTCTATGTTAGGATACCCTCTTGTGCTTAGTAATTTTGGGTCTACTTAGCGTATGTGTTCTTCGACGTGGAGACATATTCCTCCCTTGTTACTTTATGAAAACTTAAACTCCACTCGCTCTCTTTATGACCAATCCTTGCACTAGTAACTTGATTCCATCTTTATTTACAGATTTAAAACTTTTATTTTCAATTCATTTCTTCAAAGACTTATCATGGTCCATGAACAGACCGTAGAATAACGAACAAACCTCCACGCAGCAAGACTTCTTAATTGACCAACTGAGTTTCCATACTACAGGATAGAGTCGTGTCATGCATGTATTCGTCAGGTCTTGACATTACGCTTTATAATTATTCTAGACCAAGCTATATAATTTACTGTAAACTTCCTTACAGTCTGGGATATTCTTAATGGGACAAATGTTCCTTATTATTTGAGTGAGAAATAGGAGCAACTAGGCACTGCTGAGCGAGTATGTTTAACTCCTACATTAATAGGTGTCTTTGTTGTTACACCACCCCAATTGATTTAGTTGGAATGGCCTAGATTTGATTTGTGTGGGCTGTTCTCTTGTTCAAAGCCATTAAACTCCCGCATCTTTCCATTTGACCGACATGTATGGTCAATATTTTTGTTAGGTTGTATATTTTGGCTCCTCAATAATATTGTCTTGTTATGACTTTTCGCCATATTTTTGTGGGGCTTACTATATTCTTTGCCCCAACTTTTAGGACAACTATCACAACTATTGCTTTTGACCTTGGACTACACTCTATGTAATATATAGAAATACGGGTGAGGTGACCTTGATTATTAGGATCGCGTCCTCCCGGCCTACTTTATTCGGTATGTTTTTTAATATTTGAAACTTTGCCACAAATTGCCCCTTTGGATACAGTTTGCAAATGTATTATCTTATTTTGTAGGATTCCTAGTAATTGTGTGACCATCGATTCCCCCTACACTTTTGCTGCGAGACAAGATTCGTCTTAATAGAACATCCAATAATAATATCTATTGGTATGTCTTTTTCTATTCTCTGTGCCTTGGAATTATAGATTGGGGGGACTGGGAGCCGAATTACATCCGGTACTGAGACTGGTACATGGGTGACAATTATATTGAGGGTGATTCTTGTGTTACAATTCTTTGGAGGAATTAACTATATATACTACTAATGTTGCTAGGACTTGGGGCTTTAACATGTGACAATACATTGTCCTTGAATTACATGCTTATCATTCATTGATAAAGAACATTATTGTGAATATGTGAATATATGAGTAATGAGTTGCCTTTGCTTTTGTGGTTTTTCTAGAAAGAAATAATCTTTGTAAATATATGCTGTAGACTATATTTGAAATGTATATAATTAGGGAAAGTGTATATATTTAGTGTATATTGGTGAATATTTATTGTAGCTCTTTATACTTCCAGCCTTGAAAAAGTCTCTAAAAGACGAAACACGTGTCGGCGGTGTGTGCTGGAAAACTTTTAATGTTTATGAAATAAAGAATTTGAAGTGTAACATCTGGCTTGGATCCATATTTTGAAATCTACAATCTACAAATGAACTTTACATTTACAGAAGTGGAGAATTACTGTTAATTGAATTATCTGTCCTACTTACTTCAGGACTTGAGAATGATAATAACTATCCTTTGAAATACTAACAATTTAGAGAGTGCTTGATTGACCGATTTTCTCTTGGTTCTTGATATTAGCAAACTTTCTTTGCTATTTTTTGACACCCCGGGTGGTGGGTGTACAACAGGACAACAGTGCACCTCGCAGAATCATACTCATACAATTGTATGAATGACATTACACGTAGAATTTTTCAAGTGAGAGTTGTATTGACATAATGTGCGGGCGTTTTCCCTTTTAGAGAAACACTACCACCAAATCCCTATAAGCAATATTGTTAAGTGAGTCCTTGCACTTTTGTGATACTTTCTCTGTTAACGTGTAGCTGGCAGGTACGTCCCTCTAGCATCTATTAATTCAGTCACTGTCCATTAATATGGCCATGTTCGAAGATGATCGTGATAAAATGTTTAATGAGATATTTCAAAATCAAGGGATCCAAAATAAACCAAAGGCTACAATAGAAGAAAAACCACAAAATATAAAACAACTATTTCTGAAATTGGAACGCCTACGTAAGGCGGAACTTTCTTGTTGGTGGGATTTGACCACCCTCAAAAAATACATAGAGATTAAGCAGATCCCTAGAGGGTTGAGGGTTATTATTTTTCCCACCTTCGAAGACTTGGATCCAGACCTGTTAGGAGAATGGGAGAATTTAATTGCTGGCTCCTCGTTTGGAACGATGGACATTCTAATCCGCCATGCGGAACGGAAAAGAGAGAAACTTCTAAAAGAAATAGAGAAAATAGAAGGAGAAATAAATTCTCTGAATCTGGGTGATGTTGCTGAAAAAAACTATAAAATACTTAAAGATGTCCTCAGCTCTCACCAGAACTATATAAGGGACAAAAAGATAAGAAAGCTTAAATGGGACGAACTGGACTATAAAAATGGAAGAGTCTTCACGTTTGCTAAAAGATTTGATGAAACAAAACCCAGACCAGGGACTTCCGCACTTAATGAACCCAGAGTGGATAAGACAGTTTCTGTTAGTGAGTCAGAAGTATCAAGCATTAACAGTGAATTTACTGAAATCAGTGACAGGAGAAGTGACTCCTCTTTATTGGTAGGAACCCCCAAAAGCCCCATCCCAGGTTCATCTTTTTTAACAGAACTAGAACGATACCGGAAGGGTATACAGGCAGGCTTCAATCGCAAAACCCAGCCAGGAAAAGAACAAGGAGGGGGGCAGGAAGAACAGAGGGGGATCCAACTCAAAGAGTTACCAGGTCAGTCTCACGGCAACAGAGAAAGTAATAGCACTGGACAGTACTTATAATGCTTTGACTTTATGTAATAACGCTTTGACTTTGTGTTCTAATGCAGTCAATTGTGATATTGAAACAAACTTTCAAGATATCAATAATGATGTATCTGTGATTAACCTGTCACGAACGGAATTAGGGGCCAGTGAAGTAAGTCTACTCAGAAAAGGATTGAGTTTTTGTCCTATGAAGCTGACTTTATCCTTGTACACATTGATCTTTACAAATTTGTAAGAAAACTTAAGCTTAAAAAGTTCTTTGACTTAAATAAAAAACCTAAAGAAATCTTTGTTTATAATGTGTGTGAAAGTGGTAGAAGTATCCAAGACATTATGGAAGTGCAAATGCTTCTTGAGATGGATGAAGAATTGAAAGAGACACCTACAATTAATAGTGTCATGTCAGACCTAGGGATTGAAAGCAATATCTATACAGACAGTGGCCTTAGAACCAAATCCACATTCTCACCGACTACCTCTTCAGATACACTTATAGACTGCTTCTATAAGACGGTCATTGATGGGTTATACAAACTTGAAGAAAAGATTTCTGGTCAACCTCTGGGAAAGAGGGATAATCTGAATGCTAGTGAGAGAAATGCACTTAAACAGCTTAAAACTAGAGAAAATTTGATAATAAAGGAAGCTGATAAAGGTGGGAATATAGTCATGCTTAACAGTGAGGACTATATTGGAGAAATCAATCGCCAACTATGTGATACTAATTCATACATCAAACTTGTATCCAACCCTATGAATTCCACAACAGCGAACCTTGACAAAATCCTTAAATATTGGTACAGTGCAGGATTATTATCGGATCTTGAATTAAGATATCTAACTGTTCCCAATCCCAAGGCGGCTTACATTTATGTATTGCCTAAAATACATAAGTGTATTACTTCCCCTCCTGGAAGACCTATTATTTCTGGAATTGGAGGACCCATAGAGAAAATCTCGGAGTATATTGATATTACTTACAACCCATTGTACGAAATATTCCGTCATTTTTGGAAGACACGAAAGATCTTCTCTGTAAATTAGAAGATCTTGAATGGATACCAACATTTAGATTGGTAACATTAGATGTATGCGCTTTGTATACGAGCATACCATTGGAAAAGGGAATGGCCGCCCTCATTTATTTTTTATCGAAGAGGGATGCTACACTCTATGACCACACCACCATGATTATTGAATTGACCAATTTGCTCTCAATAATAATGTTTTCAAACATTTGGATGACTGGTACCAGCAACACTCTGGTGTTGCCATGGGAGCTAAATTCTCCCCCTCTTTCGCCAACATCTACATGGGCTTCTTTGAAGGACATCATATCTGGAAGAAAGGCCCCCCAACTTTGACAGAACATATTGTCTATTGGGGTCGATTTATCGATGATGTGTTTATGATTTGGGGGGGAGGAGATGACTTACTTAATGAGTTCTTGATTTACTTAAATGATAATGATTACAATCTTACCTTTACCTTTGAATCTAGTAACAGTAGTATTTCCTTTTTGGATGTCACTCTATTCATATCTGATAACAAAATTGAATCTAAATTGTATAGAAAAGTACGTCCTGTAACTCCGTTCTCCATGCCAGTAGTGCACACCCTGCCTCACAAATTGGAGCGATTCCGTATGGAGAAATGACTAGACTGCGGCATAATTGCAGCACAGAGGATAATTTTGTAGCAGAGATTGAGATCATGAAAAAGAGGTTTCTGACCAGAGGCTATGATAACTGTTTATTGGATACTGCACATAAAAAAATACAGAAAGTACCTAGAGAGTCCACTTTAAAAAGAAAACAGAAAGGTTCTAAACAGCATGGTAATAACAAGCCTGTCCTTATAACCCAATATAGTGCCAACAGCACCCACATTTTTAATGCCATCAAAAAACATTGGCATTTACTTCAACTGGACAAAGATCTGGAAACCTATATTGGAAAAAGACCACGTATCATATACAAGAAAGGCAGAACCCTAAGAAACTTACTTAGCCCTTCCATTATCAAGAACCCGATTCCAAGCAACCATGTGTTGGACGGAATCAAGAAATGGATGCCTATTAAACCGTGAGGCTTCTACAAGTGCACTCTGTGCAACATTTGCCAGTTTGCCATAGACAAAAAAAGGACCTTTTCTTACAATACTAAACAAATATACCACATTAAGCAGTTTATTAACTGCAACTCAAAGTTGGTGGTATATTGTATTGTTTGTCATTGTGGACTGATTTACGTGGGAAGCACTATCCGTCCACTAAAAGAGAGACTACAGGAACATGTCAGAGCCATTCGCAATAATAACGCTAGATATCCATTGGCAGCGCATTACAACAAGGAACACTCAGAACTAGAGGTGCTTGGAATTCGCTTCCATGGAATAGATATGATTAGGCCTGACCCAAGAGGTGGAGACAATACACTGGCATTACGTAAACTCAAATCTAAGTGGCTAATCAAGCTCCGTGCAGTAGATCGAGGACTCAATATTGATAGGGAACTACATGTTTTCCTTAAAGATTAATGAGATTGCTTGTGTTTCAGGGGTTTCACTCTTGTAATGTCTTGATCCCCGCGATGTTTTAGTGGGTTGATTATAAACATATTTCCAACTTTAAGGCACCTCATTATGAATTTGATTGCGGATGTGATCTTATATGCATATTTGTTTTAGGTATTTCAATGATTATGACAGATATAACAATACCCTTATACTTTGACATGACTGTTTTCGTACTGTAATGTGCTCCTTATGACATTTGTCCAAATAATAATTCACAATAGGGTATATGGGGTTAATTTAAATTTTTTCTCTAGCAGGAATTATTGCTTAAATCTTATGCATAAGCAAATATGTGTCTATATTTTCTTCCAAGAGATAGTTGTTCCTCATGATTAGTATATTTTAACTATTGGAAAATGGTCAGGGGGGTTATCTCTCCCTTCCCTAGATATCCCCTACAAGATGGCGGCCATTATCGAGTCAAATGCTTTTGGCTTGGTTATTTATACACGCAAGCCGTCATAACGTTAATATGCGACGCCACGCATTTGCTTCTAACAGAAGTCACAAGCGGGAATAATATTAGCATTCGATATACTATGGGATGATCTAGGGAAACACCATAATGATTGACTATTGGGGTGGATAGAGGATATATGACTTATCTTTCGTAAGTCAATTATCATTAATTTGCACATCGTAATATCACCCTTACACCTATTTTCATGGTAGAACTACTCATTGCCATCTAGTCAACAGTTGTCAGTTCTTGAGAAGAGATCTAATGGATCAGCTTCATGATATCTTACCCGTTACAAGACGCCGCTATGCACGCTTGAACGCCATCATTGGTAACTTGCACATGAGGGCCATTATTCCGCTGCCGCGTTAAGCCACGCCCAAAGACTGTTCAAAAGATAGCGCGGGAATTACATCCCGGTAGCTGCCAGCAGTGGAGGTTCCCCTTGGACGGCGGTTTGCATGAGGTAAGATCCAGTACACGGTAGAGGGCAATAATGGATGTAGGAGTCAGTTACCTCTCCAACCTCCTTGCTTCTCTATGTTAGGATACCCTCTTGTGCTTAGTAACTTTGGGTCTACTTAGCGTATGTGATCTTCGACGTGGAGACATATTCCTCCCTTGTTACTTTATGAAAACTTAAACTCCACTCGCTCTCTTTATGACCAATCCTTGTACTAGTTACTTGATTCCATCTTTATTTACAGATTTAAAACTTAAAATTATTTTCAATTCATTTCTTCAGAGACTTATCATGGTCCGTGAACAGACCGTAGAATAACGAACAAACCTCCACGCAGCAAGACTTCTTAATTGACCAACTGAGTTTCCATACTACAGGATAGAGTCGTGTCATGCATGTATTCATCAGGTCTTGACATTACGCTTTATAATTATTCTAGACCAAGCTATATAATTTACTGTAAACTTCCTTACAGTCTGGGATATTCTTAATGGGACAAATGTTCCTTATTATTTGAGTGAGAAATAGGAGCAACTAGGCACTGCTGAGCGAGTATGTTTAACTCCTACATTAATAGGTGTATTTGTTGTTACACCACCCCAATTGATTTAGTTGGAATGGCCTAGATTTGATTTGTTTGGGCTGTTCTCTTGTTCAAAGCAATTAAACTCCTGCATCTTTCCATTTGACCGACATGTATGGTCAATATTTTTGTTAGGTTGTATATTTTGGCTCCTCAATAATATTGTCTTGTTATGACTTTTCGCCATATTATTGTGGGGCTTACTATATTCTTTGCGCCGACTTTTAGGACAACTATCACAACTATTGCTTTTGACCTTGGACTACACTCTATGTAATATATAGAAATACGGGTGAGGTGACCTTGATTATTAGGATCGCGTCCTCCCAGCCTACTTTATTCGGTATGTTTTTTAATATTTGAAACTTTGCCACAAATTGCCCCTTTGGATACAGTTTGCAAATGTATTATCTTATTTTGTAGGATTCCTAGTAATTGTGTGACCATCGATTCCCCCTACACTTTTGCTGCGAGACAAGATTCGTCTTAATAGAACATCCCATAATAATATCTATTGGTATGTCTTTTTCTATTCGCTGTGCCTTGGAATTATAGATTGGGGGGGGACTGGGAGCCGAATTACATCCAGTACTGAGACTGGTACATGGGTGACAATTATATTGAGGGTGATTCTTGTGTTACAATTCTTTGGAGGAATTAACTATATATACTACTAATGTTGCTAGGACTTGGGGCTTTAACATGTGACAATAAATTGTCCTTGAATTACATGCTTATCATTCATTGATAAAGAACATTATTATGAATATGTGAATATATGAGTAATGAGTTGCCTTTGCGGTTTTTCTAGAAAGAAATAATCTTTGTAAATATATGCTGTAGACTATATTTGAAATGTATATAATTAGGGAAAGTGTATATATTTAGTGTATATTGGTGAATATTTATTGTAGCTCTTTATACTTCCAGCCTTGAAAGTCTTCAAAAGACGAAACACGTGTCGGCGGTGTGTGCTGGAAAACTTTTAATGTTTATGAAATAAAGAATTTGAAGTATAACATCTGGCTTGGATCCATATTTTGAAATCTACAAATGAACTTTACATTTACAGAAGTGAAGAATTACTGTTAATTGAATTATCTGTCTTACTTACTTCAGGACTTGAGAATGATAATAACTATCCTTTGAAATACTAACAATTTAGAGAGTGCTTGATTGACCTGTTTTCTCTTGGTTCTTGATATTAGCAAACATTCTTTGCTATTTTTTTGACACCCCGGGTGGTGGGTGTACAACAGGACAACAGTGCACCTCGCAGAATCATACTCATACAATTGTATGAATGACATTACACATAGAATTTTTCAAGTGAGAGTTGTATTGACATAATGTGCAGGCGTTTTCCCTTTTAGAGAAACACTACCACCAAATCCCTATATGCAATATTGATAATGCATCTGAAAGGGGTTGTCAGTCAGCGGCCTTTTCGCAAGTCGCAGACAGGAAGGCCTGTGAGCCCAACTCCAGCTGCACTCCGAGTGTTCGTCTGCTGAGGTTTTCAGCGCCGCTATCTTTCAATGGAAATATTTCAAAAACGTTTTCCCAAGTCCGGGATGCGCCCCACAGCGGCTCCCGTCTGTAGCTACCTGCCAACCTCGAGAATAAGGCGCCGGACTGGGAATGAAATGCACCAATAACAGGTCTGCGATGCAAAAGGAACCTGGGGTTGGGGTGAGAACGGAAATAATCAGAAGCAAACTATTTTAGGGTTTCTCTTAGGTGTTACAACCACACAAATAGGTGGCACAATGTAATATTTCAATTGAAATCACCACAATTCATAAATGTTTTTAAAATATATTCTTTTGATTTTATGGGCTCAGGTGGCATTTAGTATTTACAAGCCTTATTTTACTGTCCCGAACAACACGGCATAACCTGTTCAAAGTTTGGAAACATGGTAAAAATTTGAGTTTGAGAGCTGCATTCATTTTCATTTTAGCGAATGGCCCTTCTTTTAATCCTACTGGGCAAGGGGGAGGTTTAATGCATTCTGTTTAGCCTCGAGAGGGACTACAAAGAAACTTTAAGAGCGCACTGGTCGGGGTCATGGTACGTGTTATGTTATGACTCATTAACTAGCATCGCACCACCTCTCCCGGGGGTGATCCGCAGGGTCAAAAGTCACAGAAAACAAAGTCTGACACCGAGCCAAGATTGAAATTGTTTTGAGGTGCTGGCTAAACCACTAGAATAAAAAAAAAAAACGGCACGGAGACCAGTCGACAAAAACACGGGCTACGGCTTTATTAACCAAGCACGCGAGTGGTGCGTGCGCGCCACAGCAAGACATCTGTTTTGCATTATTGCGCACGCATCTGTACACGATAATTCAAAACAGATGTGGCACGTGCGGGTAACCGCAAGCAATATGCCGTGGGCAGAGCAAAGGCGGGACATGCACCCGCCTTTGCCCAATCGCGTGCTGTCTTTCTTAGAAAGACACACACAAAGGTGAATAGCCTCTGAACGAAAACAAACCACACGCATGAGTGTGTGGTGAGCTTTCCAAAGCCCTTTTACTGTTTACATTAAGTCTCGCCAGAGCAGCGTATGCGTGCTGCTACAGGCTCGACCTAAACACAGGCAATGGTAGTTAAGAGACTAAACATCCCAAAATAGAAAATGTGGACCTTTGAAAACAAAGATCAGTTTGTCTGACAGTTTTGTTCAGAAAGCAATGACTTTTTTACACCACCAAAAAAGTACAAGAGCTACGAATGTAACCTTCAAGTTACAAGAACCATAGATTAAGACTATCTAATGGAGGAAAATCATCTTTTACTTGGAAAAGGAGAGAATACCATGACAAACTAAAATCCTCACTGGAATAGTAAACGATGGAGGGAAGCATTCCATCCCAGCAGATGGACACCATAACAAAGTGAGATTAACTTTCCTACCATGAAGAATAATACAATAGTCTGTCCAGACCTCAAAGTCTAGATCAGTATGTTATGCAATGTGCTGCTATTTTAGAACAACTTAATTTATACAAAATATTTTTCCACAGACTCCATTGCCTTTCCAAAGGCTTGTAATGCAATTGTACAGGGATTTTCAAAGTCAATACCGAAGTGCCGTTGGTACCCATATTTGTTGTTGCAATGCAACAAGGATAGGCAAAGTAAGACTGATTGGCTTGGCAAAGATAGTTTACAGAATTCATGCAAACTCGTTACTAATTAATTGCAATGTTGTTTCTGAAGGACAAAATTACAGGTATCTATGTGTGACCAGGTCTTAAATTAATGGGTTTCAAAGTGTGTTCTGTTAACTTCTGTTTGTTAATGTATTAAATTAATAATAGACTAGACCAGGTATGTATATCAATTTGAAAAAAAATCTATGGGAATAGTTTTGTGAGTGCATCTGTACGTTTGCCAGCTGTGAAGAAATCCCTAAATAAATACAGGTTCATTATGTAATGTATTTGCATGTGCTGAACCCTGAAGTTTGTTGCCAAAGACATGCCTGCACCAGGCTATTCAACTACTCAGAGAACCGCAAAGTAAGGGCGTACCGGAATGTTTGTAAAAAGTCAATGAGTCATGAGCATTATGTAACCAGTTTATATTGCTTTCAGAGTAGGTTATGTATACTGTATAATATTAAGTTGCAGCATGTAAGAGGAACAAGCTATTTCAAAGAGATTGGCCATCACAGATCAGAAGAGCTCAATATTCAACCTAGCAAAATGTACACATAAGGTAATGGACCATTAGTTGTGGGGCCTGCTCAACTCTCTCAGGGTAACAGAGCAGCCCAAGGCCTACTCAAGAGAGATAGTGTGGGCTAGTGATCACCATTAGCTGACACGCAATAACACTCCATAAATGATTGTCCAGTGTTTGCTTTTTCTTTATAAAAAGGAAAAGTAGGCGTGGCTTGGACGGCCAGCATGGCGGACGCAGCCTAGGTGAGCTCCGTCCCCGCCTGCTAAATATCCGCCGATTTATCCTGTGCATCCCAGCTCCCAGGGACCCCGAGGGTCCAATCCGGACCGGAGACCAGCGAGCTGCCGTCGGTGACTTTTGGGCCGGCAGCGAGCCCAGAGGACTGGGCAATACAAATCCGAAGCGGTGCAGCCTGGGAGGTCTGCGGCAGCCGGGGAGCTTGAGTTTGGCGATCCCGGCTGCGGCGGCCCGGAGGGTGATCGCCCGACCAGCAGTGGCGGAGGTCCGGCTGTCCCGGAGCGACCAGGGGGTCCCCCGGCTCCCGGCCGGGGGGTGCAGACAGCCCTGAGAGGGGAGCGGAGCGGAGCGGAGCGGAGGGACCTGGCCCGCGGGTCGAAACAGAACAGCACAGCACCGGAGCGGCGTCGCAGGTAGGAGACAGCCCTGCCGGGAGCCCCCGGGCTGGACTTCGCTGGGTGACGATATAAAGCGGAGAGGGCAGCGGGCTGGGAGCCCTGCCGGTCCGTTGGTGAACAGGACAGTCGGGCGGGGCCTACACAGGCGGCCGCAGCCGGGGACCTCGATTTTCGGGTACCCCGCCCGACACCCGAGCAGTAGCAGGGGGCCCTGGCCTTGGCGGACACGGGCGGAGGTTAGTGCGGCCGCATCTCCTGCACCTGGGGGCCCCCTTGGAGAGTGTGGCGAGTGACAAGAGAGACGTCTCCTGTATACAGGTGCCCGTGGGGAGGATCGTGGGCGAGACAGTGGACAGCGTGCCCGGTTGGGGCTTGAGGCGCCATAGAGACCGGAGGCAGTGGTGTGGAGCCCTGGAGAGGGGACAGAGATGGCCAGGGTCAGCTGAGTCTGCGGGGGGCGCCGCATTCAGCATTCCGGCGGTCGGTTCGGGCCGCAGTGGGCCCCCTGACTGGGTGTGCATACAACGCCCGGAGGATCTGCGGAGTGGGACAGCCGTCGACGCAGTTCGGCAGCCATGACACACGGAGCAGGGTGCGGTGGGGGAGGCCCCAAGCAAGGCCCGATGGACAAGTTTGCCGGGCCGGGGGGAAACGCTGGAGCCCCCGGTGGATCCCAGGCGGCAGGGCCAGACAACGCTGCGCTGATGGCGGCCATCACTCAGTCCCGTGATGTGCTTGATGCGAAGATCGGGCGGTGGGGTCGGATGTTACTCTATTGCGGCAGGATCTGCGCAACGCGGTCTCCCGTATCACGGAGATCGAGACGCGCATCTCGGGGGCAGAGGATGATATAGTGACCCTTAAACGTAAAGTGGCTAATCTGGAATCCGTCCAGAAAGGATTGGCGCACCGGGTGGAGGATGCAGAAGGGCGCGCCCGGCGCAACAACCTCCGCTTTGTTGGACTACCCGAGGGCTGTGAGAAGGGAGATATGGAGGGCTTCCGGACGCGGTGGCTGGAGAGCTGGATGTCGCCGGACACTCTCTCGCTGCTTTATAATTGAACGAGCACACAGGGCCCTGATGCAAAAACCGCCAGAGGGAGCGCGACCGCGGCCTGTAATCGCCAAGCTCCTAAATTATCATGACAGGGACGTGATCCTAAAGCAGGCCAGAGCGAAAGAACCACTGCGGTACGAGAATCACACGGTCATGGTCTTCCCGGACTACACCCGCATGGTAAAACAGCAGCGCCAGTCATTTGCGGCAGCCAAGGCCCGGCTGCGGGACCTGAAACTACAGTATGCCCTGCTATATCCGGCCAGGTTGAGAGTGGTGTTTCGATTCCGCACGCATTTCTTCGACTCTCCAGAGGAGGTGTTTCAGTGGACAGATGAAATCAGACCGGCAAAGGATCACACATCACAGCGGAGAGACGCCGACTCCCGACACGACGAGGCACAGACGGAACTCCCTCGGGAAGGGCGGCGCAAAGGGCAATTGGAGATCCAGATCTAGGCAGCGGTCGGCGTCAGATGTGGCCTCCGAGACAGTGTTGGGGGCGACCGAGAGGCAGAAAAAGGGCACGTGAATTGAACTGAGAGACATTTAGTAAACTTACTCTTTCAGCCCTCTGCTTCATTGAGACCCCGTCGAGGGGCATATCGGGGGGCCTCATCAATCTGGGGAAGAGTGTACAACGTTGATGCATTAATGAAGGTTCCGGGATACGCCTGGGGGGTGACTGGGACTGGGGGGGATTCTAGTGGTGGGGGAGGGGTCCTTCTGGGTAGGTGGGTGGGTGGGTGGGTGGAGGTTCTAGAGCAGTTGTATAGGGGGATGGGGATCCATTGGTGGAGAGGGTCGTCGACTCCGCGTTTGGGGTGGAGGCCCTGCGTCACCGCGACAGGTACTACATTGTTTCTTGAGGTATGGGGTTGGGGGGAAGGTTCCGGGGAGCAGTTTGTTGTTGTTTTGGGGGGGGGGGGGGTAGCATGGTCTGGCCAATGTTCTAGTGGGGGTTGAGAACACGCACGGCGGGCGGGAGCAGGACTCTTTGGATGCGAAGGGTACTGGATGTCGAGCCCGGATGATGGGGCTGTAGAGCCCAGGGACACACTCCGTGTCCTTAGTTGGAATGTGAGGGGCGTGCTGGACAAGATCAAGCGGGGGGCAGCGTTGAAGCAGGCCAAGAGAGTGGGGGCGGATATTGTACTGCTGCAAGAAACACACCTCTTGGGGTCTAAAACACTGTCTTCAGAGGTTTGGCTATACACAGGTCTTCCACGCTGGATTTAGCAGAGGTTCCAGAGGGGTGGCCATTCTGATACATCGAAGGGTCCCATATGTCCACTCCACACACTGGCTTGACACACAGGGTCGCTACATCTTTGTTCGGGGCACACTAGGGGGGGGGGGGGGGGGGAACAGGTGGTAATTGGTAGTGTATACGCTCCGCCTCCTCTGCAGTGGTCCCTAGTAGAAAAGATTTTGGCGGTGTGGGCAGAGATCCCAAATGGGCTGGCGGTCATTGGTGGAGATTGGAACGATGTGTTAGACCACACAAGTGATAGGTACAGGCCGGGAGGGAGTAGAGAGGCGACAGGACACACCAAATTGCACGATATGATTAGAAATCTTGGATGGGTGGACACGTGGAGACTGATGCATGGGGCGCGGCGGGAGTACACATTCCTCTCATCGGTCCACAAGTCGTTTTCCAGGCTAGACTATATATTTGTTCCCCTGGCAGCCCAGAATAGGGTGGAGGCCGCGGATATTTTGCCGCGTGGGCTGTCGGATCACTCCCCTACGACTGTCACTATAGGCTTGAATCAACGGCGACAGCCGTTTCGCTGGCGTCTCTCGGTCTGGCACTTGCAGTTAGGGGACTATCAAGCACATATGAGAAGGGCAATAGCGCACTATCTAGCAGACAATATAGGGACAGTGGCGACCAGGGGGACACTTTGGGAGGCGATGAAGCCCACGCTACGGGGCGTGGACATTGCCTGGTGCGCGGCGGCTAAGAGAAGGCGTCGGGAGACCCTGACTCAGGCTGAGCTAGATATCAGGGAATTGGAGCGACGTAGTGGACTGGATGGGGAGGATTGACAGGTGGGGCAGTTACTACTTGCGCAGCAGTCCTATGCCTCATTATTAATGGACGAGGCACGACAGATGTGGCTAGCTACCCGCAGCAGAGTGTACCAGTGGGAAGATAAATCAGGAAGGATGCTTCATAGACTATGTCAGGGACAGTTCCATGCTCAGACTCTCCTGAGGATTCTAGATTACTCAGGCTCCTTGATGACAGACCCCAAGCTGATTGCAGAGGGCTTTGCGGCATACTATGCTGATCTATACTCTCCGCATGAAAGCATAGACGCGGACTTGGTCGCCAAATTTATAGACTACTTGCCGCCAAAAGCGATCACAGATGAAACCCGCGAACGCCTAGACAGGCCCCTGACAGAGGATGAATTGGGGGTTGCTCTTGGGGAACTGAACACTGGGAAGGCTCCTGGCCCCAATGGCTTCCCCAGCGAATTCTTTAAGAAGTTTCATCTGCAACTGGGAGCCCATTACAAGGCAGTGGTAGAGGAGGCTAGGGAATAGGGTAGTCTACCCCCGGACTGGAGGCATGCCGAGGTGGTGGTGTTTCACAAACCGGGTCGACCCCCTGAGCAGTACGCATCATACCGCCCGATTTCTTTACTGAATGTGGAGGCCAAGGTTTTGGCCAAAGCGCTGGCTAATAGATTGCTACCGTATATTTCTGACCTTGTCCACCCCGATCAGGCTGGGTTCATGCCACGGCGGGCGACTCGGCACATCAGGAGAGCCCATGTCGCGGTTGCGGCGGTTCGGTCCTCTGGGACACAGGCAGCGCTATTCTTGGCTGATATGGACAGGGCGTTCGACTCCCTCAGTTGGACGTACCTGTTCTCGCTCTTGCCGCGCCTGAACCTGGGGCCTGTGTTTGTGTCTTATGTGAAGTTACTATATACCGAGCTGACGGCTTCAGTTAGAGTGGCGGGGGCGGTGTCATCAAAATTTGCCAGAGGGGCACCAGACAGGGCTGCCCCCTCTCTCCATACTTATTTGCCCTAGCCATGGAGCCCCTGGCGGCCTGGGTCCGGATCGATGCGCAGTTGCGGGGGCTTGAGTGGTCGCGGGAAGTGTCAGACCGCATCGCATTATACGCGGATGACGTCGTGTTTTTTTTTACGGATCTTAACAGATCAGGGCCCCGCCTGCTGCGTATATTGCAAATCTTTGGCGAAACCTCGGGCCTCTACATGAATCCCCGCAAATCTACGCTCTGGGTACTAGGGAGTGGCCCGACGCTGGGTGGCTGGTCGTCGGAATTGCAGGAAGCAGCAGGAGGTCTTCAATACCTGGGAGTGTTTTTGACAGAGATGCCGGCAGTCGCGTGGGAGCGCAATGTAGCGCCGGTCTGGGAACGGACCCAAGCGGACATTAAGGTATGGTCCCGGATGCCGCTGACCATCTATGGCAGATCGGCCATTTTTAAAATGGTGGCCCTACCCAGACTGCTGTATCAGCTACAAAATCGCCAATACCCGATCCAGCCCTCTTGGTTTAAACGGGTGGACTCCGCCCTTGGGCAATTCCTCTGGGCATGAGGATCGATTAGGGTGGCGTTGCGCAAGTGCTTCCGATCAACATATTGTGGGGGACTGGCGACCTCGGATGTTCTTTCCTACTACCAGGCGTCCCATTTATTAGTGTTAAATGATTGGTGGTATGGGGAGAGGAGCGACCCGGCATATGCACTAGAGAGGCTACTGATGGAACCACGCACGCTCCACACATGGCTGTACGAGACGAGGGGGCGCACGACCCTGCCGCCAGCGACACAAGTGGTCTTTGATGTCTGGAAACGAGCATTGCGGCGGATGGGGTGGTGGCAGACCCTAACTGAGGAAACCCCCCTATGGGGCAACGGCCGCTTACCAGGTTTGGCGGCCCTCTCCGGTTTTTCAGGTTGGGACGCAATCGGTATCTCCCAGTTGGGGAAGGTTATGTCAGGAACAACGCTTAAGTCATTCCAGGAGCTCAGCACAGAGTTTCACATGCCCCGCACACAGTTCTTCAGGTATTTACAGTTGCGCCAAGCCCTAGCCCCAGATCTGGAGGGCTTGACGTCCCTTCCTGAGTTTAGCCCACTAGAGGCCAGAGTCTTTATGGGAAATATAGACACAAAGAAAATCTCACGCATTTACCAGTCCCTGATCATACACTGCTCCCCAGACCTGCAGACACTTAGGGAAACCTGGGAGGCTGAGGTGGGGCCGCTGGAGGAGGAGGACTGGAATGAGGCGATGGGGGGTTCCAGAGGGGCGGCCATATCGGTCCGTCTTCGTTTGATACAATTCAAATACTTTCACAGGGTGTACTATACCAGACAGAGGCTTTGGAGGGCGGGCCTGATTGGTTCCCTGGACTGTACTAGGTGTGGACAAGAGGAGGACACCTTCTTCCATACAGTGTGGAGCTGCGAGCGGTTGAGTGGATTCTGGAATGGCGTCTGGAATGGGTTGGACGAGGCGCTGGGTTGGGTGCTCCCGCGCACACCGCGGTTGGGGCTGTTGCATGTACTAGAAGGGGTGGAAGGCAACATATATAAGAGACACCTGCTCTTGCTAGGTCTCACTGTGGCCAAGAGAGACATTGCAAGGGCCTGGAAGAACGCGCAGGCCCCATCGCTCGTAGCATGGAAGAGGGGCCTGGATTTCTGTATGGGGATGGAGAAACCCATATTCCTGGCTCGGGGCTGCCCCAACAAGCACTTCAAGATTTGGAAAAGATGGGCCGACTATAGGGGTATTTGGTTGGAGCCACCAGTGGATCCAGACCCTGATCTTGAGGCTTGAGTCTGCTCTGATTTGGACTGTGTGTGTGTGTGTAGGACAGGACAGGTTGAGTACCGGGGGGGGGGGGGGGATCCGGGTGGGATGGAGTCTGGGAGGGTTGGGGGTGGGGGGATAGGAGTTGGGAAGTGGAAAGTTGAGTTATGTACATTGATCCCGATGTATTGATTATGCACATAATGATGGATTGCGTTATGGTTTATGTATGCTGGTGTCCTGCAGATACCTCTGGGGTACAGGGGTCTGCGACTTTTTTATGTGATCTATCAATAAAAATTGTGTTTATAAAAAAAAAAAAAAAGGAAAAGTACATTTATTACACAAACACTACTCAATACTATGCACTAATTTACAAGTATACATTAGGCTGGTGGAAATACCTATGATGATACTGCATAATCACATCTGATCCCCTAAAGTGTCATATGTAGTATGTAGACGCATTCATCAATCTTGAGTAAATGTACTTATTAATGTTCATAAAACATTCATTTATCAGTACTCCCCGTCAACATTATTTCAATATAGCATTTACACATGAACTTCACATGTGTGTGCTTTTTTTATACTTTCAACCACTGAAAATACAATTATCAAAAAGTCACTAGAGGGCACCACATTTTAATCATACATGTAACAGACTTGGCCCCTAGAGGACACTGAACAACATGTACTTTTTATTAGACACCGTCACGCCACAATAACTGCATCTCTAGACTTAGCCCAGAGAGGGCGCTGCACTCCCAACTGTAGAGCACAAGCTCCAGCCTCTAGAGTGCTCAAACCGAATGGAAAATCCCGAGTTAGGTCCGTTTGGATCAGTACTTTCCAAAATGTCTGAGTCTTGGGGGGTGGGGGGGGAATGGTGGGCGGGGGAAACGGAAGAGTTGGGGAGGGGGCTGGGAGCAGGAAGGAGGCAGAGTGGAAGAAGGGGTGGGTGGGCGGAGCTGTACTCCGGCACCACCTTTGCACTCTTTTTGTATGGTTGGTGGTTGCCCGCCATCCAGGGCCCATCACAAGCTACAGAAATGAGGTTTGACTATTTCAAGACCTGCAGGACATTATAGGGCACTCCCTCGGGAGCATGCATATTATGTTAGCGGCTCAAGCTGCTCTTTGTTGGGTGAAGGGTAGCCAGTTAACGGATTTTCAGGGGCTCTAGGATTTGATGGCATGGGAGCACTTGTCTGCTAGAAGTTTTCCAGAGCTATGTCAGCACCGGATTGACAGGAAGCGGACGGACCCCAGAAACCTTGCCCTGGAGGCAGACTGCTGGGTCAGCACCAGGGTCCACAAGGGGTATGTGGAAGACTCAGACAAGGGTAAAACCAAAGGAGTTCCAGAAAGGGCCCCAATCTAGTTCCCAAGGGAAAGGTTCCCAGGCCCCCAGTGGAAAGGATGAGGGAGAAGATGTAGCCTTGCGGTCAGAGCGGTCGACCTCGAAGCTAGGGAACCGTGTTTGAGTCTCGCAATGACACTCAACATCCTGTGATTCTGGGCAAATCACGTAATCTTCCTGTGCCTAACAAAAATGAATATGTCAGTCTGTAAGGAAACTGGTGCTCATGTAAAGCGCTGTGATACCCGATGTCTCAGGTCTCGTTCGCGCTATATAAAACTCTTAAAAAAAAAAAAAAAACACAACAATGTGTTGCTACAGGGAAGCCTACAGAGAGGGGTCTCTGCAACTATTTTGCTTGTAAACAGGTGGGTCACTTCCTTGAGAATCCTAAATGTCCCATGTTTACAACTGCACCCGCTGGTACAGTGTCCCGTGTGTTGGCAAGTGTATGGTTGGGGGAGGAGTTAGACCCACAGAAAGGGTGGGAGCCAGCTGAGTTGACACTGGTCTCTCTAGGGTACAGTGAGATGGTCCAGAGGACCCACCTGCCCACACAAACTAAGAAATACGGGGAGATGGTGACCATAAATGGCCATAGGGTGGAAGCTCAGAGGAACCGGAGCCAGTGTGACAGCTGTCAGTTGTCGGCTGGTGTCTGAAAAGCAGGTGATCCTCAACATACTTCACCCAGTAGTTGCAGCTGACAACTGAGTACCTCTGCAAAATGGCACAGGTTCCCTTGGAGGAAGGGGGGTCCTCAGGTACCTTAAGGGTGGTTGTAAGGCCAGCTATGCCTGTTGACTGTCTGCTAGGCAACAACCTGGAAAGTTCACTTTGGGAGAAAGTGGAACACAGGTCTCATCTGGAGATGTTGAGTGTGCCTGAGTGTATGACTACGTGGTCAATGGCAGTCGGTAAGGGTGAACAAGAGGATCTGGAGCCCGAAAGAGTGGCCCAGGTACCGGGCAGAAAGAGAAGAGGCAGGGTGCCGGAAAACGGGCCACTGAAGTTCCCACGGTGCAGGAGGAGGGAGACCTCGAGGGGGAGGCCCTGGTGCCTACAGGGGATTAAGTGTCCGAACTGGGGGACCTCCCGGAGCTGACCCATTGACAGCAGGAAGGTGGTCCAGGCAGGGAGGAATTCTGCAAGAAGCAGCAGGAATGCCCTTCTCTTGTTGGTTTGCGGCAGCAGGCTGCTGGTGACCAGTCGGACTCACACTGGATTTACTGGGAGAATGGTCTCCTGTACAGCGAGCCTAAGGTTGCTGAGCCTGGGTCAGCCCATGTGCTGGTGGTACCCAAGACATCAGAGCCTTCCTACTGGGCCTGGCTCATGATGTGTCGTTGGCAGGACATTTGAGATAGGACAAAACCTTTGAAAGGCTTGTCACCCACTTCTTTGGACGCCAAATGCGCAGACACTCTGATGCGCGTTGTAGGTCTTGCCAGGCAAGTGGTAAAAGTGGGAGGAAATGTAAGGTAGCCATGGGCAACAGGTTCCTTCTGGTCTTGGTGGACCATGCCACCCGGTACCCTGCGGCTATATTTCTCAGGACAAGATCAGCCCCTGTGGTAAGTCTGGCTTTAATGGGGATCTTTAACTGTGTGGGGTCCCCCCCAGAGAGGTGGTATCCGACTGGGGTACAAACTTCATATCTAAGTATATGGTGTCCTTATGGGTTGGTCATAAACATTGATATTTGGTCCAATGATTATATCAAGCCATGGATTAGGGGATTTTTTTTTTTGCGTTGGTCCAGGGGCTCCAGGATTTTTGGCACACACAGAACCCTTCTCAGGGGGGCTGCACTTTTTATTCCTCCCCTTGCTGCTCTCTCGCATCATGACTATTTTTTCCTCTCTGGCAATTACATCCAGAGAGTGAGGGAGATAAAGGTGCTCCCTAAGGACCCGTCCAACCACTCCCCAGGGGCAATGAACATGCAGATGGGCCCCATTTGCCCTCGTTCCGGTGGCATCTCTCGACGTGGCAACTGCAAAACCTGGATTATCGCAGACATCTGGCTATTAGCATGGATGAGTACTTTGCACTTAATGCAGACTCAATAAAATCCCCCCAGACACTATGGGAAGCACTGAACCCCACTATAAGTGGAGTCGATATTGGCTAGTGCACCAGTTAGCGTCAACGTAGAGCCCAAGACGCAGCTAATCTGGAGTCGGAGATCCTGGAATTATATAGACAGAGCCGCCAGCTATGCAGCGATTAGGTACACAGACAACTCAGCAGGGAGCAACAGATTTTGCTGGACGAGCCACAGATGGCCTGGAGGGCTTCTCAGTCGGATTTATCAATGGGGAGCTAGATCGATCTGACTGTTCCACAGGTGGGGCCAAGAAACTCATTAGTCCCTATCCTTCCCCCGTACTGTGCAGGGTTGCAGGTACCCTACTCACTGGTCCTAGTATGATAGCAAATGTCTTGTCTTCAAACTTGGAGGAGCCTATGTGGAGAGGGAGGTACTTTCGGAAACACAAAACAGAGACATTTGTATGAGCACTCGCACTCCCTTGTCTTAAAGAGCAGCTTCCCCAGTGAGTTTTTAAAGGTTTTCATGCCTAAATTCCAGACTTACCTCCTTGCGGCCATGCCATCTGCAGTAGAGGCTGGAGGGTCATGCTGACTGATTAGTGTCATGCTGAAATAGTAGTCCTTCCCAAACCGTAGCGCCCAACGGACGATCCTGCATCATATCGCCCTATTTCCCTGTTAAATCTTAAGTTAAATTCTTAGCCACGGTTCTGGCAAATAGATTACTCCCGTATATTTTCAATCATATCCATCCTGATCAGGCAGGGTTTATGACCTGTAGGGCCACCTGCTACAACATACGACACACATACAATGCACTGGCAATGGCACATAGGTTGGGAGAGCCAGCAAAGCTCATCCTTACAAATATAGACAAGGCTTTCAATTTAGTGAACTGGACGTATCAGTTTCCTCGTCCCCATCTTAATTTTGGGCCGTGGTTTCTGCCTTATGTCCGCCTCTTATAATACACAGCACTGACTGCTTCGGTAAGGGTAGCTGGGGCGAGATCGTACACCTTTTCCGATCAGCGAGGGACAAGACAGGGTTGTTCTCCCTGCCCGCTGCTGTTCGCCATTGTCATGGAACCCTTGGTAGTGTGGGTAAGAATGAATGCACAGGTTCGGAGATTTGAGTGGAAAGATGGACTATCTAATAGATTTGTTTTATATGTGGACGGCGTACTCTTTTTCATCACACAGCCAGATAAGACCGGACGCAGATTGTTGCGATACTGTGAATATTCAGGGAAACCTCTGGCCTTTTTAGGTCGAGCTAGACGTGCAAGCAATGCGAAGCATTGCTTGCTGTCTGCTCGAAACCTATTGCTGTCCGTTTCTGGGAATGTAGACACGAGATGGGCACGAGCGCAGATTTAAACTCGTGGGCGCACGGCGCCGTGCCCATCTCCTGCCTCATATTGCCGTGCGCAAACACACACACAGCCACACTCACGCATACGCACATAAACAGCAACACGCATACACAGGCACACACACACTGCATACACACACCCACCCCCCCCTTAAACAGACACACGCGCACACAGACAGACACACACACTCGAACACACACAGACAGACGTGCGTACACCCCCCCTCCCCCTCCACTCACCGGGCTCTTTCCGCATGTCCCTCGGCAGCCAGCATTCACCGTGCAGGGTTCCAGGACGTTCTCACGGCAGTTCCTTCCTGTTTCTTTGCAGGCCTCGCCCACGTCCCAACGAAGGCTGCCTGACTTCCGCTAGCACTCCGTGGCATCACGCTGAACTTGGCTTTCGGTTACGAAGCACACAATGCCGGACACGGGTGAGTGACGACAATGGTTCCCTACAGAGGTGTTTGGGTGCTGCTTGTTAGTAAAGTAGCGGCCATGTCAGGAAAGGACTTCAGAAATGAGCTTGTCTGAAGTTTCTGTTTAGTTGTTCCCCGAATGTCTTTGAATTGTGAGAGGAGACCATTTTGTTACATTATTTACGGGATGAAAGGGGGATGGATAGAGGGCCCTGGCTCCCTGCTCTTCGGTCTGTGGAGGCTGTGTGTCCAGTCATGTCGCGCTTTTTTAAGTGACCCTGGACTTGTGTGTGGGACGTCGCAAAAATACTTTATTGGAATGAAATGCCAGGCAAGCCTGGCACAGACCACGTGCACGGTTGTCTCGGTGGGGTGCGAGTGTGCGCGTGTGGGGGAGGGGGTCACACTGCTAGAGCCGTGTGGATTGCATCTGTGATTCTTGTCTGAGAGACACGGGTGATTGGACAGTGGGGCTTCGGGGGAGCGGCTGACCGTTGCTTTTATCTCTGTGGATGTGACTCGGGCAACTTCAGTGATTCTGCTCTGAGGCTTGGGTTCTCGGAAATGACGGGTACCGTACCGTGGAAGGGGGGCCTCATAGGCCAGCCTATCTTTCTTTCTTTTTTTTCTTTTGCATTTTGTTATATAGCGTGAATACGACCTGAAAGGATAAAGAGCGCTTTATATGAGCACCATTTACACTACACAAGGACACATTCATTTTTGGTGGGCACGGGGAGATTAAGTGATTTGCCCAGAATCACAGGATGTTGAGCCGACGCCGAGACTCGAACCCTGGCTCCCCAGTTCCATAGTTGTCAGCTCTGGCCGTTTGTAGAGGGGTGGTCGCAGGGGGTGCCCTCTATGATTGAACCCCGGCCTGCCTGTGTAGTGCCTGCCGCAGCAGCGGGAGCGAGTTCTTGGCGCTATCTCTCGCAGCTCACGGCCTACCCTTGTGGATTACTGTCTCACTGCTAATTAGTTTATTCAACAAGATGAAAGGAGAACAAAGTGAAAGGTCACCAGGACGTGTGAGCTGGGTAAACTCCGGGAGTTGAGGTGGGGAGACGGCCAGGGGTCGGCTGGAAAGAGGATGCAGGTTTTGTTCAAAGGTGCGAAGGAGGTGTGGAAATATCAGTTTGCGTCACCTCCACTCGCCTTTCCGTGTCGCTCCCTTCTCTCACCATTACTGCTTCCTCTATCGGTCTAGCTCGTAGAAATTACTTTTTCACATAGTGTGCTATACAAGTGTTTTCATTCCTTTCTTTGAATTCCATATGCATTTTTCCTTTTCCATCTCTTCATTGCACATTCTCTTATCTTATTCTATCCTGCATGCCCCTCTGTTCACTTCCTATTCCCTACTCAAATTATTGACTTTCAAAGACGGTTTTCTGACTGCCCAACGTTTCTCTGGTACTCCTTCCAGCTCTCTGTTCTTTTTTTCCCCCAACCCAGACCCTCTGCCTACTCTTCTCCTTTATCCGTCTTCTAAAAACGTCCAATCTCTGCTTAGCCATTTCTTTCACCCTTAGTCTCCACCTTATCCTATCCACTTTTCCCTCTATCTCCCTCCCTCTATCCATCTATTGCCCTGCCTCCATCTATTGCCCTGCCTCCATCTATTGCCCTGCCTCCATCTATTGCCCTGCCTCCATCTATTGCCCTGCCTCCATCTATTGCCCTGCCTCCATCTATTGCCCTGCCTCCATCTATTGCCCTGCCTCCATCTATTGCCCTGCCTCCATCTATTGCCCTGCCTCCATCTATTGCCCTGCCTCCATCTATTGCCCTGCCTCCATCTATTGCCCTGCCTCTATCGCACGCCCTCACTCTATCGCACGCCCTCACTCTATCGCACGCCCTCACTCTATCGCCTTCTATCTATCTATCGCATCGGCACTGCATCACTCAGCACCGGCACTGCATCACTCAGCACCGGCACTGCATCACTCAGCACCGGCACTGCATCACTCAGCACCGGCACTGCATCACTCAGCACCGGCACTGCATCACTCAGCACCGGCACTGCATCACTCAGCACCGGCACTGCATCACTCAGCACCGGCACTGCATCACTCAGCACCGGCACTGCATCACTCAGCACCGGCACTGCATCACTCAGCACCGGCACTGCATCACTCAGCACCGGCACTGCATCACTCAGCACCGGCACTGCATCACTCAGCACCGGCACTGCATCACTCAGCACCGGCACTGCATCACTCAGCACCGGCACTGCATCACTCAGCACCGGCACTGCATCACTCAGCACCGGCACTGCATCACTCAGCACCGGCACTGCATCACTCAGCACCGGCACTGCATCACTCAGCACCGGCACTGCATCACTCAGGGGCACAACATCATCACTATGCTCTACCACAGCATCACTGAACGCCACAGCATCACTCGTCGCCACCACATCACTCAGCGCCACCACATCATCAATCTGTGCAACCATTCAACAACAAGTAGTTCAAATATGTTCTCTCAATGTTTCAAGCTTTATTACAAATGTCACAAAAAGATGTTAATATTTCACTTCTGTACTTGGATTTTCGTCACAATAAAATACACTGAACATAATCTTCACAAAAGTTATTTACAAAAGTTTAAACTATTGCCATTATAAATTACAATAACTTTTATTTAAGTATTAAATATTAAAAAAAATTAAAAGCCATTGTTAGTTGTAATATCAATACATCTAAGTCATGTAAATACAACACATATTGCATTAAAAATGCTATAGGTGTCACATTTGCGAAAGTTAAAACTATCGTAATTGTAAATGACAAAGCTATTACTTTAGCTATTTTCAAAACCAATACAAAAATACAAAATTTGTCATTTACAATACCAATAGTTCAAACTTTCCTAATGCGAGACCTATTGCATTGCAAATGCTTATTTATAACACTTCTAAAACTATGCTTTATGCAATAGAGCCGGGTCCGCATCATGTTGATTGGGCGACCAATATATGGGTAGCCACGGATGGTTTTAAAAACTGTGGGGTAGATGTTTCCCCAATAGCTACAAAGGCATGGGATGTTAACATAAAACCACTTGTCGCTCAATTCAAGGAGGATATAAGTATGTGGACTGGACACCCAGTGTCCGTAAAATACCGCTCAGCTCTCTTTAAAATGGTATGTCTGCCCAGATTGTTTTATCAACTGCAAAATGTCCAATTTGAAATTCCACTGCAGTGGTTTTCTAAACTAAAATCTATCCTTACTAACTTCTTATGGGATGTAGGTACCCAGCAAGTAGCCTTAAGTAAATATTCATAGTCTACATACTGCAGGGGCATTGCCGCCGCACTTGCTGAATCTCATTATCGTGCGGCTCACCTCCAAATAGTAAATGAGTGGTGGTTAGATATCCATGGGGTTAATAGTAATTTAATATCCCGGTGTACTCTTATTTTCAATGATTCAAACGTGATTCAATTTAAACGAAATTCTTGTTTTGCCGCGGCGCCTGTCGCACTGTGTCTGTCAGTGCCTTTATATGAACAGAAAGTATATGTGTGGCAGGAATATATCCGCTCGTTTTCATGGAAACAATTTTGTTTCTTCACAACAGTAATCATGATTTAATAAACACTCAATGAAGTTCATGAATCGATTATCCTTTATTTCATATCAATCCTTCGATATTTTGATTCATTTAATTCAAAAATTTCCTTTATGATTCTTTGTGTTAACTACAATACCCAATGCATTTCGGGTCACTGAAAAACGACCTTCATCAGGGGTCTCTGAAAGGAATAACACAGGACCAGTTCAGTCACAAATCAGTTATACACACGTTTTTGCATATAGCATAGATGTTACATAAACAGAAATGCTTCTAAGTAGATAAACTGCAGTGCAAACATTATTATCCGATTAATACCAATATGAAAATGGATGTCAGTGTATTAGCAAAAAGTTCATGGAAATCAAGGCGAGTGCCAAACAATACATCTAATGGGATCGGGTGACGGAGTCCAAACGAAATCGAGTATATCGACTAAACTGTGGGAGGTGTACACTACCTAAGAATAAAACTTAAATGACGGGTGGAGATCAATCGCGTTCCTCATTGGGTCTAAACCCATGCAGCGGTCCTCAGAAAGACCATGAAGCGTAAACGAATTTACAGCGTTCGTTCTGCACTTACTTCTGTAGTGAACAGAGTCAGCGTGTAGCTCGGCGGTTCAAATCTGCTTCCGTATTCTCACACGGAGCTTGTTGGGATGGTAAACAGCAGCCAATGCGCTGCTGTTTTCAATGCGGTGACGCGTGTCACGTGATGTGAGTATTGTGGCTACACGCTGTCTCTGTTCACTACAGAAGTAAGTGCAGAACGAACGCTTTAAATTAATTTACGCTTCAATATTATTGAATTTTCCAAACCACAAATTCAGATTGGCATCAAAATCAAGCATAATATCATACTGTACATTCACATGCAGAGCGACAAGGATCGGCGAGTCAGGTTTCAGGTTTTAAAGTCTTTATTTCGATTTTTACATCATAAAAGACAATTAAAAAGATTAAAAAAAGGATACAGTTCTGAGTTTAAGAACATTATTACATAATACAAATCATCATTAAAATGGAATTAAACAATGTAATAGACCATTTTTACAAAAACCCATTAAGAATCAAAAATGCCTATAACTGTTTTGCTCTAATAACCCATGCCCAACCCAGGAATTTTGCAACACCTACAACCACCGCCTCGGAGGTGGTGGTACGTAGCGCCCACAGCGCCTCGGCACTCCCTCGTACTTTGAGGAGGAGGCAAATGGGCCTAATCCATTTGTTTCTCGGTGCATAATAGGCGGGGCAAGCAAATAGAAAATGACCAATACTCTCTTTATGGTCGATACACCTGGGGAAACGGTCATTCGAAAGGGCAGACCATTTCTTGGTAAAGGACCTTAGAGGCAGGGACCCGACTCGGAACTGATGGTACAGTTTTTTATCTAATGGCTTGGTTATAAGGTCCCAGTAGTTCTCAAAGGAGGGGTCTAGTTTGTGGGACAGGAATCTCCCAGTTAAAACTGGTAGCATCTGAGCTTATGACAGACTCCTGTCGAACACAGGCCCAGAAAGTGCTTTATAGTCTTTCTTAGAGGGAAAGGGAGTAGACTGCGGGGAGACCCACAGCTGATTGCAGCCCATGTCTTCTAAAATTGTTTTAACTTCCTGCAGCCAGGGTATGGTATTAGAACCCTGAAGCGATCTCACTTCCTCTAATTCCCTAGCAAAGAGGCTTAAATCTGAAGATGTCCAAATGTGTCTCCACAGGGCTACTAGGCGATATCGGGCCAGCTCGTTGATAGGTGCACAGCCCATATCCAAACAGTGGTTTTGTCAGAGTGGATTGGGGAAGTCCAACCAGCTTTCGCAGAAATTTATTTTGAGCCTTAACCAAAGTTGAAAGGCCCATGAACCCCCAAAGATCAGCCCCGTATAAGATTGCGGAGCTGATCTTAGCTTCATAAATTCTGAGGGCGGGCTTAACCCGTTTGGTTAGGGACCTTTTTTACTCCTGCAAAAGACAACCAGTAAGACGTGCAAATCTTAGGAAAAGTGTGTCAACCTGTGGTTTCCAGCTGAGGCGGTGATCCAAGGTTACTCCTAGATAGGTCATGACCTCTACTTGTTCCAGACTTACTCCGTTCATCCTCACTTGACTTTTAATTGAGCGACTTTTATTTAGGACCATGAATTTGGTCTTACTAACATTGATTTTCAAGTCGTTAGCCAAGCAGAACTCCTCAAATCTATTTAATGCAGTTTGCATGCCACTGCGCGTCTTTGAGAGGAGCAGGGTGTCATCTGCAAAGATGAGCATGGGGAACTTACTCCCACCCAGTGAGGGGGCATCAGTGGGGGTATCGGCAAAAAACTTCACTACTTGGTCGATGAACAGCAAAGAGCGTGGGTGCCAATACACACCCCTGGCGGACGCCTCGTGTTACGGGGAAGCAATCCGTCACCTGCCCTTGACCCCCCCACCCTAGCGAAGTTGCCCTCATATAATCTTACTACCAGGTCAAGCAATTCCATCGGCAGTCCCAGGTTTTTTAGGACAGCCCACAGTTTAGCCCTAGGCACGAGGTCGAAGGTCGACTGCAGATCAACAAAGGCGGCATAGATGGTTCCGCCGCCTAACAGCACCACCTTCCAGTATATCAGAGTGAATCTGAATACTTGGTCGATGGTGCTGGTGCCTGATCTGAAGCCGGCCTGCATGGGAGAAAGAATGCTTTGCATCTCCATCCAACCCTGGACCCTAGCAAGGACCATCCTAACGATGATTTTTTTGAAGAGAGTCTATTAAACTTATGGGGCGATAATTACCCAGGACCTATCGGTCCCCTTTCTTAAAGATGGGAAGGATTTCCGCCCCCTTCCAGGAAGCTGGAATCCGTGCCCCCTTTGAGATGGCATTCGCTACTGATGTTATATAAGGGACCCAGAGTTGGAGATTGATTTTAAATAAATCGGCCGGGATAGAATCCATCCCTGGCGCTTTCCCACGCTGGACCAAGCGAATTGCTAACTCAGTATCTAGGGGCGTAAACATTAACACTTGGTTATGAGTGTGGGGGGAACTTTTCCACGTGGCTTGTCCGGTACTGGAATCTAAGTCAGGATCCAAAAACTGGCTGGAATAGAATTCAACCCATGCTTCCACAGGCACATGGTTAGCAGGGATTTGTGAATCGGGGTTCCTACCCCACTTCACTAGTTCCCAAAATTTGACCTGATTGGAGGAACTGCAAGCCTCTAGGAGATCTAAACAATGGCGTTCATCCCACTCTTTTTTATACCTTAGACGTGCCTCTATGTCGCTGGTGATCCTAGATTTGACAGCTTTGATTAATTCGCTATGCGCGGTCCTGCAATTCTTGTTATACCATTTTTCTTGACAACCCTGTGCCCTCGCTTTGCCTCGTGTTAATGGGAGGGTTAAGAGGGCCTTAAGTTTGTCAAAGCACTGTTCGTGTAGGTCACAGATCCGATCTAAGGCTGCCACAGCAGGCGATACTTTCGAGATTTCACCCAGAGTCGATGATACTACCTCTGTAATGCCATCTAGGAGGGAGGGGTTTTCTACAACCCTTGTCCATTTAAGTCTTCTTCTATCATTGGTCAAGATGCCATCACCCGTTATATATGCAGCAGAGGTAAGCCTGCCGGGGACACCAGGAAGTCTTAGACTAAGTGACAAAGGGTTGTGGTCACTTTCGGGACGAACCATGACTTCCATGTCGTCCAGAAATGGCCAATGTTCTATTTTTAGGAGAATATAGTATATTCTGCGTTTACTGACCCCGTTGTCAAAGGTGGGTTTGCTGGATTTATCAGATGCCGTACGACCATTGACGGCTCTCAGACCCCAGTCCAGACACAATCCCGCCCTATGTAGTGCCGCCTCAGTGCCTCTTAATATTGTTCAAGGACAGCATCGGGATATTCCACACGGGTGTCGTCCTCCAACCGCAGGTCCTCCCCCGCACTGAGCAGGGGTTCAAAGGTGCAGTTGAGGTCACCCGCTAAAATAAGAAACTTATCTCTCCCAATCCCCTCAAGGTACGAATCGAGTATATTTAGTATGATGGGACTACGCCCTCCTGGGCGGCCTCGAGCATAGATGTTAATGACTACAACATCGTGGCACAATTTTCTTTACATAATTTGATTCCCAGCATGTCCGGGTGGTCCACAGCAATTTCCACTGGCCGATAGCCAGTAGACTGTTTGACCCAGATAACTAGGCCCCCTGAGGCTCTACCTCTGTGTCCCTTCACCGCTGGTTTAAAAAAGTTCAGAAACCCTACCCTATAGATTGGACCGAGTGCCCAGCTCTCTTGCAATAATAGGATGTCATAGGTGTCAATGAACTGTACCCAATCATCTGAGCCCAGACGCCCCTTTAACCCCGCTATATTCCATGAGGCTATTTTTAGCGACGCCTCTTGGCTAAGAGATGTTGTGGCGTTCTGAACACAATGGTCCACTCCTAAGTTCTCACGCTTAAAGAGGTGGGGGCCCCCCTCCAGATTAGCATCCATATTATGTGATAAGGTTGTCCTATTCTCTATCTCCAAGGTGCCTCCCCCCGGACTCGGTGCCATAGTACAGACTACTTCTGTCCCACCTTCATGGCTACTGGGATCATTCCTACACCTCGTAGCAGAATAAAGTCACTCGATACCCTCTAGGCCAGAAAGGGATTAAAAGCGGTTGAACAATGTGGGAAGATACGGAGTGGGGGGAATTCTATCTGCATGGTGTCTCCTAATGGGTCTTCTTGGGATCATGCAATTGGGGGGAAACTCACAAGATCGATGGGGAAAAAAATACCCAAGACCCAATGTCTGCATGTCACCCTGTCTGCCAAACCTAGCTTCCCTGCGTATGAAGTCCACCACCCAAGGGTCCTTAAAGGATATGATAATACAATCCCCTTCTAAGTCTTTAGTACAGTGACCCACCCAATCAACTCTTCGCACATTCAATATGTCAGTGGATGAGGAAGGGGGGAGAGGGCGATGTTTATTTAGCCAAAATACAACTTTGTTTTTGAGATCCCCAAAGTATTCAGTTTGGTTCTCCCTAAGGGGTGCAACTCCTGTTAGGATGATCGTATTTGGGGTGGCTTCAGCAGGAAGGTCTATGCTCGGGGGGTCCCGGTTTTTTACCTTAAGAGAGGGAGTGGGAGGATTGAGGGATCTACTCCACAGTGCTCCATTAGCCCTATTGGGCTCTGTAAGTAAGTTAGGATCACCCCTCGCAGAGGCTTGGGCCTGCATAGCCACAGCGGGCTTCAGGGTACTTGGCTGACCCAAGGGATTTGGTTTAGAGCTAGCCTTCTTTAAGACCTGTGTAGTTTTGGCCGATGGGGGTGGGTTTACGCTGTTCGCGATTTGACCCCCTACCCTCGTCTCCTCGGGTTTGTTTGAAGCGGGTCTTATGGATACTGGCTTAGCTGGTACTAATGAAGGCAACTTACCCACGGGCAATACTCCCTGTAAAATGGAATTACTAGGGGGGGATGGAATTCACCATAGCACTTTGTGGATAAACTAGTTTATTTAAAAGACCTGTGTTGGTATTGACAAGGTTCTCGAGTGCATCCATTTTTGCGGTCATCAATCTTGTTCTTTCCAAAACGGGCAGTAAAAGAGTTTTAAATAAAGCTTCCATTTTACCCAACAAGCCGTCGTCGCTACTAAAACACGTAGGACAAGGGTCTGAGAGCACAAAGGGATACTTGGGGGGGGTACGGGGGATCATCTAGGACAAGGGCAGGGGGTGCAGTAGGGATTGCATCGGGTGTGGTAGTTAGGTGAGGTAGGCTATTAGTTTTTAAAATCTTGGTTACACCTCCCCTCTGACGGCCCTTGCGTCTCTTCCGCTTACGAGGTAGGTTTCTCGTAAAGTCCTCGTCTGAGGAAGAGTCCGGCTGGGATTGACTAGCCAGAAGCACACTACCCTCAGCCCCACTGACTTGTAAATTACCATGGTTGGTCTCACTGTCAGAGGAGGCCAGAGACGAAACTTCACCCTCCGCCTCTCGATGCACGTCCACCAGTGCGACAACCCGAAGGGGGCTAGCACTCGGTACCGGTGCATCTGGGCTAGGTATTGTGGCAATTTTTCCCAGCGAGGAGCGTTTCCCACTGACTAAATCAATTGAGAGCCGTTTTTCGGCCATAGCTATCTCTTTTTCCAAGATACCTGTTGCCCTAGTGATGAATGCATCCAAGGGGCCTGAAACCACCCCCTTAGATGTCTGCAGCTGAACAGACCGTTCTTTACCAGAGCGTAAAGGCATGATTTAAACCAATAATAATAATAATAGATAGGGGGTAGAAAAAATAATTAATATGCCAAATCAGGGGGGGGTGGCCCAACCCAACCTCGCCCGACCACGGACGGCCACAGACGGTCCCGCCCTTGTCCCGGGCTTCTCCCGGGACGCTCCCGCGCACTCCTGCGCAGCGGAAAGCTGGAGCAGTTATGAAGGGTAGGTCAAGGGCGGGGGGCTTGGCAAGCAGGGAGAGCGGCCCAGGTGTTTCGGGTCAGGCTGTCAGGGGCTCCTGGGAAATGGAGTCCCTGACCACACCGCTAGCAGCCCAGCTCCTCCAGCCACACAGCCCAGAACAGCAATGTACGGAGACTCAGCCCCTCCTCCTTAGTCACAGCTCACGGAGGGTGCCGCGAAGCGGGTCCGGCGAGATGTAGGTTCCTTCAGAAGCAACACCCGGGCAGAAGCAGCAAACCAGACCTCCGTTGACCAGCATGTAGACAAAGTAAGATTGCCGAGTCAATTTGCAGGGTAAATTCATACACAGAGTTAACCCAAAAGACAGACGACACGTATCCATTCCTCAAGATAGCAGGTTTAACCATTTACCTCATACCTTTCGGAAAAGTTTGGGGCAGCCCCGGGCTTCAAAGAGGGGCTCCTACTGAGTCACACACCAGTCCACCCCCAGTTTCCACCTCCGCACAGTGGGAGGCTTGGCCCGGGACCACAGCGCCACTATATCTCGCTTCGCCACTGCCACAGCTGTCCCGAGGAAACGCTTGTCGGCCCAAGAGCCGTCCAGGACATCGATGTAGAGAGTTACTTGGGATAGGACTTGATTTACACAGTCTGGATTTAGAAGTTAAATCGTTCCAAGAGAAATATTTCCTATAAACAGTAAACAATTAAGTTTGCCCCTTTAGTTTAGGCAATATTGTCTATAGTTGAGCTTGGCTCACCATGCCGGGAAACCAGGTATCAGGCTGAAGCCCAATAGTGGAATTCTTTTTTTCAATGACATTTTCTTTGCCCACATAAAACCTCCTATTTACATTTACCACAGTTGCTATCCTTTCTCTGTATTTCACGAGTCTGTGATACTACTGAAAAGAATCTTTGACTGATCGAGTTATATTGTTGCTCAAAGTTGTGTTTATGCTTGCGTTTACCCCACTAATCTGCAACAATGGGGCATTGAATGAACATGTAGGAACATTTTACATGCTGCTCTTTGAATTTCCAGCATAGGCTACCTTCTAAATGTCCATGTTTTCCCATTCTGAAAGGAGTCCACTACAGCCTTTGCAACATTTTGTTGATAAGACATAGGTAAATTTGTGCTCACTTCAGGAAGCAGGTTTAGATATTGAAGTGGTCTCTTTTCTGTTATGTTGCCATCAAATAGTTTGAATGCTTGACCAAATACTATGGCTGTAGCCAATTCTCACAATCCTTATTGTTTTAGAAGGTGGCCACGGACCATGGAGTCTTAGGGCATGAGACTGAGTAGTAAAAGCGGACAGTGACTCACTGTGCTGCCCATAGCTGTTTAGATATTAAGCTGCATTCTTACCTGGCTACATAAAATTCCTACCCAGCAGCCCACTATTTCAAGCCCTGATGAAGACTGACAGGGGTCACCAGGTGGAAAAAATATGGAACTGCTGTGAATTCGATCCCATATAACTGCCAGGTTTTCATCACTGAAATCCTGCTGTACAAATTACTTGAGTTTCTGTACTCTAATGTATATATGTGTGTGTTAAACATGTAGACTTGTGTGATCCCTTGGTACTGAGCACTTCTGGTGTCTTTACTTTATAAAAATATAAACAAGCACAATGGACTAAACTGATTATTAGGAAATACGAATTACAAGTCTCCCATTATACAACGCATTCCTTTCACACTATGGGAGTCCCAATTAGCGTTTGGCACTCTCAATGTAGCCGAAAGCATGCACTCACTCAATGCAGAAACAAGTGTTACCACACAACTTTTTGGCGAGTCCTTGTGCTTGGTATCGGGAATTTCCTAGCATCACAATATGTGGAAAAGGGAACAGGGTCAACAATAATAATGTTTACACAGTACACTGCTGGGTCGGTGAGTGATCTGGAGGCACTGCACAGGTATTTTGACTCCATCCAGTTATAATGGCTGGTCCCGGGACATCAGGATTATCTTAATGCTCCAATTACGCCAGAGGAGATCGCCCAGGTCATACCGAGCCTGCCAGGCGATAGGTCCTCTGGCCTAGATGGGCTAAAGCTGGCTTTTTATAAGGAATATGCTCTCATACTCATCCCGCACCTTTTAGAGATGTACCATGACCCCACTGTCTCAAAGAGAGGCAGTCATAGTAACCATATTAAAACCGCACAAACATGCTGAGCTCTGTGACTCTTACCGCCCTCGGTCTTTAATAAATATAGATAATAAGATATAGGCAAAAGTATTGGCAACTGCCTATTGCCCCTAGACGTGAGACTAGACCTGTCGGGCTTTATCCCCTGGCGTGCCACATCGCACAACCCCCGCACCACATTTGGGGTAATGCACCACATTCACCCTTCCATTCCAGAAGTGGCTGCTCTGCTGGACACCACCAAGACATTTGATTCCCTGGAGTGGACATTTATTTTTCCATTGCTCCTATGTCTGGGGCTCAGGCCTAACTTTATTAGGGAAATACAACTTTTATTTACTGTCCCCATCGCCCGCGTCTGGCTGATGGACACGTCTCTGAACCAATAGCATTGACGCGTGGCACGAGGCAGGGACGCCCTTTGTCCCAGCTTTTGCTATAGCTATGGAGCCACTGTCAGCCAGCTTTCAGCATCATGCTGAAAGCTGCATCTGCTTCGCTACACGTGGCCAAGTAGTATCTATGTATTCAGACATCACTCTTTACATGCGCGAGCTGCAGACGAATCTGGGGCCAATGAACAAGAGGTGGTCTGCTATGGTGGATACTCAGGAATCCATATAAACTGTAATAAAATGATCCCATTTCCACTTCATAGAGGCCATGACACCCTACAAGACTGAAAACCCACTGAAATTGGCAGCGGAACCAGCCAGATATCTAGGTATATGGCTCAGTAGAGACCCCGAAGAGCTTTGGAAAGTGAATTACAGACGTGCAATGGATTGGCTCGTGGCGCACATCCAGATGTGGATTAAATTACCACTATCCCTTGCTGGCCGTATAGCCATCGCAAAGATGGTAATACTGCTGAAGGTTTTCATATCTTTTTGTTAACATCCCACAATAACTCACTGAGCAGTTCTTTAAGCGATTATGGTCCAACATGATCGCGCTCATATGGGCAGGCCGACAACAGAGGGTACCCTAAGAACGCTTGGTGCTGCCACTCGCACAGGGAGGGTTGGGAGCACCAGATATGCAGCTTTATGCTCTATGCACCCAAGCACGTTTCTAGCACTATTGGCTCCATCCCACCCAGTTTCAACCATATCTAGCAGTAGAGCAGGATCACACATCCCCATTGCCACGTGTAACTGCACTGTTCCAGCCATAGAAGACACCTAAAGCCGAAATCAATACAGGGGAATGCATGATTTGGGCACGCATTGGCCTCCGCAGACAGGCTGGGCTTACAACACTATGTGCGCCTTCTGCGTTACTGGCAGATAACCCCATGTTTCCCCCATTACAGGACATAGGCACCATCAGGCGCTCAGAAGCACTGGCCATAAAGGTTTTGCAGACTTCTACCCGGAAGGCCAGTTTCTCTCCTCATTTGCCGGAACGGACACATGCTCACACCATTAGACACACTACTGTACTATCAAATCAGAGCTAATTGCTGCACACTGTAGAATACATTTCTTGTTCCCCTTCCTATCTCTACGGCACTGGAAGAAATTCACACATCCATGTCACCACGTAAACTCATAACTCTGCTTCACACACTCGCCCTGGCGGACTCCCCGGTGGACACAGCGAGGGCTTGGATGGCCTGGTAGAGAGACCTGGGTTCAGACATATCAGACGCCAAGTGGAACTACTGTTGTGGCCAATCTAAGAGGCTGTCCCCAAGTTACAGACTAAGACTAATACACGTTAACTATTTACATAGAACATATTGCACGCCACTGCAGCTCCACAGAATTGGAGCTCACACTACCTGCGCTGTTGCGAGCCAGGAGCTTCATTCTTGCACCTGGCATGGACCTGCCCTGGGGTTGCGAGCTTTTGGACTGTGACACAGTGAGTGCCATCATAGAGGTCCCACTTCCACTTGATCATATAGTATGTTGCCATGGGTGTGTAAGGGATGCTCCGAACTGATACCGATGCCTCACTGCAAAGCTACTTCTGTTAGCAAAACGTGGCGATACACTGGAGGAGAAAACCGGTTCCTACCAGCCTGGATTGGCTGGCAGACATCTCCTACTGTCAGGAGCAATTAGCAGCATACTGGGACCTCATGGAACTAACAACCCGACCCAAGGACATTTGGAAGACCTTTGCAACTTACCTTCAAAAAAGTGTCACTGACAGGACAGATGCCCCGACTACTAACTCGCCCTGTGTATAATTGCTTCACCGTTACAATTCCCTGCTAGGTAGGATGCCTTTGCCACTGCCATTGACATGTACCACATGGCAGGATAGGGAGGCTGGTCGATGCAAAACTGGATGCATATTGTTGCTACAGGTGCTTTGTGCGAGACACATTTGCTACACTCTGTGCTTTGCCTTACTGTGTACCGGGACACTGAGATGATGTTCCATGAATGACACTGTTGGGGGTTCTCTCTTGACTTGTATTCCATATTTGAAATAAATGAAATAGCACTCAGAGTGGTAGCTACCCGGAGGCATCCCAGCGCTAAGCGGTGAAACTAAAGTATCAAGAATCACTTGGGAAAGAGTCAGGTTTTCAACAGCTTACGGACGGCCATATGATTAGGTTCCTTACGTAGCTGAAGAGGGAGGGAATTCCAAAATTTGGCAGCAATGTATGAGAAAAGCCGGCCACCGGTTCTGACCCACTTAATTCTGGGGACAGCGGGACAAAAATTACTCGTCTGAACGCAGCCGCCCGTTTGCTCGGTAAGGCTGTACCTTAGGAGGGAAAGGACCATCAATTATTTCCTCTATCATCTCACAAGGCCTTGAATTGGAGGCAGGTTTTAAAGACTGTCGGCTTGGAATGCCCACATGAATTCTTGTGGCTCTGTACTGTTTGCAGTTTAGCAAGGACCGAGCTCGCGACACCAAGGTAAAGGGCATTCCCGTAGTCCAGGTGGGAATAAATAAGCGATCAATGAAAAAAGAGAGTGGAAAATAAAGTGACTAATAGTGAGATTCAAAAACAGCTAAATGGTTTCCCATCAATTTACGGCAGTGATCAATATTCTCATTTGGTCATCCATCTATCGGGATGGTATGTCCCTTGATCATTGAGACTTATTAACATACCAAAGTAGATTAGCTGGATTGGATCAGAACCTTCACTGAAGATAGAGAATATATTGCTTGATACCAGATCATAAGGGAATACAGTGCAGTGCAAAACACAAAAAAGTGGTGATTAAAATAGGGCGATGAGGCGAAAAATAAGAAACATTTTATTAGGAAACCGACTTACCCCCTGATTAAAAAGTTTATTTTTATTTTTTAATGAGTGCTTCAGTATGGCTATTAAAAAAATCGACTGTCCTACTGCAGTTAAGAATTGCCAATATAGAAGATTTTCTCAGAGTGAGCGTGGAAGGAAGCTATCAAATCAAAAGAGGTTGTTCTTCTCAGTAGGTTTTAGGTATGATTCAGTATAAAGGGTTCCATGTTCGTGGAAGATCTTAACATCAAGAAATGTCAATGATTTACAGTTTATGGAGTCAACTGGATTAGTTTCAAGACATCATTCTGTGTGTTTAACCAATCCATGAATTGTAGTGCTGTTTCTAGATCACAGTTGCCGATCACAAGGATAGTCAATGGGTCTTTTCCATACGACACCTAAAGAGATTGTTATTTATCCTTATCCTAGAAATGTGAAACAGAGGCATGAAATACTAGGGACAAAGACCCTTCCCATTTAAAATCCTGTATACTTGAGGGAAAACAGAATCCTCAAATGTAAAGAATGTCCTTGCCAATGCCAATCTCATGCATTCTAGAACTGTCATCCGAATCAAGCAGGTCTTCCATTTCTCACAAAGTCTCTCCTTGAGGTAAGCTCATATACAAGCTTTCCACATCCATACATATTAGTGGGTTTCTGTTCGGGTCAAATTCTATATATTTAGTCATTAGGTTTTTAGTGTTCTTTATGTGACTGAATTTTTTCAACCAGTGACCACAGAACATAATCATTGAAATGTGATAGTAGTTCGAGGACAGTTATCCCAGATACAATGGGTCTCACAGGTGTCGAAGCACAGCATCATGAGATTGTCTACCACAAGAAATTTGGATTTATTTTCCGAAAATCCATCTACTTGCCTCTGCCTCCTCTCCCATATTGGCAATTTTCACCCCATCAGTTTCTGTGGGGGTCAGTATCCTGACAAGTTTGTACCTAAAAACGTCATCAAAGAGCTCCCTTTAGGAGCTGGATTGACCCACTCAGAACACTAGATCTACCAGACATGGATTCAGATATGTGCGGGTGAGTCCTTTATTTAAATAAAAAAAAGGGGGGGCTCCTTACCTCCTTTTCTTTCTTTGCAGATAAGAATAAAAAAAATAGTGTGGATTAGTAGATTTCTTCTTTGCTATATGCAATTTGTTTTTACGGCAAATTGAGGTAACCTCCCCATTATAAAATAATCTTCTCTCCTCTCTAGTTATAGTATACACCGAGCTTTTACCACTTAATGTTTTATGATCATGACATGTTAGACCTGGTGAAACGAACAGCAAATTATGTGCAAACTGGATAAGAAAGGCTATGTGTTAGAACAGTAATTTGGGTTTCTTTTACTGCAGTGCAGTGTATTTGGGTTTTGTGCCATTGTTTTAATTTATTCAACAGATTAATTTCTCGCTAAACAAAATGTAGTGAAATGATGAAACTATTTGCCAAAAACAAGAATTTTTCTCCAATCACTGTGGGGTTGGTAGGAAGATGCATTGCTAAGTAGCTCTACGGGCCAGAAGATTCGGCTGTTCAAGAAGCAGATAGAGGCAATAGGAAAGGAGGCAGAACAATACAATAACGATGGGGCAGAGGGATCATGGCATGATGCTGGCAATCAGACTTACAATTTTGAAAAATTCCTTCCAACCATGTCCAATGAGAGCTATTCATTTTGCAACACAAAAGTGAGGGTTCAACAGTCTATATTTTAAAACAATCTATTTGGATATAAACTCTTAACAATAGAAGTTTCCATTTTTACATTAGTCAACAGACTCCAAAAGTTTATTCAGGCAGAACAATTAATAACAATGTGCTTTTCCAGACTTGCCTTTAATGTCTAATAAAGGACATCTGAAAGAAAGAATAAACGGTGAGGAGTTCTCTTGTCCACTACTGCACACAAACATTTGGAATCAGATTGGCAGCCCCCTTCCAAAACCATGAACAATTAAAAGAGGGCATAAATGCAGGTTCATACAGCTGTTCTTATTTTTAGAGGATGTGTTAGTTGCCAGATAAGTCTTTTACCAAATAACATTTAGGGGTATGTAACACCTGAATTAGGAAAAATCAGTGTTGTGTGTCCTGCAGAGCAACTTCCTAAACTAATTTTGCACTAAAGAACCTCCGCTGAATTTACAACATTGCTACCTGGTCCACCTCTAAACCGACTGAACATATCACTTTTTGTATATAAGCAAGTCATGAAAAAGTTACTAGTTATGCTTCCTTTGTGTTGGATCCATTCATGTTCTGGTTAACTGACACTAGAAATGAGGAACGATCACTTACCTGAACAGCATTGCGTAACATTTTCATCACCTTCAAGGGTTCAGTAAATTGACTATCTCCCTTCTTTAACTTCCATTTGTTTTGTTTTTTTTACTTTAACCCAACACCCCTCCTTAATCGCCACACCTTTTTAACCATGTTTAATGCAAACATTAACTTATATTTCTTGTCCTTATTTACAATTCTGGATCTCACTGCCTCCACTTGAACCGTGGTATATATAGACGTTTCCAATATTTGGTTCTTGCACCATGACCTCTCATAACCTTAAACGTAGATACTTTCTAAACGTAGATACTTTCATCGGTTCATGGAGGTGTACTTCTGTACACCCACAAGGATTAAAAAATGTGAAGTTCCCAATCACTGCCATTCTTTGCATCCATTTGGATGGAATTTTTGTAGTGCTCTGTTTAACCCTTCTATCGTGTCATTGTTGCTTGGATTATATAAAGGAGGTAGCTCCGTGTTTAATTGCTACTATTAAAATATTCCTTAGAAACATTAGACAGGAACTGAACACCATTGTCGGATACAATTGGTACTGGTAACCCTTCCTCAACAAATACGTTTTTGAGAAATTTCAAAACTTCCTCAGATGTTTTTTTGTTCACAATCTTAAAAAAAAAAGGCCACCTTGAAAACTCATCAAGGAGTACTAGAATATATTTAGCTTCCTCACCAATGGGTCCCATAACATCCACTGCGACTATATGCCATGGTTTGCTGGGAATGACGGGCTCACACATTAGGTTTTAAGGGGACTAGCGATTTGTCCGAATTGGCACACCATATGCAATTCTTCAAAATTCTCTCAATGCAAGCAACTATACCAGGCCACCAGTAACATTGTTTTATGCTTTGATTGGCTTTTACGATTCTGCAATGCACGTTGTGACACAACTTGAACAATGTTAATTCTTTCAGAAAAAGGAGGTACTAATCGGTCACCTCTATGAATAAAACCATTCACTACAGATAGCTCATGACTTATTTCCCAAAAGGATCTCAATTCTTTAGGAACACAAGATGTCCTAGGACAGCCATGTTCTACAATCCCCATTAGTTGCAAGTCTTTGTCCAAAAATGTATGGTCTCTCCCAATGTTTTTCATTGATGTTATATAAACCTTGATCATAATATTAACGCAATCTGCACATCATTCCAATCATGATCATAACATTCTTGCAAATATATATATATCGGTATTCATGGCAAAAAAACTGTGATTACCTTCTTTCCAGGTACATACACAACCTTATAAATGAAATTGCAGAAATACATTGACATACTTGCAATTCTTGCAGATGCATGGAAAAGCCCCTCAGTAGTCAAAAGATTGACCAATTGTTTGTGTTCACTATGCACTACACACAGTTTCCCCCCACACAAATTAGCAGAAATACTCTAGAGCCAGCACACAGGCCAAAGTTTCTTTCTCAATTACAGAGAATTTTTATTTATTTATAAAGCGTATGCTATTATGTTCTCTTTACCATCTACATTAAATTGAGACAACACACCTCAAAGCTGGCATCCTCAGTGACAATGTTCTCTAGTTCAGGGTCAAAACCCTTAAGAGAAGGAGGCTCAGCAATAGCTTTCTTAATGTCCACAAATTCTTTGTGACACACCTTATTCCACAAAAATCTTACTTTTTAAAAGTATGCTGGAAAAATTATTTACGAATTTGGAATAAAATTCCAGCCAACTCAAGGAATTATCTCACTTCTTCCTTATTCTCTGGACTAAGGGCATTCTGGATCGCATCCACTAACGAAGGTTTTGGATAAACTCCATCCCCATCAAGTACATGACCCAAAGGTGTAGTGGACTTACATTTTGAATGCTTTACTATCAAACATTTTGCTTCTAGGACACCTAAAACCTTTCCCAATATTTATCTTGATATTGCCCATCTTCACCAAAAATTAAGTAAAAATTAGCTGTTGTAGGTATTAAAGGTTGAATCGGTGCGATCCGCATATATGAATCATGAATTTATAGCCCATCCAGGGCAGGATATTGGTAATATTAACTGGGAACAAATTGCAACGTAATGACAAATTGTTGTTTGAAATAAAATAAGTTGTTTCAAATTTTAAAATCATATTAGTAATCATAAATGAAGCAGAATAAATTTATACTGAGTCAACATGTGAGCCTTTGCTCATTCAGAGCGTGATAGCTAACTTTCAAAGAAGAATCACATTTCACGGTATTTGAATAACTGCATATCTACACATGAATTGATGTCGTAGTAAGGAACTGAATGTAGATTATTTACCATTTAACCCTTTAAGTGCTGCCGTCGGCCAACGGTCGTCACGGGCACTACCTCCCCAGTGCTGCGTGCGACCGCTGGACGTCCAGTTCAGCACTGGATAATGGACAGCGCAGCACTGGGGAGGTTTATTTACAAGCTCCTAAGGTGTTAAAAGAAGGCGGACAAGAATTGTGCTGAAAGTCCGATTATGATTGTAAATTTTGCACCGGAAGCACTATATCCATTACAGTGTAAAAGTATGGAGGAGCCTCCGTCGCTGTTTTCAGTTGGAAAAAGGCGCAAAGCTGAAACGCGTCTTGTTTGCTTAGCCCAGTAATTAAAGTACAGAGTTATTCACCCTTAACGGAGTGCGGTCTCTTCACTTGGTCTACGAGTGGGGTTTGAGATAGATCTATACACACACACACAAAAAAAAGGTTTCACACCATTTGGAAAAGGCCTCAGAAGTTGGTAAGTATATCCTTTGTTGAGGGTGCAACAAGTGCGGCATGGGCTGAGTGCCGTGAATCTGCAGCTGGGCGCGTTTCGGGCTACACGCCCTTGTTCACCGGCAATGACAAACCGAAGCAAACTTGAAGAACAAGCACCATTTTATTTTGAATTCCGTCCCGCCCACTGGCCTCCGAGCATTCTGTTACTTGTAGTGCTTTTTGTAATCACCCCAGTGGGTTTCAAGTTGCCCACTTATTAAGACACTATAAAATCCCCTGTGGGGTGGCAACACTGTCAATTACCGTCCGTGTGCCAATATTAAAGCCTTCAACAGGAACACCCAACAGGTCGCTGAGCACCACGGGATCGCGGTCTCTCGATCCGCCATTCCGCGACAGGGCCTTTCCCTCGACCGGGCCAGCCAATTAAACATCCAAACAAAAGGTTTCGCACCATCTGGAAAAGGCCTCACAAGTTGGTAAGTAATCCTTTGTTGAGGGTGTAACAAGTCCGGCGGCAGATTCACTGCACTCTGCCCTAGCTGCACTTGTTGCAGCCTCAACAAAGGATATACTTGTGAGGCCTTTTCCAAATGGTGCGAAACCTTTTGTTTTGATGTTTAACTTCTGGTCCATCACTATTGCTAAACTGAACCAGGTTACAACAGACGTATTAAAAAATGTTATGATTAACATGAAAAACGAAACTTGAAAGTTTCCTTTAAGAATACATGCGTTCGCCAGTTTCAAGAGAAACTATCCAACGGGGGCACTGTGCATGCAGAAGGTTAATGATGGATAATGTGCAGTGGCATTAGTAAGACAGTGTCTAGTGAACGATTAGGCCAGCATAGCGATATCATGTTACATCAGCCCGCCGCTCTTAGAAAACTGTCATGCCGTGAATGTTGTGTATTGCATGTCACTGACTGGCCGCGCTGTGTGCAAGTCTGTATAATGTTGCTGCAAGTGTAGGTGTGACTGTTGTGTGCGTGTCACTGACTGGCTGCGCTGTGTGCAAGTCTGTATAATGTTGGTGAAGGTGCGACTTGTGTGCGTGGAACTTGTAGGAGGTCGAAAGGCAAGCCAAACACATATTTGCAAGTTTATTACCAGTAACTCTTATAATATGCCTCTCACTGACTGTCTCCAGGGCTAGGCACACTCTTACTTGAAAGGAATTCACTGGCAGTCAGACAAGCTTGAGAGCAGCTGTATTTCATGATTTCAAGTGACGTAAGCTGCCTGCTCCCCTCTCTCGGTGTTGACCGGCCAACCACATCAGGCTGGCTTGGGCCCGGCCAGCTCAACTTCGTAGTCAGGTCAGGTCCAGGTGCTCTGGGGCTGCGAAGCGAACAAACCACTCTGTCCGCCGCATTCAGTCCGGGTGTTCTGAGTGACTGCCTCGAGTCCGGGCTGTGGTGGGCCCGGCTGTGTCGGCCGCTCACTGTGGACCGTGGGGTGCATTACCACATAAGGCCGCGGAGCTCATCAACAGTCCTGCCTGGCAGGCACTACTACTGTCTCTCTGAGCATCGGGTCCGTTGGCCACGGCAGTGAGCCGCACATCACTGCATCATGATCTGCAGTCTCCCCACAGCGCCCCGATGCCGCTCATGCCGCGCTGCCTTGATCGATGCTTAGTGGAGGTCAACGGCTCTTTAACCCATTTTCGGAAGCCCGGCGCCAGGTCAGAGGAAAGGGAAGGGCGGAGAGGTGGGTGCCAGGTCAGAGGAAAGGGAAGCGCGGAGAGGTGGTGGTGATGAAGCGAGGGGGAAGGAGGGGGACACCGAGCAGGACAAAGGGAAGAGGAAGGCTAAGCAAGCTGGGTCAAGGCGAAAACAAGCTCGGCCAGCGTGCATACAGGAAGGGGAGTAGACGCTTTTAAAACTACAATAATAAATAAGTGGGAGGGGTGGGGGGAGTGCGGCCGAGAGCAGCGACACGCAGCGTTTACCTTGCGGAAGCGAGCGCGATAATTGCTAACACGTGGCGCTGATGCTCGCTCCCGCAAGGGAATCACCAAATGTGCACGCGTTGCAATAGAAAGCAATGCAAAACGTGCACGCTTTTTGCCAAAATGCTGATTGATTTCAAAAGGGACCCCTCCTATGCAGCGCTGCGTAGGCGAGACCTAAAAAAGCGCCTTGGAGAAATATAGAGATAAAAGTCATAAAACAACAAATGAGAAAGCTGCAACGTACCTGGCTCTAAACCAAACAAGACAAACTTCACTAACAGAAAGTTAATAGATTATACAAATCAGCTATTAAAAAAAAAAATCTAAGAAAAGGTACTATTCAAACAATTCAAAATGCTAAATGTGCAAATAAAGAATTCTATAAAATAATCAATTTCGCAAATCATATTGCCTAGAAGGAACTCATCCCGTTCCTCAAGATTTCACAGACAAACTGGCAAATCATTACACAGACAAAGCAGACACGTTGGACTTGTACTTAAAACAGAGACAAAGCAACATGACTAGCCCTTTAACTAAACAATCCAAGAATACTCTAACCAAGCCTCTCCGTTCCTTCCAATACATCTCTCAATTCAGTCAGTCAAAAATCTTTATTCAGCTGTGTGCCAGCCATAAAAGAGCATCATAAAACACATTTCATAAAATAAAATGCAAACAATCAATGATAAATCAGTAGCAATAATGGTTACAAGTGACCAGATGCCAAACTTTTTGTGCAGAACCAATCACTGCATGCTATAATTTCATGAATGAAACAGCATTACAATCTGATTAATACCAAACATAGAAAACATATGTGCGCAAAATTCCATATGGATATTAACTTCACTTTCTAAAATTAAGCAATATCATATTATATATGCATACAGAAAGTCTTAGGTCATAAGCATGATGATGTAATCAGTGTACATAGTAATCATTTTACAAAAATGTTCCATTGCTGAACGGCCGTGGAGGTACACCATCAGACAAATTAATTCATCGTTTAGCAGTTGTCACGCAGCCCGACACTTTAAAATTTTTTACATTGTAAAAGCGGTTCAAAAAGGCATGTCTTGATTCTGTATAAAGTTTACTAAAAAACATAAAATACAAGATGCACTGAACTGACTGAGTCGCATGGGCACAGTTCCAAATTAGCATCACAATGGGCATCACGTGGGTATGACTCTAGTAAGTGGGAAGTGCCCATCGTAAATGTTATCAGATAAAACATTTTAGGGTGACTAAACTAAAAGGAGAGGTACGGTGCAATGCCTGGTATGCAAATCAGTAATGAATGGTCAACAACCCTTTTTTTACCCCTCTCCAGGTTATCTATAGCCAAGTACAGGTGGGTTAAGAATTCTTTTTTCAACCTGGCTCTCGATATTTTGGCTATATTACCAGGACTTTTGAGGCAATCTAGCAGTCCCAGTTTCTCAAGTTGTTCGCTATGTAAGAAATTCAAGGAATTTTTTTTAATGATTCAATTTTAAACAGTCTAGAACGAGGGCACGATTCAAGGTGGCTTCTTCTCTTGCCCAGATGTTATACCAAAATGAAGGAAAAAGGGGTCCAAGACAAATAACATGTAACTGCAAAATGTCATTCGCGAAATATTCGGACAGCAACGCTAGTGAATACAGGAAAAGGTTTAATCAATTCTGTATATTCCCTGTACATGGGATAATATTCATCATATATATTTCATCGCGTAAGGAATATTCACCTACCTTGTTTACGGGTCGAAACGTCGACTACTATAACACGACCAAATCTCCTACCCCAAGCAGAACACTAATGGTTGCAAGGGATTTTGGATCTGTGATGTGACAATTGTTGGTTGGACTCTTTTTGAGCGTTTTTGATTTGGCCCTTTCTGTTGGGACCATATGAATTGATTCCGAAACCTGTAATATCTTGTGTCACTGAATGAATCTCACTATTACGTGATCCCATCATTTTCCCTCACTTCACCTTCACTACCCCCTCCCCGTTGTGAATGTGGGCACCTATGCTTACCAATAATCTGTTTTATATGCGATGAAATATATATGATGAATATTATCCCATGTACAGGGAATATACAGAATTGATTAAACCTTTTCCTGTATTCACTAGCGTTGCTGTCCGAATATTTCGTGAATGACATTTTGCAGTTACATGTTATTTGTCTTGGACCCCTTTTTCCTTCATTCTGATAATTACCCAGGTCCTAATGACAGTAGTGGGTTTAACCCTGTTTTCTATAATCAGATGTTATACCAAAGCAGTAGAGGAGCTAGTTGTATACGAAATGACGATGGGGGTCACACCCAATTTGCTATGGCAAATGGTGGCAGCGGTGCTTTTAGGTACTGTCATTAGTTGTTTCATAAAAATGTTCCCTGCCCTCTGTAAACCCTTGGTATTACTAGGGCCCCAGACTCCAGCACCATACATAGTAACAGCACACGTACAGGCTTTATAGATCTCAATAATCGCTTTGATGGGCCTGGAGTCTACTTTCTTAGTGAATATGAAGATGGCCTCCACATTTTTATTAAAGCCCCTAATCTTGGCCTCAACTAAGTGTTGCCAAGAACTATTTTGGTCGAACAAAATCCCTAAATAAGAAAAAAGGTCGACATGAGAATCTCTCAATTAATTTATGGACCTGGTCAAAGCAAGCAGGCCTGCCGGCAGCCCTTCTGACCAGTGTCCATCGCAAACTTTCAAGACTATTCTTTTAACGACGTCTGCTGCCACTTTTGTAAGAAGAATCATTAACAATTCCTTAACTACCGGAATATTTCCAGAAGAACTAAAAAAAAGTCATACATACTCCATTTACTAAAGAAAAGCTTGGACCCGCTGAACCCCGACAACTACAGGCCCATTATAAACGGACCCTTTCTGGGCAAACTGATAGAAAGAGCAGTGTTCGCCCAGAAGTCACAATTCATTGAAGAGAATGACATACTTTCAGACTTTCAAACAGGATTCCCTCAGGGAAGAGGCACAGAATCTGCCCTCCTTGCCATCTGGGATAACCTGAAGAACACAGTAGACCGCAACTGGGTTGTTGCGCTACTCCTCTTGGACCTCTTGGCTGCCTTTGACACTGTTGACCATGACACCCTGAAACAAAAAGACTCTATGAAGCCAGCATAGAGGGGACTGCTCTAGAATGGTTTGCGTCCTACCTTCGAAGCAGAACTAATATCATCAATACCCCACCTTTCTCGTCCAAACCATGCTCCACCAAAACAGGGGTCACCCATGCTTTTCAACATCAACATGAAGTAATTACCGGTACTGATCAATGTTACCGTCACGTGCTATAACTATGCAGATGACACACAAATACACCTTCAACTGGAATGCCCCAAATACATTAAAAAACTCTCCAATTTTCAGTTGTCTCAGAGCCGTGGATCAGTGGATGACTTGGAGCCATCTCAAATTGAATGCTTCCAAAACAGACATACTCACATGTGGCGATTGGAAACATTATGACCTGCTTTCCGCCTGGCCTGATAAACTGGGATCACCACCTAAAGTATCGAAGGAAGTAAGAAACCTAGGAATGACCATGGACTCCACGCTATCGATGAATGCCCAAGTGGACAAACTTGCAAGATCAAGTTTTGTCACTATAAAAACACTGAAACAATTTTTCCCCCATTTGGGATTTCCACACAAGGTTCAAGCTACCATCTCCCTTGTTTTGTCAAAACTTTATTACGCCAATAGCCTCTACCACGGATCAACTTTAACGACCAAGAAAATACTCCAACGGATTCAGAGCTCGGTGCCAGACTACTCTTGCATATCAAACTGTGAGACCACATCTCACCGGCCTTGAAAGCCCTGCATTGGTTACCGGTTGTCAGAAGATCCACGTTCAAGCTGCTTTGTATCACCCACAAAGCAATACATGGAATGGGACCGCTCTTCATCAGGAATAAAATCACCATACACATTCAACAAAGGAACCTCCGCTCCAAAGTGGCTCCTCGTCTCAAAATACCAAGATACAAGAAAAAAGGGTGGGTGGCACGTCCTTCTCTGTTCAAACAGCCTAACTATGGAACGCTTTACTCCCCAACACAAGATCCACAGACAACCACCTTATCTTCAGAAAACTACTCAAGAATTGGCTCTGCCCCACAGAAGTACCATATGCAAACAGAAATTTACAGTATGACCCTCTGTATATGAGCATGTATTTTACTATATATATATATGTACCTATCTTTGTGTATTGCTTTGTATAAACATGTGGAATAATTATGTTACAAAATGAATACAAATAAATGGGAAACATCCTTTACAACGCAACTGTTACAACGCACTACCATTACGACGAAACCATCACAACGCAAGTCTTTAATTTACTATCCAACACCTTCCCTACTATCCACGGGGACTGGAGTTGGAATAGTAAATGAAACTATTCACTATCCAACGCCCCCCAACGCAAGTCGTTGTAACGGCTTGCGTTGTAAAAGTTGCGTCGTAAAGGAATGCGTTGTAATAGCATGCGTTGTAACGTCATACATCCCAAATAAATGTTTCAACTCTTGGAAGTAGACGCATGGACCGAACTTTGGTTATCAAGCCACGTGAACTGATAAACACACTGTATAAAATGTGTGAGCCCAGTACATAAGTTGTGCCAAAAACAAAACTTGGGATTGGATTTTCGATTTTACAATTTAGAGCCATGAAAGTCCATTTGGGACAAAACCCGTTGACTACTGGATTTTATCTGCCCGATTTGTCTTTACGTGAAAGAAAAACAAATAAAGAACTTATCTGAAAAAAAAAAAGAAACAACATTGACTTGGAAATTTTTTGATGAATACACAGACTGTTTTCCATTTGAATCCTACAGACCCGTACAGTTGAGTGCGGACCCACTTTGTGTTCTATGTTGGTTTGGAACTTTTTCCAAATATGGAGTAAAGACGGATGTACTCCTTGGATTCCAGCACCAGTACATACTTCCCGAATATTATTGACGAGTGCGGACTGCTTTTGTCTCAACCCTCTGTTCGTTATTGCACAAATATATTTTTTAAGTACAATAACACTTGAAAACCAGAGTTTATCTAATGCATCTTTTTACTTCCTTTATGCATCTATATACCTTCCAAGTACTTGGATCTATATATTTTTTACTTTTCTCCTAAAATGGCATATCCAATGCACGACCCTATTTCTCACCCTTTACCTCTATCAATATCTTTAATCTACATATACCTACCTCCTTTATGCATCTATATACTTTATGTACTTATCGATCTACATATTTATCACTTTCTTCCATTTCAGCATATCCAGTGTACTATCATATTTCTCACCCTAAACTTCTCTCAATATATTTTCTACTCCAACTTTCTGACTCACCTCAAACTTCTTTCTACTACTCTTTCCAATGTACTACCCTATACCTCTATCTTCCAAATTTTAGGGGCAGCTCCGGAGAAAGCTTGGTGACAAATTCTTTTTTTCTTAAGGATAAGTGGGATTACGTATCAATTACAGTGTTTTAACAAAAACACTAATTATGCGTCCCTGAACAATATTAATCCAGTCTAGCCATTTCAATGCGTAGTCCTGGTTTAGTCATACTGTGGATTGAGGAACCTTATTATAAGTTCAGAACTACATGCCTTTCGGATAGATAGGCACATGGTACAAAAGCGGTACTGCCAAAGATACAGAAACCAAAGAGACAAAAAAGAGCAGTGGCAAGGACGAGAGGCAGACTCGGGGAGTAGAAAATATCTGCCGGAGAGGGTAGGCATATATATGGAGCAGAAAGCTTTCAGGAAAGAATGGTTCACACGATACCCGTTGTCAATACTCGGGCATACAAGGCTCAGAAAATAAGTGAAGGAGGGACGACAGAGGTGGCACTTACCTTGGTCCTTCCGTTGATCCTGAAGTTGCCGAGCTTCCCGTTACAGTGCCGGATCAGGTCGTCCATGCAACTCATCAGGCCCCCGATGGCCTTGCATTCGGGCTCGCTGCCCTCCACCCAGGTGATCTGGTCTCCGCGGATGTCGCGCGACGAGTCGCTCTTCTGGCTCACGAGCTGCCCGTCCGTGAAGCGACCCGTGCCTCGCAGCGCGCGCACCTCCCGCGCAACGCCCTCGCCCGCCACCGGGCCCAGGAAGTCGTCGAGCACGCAGATGCCGTGCTTCTCCATGCACGGCAGCAGGTACTCTCGAGCCAGTCGCTGGGAAGGTGGCGGGCCCCGGCTCTGCCCATTCAGTGCCCCGCGTCGCGAGCCCCCGCCGACGGTTGCAGTCATGAACCGCCCAGACCGCTCAGTGTAGTCCTCGGCGGCCAGCGGCTGTGGCTCAGGGGGTTGCTGGGAGGCGACATCCGGTGCAGTATCGTTGCCACCTGGGCTGGCGGAGGCAGCAGTGGTAGGGGTGGTCGAGGCCCCAGCGTTAGTAGTGTTAACTTCCCCAGTGACTGAACCCTCGTTCACTGGCGTGGCCGAACCCCCGGTGCTAGAGGTGGGAGTGGCAGTGCTGCCACCAGGCTGCTCGCCCCCTTTGCACACCAGCTTGTGCTTCTTCCAGTCCTGACGCTGGTGCTCCTTGCTGCAGTAGAAGGAGCTCCGGCAGCGGCCACAGCGCAGCAGCTGTTCGAGTTTCCCGCAGAGCTCACAGTACTGCCGCTCGCTCAACCCGCCCGAGGCCATACCAGCCTTCGGGGAGGCCGCCGCCAGAGCCCGGGTGGATCAGCCCCGCATGGCCGCCGGGAGCTGCGACGGGAGCCTTCGCCGGCCTACACTCGGCCCCAGCTGCTCGTTCGCGCCCTCTCGCACGTACGCCAAAGGCTGGTGTCAGCGGCAGGGCCGCGACTGCCTTCTGCGTGGGAAGGAGGGGTCTGTTCCCGACTTTCGCTTGTCCCGCCCCCGGCGGCTGAGTGGAGATGGAGGTTGGGCCGCGCCGATGACAACCTTTGGCCTCCTTTCTGCCTCGCCTGCCTGACTGAGAATCTCGGGTCCCCTGCCCGGATGATCGACAATCGTTATAGGCAGCGAAGGAAGGTGGCATTGAAATATTTTCAGAAGTACCCTCTGAACTCTTGGGAGCTCCCCCTAAACAGTGGTTTTGACTGTGAAGCTTCTCGGCGTGGACACAGTTCACACAAAATCCACCTGACAAGCCACGCTGCTTGTGCATTAATTAGTCAGTTGCCATCGATCCTCCAGGGGTATGCCGACATATCTCAGCTGGAGAGCAAAGAGCAGCTACTCTATTAATGTTTTCCATCCGATTGTAGAAGGAAAGTGAGGGTATATTTTACCATAGGAGCTATTATATTCATGTTTGGGTTTACCACACAACTGAAAATAATATATCTATTTTATGCTTAAAATAGATATTCCAATTAGCTTTGTGATGTAAAGTCAGAATTGTCTCAGCGCAGTATATAAATAATATGAATATTTTAATGTGCTCATAATACAGAGAAAAGATGCGGTTCAAAATCACTGGCGAAAGCCAATAGGTTTAGCTTTTTCCAAATACTAAATGAAAGAGCTTCATCATTGATTGGTGAGTTTGTGGATGTTTATGTGGATGGATACAAGAAAGATTTAATGGATGAACGAGGAAGTACATGGATGAATGAATCAACATTCGACTGGGTGCACGGATTAATTAATTACTTAATAAGTCACGAATTATAAATCCGCTTAGTCGTCAGTGCATGTTTTCGTGTTGGACATTCACGCACTGACCAATTCAAGGGGAAATCACATTCACCTACCATTGCACTCAGTGATCGAAGTGTGTGTGTGTGTGGGAGGGGGCCCATACTTTTTATAAATTCAGAAAATCAGTTCCCCTACTTTTTGGGAAATGAAAAGCGTCCCAGGACGGATAATTCCGAGAGAGGAAAAGCTTCAGCAGAAGTGTGAGCAGGGAGTCTCATGTGCTGTTAAACTAAAGGAGGCGCAGATAGAAAAACAAGCCTTCTTGCAAAGGGTGCGTGCTTCTCTAAAATAAATGTAAATGCGTGCAACTAACCAATCTGCAAATGTAAAGGGTGCTTGGTAGCCGGTATTGGCTTTAATTGATAGAATCACTTAAAGCTTCATGATGATACTGATCCAGCGCCCCTATAGAAAATATGTCATAACAACGCTACCCAACTCCACAATACTCACCATTAATCATAAAACATTCACAAGGCCCATAAACTAATGTGACATATTTTGAGCAACTGAATCATGTGACCTAATTAATAAAACCTATTCACAGATTATATACACATTTCTATACAATTGCAGTATAAGGATTTCATCATAGTATTTGTAAAGCTTTGCATTTAATTAAGTCACTTAGGCAAATGAATCTGCTGATGGTAATGACCATGAAATAACAAGTCCAGCTTGTCTTTTCAAAAATCTTATTTATTAACTATTTATTCAAGAAAAGTGCATTTTATTAGAGGAATAGCAAATTAGACTGACAGTTCCAAGCAGAATCAAATAGCATGTTAAATGATGAATAAACAGTTTTCCATCACCTAAGCCCTATTTTCCCTGTCTTAAAACCAATTTCACCTAAATGAATAAGGGTAAAAGTCATTCAACCCTATTGATCCTTACGTGCTCCAAAGAGTCCGTCAGCATGTCACGCCTAACAGGAATCAGGAGAAGATGAGCAGCAAGAGCCCCCTCCCTCCCATGGGGACCGTTTTTATACTTTTTCTAACTAACTAAAGTATCTTTATCACACTTTTTTCTGAGAATCCAAACTTCCCATTGGCTGAGCCATGTCAATCCACTATTAGGTCACGCTCTCCTGACCAAGTCCGGGGCCTCATCATAGCCCTTATTGTTCTTAGTTTCACCATCCTTTTTGCTTCCTCAAAACGATACTTTTCCCGAGGAGAAACTCCTCACTTCCTAATCTTGGCAGGCCATTCAGCATCCAGTCCTTGGAAATGTCACCAAGAACACATTCAACTCGACCACGATTGCTTCTGCATTAAACGTTGTCAGCTCAGCAAAATATTCTGCACATGAGTGAAGGCTTCACTCTGGTCAAGTTTCATAAACTGCAGCACTGCCAGCCATTTTCTTTAGGCGCATTCGTAAAACTAATGTATAAACAATCACAAAACATCGATTAATGAAAGAAATAGAATTCATTCTGTTACCCACCCACCTTTGCTAATTATTAACCCATTAATCTATGTTACCTAGCCAAAGCTTTCTAGCAACAAACAGATTTTGTGCAACATAAAAACGAAAAGACAAAACATGAGCACACAGAAATAAGCTCATGCCATTAATAAAACAGCCGCATTTAATTCTGACAAAGACAATAGACAAAATTAGTTTATTTTTTCACAGACAAGCATTTGCAACATGCAGCACATATATTAGTTCCCACGTGTCATGATCTGCAATTTAATCTAATTGGTTAGTAATATTGCAACATGGAGCACATATATGAGCACATATATTAGTTCCCACGTGTCATGATCTGCAATTTAATCTAGATTGGTTAGTAATATTCACTCCATTCACGTTAATATAATTATTTTGTTATGGAAGTTTAACTTTGGGAATCAAAAACAAATTCATTTTAAAATCTCGCTCCATCAACTCCCTCATCTGGTGATTTCAAAATCACCAAACTACACCCAAAAATTTAGCAAAATGTTATCCCATAGAAGAACATGTTTTGATTTTCACTGTGTTAGTATTTCTAAAGACTTGTCTCAGCTGATTGTCTGCAACTCTCATATTGGGTTCTACGAAACTCTTCCAATTCTATCTCTCTCTCCTGTTCCTTTCTGATCTTGTATATTCTCTTCTTTTCCCTCAGGTATTTCTTTCTCTTGTGTAACATGCAACTAATCTTTAACAACAGAATCACAAAGACTATAACTAATAAAGGTGTCAGTATTTTGCCAAGAATTGAACCACCAATCTCTTGAAACCAGGGTTTGATTGCTGCAAATCTTTTGCTCAAACGTTCTGAAAAATCATCCTCTACTAAGGGTACAATTTCTGATTGCAATTCAGTGATATTTTTGATATACATCTCAATACCCTGACTCTTATCAGGAATATAGGTACAGCAGTGTTGGACATGCAAAATGCCACAAACTCCTCCCTCTTTTGCTAGCAGAATATCTAAAGCAAGACGATTCTGCATTACCATGGACCGTATAGCAATGAGCTCAGTATCCACTAATTGAAAGCCACTAGCTGTGTCAGTTGACAACCTGTCAACAATTGTGGACAATTTTCTAATTCTACCAGTATTCAGGGTTATACCCACTAAAGGTATTACTGCTTCAAAAATGTCTCCCAGAATTTCTGAAAAACTTTCTCTTTTAAATCTATTCAGGTGATTGCTGATTTCAAATGAACCTTCTGCATTTCTGTCAACATGGACTATTTTTGGAAAAACAAGTCCAACAAAACACGTCCCATACCAGTGATCAGGGAGGTTATAGTAAGCTTTGTCTCCACATACAAAATAAATTCCAGGAAAAATTGGATCCTTGCCACCTTTACATCCCCAACCCCCCATGATTTGATAAGTGTCCTCACAATGACTTGCACCCACAAAATAATTATCGAACAATGTATTGTCTCTCCTAATACAAAACTTTCCACTAATTGGTTTGTCAATGTGAATAGCAACATTTTCAAATGATTTACCATTAAGCTTTTCGTCCTCTAACTGCCAAAATTTAGATTTGGTCTGTTTGAGCATCTCATTTCTTTTATGAATTGCTCTTCTCTCCTCAACTAAATTCAGGAAAGATTTTTCCTCAGATCTCAATTTACAAGTCAAATTGTTTTCAAAAGCATACTCATAAGTGAGTTCATTTGTCACGATGAAAAATTCCCTCATCTGTTTAGCTTGTCTGTGCTTGTAGGAGAGTAGGGTCTGCAATCCTATGATCACCCAGATTTTTGCTTTTTGCTGCACTGGTTTACGACTTTCCCTGGCTGTGGGCCTGCTAATCAGACCCACAGCCTAGCTGTTCTCTCTATCCCAATTGTACTCCGGTACTGAATTGGCACTGGGCCCTCTCCAAGTCCCTGTACCCAGGGCTGAGGTGTACCCAGAAGTCTCCCAGGGGCTGAAGCATGTATTATGCCACCCCTGGGCTGACTAACTAAACTGACACAACTGGCTGCACGACAGCTGGGGCAAGGTGGTGTACTCACCCTTTGCTTTAGATATAGTATACCTATATCTAACCCTAAAATGGACACACAGATCTCCTATCAGTCACACCTATGGCAGGCCTTAACAATCCTGAAGGCAGAGTGCTTGGAATCGTGTGAGATGGTGCTCTGGCATGAGCTGAGCCTGTCTGCGGCTTTCGGGATCCATCCCTTAGCCGTTTCCATGATATCGCATACCATATACTCTTAAGTGCATTATAATCCTCGCGGTTATATGCCAACTCTGGTATCGCTTTATCAAAACATGTCGAGTAAGGTGTCATACGAATTGGAATACTAACCCCTCGCCAATTCTGGCGACGGGGTTAGCATTCCACCCTTCTAGAGGGACACGACATGTATGTAACCTGTAACCACGGTTAAAGTCAGACAGAGCCTTAGCATCCACAAAATGGATGCTGCCACCGAGACACAAGTCTGCCCTCCTGCTGCTGGGAGTCCTCCCAGAGCAGGAGGCAAGGACAAAGGGTTTCCTGCCAGGGGCGGTGCCAGCACCGTCCCAGACAGGGTTTTGTGTATTCCAGGTAGGCAGGGCTACAGAGGAAGGTGACTGCAAGTGGCACCCCGGTGCTCACTGTGCATAGGCCGGCTGAAACCAGTTCCAGGGGCACTCCAGCCCCTGGCCTGGGGAAAGCCCACCAAAGGAGAGGGGTGTAACCACCCCCCTCCTGGTCCCACCCATAGGGCAGGACTTAGTCGCGTGCCAGCCCCCTTTTCCCAGATAAAGGTAGGAGCAGGCCCCCTTCCAAATTAGATCATCTTTGGAATCAAGACACGACTTTCTGCGAAAGGACTTCAAGATTTCTTCTTCAAGATTCTCCCTTGTGACTAAGGAGTAGTCACCCTGCATCCGCAGGCACCATCCTAAGAACACTGCGGTCTGCTGTAAGTCCTTCCTCCGGAATCCGACTGCCCAGCTTGACAAGACCCGGCTTCCCTGGCACCTCCGACCTCTACTCACCTCTACAGCCAAGCTGAGAACCGTGAGTGCGACGAGACCTCAAGGGACCGACTATTGCCAAGACTGCACGACTTCTTCACAGCAAGCCCGCCGAGTAATCTCCTGGCGAGTGCTTTGGGGTCCGAGAAGCCCCAACCCTGAGCAGCTCCAGCACCAAAGAGCAGCCCCCCAGCATCTCCACGATCGGCGTGGGGCCCTTCTGCTTTTTGCTGCTCACCGCGTTGTTTGGCTACTAGCCCGCTGGCTTGTGGCCTTCTGAACGACGCCCGACGACATCACTGCTGCTGGTCTGGTTGCTCCAGACTGGCTCTTGCTCCCTTCCAGAAGAGGAGCACCCCGGACCCTCCTGGTCCACTCAAGACGCCATTTTGAGTCCACCGCGTGGGCTTGAATTAGCCAAGGCTTTGTTGCCCAATCCTGGGTTCTTCGACGCCGACAGCTTCACCCATCGTGGGACAGCTCGCCCCTCCATCCTGGTCGCCGACAACGCCTCCTGGTCCGTGAGATCTGCAGAGCACAGCGTCGCCCACTCACCTAGCCGAGGTGACTACCATCCGGTGCCCTCCTGGTGCCACCTGACTACTGGCTAGTAGTCACGAACTTGGTCCCCTCTGCTTTCAGGTGTCATCCATCTTCAAGATCCAGGCTTGGATCAACTCGAACTCTCTTCACTGGTCGCCTGCCAGCATCTTTCTTCCAGGCTCCTGGTTCGTCTACGAGGATTCCCGACGTCTTTTGAGACCTATGCAGCTGCATTTCGGTGCCCCAGCATAGCCTCACTATCCAAGGGTCAGGATCCACTGTCGTTTTCTCCCTACCAGGTCGGGTTCGCCCGTGAACACTAACTTTAACTTTACTAGCTATCATAGACTTTGTCCCGCATCCCGCGTGAGAGTGCACACTCTGCACCCGAGTCCCCTGGGCCTCCTAGAAGTAATCTAACGATTCTATAGTCAAGTCCTAGCGATTCCAAAGCCTATTAGTACTGTACTTACCTGCTAGTAATTTCGCATTCCACTTTCCGAGTATATGGTTTTTCGTGCCCCTCGGGCATTTGTGTATACTGTGCTAACTTAAGTATTTTTTATAAGAGTTTTGTTGTGTGCTTAGCTCCCTGTCTCATAAAGAGCCAGGGTAGTCTTGTTATAAATAAATACACTGTTTATTTTCATAACAACTTGTGTGGTGTCCTTTCACTGGGTGTTAAAGGGGTAATGTGATGGTAAAACAGCTGGCTTAACACGCCCTCTAGAGTCTTAGCCTTAGACTGCTCGTATCCATGCTACTAGGATAGCTGGTCTATAAGGTTGACTTACAACCAATCATCAATAAGGGTTGTTTGGACTGATATATAGTGATCACTAGAATAGTGAACACTGCACATCAGGCCAACTTCTCACATTGGTGAGCAGCGGTTGGGATTTGAGCTTGCTGTTGTTTTACCACACATATCCTAAGAATATCTTGTGAAAGATCACATAAGTACTAAAGGTACATAGAACTTAGCTTAGAATACTCTGAGTTCTACTGAACCAGCTGTTGTAGCTCCTAGGGCCTAGCACACCCTAAACTACAACTCTAGCAAGGGATCAGTAGGCAAACATATAGTGTAGGTAAGTGCACCACTTACACCTCACTAGAAAAAAGCATGTCTACCCAAGGAGAATCTACTGAGACTCCCCTTGTGGATGTTGACCCTCCACAGGTCAAATCAAGATGTGCAGCTCTCAGTTTTCAGGAGATGAGACAAGTGTGTACCTCCAGGAAACTGAAACAGGGGTCTAACCCCACCATTCCCTTTTTAATAGGTCTCTTAGAGACTTATGATGCGAGAAAGCTTTCTCAGCTAGATGGGAATATGCCAGCCTTAGAGGGTACCTCTGGGGATCCAGACCTCCCCAACATTGCCAATGCAGTTGAGGAGGAGGATCAAGAGGAACTCTCTGGGGACGAGGTAGACAAAGGTCTTGAGGTAGTCAGAAGGCTAACTAGGGCCAACTTAGACTTGCTTGGGCTAGGATCTGGGGGACCCCCAGTACTGACCCTAAGTAGGCCTAACCTTGGAGTTAGGAGAGATAGATCTCTTTCTAGGGACTCCAATAGATCTCTGCACTCTAATGCCTCTTCTCAGAGGAGAAGGAACTCTCCCCAGAGGAGATTGACTTCCCCTCAGAGAATGGAGCATGAAGCTAGGATGAGACAGGCTACTCTGAGGATTGAAAGGGAAGAAATTGCCCTGGCCAAAGAAAAGCTTGCCTTGGCTAGAGAGCAGCAGATGAGTGGGTTAGCTCCCACTGGTGGCAGCAATCTCCCAAGAGATAGAGAGAAGGGTTTAGATACTAAACACCTGACTAAGATAGTGCCCCCCTTTAAGCAAGGGGATGACATCCAGAAATGGATGGCTGCTCTGGAGAGGGCCTGCACTGTGCAGTGCATTCCCCGGAGTCAGTGGGCAGCTATACTGTGGCTCTCCTTTGATGGTAAAGGTAGAGATAAGCTCCTCACTACAAGAGTGGAGGATGCTAATGATTACCAGGTCCTGAAAAATGCACTGATTGATGGGTTTGGTTTAACCACTGAGCAGTACAGGTTGCTGTTCAGAGACACCCAGAAAACTCAGTCTCAGGACTGGTCTGACTTTGTGGATTGTGCCACTAAGGCTTTGGAGGGCTGGTTGCTGGGTAGCAAGGTTTCTGATTACACAGGGTTGTACAATCTCATGATGAGAGAACAAATTTTAACTAATTGTCAGAACCAGTTGTTGCACCAGCACCTTGTTGATTCAGATCTGACCTCTCCCCAAGAATTGGGAAAGAAGGCAGACAAATGGGTCAGAACAAGGATCAAGCAGAACCAGAACCAGGGTGGTCAGAAGAAAGCAGACCAGAAGGGTAATGCTAAGAGTGAACAAAATGACCAGAAGTCTTCACCAGGTCCCCAACAAACCAAAGAGGGTGGGGGTCAGGCTTCCCAGAAGAAGAAGACTCAAGAAGGCCAGTCAAAGAGGTGGTGCCAGTACTGCAAAAGTAAGTCTCACTGGTTTAGTGAGTGCACCAAAAGAGGAGGACAAACTCCTGCCACTACAGCCCCTAAGGCAACTGCACCCCCTAGTACAGTCAGTAGTGGTAGTGTACCTCCCAAGGCATTAGTTGGGTTAACCTTGGGAACTGAGGGGTCTGACAACTTAGTTGGCACACTCACTCAGGCTGTCCTTGTCTGTACAGGGGATATGGATATATCCCCTGATATAAGTCCCAATACTTTGGGCAAATACAGGCAGACACCTTTGATTAATGGCAAGATGGCTCAGGCCTATAGGGACACTTGTGCCAGTGTCACCATGGTGACACCTAACTTTGTGGACCCTGGACAGATCATGCCAGGTACAGATTTCCTGGTGACCAATGCCAGCAACGTCACTACCAGTCATAGTATGGCGATTGTAGCTTTCTCCTGGGGTGGAGTGAAGGGTCAAAAGAAAGTTGTAGTCAGTTCAGACCTCCCAGTTGATTGTTTGTTGGGCAATGATTTGGAGTCATCACTATGGTCAGAAGTGGAGCAGAGGACTCACATGGAGATGTTAGGCTTGCCAGCACATGTGCTTGCTGTGACTAGGTCACAAGCCAGAAGATGCCCCACTGAACAGGTGCTGGATCCTGAAAGAATGGACCAGACACCTTCCAAGAAGAAGAGCAGTAAGGGTAAGGCTTTGCCTTCCCCCTTGCCCCAGGTTGAGGATCAAGTCTCTGAGGAGGCTGATCTGAGAGAGCTGAGGGAAACTGAGCCTAAAGAGCTTGAACTTGATCAAGTTGAGTTTCTGGGCTCAGGGGGACCCTCCAGAGCAGACCTGGGGAAGGCACAGTTAGACTGCCCTTCCCTTGAACCCCTCAGACAGCAGGCTGCTGCTGAGGCTGCAGGGAATGCCACAGGTGCCCACAGGGTATACTGGGAAGATGGACTCCTGTACTCTGAGTCAAGAGACCCCAAGCCTGGTGCAACCAGGAGGCTGGTCATCCCCTTGTCTCTGAGAGGTTTCCTTCTCACCTTGGCCCATGAGATTCCCCTTGCAGGTCATTTAGGTCAGACAAAGACGTGGGACAGGCTTGTCTCACACTTTCACTGGCCCCACATGAATGAGAATACCAAGGAGTTTTGCCGCTCCTGTGTCACTTGCCAAGCCAGTGGTAAGTCAGGTGGCACAACAAAGGCCCCCCTCATACCACTACCTGTGGTGGGGGTCCCCTTTGAAAGAGTGGGGATTGACATTGTTGGTCCAATGGAACCCCAGACAGCATCAGGGCACAAGTTTATACTGGTGGTGGTGGACCATGCCACCAGGTATCCTGAAGCTATTCCACTTAGGACCACTACAGCACCTGTAGTGGCAAGGGCCCTAGTTGGAGTGTTCTCCAGAGTGGGCTTCCCTAAGGAGGTTGTTTCTGACAGAGGTACAAACTTCATGTCAGGATATCTGACTGCAATGTGGAAGGAGTGTGGTGTGAACTACAAGTTCACCACACCCTACCACCCACAATGCAATGGGCTTGTTGAGAGATTCAACAGGACCCTCAAAGGGATGATTCATGGGCTACCTGAAACTCTTAGGAGAAGATGGGATGTCCTGATCCCCTGCCTCTTGTTTGCTTACAGAGAGGTCCCACAGAAGGGGGTTGGCTACAGCCCTTTTGAGCTTCTGTATGGGCATCCTGTAAGGGGACCCCTGTGTTTGGTGAAGGAAGGATGGGAGAGACCTCTCAAAAAGCCTGCAACCAACATAGTGGACTATGTACTTGGTCTCCGCTCCAGGATGGCTGAGTATATGGAAAAGGCATCTAAAAACCTTGAGGCCAGCCAAGAACTCCAAAAAGCTTGGCATGACCAAAAGGCTGTTCTGACTGTGTACCAGCCAGGACAGAAGGTGTGGGTGCTGGAGCCAGTGGCCCCAGCAGCTCTGAAAGACAAATGGTCTGAGCCCCACACCATCATTGAGCAAAAGGGAGAGGTTACCTACTTGGTGGACCTTGGAACTCCCAGGAGCCCTCTCAGAGTGCTCCATGTAAACAGGCTCAAGGCATATGTTGACAGGAAGGACATGAGCTTGCTCATGGCCACAGATGAGGGACAGGAGGAAGAGAGTGACCCTCTCCCAGACCTGCTCACTCAGAATCCTGATGATGGGTCAGTAGATGGTGTTGTCTTTTGTGGCAGCCTCACTGAGCATCAGCAACAGGATTGCAGGCAAGTTCTGCAATCCTTCAGACATATGTTCTCTCTAACACCCAGCCAAACTGATTGGTGTACCCATGATGTTGACACTGGGGACAGTCTGCCTGTCAAGAGTAAAATCTACAGACAGCCTGATCATGTTAGAGACTGCATCAAAACAGAAGTGCAGAAAATGTTGGAGCTGGGAGTCATTGAGCCCTCAGATAGCCCTTGGGCTAGCCCAGTAGTTCTAGTGCCAAAACCTCACACCCAGGGTGGTAAGAAAGAGATGAGGTTTTGCGTAGACTACAGAGGCCTCAATGCAGTCACTAAGACTGATGCCCACCCAATACCAAGAGCAGATGAACTTATAGATAAATTGGCTTCTGCCAACTTCTTAAGTACATTTGATTTGACAGCTGGGTATTGGCAAATCAGGTTAGCTGAGGAGGCCAAACCCAAGACAGCATTTTCTACCCCTGGTGGGCATTATCAATTTGTGGTAATGCCCTTTGGGTTGAAAAATGCACCTGCCACCTTCCAAAGGTTGGTGAATCAAGTCCTCACTGGGCTGGATGACTTCTGTGCAGCATATCTTGACGATATTGCTGTCTTTAGCTCCACCTGGGAGGATCACCTGGTCCACCTGAGGAAAGTGTTAGAGGCCCTGCAAAAGGCAGGCCTCACTATCAAGGCCACTAAGTGCCAGATAGGGCAGACACAGGTTGTATACCTGGGCCACCTTGTAGGTGGAGGCCAGGTTCAGCCACTGGAGAGTAAGATACAGGCCATCAAGGACTGGACTCCTCCAATCACCCAGACTCAGGTTCGAGCTTTCTTGGGCCTGACTGGGTACTATAGGAAGTTTGTCAGAAATTATGGGTCCATAGTGACCCCTCTTAATGACCTGACAAGCAAAAAGATGCCAAAGAAAGTTCAGTGGACAGCAAGCTGTCAGAAAGCATTCAATGACCTAAAGCAGGCCATGTGCACAGCACCTATCCTCAAGAGTCCAGATTACTCCAAGCCATTCATTGTCCAAACAGATGCTTCTGAGTTGGGTGTGGGAGCTGTTCTGTCTCAGCTGAATTTTGATGGTAATGATCAGCCTATTGCTTTCATTAGTAGGAGGCTGACCCCCAGAGAGAAGAATTGGTCAGCTATTGAGAGGGAGGCCTTTGCTGTGGTTTGGGCCCTGAAGAAGCTGAGGGCCTACTTGTTTGGCACTCACTTCACCATTCAGACCGACCATAAGCCCCTCTTGTGGCTAAATCAGATGAAGGGTGAAAACACCAAACTGCTTAGGTGGTCCATTTCCCTACAGGGGATGGATTTTACAGTGGAGCATAGACCTGGTACTGATCACAGCAATGCTGATGGGCTCTCCAGGTATTTCCACTTAGAGCAAGAAGACTCACCTGGTCAAGGTTAGTTTATTGTGCCAAAGTTTGGGGGGGGGGGGCATGTAGGAGAGTAGGGTCTGCAATCCTATGATCACCCAGATTTTTGCTTTTTGCTGCACTGGTTTACGACTTTCCCTGGCTGTGGACCTGCTAATCAGACCCACAGCCTAGCTGTTCTCTCTATCCAAATTGTACTCAGGTACTGAATTGGCACTGGGCCCTCTCCAAGTCCCTGTACCCAGGGCTGAGGTGTACCCAGAAGTCTCCCAGGGGCTGAAGCATGTATTATGCCACCCCTGGGCTGACTAACTAAACTGACACAACTGGCTGCACGACAGCTGGGGCAAGGTGGTGTACTCACCCTTTGCTTTAGATATAGTATACCTATATCTAACCCTAAAATGGACACACAGATCTCCTATCAGTCACTCCTATGGCAGGCCTTAACAATCCTGAAGGCAGAGTGCTTGGAATCGTGTGAGATGGTGCTCTGGCATGAGCTGAGCCTGTCTGCGGCTTTCGGGATCCATCCCTTAGCCGTTTCCATGATATCGCATACCATATACTCTTAAGTGCATTATAATCCTCGCGGTTATATGCCAACTCTGGTATCGCTTTATCAAAACATGTCGAGTAAGGTGTCATACGAATTGGAATACTAACCCCTCGCCAATTCTGGCGACGGGGTTAGCATTCCACCCTTCTAGAGGGACACGACATGTATGTAACCTGTAACCCCGGTTAAAGTCAGACAGAGCCTTAGCATCCACAAAATGGATGCTGCCACCGAGACACAAGTCTGCCCTCCTGCTGCTGGGAGTCCTCCCAGAGCAGGAGGCAAGGACAAAGGGTTTCCTGCCAGGGGCGGTGCCAGCACCGTCCCAGACAGGGTTTTGTGTATTCCAGGTAGGCAGGGCTACAGAGGAAGGTGACTGCAAGTGGCACCCCGGTGCTCACTGTGCATAGGCCGGCTAAAACCAGTTCCAGGGGCACTCCAGCCCCTGGCCTGGGGAAAGCCCGCCAAAGGAGAGGGGTGTAACCACCCCCCTCCTGGTCCCACCCATAGGGCAGGACTTAGTCGCGTGCCAGCCCCCTTTTCCCAGATAAAGGTAGGAGCAGGCCCCCTTCCAAATTAGATCATCTTTGGAATCAAGACACGACTTTCTGCGAAAGGACTTCAAGATTTCTTCTTCAAGATTCTCCCTTGTGACTAAGGAGTAGTCACCCTGCATCCGCAGGCACCATCCTAAGAACACTGCGGTCTGCTGTAAGTCCTTCCTCCGGAATCCGACTGCCCAGCTCGACAAGACCCGGCTTCCCTGGCACCTCCGACCTCTACTCACCTCTACAGCCAAGCTGAGAACCGTGAGTGCGACGAGACCTCAAGGGACCGACTATTGCCAAGACTGCACGACTTCTTCACAGCAAGCCCGCCGAGTAATCTCCTGGCGAGTGCTTTGGGGTCCGAGAAGCCCCAACCCTGAGCAGCTCCAGCACCGAAGAGCAGCCCCCCAGCATCTCCACGATCAGCGTGGGGCCCTTCTGCTTTTTGCTGCTCACCGCGTTGTTTGGCTACTAGCCCGCTGGCTTGTGGCCTTCTGAACGACGCCCGACGACATCACTGCTGCTGGTCTGGTTGCTCCAGACTGGCTCTTGCTCCCTTCCAGAAGAGGAGCACCCCGGACCCTCCTGGTCCACTCAAGACGCCATTTTGAGTCCACCGCGTGGGCTTGAATTAGCCAAGGCTTTGTTGCCCAATCCTGGGTTCTTCGACGCCGACAGCTTCACCCATCGTGGGACAGCTCGCCCCTCCATCCTGGTCGCCGACAACGCCTCCTGGTCCGTGAGATCTGCAGAGCACAGCGTCGCCCACTCACCTAGCCGAGGTGACTACCATCCGGTGCCCTCCTGGTGCCACCTGACTACTGGCTAGTAGTCACGAACTTGGTCCCCTCTGCTTTCAGGTGTCATCCATCTTCAAGATCCAGGCTTGGATCAACTCGAACTCTCTTCACTGGTCGCCTGCCAGCATCTTTCTTCCAGGCTCCTGGTTTGTCTACGAGGATTCCCGACGTCTTTTGAGACCTATGCAGCTGCAGCCCCTGGGCTAGGTAACTTCGGCATTTCGGTGCCCCAGCATAGCCTCACTATCCAAGGGTCATGATCCACTGTCGTTTTCTCCCTACCAGGTCGGGTTCGCCCAAGAACACTAACTTTAACTTTACTAGCTATCATAGACTTTGTCCCGCATCCCGCGTGAGAGTGCACACTCTGCACCCGAGTCCCCTGGGCCTCCTAGAAGTAATCTAACGATTCTATAGTCAAGTCCTAGCGATTCCAAAGCCTATTAGTACTGTACTTACCTGCTAGTAATTTCGCATTCCACTTTCTGAGTATATGGTTTTTCGTGCCCCTCGGGCATTTGTGTATACTGTGCTAACTTAAGTATTTTTATAAGAGTTTTGTTGTGTGCTTAGCTCCCTGTCTCATAAAGAGCCAGGGTAGTCTTGTTATAAATAAATACACTGTTTATTTTCATAACAACTTGTGTGGTGTCCTTTCACTGGGTGTTAAAGGGGTAATGTGATGGTAAAACAGCTGGCTTAACACGCCCTCTAGAGTCTTAGCTTTAGACTGCTCGTATCCATGCTACTAGGATAGCTGGTCTATAAGGTTGACTTACAACCAATCATCAATAAGGGTTGTTTGGACTGATATATAGTGATCACTAGAATAGTGAACACTGCACATCAGGCCAACTTCTCACAGTGCTTATTTAGGCTATTCTCAATTTTCAGGTTTGCAAAAATCTCGTCATGGTTAGAATAGTAATATTCGAAATGACCAGTTTGATAGAATAAGCTAGCTATCACACTACAGGTTATGCCATAAGTAAGAGGAAGCATGTTATAAGTCACTCCCTCCGAAACAGAAGCAGGCAATTTCACACAAATGTAACAATCTTTGACCTCCATGACCTTTACATACTCAGCCAGGAGTCTTGAAAAAGTATTGCTAGAATAATCACCAACAGATCTATCTTGGTGAATCTCTGGTTTGTGCTCAATAACTCTGTTAGTTTTGCTTATTACATCATGATTATCTTGTTTAACTGAAGCCTTACTTGTCATGTTTGACTTTTGGAATTTACTTGTCAATTCCAAAAGGAAAAATGACAGCTAAAACTAACCAAAGTAAGATTATTAAGACCACACAAATCAAAAACATTTTACAGCATCTCCTAAAAATGGAACACCTTGAATTGTTATTAGTAAAAACGTAAGGCATTTTCACTCTTCTAACAAAAGTCTTGCAAAGAAAACAAAATCAAAAATTAAAAATGTCTACATTTTCTAAATTTCTATACCCCCCTATTTAAATTTTTTTTTTTAAAATCAAACCCTACTTTCTAACAGTTTTTCCCCGACCTTGCGTCACAATTTGTTTTCCAGCTAACACAATTTCTTCGACCTTGTGTCACCTAACACAATTTCTTCAGCCTCACGCCAAAAACGAAAACCCTAAATTTTAACAGAAAAATTCTTCAATCGTTGCCACTATTGTCTTCTATCTCTTCCTGACTACTGCTGTTGACTTCCACTATAGGTGGAATAATATATTTCTGATTCGGTTTCACAATTCTCTTTGCCCTACTACTAATGACTTCTATTTTCTCTCCTGTTTCACTTTTCTTTTCAGAATCCTTTTGACTTGATATTTCATTAATTTGCTCCTTTGATTTTTTCACCAATCTAAATTTTAGGCCTTCATTTTCATTTGGCCAGTTATCACCTTTTCTTGGTAATTTCCTCTTTGGCTCGGTCACATTACACTCTGTTCTCCAAGCCCTTTTTCTGAAATTTCTTATCTGAGAATCTTCATCACTCTCTTCAGTTTCACTGTCAGAAATTTGAATTCTGGACTCAGGTACTTCTTTACTCAGCAATTTCACTCCGTTAGGAACTCTATCCTTATAGCGGGTACTTGGTAATTCATCTTCTTCTTCTTCAATTACCTTCAACTTCCCAGTTTCAGATATCCTGTTCCTGCTTTCAGAGCTTCTTTTCTGCTTTTCAATACTCTCCTGGTCTTAAATCACAACTTGATCAGACTCTTTTTCTGCTTCTTTTTCTAGCACATCTTCATCATTTTCAGAGTCTAGTATCACAATTTCCAAATCTTTTTCATTCGATGCTTCATTTACATTTTAACTTTCCAGATGTCGACTTTCCTGTCGAGCTTCAGGATCTGGATTTTTCTCAGGTTCTTCTTCGGAATCTGAATCTGCTGTAGTGTCACTGTAACTTTCATCAGAATTTTCAGGTGGAGGTACACGAATGGTATGGCTTGCGTGGATCCACCTCTTCAGACCTTTGCACTTTACTGCATTTGTTGTGACTAGAATGACTTGTGTTGCTTTCTGCCACCTGGGTACCAGACAGTGTCTTCTTCGATGAACTTTTGTCCTTACCCAGTCACCTGGCAAAAGATCATGTGCTTGCTCTTTTTCTCTTGTTTGCACTTCAGTTCCCACCTGATGGAACACAGAAGTCACGACGTCAGATAAGTTCCTGCAGTATTCCAAAATGACGCTATCATTTATTGTCATCAATTTTCCTACAGTATAAATGCTTGTCTCATGACTCTGCCCATGACAATATCATGTGGACTTAACCCTGTCTTTTTATCAGGAGTACTTCTTAGTGACATCAAAACAAGTGGAAGTGCATCAGTCCACTTCATTCCTGTAGCTAGACACATTTTTCCAATCCTGTTCTTAATTGTCCCATTCACTTGCTCAACAACACCTGATGCTTCTGGTCTGTATGCACAGTGTAACTTTTGCTCTATGTTCAATGCTTCACATATCAATTGTAACAATCTGTTTTCAAAATGTGTTCCACGATCACTTTCCACAGTCACCGGAAAACCGTACCTTGGTATGATCTCCCTTAAAAGTAACTTTGCAACAGTAACTGAATCATTGTGACGTGTAGGAAACGCTTCAACCTATCTTGAAAACAAACAGGCTATCACAAGGACATAACGTAACTTGTTGTGGGTTGGCATGTCAATGAAATCCATTTGTAACCTTGTGAATGGACCACCCTCCCGTCCTATGGTTCCCATGCTCACAACTGTTTTTCTGTTGGGGTTCATTTGTTGGCAAATCAAGCACCTCTGGCAAAAAGACTCTGCTATTATTCTGAAATTTGGATTGAACCAAGTCTGTCTGGAAAGCCTAATCATGGAATCTCTTCCTATATGTCCCTGACCATGTTACATCCTGGCCATGTCAACAATCATGCTATTTGGTAAAACTGGTCTGCCATCTTTGTAAGTCCAAATTCCATCTTCTTCTCGCTGTCTACATTCTGCCTTTAACCATGTGTTTTTCTCCTCATCACTTGCCTCATCTTGTAAATCCTTTACTCCCTGCCATGTTTCAACTACTGATGTTAGCATAAGTGAGCTCAACACATGTTCATCATTCTTTTCCCGATTAATTGAATAATTATTTTTCGCACAGTATCTTGCAATCTCATCTGCATAGGCATTTCCTTTTGTGATAAAATCTTCTCCTTTTTTATGAGCTGCACATTTCACGACAGCAATCTTTTCTGGTAACTGAATGCCATCTATTAATCTTTTGTTCAATTTTGCATTTCTGATGGGAGTACCTGCAGAGGTTAAGTAACCTCTTTGAGACCAGAGCTGTCCATAATCATGCACAACTCCATATCCATATTGGCTGTCAGTGATTATGGTGATTTTTAAATCTTTTGCTCTTTCACATGCACGAATCAAAGCAATTAATTCCGCTACTTGAGCTGAACGAATTCCTTCAAGACATGATGCTTCAATCACAGTAACAACTGTGCAAACAGAATATGCTGCTCTCAGAAAACCCTCCTCTGTTCTCAGGCAAGAACCATCAACAAAGTAAACAAAATCTGATACAGGCAAAGGAACATCTTTAATGTCCTGCCTAGGCTTGGTGCAATATTCCAAAACATCCAAGCACTCATGATCAATGTCATTTTCATTCCTGATTTCTGTTACAGTACCATCAGGCAATAATGTGGAAGGATTTAAATTCACACATCTTGCTATCGAGACATTATCTGATCCCAGAATAATTTTCTCATATTTTGTAAGTCTGTTACTTGTTAAATGCTGAGTTTTGCTTCTGGTAAGAAGAATTTCTACTGAATGGGGTACATAGACTTTTACAGGAAATCCCATTATAATTCCTTCACTTTGCTCAAGGCTCACACTTGTTGCAGCTACTGCTTTCAAGCAACCTGGTAATGCCTTTGCAACTGGATCAAGTACTGCTGAGAAATATGCTATTGGCTTTCTCAGTTTCCCATGTCTCTGAATTAGAACAGACAATGCACATCCTTCTCTTTCACTGCAATACAGCTCAAAATCCTTTTCATAATCGGGCATGCCTAAAGCTGGAGCTTCACATAAACTTCTTTTTAGCTTTTCAAAAGCTTGCATTTCAATTTCTGTGAGAACAATTGGATCTTTTATATCTGATTTTGTTAATCTCTGCAGTGGTTTTGCAATTACTGAAAATCCACTAATCCATTGGCGACAATAGCCAACCATTCCTAAAAACATCCTGACCTGTCTCTGTGTTTTTGGAGGTTGCATTCCCTGAATCATTTTTATTCTTTCAATTGTCACTTGTCTTATTCCCTTTGCAATTCTGTGCCCAAGGATTTTACTTCTTGTTTGCAAAACTGTAATTTTGCAGGAGACACTTTATGTCCCTCATCTGCTAAATGATTCAGAAGAGTAATTGTATCTGTGACACAGTTATCTCGCGTTTTTGCTGCTACAAGTAAGTCATCAATGTACTGAACTAATGTCGATTTTCCAGGTAAATTTAGATTCTCCAGGGACTTTTTTAACAACTGATTAAAGATAGATGGACTCTCTGTATACCCTTGAGGGATACGACACCATGCTAATATGCGGTTCTGGAACCGGAATGCAAAAATTTGTTGGCTGTCTGGATGCAATGGAACAGTAAGGAACGCATTGCAAAGATCAATGACTGTATACCATTCTGCATCATGTGGAATTTGGTAAAGAATCACTGCTGGGTTTGGAACAACTGGACAACATGAAACAACTATTTGGTTAACCTTTCTCAGGTCTTGAACTATTCTGTACGTTCCATTTGGCTTTTTGATCCCCATAATTGGTGAATTACAAGGACTGCTTTCAATTTCTTTTAGAACACCTTGTTTTATGAATTTGTCAATTACAGGAATGACACCTTCAATTGTCTCTGCTTTCATTTTGTACTGTGGAATGTTTGGAAAATCTATTCCCTGTTTCACTGTAATTTTAACTGGGTCTACATTTTTCATCAAGCCCATCTCATTTCCTAACAAATCCCAAATTTCAGCTTTGACGGTCTTTTTCAATTCTTCAGGTAAATTGTCTTTATCAAATGCAGGAAATAATTTACTTTCCTCTGCTTCAACCATTAGCCGTGTCAATTTGTAAAGCCCATCTTCTTCTAGTGTCTGAAGCTCAATATCCTCTGGTGAGCAGTATATTTTGAAATTCATCTTGCAGAGAATGTCTCTCCCTAGCAAGTTTACAGGACTACTGTTACAAACTACAAATCAATGTTTGTCTTTAAATTTGCCAATTTCTACTTTAACAGGTTCTGTCAAATCTGTTTTAATCTGTTGATTAGCTAAACCAACTACTTGGATGTTTTCACCAGAGAGAGGCAGGTTTTCTATTTCCACTGATCTAACAGTAGAACGAGTAGCACCAGTGTCCACAAGAAAAGTGATTTCTACATCATTCACTTTACCATTTACAAATGGACCAGACTGGTCAACCTCAAGAGTGGCTCCAAGCACACACTCTTCCCCCTCTCTCAGGCACCGTCATAAATAATCCTCCGAATCACTTCCACCATTTTCTGTCATCAAAAATTGTCGGGAAACATTTGGCACATTCACTCTGTGCGATCTAATTACCTGATCACCTCCGCTGAATCCTGTTTCCGAATTATACCTCTGACCACTCACACAATTTGGAAGAGGAGGCTGTGGAATCTGACTCTGCTGATTCGCTAACTGTCGCTGTAGCTGTTGCTGAAGATTGAGCTCATTTAACTGTCGCTGTAGCTTTTGCTGCAGATTTACATCATTCTGCATCTGTGGATTTAATGATGCATTTTTAAAATTTCTGGGCGCATTTTTACATTCGCGCTTCCAGTGTCCAATTTCGCCGCAATTAAAACAAGGCCGCTTTTGCTTTAGCTCTTCAATATTAACATTAAATTTCGGTTTATTAAAATTGCCCTTACATTTTCCTTGACTCTGATTCTGATTAACATTGACATTTTTGTTCTCCAAATTTGCAATCTGCTGTTCAGCTACTTTCACCTGTGCCCACATTGCCTTTTCCTTAAGCTTTTTCTGCTTCGCGTCTATCTCATCACTACAATATTTTGCCTTTCTCAATATATCGTCAACTGAGAGTGATTGCCAGCCGACAATTCCATTTCTAATCATCTCACCAATTTCAGGTCTCAGGCCATAAACAAATCTGTATATAAAGTGGCTCATGTCCTTTTCACTTAATTTTTCATAGCCACTGTACTGTTTAAAAACCAACAGTAGTCTTTCATAAAATGAATGCACTGATTCTTTTGGCTCCTGATTTGTTCTGTCAATTTTGACCCAATCAACTTCTTTTGGGTGAATTTTATTTTTCAACCAGTAAATCACTTTATCATACAGACCCATGACTTCTGATGATGGAGCACCTGTTACTTCATCTCGAGCAGGTTCTACTTTTGGCCAACTTACAGAGACTTAACATTCTGTCCAAAGATCTGACGGGACAACAATGTCAAAGAATCCATCCAGATCAATCCACAGAACTTTTGAAACCTTTATGAATCTGTCTACCTGTCGATACCATTCCACTGGCTTTTCTCTCAACCGAGGAAAATCATTTGTGAACAACAAAATGTCCTGTCTAGACCAAGGGACATGCACGTAACCACCTCCTGCTATTTCTCTCATTGGGTACTGATTAGCCACCATGCCCCTTTCTCTCCTTTCTTCCTCTCTTTTCTTTGTCCATTTCACTTTCATTTGCTTAAATCACCCAATTTTTTGATGTATACAATCAAATCTTTTATATGCAGAATTCTTCCCATCGCATTAAAATTCCCAAAGTCTTTTTCAGAAAATTCTAATCTCTAATGTTTTCCCAAATTTTTCTGTTTGCTCAAGTCAATTTCTAATTCTGCAGCTAATTCTTCTAACTGTTCATATTTATTTTTCGTTTTCCATTGTACGCTTTTGCAAATGAATAACAGTTCATCATCTTGATAATGCTTTAAACTGTCAGGACCAATTGTGCCAATGATTAATTCCTCCAAATCTGCCTTAAGTCTCGCGACATCAAGCTTTGAGTTTGAATCTGTTTTCTCAACACTCTTTTCTGGAGATTCAGTATCTGATTCTGCACCTATTGGTGTTCTGCATAATGAACCTGGATTAAAAGTTAAATCAGGCATCATTGTTTTTTCTCGATGTATTTCAGTTAATTCCGAATAAAAATTTTCAGCCACTTTCTGAATTCCTGCATTTAATGGAATAGTCAAACCTGGATGTCTAATTTCTCCCTGATCAAATACAGATTGAACAGGACCAATCGTTACTGGAACTGTTACTGCTTCGATTCCTCTAGTTAATTGCCGAATTAATTCTTCTTTTGATCGTAAATATTCTAAAGTACTTGGAATTTCCTCATCTCCTCCAGCACCCATTAGACCTCTGGAAGGAGTCTCATTTCTTGAAACTGGAGTCTCAGGAAAATTTCTACTTTCACCCTATTCACTAGAATAAGTTCTTGTTTCTAATCTTTCAGGAGTTCCTATATTATTCGGGTAAATTCTGGGTGATTCCTCATTAAATGGAGGTGCACTCGGGGTGGTTCCTGTAGAAACCATCGGGGTAGACCATGAACAAGCTGGTTTTAGGTTTAAAGCATTTTATTGCATTTTGATGAACAAGGAAAACAATACATACAATGAATACAGTCGTCGTAAGGATGTAATGCAAAGTCTCTGCTCCAGGAGCGCCTTCAGTATTCCAGACATTACAATTAGAACATTTTGTAGAGCCTCAGGCTAGGTGTGAGTGCAGTGATGACAAGTTCCAGAACCAACAACCCCCCCCCCCCCAACTACCCCCCTCCCTGCCCTCACTTCAAAACCCCCCCTCCGCCTGTCGTGAGCGAATGTCTTACACCTCCATCACCTCTGCGATGGATCCACACCCCTCATCATGTTCTCCATTCATGCCAACTAGGCAAGCGGGCTAGTCAGGGATGTCAGTCGCATTAGCCTGAGATATCGGGGACAAGTAATTTCTTTGAATTCCGACTGTAGTAAGGTATGGAAAGGCTGCCACAGTTCCTCAAACCCATCCACCTCGCCTGCCAACATGAGGGACAGCTTCTCCATTCCCAGAACGTGCCATAACCTGTGGAACCAGCCTATAGTGGTAGGAAGGGTGGTGGTGCGCCAATATATGAGTATGTTCTGAATCGCCGAGCCTAATGCGATCGCTATCTGTCTACCCCTCCTGGACCTTAGAAGATACATCAAGCCGTTAGGTAATCCTAGCAGGACATAGGCTGGGAAGTGAGGCAATTCAATGTTAAAGCACTGGTCTATCTCATCTAAGATCTCCTTCCAGTAAGGACTCAGCAACGGACAATCCCACAAGACGTGCATAAGCGTGCCAATCTGTCCATATTCGCGCCAACAGGTGCTTGGGATGTTATGGTTCATTTCATGCAGCCTCTGAGGCGTGTAGTACCAGTATGTGGATATCTTAGTGAAGGTTTCAGTGAGCCCAGTGTGATATGCTGAGTGACGCGCCCGGTAGGAGATGTCGTCCCAGTCTTTGTGACTCAGTTCCCTCCCCAGCTCCCGCTCCCAGCGATCCCGTCCGGGGTTGTGGATGTGGAAAGGGGGGGGGGGGGCTGTAAGAGCCGGTATAGGTCCGAGATGAGCTTGGCGTCAGAGGAGCGTGTCGCCAACCACATCTCGTATGGAGTGAGTTTCCGGTCGGCCAGGTTCCGCACTTGCGGCTGAAGCGCCCAATGGCGTGCCTGCAGATACCGCATACGTTCAGTCTCGGGCAGTCGGTAGTCCCGTCTGAGGTTTTGAAATGACATGGCACCCTCCAGGCCGTATAGGTGAAACAAAGCGCAGCATCTGGCTGCCCGCCAGAGCGAGAATGCGCCAGGTACCATCCCGGGTTGAAAGTTGGGGTTCCCAATCAGTGGTGTAAGTGGTGACGGGAAGGTGGTGAGCTCATGCGTAACATTCACGGCATCCCATACTCGGAGCGGAACTTGCGTGATAAAGGACGCATAGAGATTAGGGGGGCGGTGAGCTCTGCGCATGAAGGGTATCTCCTGTAGGGTCCTGCCCGCCACCGCCTGGTCCTGAAACAGCCAGTGTCTGTCAGATTCCTACTTGCTCCACTCCACTAAATACCGTAATTGCGCCGCCTGAAAGTACTTGTGTAGATCCGGTATGCCAAGTCCACCGGACTCAGGTGCCAGCGTGGACAAGGCTCTCCTGAGTCTGGGTTTCCGGCCCTGCCAGACAAAGCGTGCGATGTCGGCCTGAGCCTGTCGGATCCACCCCTTCGGCGGCTAAAGCGGTAGGGCCCGAAACAAATATAGCACCTGCAGCAAGAGAGTCATCTTCACCGCAGCGATCCGTCCCAGCAACGACAACGTGCCTTTGCTCCAGCGGGACAGTTCCTCCTTAATTTTCTTGCCTAATGCTGCGTAATTCGCTGTCACCATGGCAGGCAAAGAGGGTGCCAGTAGTACGCCCAAGTAGGGGACCAGATCTTTAGACCAACGCATGGGGAAGCGACTTTGTAACTCAAGTCTCAATGCAGTGGTTAGCGAGATGTCTAGGGCTGACGACTTTCTCATATTCATTTTGAAACCCGCTACCGTGGCGAAGGCGTCCATCTCGGCAATGCAAGCGGGGAGCGCCTACCTCGGGTTATCAAGCATTAAGATCACATCATCCGCATACAAACTAATGGTGTGAACGTAGCCCCCCATCCGGACGCCAGTCACCTCCGGGTTCCGACGAATCCTCTGGGCAAATGGCTCCATGTAAAGAGCGAAGAGTAGCGGTGACAGTGGGCACCCTTGTCTGGTTCCCCTCTCTATTGCGAATTGGCCGGAGCTGCACCCATTCACCCGCACTATCGCGGAAGGGGATCTGTAACAGTTAAATATGAAGGTGTGGAATTTCTCACCTATACCCAATTTGCAGAGCACTTTCTCAAGGTAAGACCAATGCACTCGGTCGAACGCTTTCTCCGCGTCAACCGAAAGCAGCATGCGTTCCCCGGGAATACGGGAGGCTTTCTCTAGGATGTGGACCACCCTCTTAGTGTAGTCCACCGTTTGCCGACCGGGGACAAACCCGGCCTGATCCGGGTCCGCTAGCCCCGGCAGATGTGGGGCCAAACGTGTTGCCAGGATCCCCGTGTAGAGCTTGAGGTCCACATTCAATAGCGAGATCGGCCGGTAGGAGTCGCATTCAGTCCGGTCCTTCCCCGGCTTGGGGATAACCGATACGGTTGCCCGGAGCAGATCCGGCGGGATAGCCCCCGGCTCCGAAAAGGAGTTAAAGAGCCGCATTAACAGTGGCGCCAGTTCCTGGCAGAACGTTTTGTAGAAAAGTGGGGTGTAGCCGTCGGGACCCGGGGGTTTCCCATGCTTTAGTCGGGAGATAGCCGTAATCACCTCCTCTGGGCGAATGTCCCGCTCCAGGTGTTCTGCCTGTTCCGGGGCGAGGGTGGGGAGTTCGACCGATGCGAGGTAATCAGCCTCGGCCAATGCCGAGGGGGGCTCGCCCGTGTATAAGTCGGCATAATAGCGACGGAACCTGTCCGCAATCTGGCGGTCTTCCGTAGCCGTCGTCCCGCCGGGAATCGACAGTTCTTTAACCCGCTGGTGCTGGTGTTTCACCCGAAGTTTGTTCGCGAATAGTCGGCCGCACCTGTCGCCGCCAGTGTAATACGCGTGCCTCAGGCGCAGCGCTGCATACTCCGCCCTGTCCATGTCCAGTGCGGAGAGAAGTTTCCGTGCAGCTTTAAGTTGCCTCCAGACTCTGGGGGCCCCCGTCCTCTGATGCATCTGTTCCAGTTCCCGCACCGTATTCGTAAGTTCGTCCCTTTTTTGTTGTCGTTCCCTATTCTCCGCGGAGGAAATGGTGATAAACTCACCACGGAGCACCGCCTTCAAGGCGGCCTACTGCGTCGCTCGGGTGGTATCTCCATTATCATTGTGTTTCCGATACTCATTAATCACGTCACGTACCTGTTTTACTACTGTCTGCTTATGCAACAGGGTATCCCGAAGGCGCCAGACCCCCCGTGAGGGAGACACCGGCGGCAGCTGGAAAGAGCCCGATACCGGGGCGTGATCTGACAACGTAAGAACCCCTATATCGGAAGCCGTCGCCAGTTCGGCAACCGGTCCCGTAACCAGGAGATGATCTAGTCTCGCGTACGTCTTGTGCGCGTGGGAGTAGTAGGAATAGGCCTGGGTGGTGGGGTGTAGGCGTCTCCACAAATCATGCATATCGAGATCACCCAAGGGGGGAGTTACTCAGCTGTGAGAACTCCCCGGTGTGTGGGCGTCGCTGCGCAGATCTATCTAAGGACGAGTTAAAGACCATATTCAAGTCCCCTCCAATAATTATGTGTCTGTCCGGGGTAGTCGCGATGTCTTCTAGGGCCGAGTGTAAAAACAGGTCTTGGCGGTCATTAGGGCTATATATATCGAACCCACAGTAAACAGAAATCCCCCCAACTTGACCCTGTAAGCCAGGAGCCTCCCCCTCTGTTCCGCAACCTTGTGCAGGACCTCACCTTTAAACTTTCTAGACACCAAGATTGCAACCCCCGCTGTCTTGGTAGACCCTGAGGAAAAGAGCTGTACTGGGAATTTCGGTGACCTCATCCTGTGGCTATCTCGGGCTAGGAGGTGGGTTTCCTGTAAGAGACAGATGTCTGCCTGGGTGTTTTCAAGTAGGGACAACATTGCTCTACGCTTGACCGGGTTGTTCAACCCCTTCACATTAAGGGTAACAATCTTAAGGGTCATGAACGGTCATCGTAAGGGTAGCGCTTAATGAACCTGAGTCCGCAGTGATTGCCGTGTGGGTTGGCGGTGTGGGTCGTAACAAATGCAACAACCAACTAGCACGACACCCGTAACTCAGTACCTGCGGTTTGAGGTCAAGGCAAGAGCAGCAGCAAAACACGACAGCACAGCACAAACCCCGAGTCTCCCCCCAACGTCCCTCAACCAGCCCAACTCCCCGCCTCCCCTCACCCAAACTGGAGGCTCACCCTCCCCCTCCTCAAGCCCAACCACCCTCCTCCCGCACCCCTCCTGTTCCCCCAACGTCCCCACACCCCCTCTCCCTCCAGATCCCCCAACACCGTCTGAAAAATTGTCCCAGCCATGTCCTATCCGGACAGGTCCGTTGTAGAGTATCGAAGTGGACGTCCAGCCACACCCTTCCTCCCTCCGCCCCCCCCACCCTCCAAGACCCCAAGCCTGCAATAACATCAATGCTATGTCGGTCTCCCCCCGGAGCAAACTTACGCCGTTAGCGCGGCACTTTCATGCATCGCAGTGTCTCTAGAAGCTGCTTGGATGGCGCTCGCCATATCGGCCCGAATGGTGGGCGAGCTTGGACGCTGGGATGCCGCCGATGCTCTACGCCTCGAGACCCTGCGCCATCCGTGGCGCGTCTCCTACGTGGCGTGGCGGAGCCCTCCTCCTCTGGGGTGATCCCTAATATCTCACACGTGTCCTGTAGGGACCTCAGCTGATGCACCTCACCGTTCCACTTAAAAATAAGGCGGAAAGGATGACCCCATGAGTAGGACGTTTCATGTTGTTTTAGGAAGTCCGTTGCGATTTTAAACGCTTTACGCTTTTGTAGAGTGATCGTGGACAGATCCTGATATAAGGCCACAGGGTGCCCTCGGAAGGCCAGTGAAGGTGTTTTCCGGGCCTCCGCCATGATTCACTCTTTCAATGGGAAATCAGGAAGAAAAGCCAAAATGTCCGGGGGTGGGCCATTAGCACGTCTCTGGGGTCCCACTCTGTGAGCTCTGTCGATCCTTATCGGAAAATCCGCTGCTTCACCCAATATGTCTCTGAAAAGTTCCCGTAGGTATCCCGCAACATCCGATCCCTCTTCCGTTGATGGAATTCCCCGGACCCTTATATTATTCCGCCGGGAGCGGTTTTCCAAGTCCTCATTATGCGCCTGGAGGTCCATCTGTTGTTCCCTCATGCGCAATACCTCTTGTTGTAGCTGCGTGATTTCCTCGTCCTGCCGTTGCGTAGAGCATTCGACCGTGGCCACTCTCTCTCCCAGGCCATCTACCTCTCTCTGGATTTCACGGACTTCCCCGGCCACTTCCTGCTTTAGCGTTTGGAAATCATCGCGCAACGTGCCGAAGAGCGACTCCAAGAAAGACCTGGTGACCGGCGGTTCACCGCCTCCTGCCGAGTGAGAGCCACTCGCCGCACCCGGAGATGTCTGATTCCTGTCCCCTTTGGTCTGTGATCTGCCGAGCATTTCAGGGAGCGTGCGCTCATTCTTTTTACCGCCTCTCTGGTTCGCCATCCTGTCCGCTGGGCAACGTCGTCGCCCACAGTGTCTGCGTCTGACCAGGCCCCCGAGCCCCGACCACCCGCGTCTCTCCCCGATGGGGTCGAAGGGGTCCGTCCGCCCTCTGTCCGAGCGTATCACTCCAGTAGGTCCACGACAGTATATACCCTGCCGGTCGTGCCAGCGGCCACCTCGCCGTGGCCCGTCAGCTCTTTTGAAGCGCCCAACTCCTTATTCCGCGCGCCGCGGCCGCGGGGGCCACCCGGCGTCTTCTCACCACCTCTGGTTGGCCGTCGGAAGCTCCACAGGCTGCAACCTCCAGGGTCGCTCCACGTGTGGCAGCTCAGGAGCCAGGCGCTTGTGCAGTTCGTGCAGACCCCTGCGCCCGAATGTCTCGCGAGGCCAGTTGGTCGGCGGGGGCCCTTATTCTGCTTCGCTGCCCCCAGCCAGCCCCTACGCAGCTTCCTCGGCCGAATCAGGCTCAATCCTCCTGGCCGCTCTCAGTCAGTACTGCTAGTGCAACCACGGGTGGGCACCCTGGCTCTAGAGATCACTGTGCGTCCACTACTCCTGTGGTCCGAATCTGGTGGTCCCTCCTGTCGCTCCCCGGGGCTCCGGGTAATGCCTCCTACCGCCCAGTCGGCGATGTCCAGCTCCGGCTTAGTAGCGGCTCGCAGAGGGGACCCCAATCTCAGTTTCACTGGCTCAAGTTCAAGTTCAAGGATTTATATAGCGCACTACTCACCCAGAGGGTCTCAAGGCGCTTGGGGAGGGGGATTATTATTTATCGAATAGCCAGGTTTTGAGTTCTTTTCTGAAGGGGATGTGGTTCTGTGTAAGGCGGAGGTGAGTGGGGAGTGAGTTCCAGGTCTTGGCCGCCAAGTAGGAGAAGGATCTACCTCCCATGGTGGATCTTTGGATACGCGGAACTGCGGCGAGGCCTAGGTTGGAGGATCTTAGTTGGCGGGTGGGTGTGTAGAAGGATAGTCGAGTGTTGAGGCATTCGGGTCCTAGTTTGTAGAGGGCCTTGTGTGCGTGGGTGAGGAGACGGAATGTTATTCTCTTGTTGACGGGAAGCCAATGGAGGTCTTTCAGGTGACCGGTGATGTGATCTTGGCGAGGGATGTCCAGAATGAGTCTCGCTGAAGCGTTTTGGATGCGTTGGAGTTTGTTCTGTAATTTGGCTGTAATTCCGGCATTGAGGGTGTTTCCGTAGTCTAGTCGACTCGTAACCAGTGCGTGGGTGACAGTCTTTCTTGTTTCGGTGGGGATCCAATGGAAGATTTTTTTGAGCATACGAAGTACGTAGAAGCAGGAGGATGAGACTGCGTTGACTTGTTTGTTCATCGAGAGTGAGGAGTCTAGGATGAAGCCAAGGTTACGTGCGTGGTCTGTGGGTATGGGTGCTGAGCCCAGATCCGCAGGCCACCATGAGTCGTCCCAGGCAGAGGGGGATGATCCTAGGATGAGCACTTCCGTTTTGTCTGAGTTGAGTTTTAGGCGGCTGTTTTTCATCCAGACGGCTACTTCTTTCATGCCTTCGTGAAGATTGGTTTTGGCGGTGTTGGGGTCTTTGGTAAGGGAAAGGATCAGCTGGGTGTCGTCAGCGTAGGATATGATGTTAAGGTTGTGTTGACGCGCGATGGAAGCGAGTGGACTCATGTAAACGTTGAAGAGGGTGGGACTGAGTGATGATCCTTGTGGTACACCGCAGATGACTTCTGTTGCCTCTGATCTGAACGGGGGAAGTCGGACTTTCTGAGTTCTCCCCGCTAGGAACGAGGTGATCCAGTCCAAGGCTTTTCCTTGTATGCCGATGTTGTTGAGACGTTGTATGAGGATGCTGTGGCATACCGTGTCGAAGGCGGCGGAGAGGTCGAGTAGAATGAGGGCCACTGTTTCTCCGTTGTCCAGTAGTTTTCGGATGTCGTCTGTTGCAGCGATGAGGGCGGTTTCGATGCTGTGTTTGGCTCGAAAGCCGGACTGTGAGGGATCGAGGGAGTTGTTGGATTCGAGGAAGGCGGCGAGTTGGCTGTTGACGGCTTTCTCAATGACTTTGGCCGGGAATGGGAGGAGGGATATGGGGCGGTAGTTTTTAAGTTCGGAGGGGTCTGCAGTTGGTTTTTTCAGGAGGGCTCTGACTTCGGCATGTTTCCAGCTTTCTGGGAAGGTAGCAGAGTTGAAGGAGCAGTTGATGACATCACGGAGATGGGGTGCGATGATGGAATCAGCTTTGTTGAAGATGTGGTGGGGGCATGGGTCGGTTGGCGAGCCAGAATGGATGGCGTTCATCAGGCGGATGGTGTCTTCAGTGGAAATTGGGTTCCAGGTGCTGAGGTTGTTAGAGGGCGGTTTGGGTTCTGAGGGGGGTGGAGAGTATTGTTCGTTGGAGCTGTTTCCGAAACTTTTATGAATGTCTGCAATTTTGTTGTAGAAGAAGGAGGATAACGAGTCGCAGAGGTTTTGGGAGGGAGTGATGTTGTTTGAGGCTGTGGTGGGGTTGGTGAATTCCTTGACGATGTTGAATAGTTCCTTGCTGTTATGGGCGTTGTTGTCGAGTCGATTCTTGAATGCAGATTTCTTGGTGGATCCAATCAGCTGGTGGTGCTTGCGGGTGGCTGCCTTGAGGGTGGACATGTTGTTGGTGGTTGGGGTTTTTCTCCATGTTTTCTCGAGAGTACGGCATAGCTTTTTGGATTTCTTGAGGTCATCGTTGAACCAAGGGGCCTTTTTGCTGTCTTGTTTGGTGCGATGGATTTTCAAGGGTGCTAATTCGTCAGCGCTGTGAGTGATCCATTGTTTGAGTTTGATGGCCGCTTCGTTTGGGTCCGATGAGAGGGCGGGTGGGTTTTGGTTGAGCGATGTGAGGAGTTGGTCGGTGGTGATTTTGTTCCATTTCCTTCTGGGAGTAGGTTGTGGGGGGTTGTGGGTCAGGGTGGTTTTGTAGCTGAAGTGAACACAACTGTGGTCCGTCCAATGGAGGGCTGTGGTGTGATCGAAGGAGATATGTTTGCTGGAGGAGAAGATTGGGTCGAGAGTATGTCCGGCTACGTGGGTGGGGGTGTCGACAAGTTGTTTGAGGCCGAGATTGGCCAGGTTGTCAAGAAGGGTGGTGGTGTTGCTGTCGTTCTTCTTTTCCAGGTGGAAGTTGAGGTCTCCTAGTAGGATGTAGTTCTCAGATGCGAGGGCATGTGGACTAATGAAGTCAGTGATGTCTTCGCTGAATTGTTTACGGGTTCCTGGGGGTCTGTAGATGAGGGTGCCTCTGAGTGTGGTCCTAGGGTCGGTGTGGATCTGGAAGTGGAGGTGTTCGGTGGTTGTGAGGTTATCGTCTGAGTTGGTCGTGATTTTGATGGTGTTCTTATGGACGATGGCGATGCCTCCTCCTGTTTGGATGGTGCGGTCTTTTCGGATGATTTTGTAGTTGTCCGGGATGGCTATGGCGATGTCGGGTGTTGATGACGCGTTCATCCATGTTTCGGTAAGGAAGGCGATGTCCGGTGATGTAGTGTTCAGTAGATCCCAGAGTTCAGTGGTGTGTCTATGGATCGAGCGGGTGTTTAGCAGAATGCACTTCAGGTGATAAGAGTCGGATCTGTTTTTGGGGTTAGTGGATGTGGTCTGGGTCTTGATGCTGGTATATTTGAAGGAATGGCCGGCGAAGGGACCGTGGGTACGTCCCGGGCCGGCTTCGTAGCATCGCGGTGTGCGTCCGGGGTTAAGGGCTAGGATGGTGGCGGCGGCATATGTTATGCGGGTGGAGTGGGGTTTGCGTGGACCAGGGGGTCTGGCGCTAGGCGCGGTCCAGGCGTGGACGGGCGTAGACGGGCTTACCTTCGGCGCGCATGGGGCGCGTCCGCTGCGCGTAAACGCTGCGCGAAGGTCCATCTGTCATAAATGGATAAAGGAGGGGGGCGCGGCGAGGGAGGGTCAGCTGGGAGGCGGGGGGCGGGGTAGGATGGCCAGTAGGAGCTGGAGGGAGCGGGGGTGGGGCCGCGGGGGAGCAGTGGCGGCGTGGACAGGCTCAAGGCACAACAACAAGGCTGGGAGGTCATGGGCACGATCGCTGGCACTGTCAGGGGCACACAATGCGGTAGCAGGCGCAAATTAGCTGGCACACAGTTGCAGTAAAATTAAAATTAAAGTTAAAGTCACTGGCACACAATCACAATTTAAATTAAAATCAATGCGGTCGCAGGCACAATGCAGGCAACGATACCAGGCACAGTGGCAGGGTGCAAGATGGCAGGGCAGGAAGGCAGGGCAGGATGCAGGTCGCTGGCACCAAATGGCTGGGGCGAGCTGCGAGAGGAGCGACCAGTTCTGACTGGAGTCAGGCTGTACGTTCAAACCCGCTACGGCAGGCCCCCGCACTCCCGCCTGGGCTCACTCGTCGCAGGCCGCAGCCGCCGCCTCCATGCAATGTGCTGCCCGGCCCTCCAGATGGTATTTCTCGGGGGACTTCACCACTACCCCTGGGATCCGGGTATGCTCCCTCGTCTCGCAGGCCTCCTCCTCACCTCTTGTGGCGTCTCTGGGTGCTGGTTTTAAAGGAGTCTGTTTCTTATTTGTAAGATATATTTCTTCTAAAACTGGATCTTCCAAATCACTTTCTTCAATATTATTTTTCTTTTGGGTATTCTTTTGACCTGGTATTTCAGTAATCATTACTCTCACTGGATATAAACCATCACACATGTCTGCCTGTCTCCATCGACGCATTCTATCCTCATGAGTTTCTCTTTTAAAATTCGATTTTGGACTTATTATACCACAACTTTCCCTTTGCAGCTGAAACATCTCATCCTCCCATTCAACTAAAGCCTCAAATTGTGTTGGTCTAGGCTTTGGCACAAGAGCCATCATTTTCTCTCTCAAATTTTTCAAAATTCTCATATTAAAGGAGCCATCCTCTGGCCAAGCTAAAACACCATCATCCTTGGTATAATCCATTCAATTATCAAACCAAAGACAAGTATGATAACCATATTCACCTTCCATATAGGCTGCAGGTGTCTTGTACTTATGAAGTAATTGTCCACCTCGCGTTTCAATTTTCTTATCGGGTGAAAATATATTTTTCAATTTCTGAAGCCATGTAAGCTTCTTTTCCTCTTTTCTATAATAATAAGTCATATTTTTAATCAAATCCGTTTAATTTAAAATGATCGTAAATGTTTCCTGGTTGTTCCGCAAAACCAACCAATCCGTGCGCGAACCACACCAACAAGCCAATCAGGTTAAGCCACGTCACCACCTTGCTCAACCAATAGAATTGCCGCTTTCTGGAAGAGCCAATCCGCTTACAGCTTGACTCAGTCACATGAACCAATCAGTGTGCTAGCTGTGACGTATGTTAGCCAATCACAGCGCGAACCCTGTGACGTACACAACCGCTGCAGCTTCTCATCTCTCACTCCTAGTGCTCACCCCTCCTTCACACAATATTTTCACAGCGCCATTTTAAGAAAACTTTTTCGATGAATACAACAAATAAACAAACCACCTGTCTGTTTCGCTAAAATAAAATGATAGTTTATACTGTCATTCAAGTATTCCTTTGTGTGAATAGACGACGCTACTCTCACAGAATATTCAATCGTTGATAAAGTAAACTTTTACTCTACCTTTCTAACATGTAATAACGAACTCATTTTTCTCTGAATGCACTTTAAGTAGCAATTCAAAGTTTGACTCGAACGCATTTACAAAATCATTTACGCACTTTCAAACAGAAAGTTTCCCTAACCATACATGAAATCCTGGTAGGACTTTAACCAACCATAGAAATCCACATTTGCCAGTAAGAATAGACGACGCTTCCTTACCCTTCACACAAGCTCGGATAAAATTCTACTACTCTTTTCGCAGTGAGTTTTAAAACAGGCTCTAAGTCCCTATACTCGAAAACTACAATTTCATAGACAATCCTCACTATACATTCTACCTAAAATCCCTAAATTCGTGTTGTACGTCCACAACACTAGTGATATATGACAATACCACTATTCTGAAACAGAACAAATGCACTGTGTAACTTTATTTGTCACACCACTCATATGCCGGCACAACTAGGATTTTTCACACTGCAGGAAAAAACCTTTCGACTACATGTAACAAATGAACAAACTCAATATATGTTAAACATCGATCCTATGTAAATATCATGTAGCATGTCAGTTACCATAGCAACCGTAACTCTGCTACCAGAGAATTGATCCAGCGCCCCTATAGAAAATATGTCATAACAACGCTACCCAACTCCAAAATACTCACCATTAATCATAAAACATTCACAAGGCCCATAAACTAATGTGACATATTTTGAGCAACTGAATCATGTGACCTAATTAATAAAACCTATTCACAGATTATATACACATTTCTATACAATTGCAGTATAAGGATTTCATCATAGTATTTGTAAAGCTTTGCATTTAATTAAGTCACTTAGGCAAATGAATCTGCTGATGGTAATGACCATGAAATAACAAGTCCAGCTTGTCTTTTCAAAAATCTTATTTATTAACTATTTATTCAAGAAAAGTGCATTTTATTAGAGGAATAGCAAATTAGACTGACAGTTCCAAGCAGAATCAAATAGCATGTTAAATGATGAATAAACAGTTTTCCATCACCTAAGCCCTATTTTCCCTGTCTAAAAACTCATTTCACCTAAATGAATAAGGGTAAAAGTCATTCAACCCTATTGATCCTTACGTGCTCCAAAGAGTCCGTCAGCACGTCACGCCTAACAGGAATCAGGAGAAGATGAGCGGCAAGAGCCCCCTCCCTCCCATGGGGACAGTTTTTATACCTTTTCTAACTAACTAAAGTATCTATATCACACTTTTTTCTGAGAATCCAAACTTCCCATTGGCTGAGCCATGTCAGTCCACTATTAGGTCACGCTCTCCTGACCAAGTCCGGGGCCTCATCTTAGACCTTATTGTTCTTAGTTTCACCATCCTTTTTGCTTCCTCAAAAACGATACTTTTCCCGAGGAGAAACTCCTCACTTCCTAATCTTGGCAGGCCATTCAGCATCCTGTCCTTGGAAATGTCACCAAGAACACATTCAACTCGACCATGATTGCTTCTGCATTAAACGTTGTCAGCTCAGCAAAATATTCTGCGCATGAGTGAAGGCTTCACTCTGGTCAAGTTTCATAAACTGCAGCACTGCCAGCCATTTTCTTTAGGCCCATTCGTAAAACTAATGTATAAACAAACACAAAACATCGATTAATGAAAGAAATAGAATTCGTTCTGTTACCCACCCACCTTTGCTAATTATTAACCCATTAATCTATGTTACCTAGCCAAAGCTTTCCAGCAACAAACAGAATTTGTGCAACATAAAAACGAAAAGACAAAACATGAGCACACAGAAATAAGCTCATGCCATTAATAATACAGCCGCGTTTAATTCTGACAAAAGACAATAGACAAAATTAGTTTATTATTTTTTCACAGACAAGCATTTGCAACATGGTGCACATATATGAGCACATATATTAGTTCCCACGTGTCATGATCTGCAATTTAATCTAGATTGGTTAGTAATATTCACTCCATTCACGTTAATATAATTATTTTGTTATGGAAGTTTAACTTTGCCAGTCAAAAACAAATTCATTTTAAAATCTCGCTCCATCAATACACATGTATTCTTTTTGAGAGATATTGTAAGGGAGATACCGGCTAAGCTGTTAAGTGTTTGCTTTTAAAATACACTTACAAAAAACATTTCATCCTGATGATAGACATGTATTCTTTTTGAGGGGTCTTGTAAGGGAGCACCAGCTAAACTGTGAAGCGTGTGCTTTTAAAAGACAGGTATAAAAAACATTGCACTAGGTACAGTCTGCAAATAATATACATTTTGAAAAATCTATTTATCTTAAACCTGGTTGTGTATTTTGTTGCAGCCTGTCTTCTACTGTGTGTAATGCAAGTTTAAATTATTGATTTACATGTTCACATTGCTTTCTGTCACAGACTGGGACCTCGTAGCACTAAACATACACAAGTCACAATTCTCCGCTGCACCAATCAGGATTCAGTTGTGTGGCTCTCTAGTGCAGTGCATTAACCAACAGAGGTTTCATAATAGATTTCCCACAGATTAACATCACTTCTATAATTTTCATTTAAGCTGCGAGTTATTTTATATGTAGTTACCTGAAGGTGAAAGACCAAAAAAAGTTACAGAATATTTTTTAGCACATATTTGACCACGCCCCCATGCTCACTCACCTGCCCCCATGCTCACTCACCTGCCCCCCGTGCACAGCATCACAGTTCCCATACTTTTTTTTTTAATAGCCTTCGACCATTGATTACACTCAACCACTGACTCATTGAGCTATACACATTTATCAGCCAATTCTTTCAGTCAATGTTTGTTTCTCACACTGCCCCTGAGCCACCCACCCACATTGCCAGATCTCCAATAACAGCAGTCCAGGTATATAGATCAGTGCGCTTGAAACTCTGAGGGTAGCAGCCAGGCACAGGGACTCAAGACTCCCAGGCTCCCCTGCACCGCATGCCAAGACGCTGCCTCACACACCCGAAGGCGCATAAATCAACGCAAGGCCACACGCTGCGCGGGATATGGGTTTGAAACTCCGGGGGTTGCAGCCAGGCACACAGGCTCAGGCTCCCCAGCACCGCATTCCTGACGCCACAGACGCTGCCCCACAGACGCTGTCTCACACGCCCGAAAGCCCATAAATCAACGCAAGGCCACAGACTGCACGGGCCGAGGGTAGGCCAGTCATTGCCAGGAAGAGGCAGGGCAGGGCCACCCCCCTTGGTCTTAGGATTCAGCATTTATTCTCAGCTGAGACTCGTTGGGACTCAAGGCTAGTTTGTTACATCTTAAAACCGTGAATTAAAGATTTACATTGACTGTTTTCCCAACTATTTTCCTTAGCCATAAGAACTATTTTTGGGGTTTTCTTACTTAGTTGCCGTGATAGTACCCTTGACAAGGATATGCAAGCATTGCTGCCAGACTTACTTCTTTGGCATTACATGAACCATTTTTGTTTAGTACTACAGTGTTGCCATTTATTGACTCACCACCATGGGGAAAAGGAAATCTATTGACAAAGATGGGGAAGGGAGGACTGAGGGGCCACCCAGCAAAGTTAGCAAAACTAAGACATCACGTAAATCTAGTGTTAAAAACTATGCTCTTGATCATATTGATGTACTACTGGTAGAGTGCCATGACATCTTAGATCCTGCTGTGAACCCAGCCACCCTGCAATCTTCTGTCGAATCAGTCCCTCCCCCTAGCCCTAACCCCAATTATGCTAAAGCAAATTCCGTCTATATTTACCAAGCGCACTACATGAAGCGCTGTGACTAAGATCCAAGACCAGATACCACCACGCAACACGAATTAGTGTAGGTTCCAAGGGAAGTAGAGACTCTTCCTTTTCCCACCATGGTGGCAGATAAGATCTTAATAGAAGACACAACTGACATAATTGATATAAACACCGTTATTAATATTCCCTTAGCCAATCGATATTCACTACTCCAATATTTGCCTGAAAACATGACAGGAAGGCGAGAAGCAGGTTGGGCCCCTTTGTCACCGAGTGTAGCTGTAGTACATATGAACACTTAGGAAGAGCCTACAAAGAGGAGGGGGGGAGGGTCATCTAGCCGAGCATCCGATAGAGGGGATGGATTCCTGCAGGGTCATCTCCGAACTCAGGAACAAAGTCACCCTACTAAAAATCGCTAATTTTAGCGCTTACAAAACAGGTTAAGACTCTTATGGATAAAGATCAACCTAGAGCAGACGTAGTCAACCAGTTCTCAAGCTCGCTATTAAGGCAGGACATCGCACTAGGAAGCTGTGCTACCCCAAAGCCCACGAATAACTTAGTGCTCCTCATGTCTATTCAAACGCGAAATCAGATGCAACCAAACATGAAGTTTCAGGATTCAGTGGGTAATAATAACAAAACAAATCCAGTTGATATTGAGCGCCACTATAGATTAAGGCGTTGACAAGACCAATGCTCCCCTAAGAGCATTTTCATGATTAATGTGCCTAAAATTCCGTCCGCTAATGCCAAGTACGAAGAGAATAACTCTCTGTTAACAAATCAATCCATTGGATCCGGAAAGGAAGGGGGTGCAGGTCAGTCATCATGGACAACATTTTTTGGGCAAAACGACTAACCCACAATGCCTTACCAACTGATTCCATTGAACTGTATCTAAAAGATGAGACTTAAGTACACAATCTTATAGCTCAGGAGGCAAGATCTTGCCCACCTATAACCACCAATATACATATGAAGTACAATTTGCCATACTTCAGCTTCAAGCTCGTCGAAGGTATGGTAGCTCAATGGGAGCTGATTCATCCCTGGCCTTAAATGATTGACTGGTGTGTCAAGACCACACAACTTCTACAATTTCATGCCTTCAAGATATGGTTGAATCCGTAGCCCCCCGAGGCTCTCACGGATGGGAATCCTCAAGGCAACTCGTCACCCAAATTCCAGCCTTTTATTATGGAGACACTAGACCCAATGCAGCCTATTACCGCATTCTACCTGGGGTAAGCTTAGATCCGGATGCATGTTCTACTCAACCCCAGGTGAGCTGCGCTACAGAGGATCATCCCCCAGCCTGTAATGGCTTAGAACAATTGGCACCTAAACTTTGTATATTGCATGGAACGTGGCAGGGCTAAGGTCCAAGGTGGTAATCCCTCACTGGATCCAGTATTTGAACAATTTGATATTTGTATCTTACAGGAAACTTGGGTTGCTGTACCTATTTTTATCCCTGGTTATGTAACGATAAGCTGCTCAGCAGTCACTGTTAGATCAGGTCGACCGGCAGGGGGCTGATGACCTGGATTAAGATTGATTTGCAATGTACCACCAGAGAGATTAAGACCCACAGCCCGAATATCCTTGCGATCAGTCTCAGGGGTAGGAATGGCAAGGAGGTGGACATCTACAATGTCTATGCCCGTGGTGTCAAGGCGGGCTGCAGTTCACCAACCATACAAGCTTTAGAAGACTGCCTTGAGGAAAGAGAGTCCTTATCGCCTCAAATTATAGTAGGAGATTTTAATACAACCTATGAACCATTGGGCTCAGAAGACGTAACAAACAGTGGTAAGGTAGATGAACTGTGGCATGTCCCTTCCCTTGATCTACAACCAATCAAAAAGTGGACACAAACATCCTTGGAGCTCCAAGACTTAACCCTTGAGTACGGGTTTAGGGCAGCCAATGGTCGAACTATATCCGACAAGATGGGGGGCCAATACCTTCAATAGAACTGCTAGCATGAGCCAAATCAATTACATATTAATTGACTTGAGACTATGGTCTGAAGTGCTGGACATGGAGGTTGGAGTAACTACTGAAAGCGACCATAACCTCCTTCGAGCTCGCCATGACTGCTATCTGGACTAAGAACACAACAGCTCTGGCATAAAGCTTTCATCTAAGGGAGATATGCCCCATGAATGTCAGTCAGTCAGTCAAGTTTGCTTTATTCGAGGTAAAACTCATAAAAGCATACCGCATGTAAACAGATGTATTAATTACTAAAATATTTACAAGTCACAAAGTTCATCAAATATGTTGATAAGATTAAAAACCATTAAAAGAAAGCATACCGACTACAGTTTAAAAAACCCGTTAAAATAGACAATAATTATAGTTAGTGCCCAAAAAAACACAGTTTGAACATTTAACATTTTTCTACAGAGACAGACACATTAAAGAAGACAAATCAATCACTTCGAGGGGGTCAAGCCCACCACAAGTATTTGGCGACCGCAACTGTAATAACCGGCAGGGTGTTAGTGCATATTATTCTTAAGGCCACTTTACTGTCCCTTGTGCCTAGCAATTTGCACATCGTCTTTAGCCAAACACGTCGGGGGGGTTAAATAGGCCCTACAAACAAAAAGAAGATGGGCGATGGTCTCACTTTCACTTTTACACGCCGGGCATGTTTTAGAATTACCTTTACCCCATCTACCGGTTAATGAACTTACAGGTAATGACCCTGCTCTGAGCTGGAAGTAAAGCTTCCTATCCTCCGGCTTTGTGATGTTGTCCCAATAAGGCTCTAAACTAGGAGAAACTTTTGTTTCCAGAAAGCGACCCTCCATAGTGGAGGGATCAACTTCATTCCAGTTCCGGTAGGCAACCATTTCCCAGTACCTTTCTTTTAGGGCGTCTTTGGATGGGAACTGAGCTGTCTCAGGGTTCTCCCACCGCCCCTGCATACCCATTATCCCCAATACTTTGTGAAGTTCATTGAGCCAGATTATCTTGTGGAATCTGTCAGTTTTGATTACATCCAGGAATCCCCGAGCGTAATGCGTAAGTTAAGGAGTGACCCAGATACGGCGCCAATATAAAATAGGTTGCAATCTAGCCATATCTGAGACGGCTTTCCTGCCTAGATCATAACGCAACGGTTGCATTGGGGTACTTTTGGGGAGGCCAACAAGATTATGCAGGAATTTATTTTCCACAAGCGTTAGTGACGCTAACTTATCATAAGCCCATATTTCGGCACCATAAAGGGCCGATCTTAGGGCTTGCGCCTCATATACTTGCAGTGCTGGTTGTACCGGCTTGGTCAGGTACTTCCTGTGCTCCTGACTTATAGCTCCCGCGTTTTGGCGGAGTTTTAATGCCGCCATTTCTATATGTTTCCCCCATTTTACTCCTTTTGACACATGGATGCCTAGGTAAACAAAGTCAGATACCATTTCTACTTTTTGTCCATCCATAAAGAAGTTTCCTCTAAAGCTGTGGTGGGGGTTGAATATCATAAGCTTTGTCTTTGTAACATTGACTTCCAACCCCCGATCAACACACAAAAAACCTCAAAAATGTTCAGGGCTCGCTGTAGTCCGCAAAGGGTTTTGGATATAATGAGCGTGTCGTCTGCGAATAATAGAATTGGAGTTTTCACTCCAGCCAGGCTTGGAGCATCTACTTTTCCCCGCAACATAAGCTCAACTACCCCATTGATATACAATGAGAAGAGCGTGGGGGCCATAGCACAGCCTTGGCGCACCCCACGCTCTACCGGGAATTCAGAGGTTACTTGGCCATGACCCCCCCACTGTATTTTTGCATAATTTGACTCATGCAACCTCATCACAAGTGTTAGGATCTCTGGCGGCATACCCATCTCGCTTAGCACTTTCCACATCTGGGATCTAGGGACTAAGTCAAAGGCTGCACGTAGATCTATAAACGCTGCACATATGCTGCCTTTTCCTAGTACCACCGTCTTCCAATATAATAATGTAAATCTGAATATATGGTCAGTGGTACTAGTTAATTTACGAAATCCAGCCTGGAAGGGGGACAAAATGTTTTTCTCTTCTACCCAGGCCAATATTTTCTCTAGGGTCATTTTTCCAATCACCTTTTGTACCGTGTCTAACAGGTTAATGGGCCTGTAGTTCCCAGGCTGTGTTTTGTTGCCTTTCTTATACACCGGGATTATGACGACCCCTTGCCAAGACTTTGGTACTGGTGCCCCTAGTGCCACTGCATTGGCCAGCTTTGTTATATAAAGACCCCAGTGCTTTTTGTCGTGAAGAAAAACATCCGCGGGGACCCAGTCAGGTCCTGGTGCTTTCCCCCTCGAGACAGAGTCAAGTGCCACTGCTGTGTCATTAATATTAAAAGGTGCAACTAGGTATAAAATATTTTTCATAGGTTCTCTGTACTTGTCCTCAGGGCGGCATACATATTGGGGGCCAAAATGCTCTACCCACATACTCTGGGTTACGTGGTTTGTTGGTGGTTCAGGGTGTCCTCCTTTCCCCCACTTAATGCTCCAGAAGAGTTTGGAGTCCCTAGCAACACTAGCTGATTTGAGGTCTTGCCAGAGTTCCTCATTCCATTGTTTCTTTGCTCTGTGGATGCTTTTTTTGTAATCCTGCCTTGCTACCCTCACAGCAATAGGGTCTCTAATTTTAATTGCAGTTCCAAGGGAATTTCTTGCAGTTCTGCAACCCTCGTTATACCATCCCGCGCTCTTGGGGCGTTAGTTTTTTCTCCTGGTTTTGGGAGCTACCTTAAGAAAATGGCCCTTTATGTTTCCAAAGAAGCTACCATGCAGGTTAGTGATGTCTCCCAGGTCTTTTCCTGTCACATTTTCTGCCCTCAGTATAGTATCCATGACAGTTGTGGTTTTGTTCAGCTCATCACTAATATTCTCCAACACCGTGTTGTTCGTTACAACTTGGGGCCACCTCACCCTTCTCATGTCTTTTGTTGGGACAATATCGGCTATGGCCTCCTCACCCTGGTCGGACCCTCTATCTCCCCTCCCCAAAATTGATGAGTAATGCATAGGGGGTTATGATCGCTCTCCTGCCTAGGAACAACCTTCATATCTTTTTATCAAATACCAAATTGCCATATTACAGATAACATAATCAATTCTACTTTTTGAGCGGCCGTTATCAAAGGCGTTTTCTCCATGACCATCGCTCACTGTTCTTCCGTTTAATGCTCTAAGTCCTCTTTCGTTACATATTCCATTTATCTGGATTATGCTATCTGTCCATCTGTCTATTGGCTTTAGATCCAATTTAGCGATCCCCCACTGGGAATCCTCTTCTTCCCCTGGATACCAGTCGCCTACTGAGAGGGGCTCAAAGGTCATATTTAGGTCGCCAGCAATTATTATATTATTCTCACATGGCTGGGAACCAATCAGATGGTCAAGGGCTACCAGAACCTGGGATTTCTCCCCACCAGACCCTCTAATATACAAATTATAGATATCTACGGTGCCCAGAGAGCCCATTGTTAGCCTAATCAGCTGTATGTCCCTGCTGTTAGTTGGGAGTTCTACCACTCTATCAAAAAGTGCTTGACGTAGCCAAATGGTTAATCCCCCTTTCGGCCGACCTTTAGGTCCCTTGAGTGCCGGCACGAAGAAATTCAAGAAACTGGGGCTCACAAGCCCAGGTCTCTTGAAAGAGACAGATGTCAAAAATATTTACAAAAGAGACCCATTCAGGTGATTGTAATCTAGAGCCCAGTCCTTCCAGGATACCATCCGACCTCCACCCCCATGCGATCTTTCAGAGATCCTGAGGTAACTAGGTTAGGTGTGCTTATGCCATTTACCCTTTGGTGTTCACTACCCATATTTTGGGAGCATTAGCCACCTCCCCCCCCCCCCCCCCCCCCAGGAGCACTGAGGACAGTGTCAATTACTAGATTGACCCCTAAAAGGCCCACACAATCTATCCCCTCACACCCACTGCTATTTGAAATAGACTCACTATCTCTAGGTTCCTGGTTTTCCAGAATCGCTACCCCTATCCCAATGGATGGCAGTCAATCTATGGCCTCCAACCCAGAGCTGCTGAACCTATGCCCATTTACGCTTAAAGTTATATGTAAAGCATTCCTAAATGGGAGAGGGGGCAGCTTCCTCAATTGTATACCCGATCGACTAGGTGGGGAAGATCTAAGTTCTAGCTGGAATAAATTCTCAGCTAAATCCTCAGTGGACAAAGTTAGTTCGATGACATCTTGACTTTCCCCAGGATGGGTCAGTCTCCTTGCTTTTATTATGTCATCCCTTATAACTGATCTACACCCTCTGACGTAACGCAGCCAATGAATGGCCTTGTTTGTCAGAGTGTCTACCCCTTCCCTGTGGGAGTCAGCCCTCCTTTCTAGCTTTGGGACGTTGGTCATGAATATTTTCTTTGTAGGAAAGTTCCCTTTCGTGAGGGTTTCACCCCTACTGGGGTCTGGGCTAGTATTTATTGTCCCTTGTTTAGAACATTTGGGGATGCTATTTTGAAATGCCCCTCCCACCGACCTAGGATTTTTTTGCTGCAACACTCCTGCTAACCCCCCTGCCCTCACTAGTACCCCTCATATTCCTCTGTTCAACAGTCCTAGGCTGTTTTTCTACTCTATTTTCTCTCGGTGAGCCATGGACCCTGGTTGTTGGAGTTGTAGGGGTAATTGATATCCTTTTCGCCTCTCCGTCTACATTGTGGGTCTGGGGTGCTTTACCACTCAAGGAGAAAGTTTTCCCCACTAATGCTTGGGTTCTTTGGGTGGCTTTGGTAGGATAGGCAGTAGTTTGCTTTGGTGCGATGACCTAAGGGCTGGGGGTTTAGGCTGTTTTTGAAACATATCGGGGATGGTAATAGGATGGCTTGCTAGCACTTGAGTGACTGACTCCACCCGCCTATCCCCCCCGATAGGCTCCGTTTGGTCAGGGGGCCCCATTTCATTAATCAAGATATCGTGACAATCATCAACAATAGAGTCAATCCTGTTGAGTACGCAGTTCATGGCAGCGTGTTTTGGTCCCCCCTTCGCTTTCTTCTTTTTACTTTGCCTTTTGCGTTTGGGCGACTCAACCCCCCCCTCCGCCTTCCATGGATTACGCTTGCCCATAGTTAGAATACATTTCCTATGGAGATAATAACAGTCACACCAATATGTTCATTAATGTGAGAACACTCTGCACCTTATTGTATAGCTGGAGTCTTTTCAAGATTCCAGACAATGTAACCAATATTTCAGGATGTTAGTGGTGTGGCCCGTCCCGTCCTCTATCGTCCACGGACGGCCACAGACGGCCCGCCCTTTGCCCGGGCTTCGCCCCAGGCTTCGTCCCGTGCCGCGGAAGGAGTAGCTGTGTTTTGTGCCTCCGGGCACGGAAGTGCTAGTTGGTGGGCGGGGCAGCGCGGGAATTGTGGGGGCTGTAGTCCCCCCACTCGGCGGCCACTCGATGCTAAAAAGCGGCGGCGAGGGTACTAACAGCCTTGGATGGTGCTGCGCTTCCAGCGCGATGACCCCAGAGGTGTAGGCGAGGGCTCTCCAGCAACAGGGACAGCGAGGTAGGTTCAGTCCGTTACAGGACGTTTGAGGGCTCCTGCTCCACCGAGGGAGCAGCTGTGTTTTGTGCCTCCGGGCACGGAAGTGCTAGTTGGTGGGCGGGGCAGCGCTGGAATTGTGGGGGCTGTAGTCCCCCCACTCGGCGGCCACTCGATGCTAAAAAGCGGCGGCGAGGGGGACTAACAGCCTTGGATGGTGCTGCGCTTCCAGCGCGATGTCCCCCGAGGTGTAGGCGAGGGCTCTCCAGCAACAGGGACAGCGAGGTAGGTTCAGTCCGTTATAGGACGTTTGAGGGCTCCCGCTCCACTGAGGGAGCAGCTGTGTTTTGTGCCTCCAGGCACGGAAGTGCTAGTTGGTGGGCGGGGCAGCGCTGGAATTGTGGGGGCTGTAGTCCCCCCCCACTCGGCGGCCACTCGATGCTAAAAAGGGGCGGCGAGGGGGACTAACAGCCTTGGATGGTGCTGCGCTTCCAGCGCGATGTCCCCCGAGGTGTAGGCGAGGGCTCTCCAGCAACAGGGACAGCGAGGTAGGTTCAGTCCGTTACAGGACGTTCGAGGGCTCCCACTCCACCGAGGGAGCAGCTGTGTTTTGTGCCTCCGGGCACGGAAGTGCTAGTTGGTGGGCGGGGCAGCGCTGGAATTGTGGGGGCTGTAGTCCCCCCACTCGACGGCCACTCGATGCTAAAAAGGGGCGGCGAGGGGGACTAACAGCCTTGGATGGTGCTGCGCTTCCAGCGCGATGTCCCCCGAGGTGTAGGCGAGGGCTCTCCAGCAACAGGGACAGCGAGTTAGGTTCAGTCCGTTACAGGACGTTTGAGGGCTCCCGCTCCACCGAGGGAGCAGCTGTGTTTTGTGCCTCCGGGCACGGAAGTGCTGGTTGGTGGGCGGGGCAGCGCTGGAATTGTGGGGGCTGTAGTCCCCCCACTCGGCGGCCACTCGATGCTAAAAAGCGGCGGCGAGGGGGGACTAACAGCCTTGGATGGTGCTGCGCTTCCAGCGCGATGTCCCCCGAGGTGTAGGCGAGGGCTCTCCAGCAACAGGGACAGCGAAGTAGGTTCAGTCCGTTACAGGACGTTTGAGGGCTCCCGCTCCACCGAGAGAGCAGCTGTGTTTTGTGCCTCCGGGCACGGAAGTGCTGGTTGGTGGGCGGGGCAACGCTGGAATTGTGGGGCTGTAGTCCCCCCACTGGGCGGCCACTCGATGCTAAAAAGCGGCGGTGAGGGGGACTAACAGCCTTGGATGGTGCTGCGCTTCCAGCGCGATGTCCCCCGAGGTGTAGGCGAGGGCTCTCCAGCAACAGGGACAGCGAGGTAGGTTCAGTCCGTTACAGGACGTTTGAGGGCTCCACGAATGACAACAGGGGCCTTAAGTGGACGGGTGTAGCTATTAATGCCAGCAAGCTTGAAGCCATAAAACAAGCACTTCTGGATAGCACTAGCGAACTCTACGCTACATTAGATCAGCAGGATGAGCTTCCAGCGGTCACGACCATCCATACGTTTTTTTCCCACTCAGCTCACTTCTTACTTCAAACTCACGAGGTCTCACCGCAAGAAGCCGTCTGACAACTCCCAATTCTCCTGGTTCAATCAAAAATGCAAGAAATGGCGTCAAGAGTTGGCAATTGCGATCAAAGTAAATAATGTAGCAGGCATAAGACTGGCCAGGAGGTCCTATAAGATAGCGCAGGCAGAAGCAAACAAGTAGTGGACTGAGAACCGTTGGTTACATATTCAAGACTCCTGCCAAAGGTAAGATTCTCAGCAGGTCTGGCAGCTAGTAACTAGGGGTAACGTCTAAAAACATACATCTCAAACTAACAACATTGGAGAGGCGGCCTGGTTTAATAATTTTTCTGCAGTTTATACGGGATCCGGAGTGACGGAAATAGAAGACTCCCTTATGGAATTCACCAGTACCAGCTCCTGGTTGGCTGCACAAAGCAGAATACATCAATGGGGGGGGGACACAAATCGGGGAGACTACTACATAGACTCTGCAGACAGGTGACAGCACCAGCCCAGCTCCCCGGAATCTGTGACATAGACAGAGTGGTACTCACAGACCCGACCCCTCTGGCGGCCACCTTCTACTGGACTCAATATGCCTCAGAAGAGGCAGTCCGTGCACCCTAGATTGAGCAATTGTTTGATGATATGCCCCTGAGAGCCTCGTCGGAGGAGGCCCGTAAGCAATGTTCCCTCTAATTTCTTTCCTCTGTGTGCGGCAGTGTAAGGTCTCTGTGCGCTGCAGCCAAGGCTATGTGCACCAGGAACCAGGCCGCACATGTGGGGGCGTCGACCAATGTTCCATCTAATTTTTTTCTCTATGTACGGCAGTGTAAGGTCACCTTACAGGGAACAGTGGTTGGTTGGATACATTCTTCAATTCCTGAGAGACATTAAAGAACTCAGTCACAGCTCTAACTGAGTAAGAAGCAATGCACAAGGCCTGATCCTCTCTCACCTGGGTGGTGGCAATGTCCTACTCAACAGCTTCCATCACTCCGCATTCGCTCCATGGCATTGCATCCAATGTGCCACCGTCCATTATCTCATCACGAGGTTAAAAAATAAATACAGCAGGTGCCACTTGCTGACAAACTTCGGGTGGTCTCCCTCTGCGCCTCACGCATTTCAAAAGCAGCGGCGCGAACTCTCCTCAGCTAAATGTGCGCGCTTTGCAATATTACACTGCGCGCTCTGGGAGACATTCATGCGTGGGAGCCCAGGCGTGCACGTTAGCAGGAACAGTGGTTGTGGGTGGTTTTCAGAGCTGGGAGGGGGTCAGGGTAGTTTACAGAAATGATGGTGAGTCGGGAGGGCTGGGGGAGTCAATAGTTTTAGGACTCAGGGCAGGGGACGGAGGTGGGGTAGATTATTTGGATGGGGTAGTTATGTGGATGGGGGTCTGGAGTTTTAGGGCTCAGGGCAGGGGACAGTAAAGGGACAGCTTTTAGACTAAGGGGGCAGATGGGCTGGGGCGGGGTAGGTGGGATTAGGTTTTAGGAGGTAGGGGCTTGTTTTAGGACTCAGGGAGGGGGCTGGGGTCGGAGTAGCTGTTAAGGGGCTGTTGTATAGCTCAGGGCAGGGGACAGGATAGGGGCAGTTTTCAGGTAGAGGGAGCAATAGGGAGTTTTAAGTCTCAGGGCAGGGGACGGAGGTGGGGGTAGATTATTTGAATGGGGGTATTTCTGGGGGTGGGGGGGGGTCAGAGTAGTGTTCAGGCCTGGGGGGTCTGGAGTTTTAGGGCTCGGGCAGTGGACAGGAAAGGGACAGTTTTAAGATTAAGGGGGTAGTCAGGCTGGAGATGGGTAGGTGGGGTAAGGTTTTAGCGGGTGGGGCAGTTGGGCTCGGGTACGAGGAGGTAGGAATTTTAGGTTTAGGGTATTTTTAGAGTTTATCTAGATGGCAGTAGCGTCTTTATATAATCTTTCCTTGCCCCCAGCTCTGCCCCTTGCCCTGCCCCCTAGCTCAATTTGATGAGTACTAAACGTATGATTTCCTATTTAAAGCACTGATGCATTTGGTGTCGGAAGGTAGTTAGAGACTGGGAACAATGTTTTCCCCTGCATTTGTGGATTGTGGGGGTAGACTGTCCATGGTTTAAGCATTGCACTGGGATGTATGCCTCCTTTTCGGATAGATTTGTCATCATGATAGCAGACCTTTTGTTGACAGAGGCAATTCGTGTGATTCTATCATGTTGCTTCTTTTTGCAATGTGACTTGCACTGTATCAACTCCCTCAGTGTAAAGAAGTCAATCTAACCGCATTCTTCAAAAGGGTAGCATCAGCTTCCGCATTGTAAGTCACCTGGATGTTTAGGTGAGACTCCACTGACAATCAGTGAAGGCCAGATGGTTTATCACCAGCCCTCAATTATGATGCTTGTGAGGCAGAGGGAGGCCCTCTGGTTCCTCCAGTGAAGAACGACAACGATCCCTCAACGGATAAGGCTAGCAGAAAAAGAAAGAGAGAAAAAAGAATATTCTTCCATGTCCAAAAAGAAACGCAAACAGCAGTCCAGGAGGCCACTCCAACTTGAAAAATTGTTGCATTTATAATGGCACGCTGCCGGATAATGTCCGACCTGCACTTTCCCCTCCCACGGCCATGCCTGAAAAACGTTTCTGAAGTCTACCAGCATGACGTGTGCTTTCAGGTGTTTCTAAAAGCCCTCGTCCTGCCTGTAGACTTGCTGCGTTTCATTTGTAAATAGAGTGGGCACACAATCTGCCCCGCTTTATTTAAAAAAACGAAATGCAGCAAGTCTACAGGCAGGACGTGTGCTTTTAGAAACCCCTGAAAGCACACATCATGCAGGTAGATTTGCTGCCTTTCATTTGTTAATAGGGCACAGCTGCAGGGCAGATTATGTGCCTTTGTTAATGTAATCATGTTAATCGCAGCGCACACTAGCGCTGTGATTAACATGATTACTTTAAAAAAGCACACAATCTGCCCCAGAGCCGAGTCCTTTTAAACAAAAGAAATGCAGCGGGAGCCACTTGCTGACAAACTTCGAGTGGTCTCTATCTGCCTTTCTCGCCTCACACATTTCAAAAGCGTCGGCGCGAACTGTACTCAGCTGAATGTGCGCAACTGTACTCAGCTGAATGTGCGCGCTTCGCAAATTACACTGCGCGCTCTGGGAGACATTCGTGCGCTGGCGCCCAGGCGCGCACGTTAGCGGGAACAGTGCCCGTAAGTCCTTGGAAGTCCCCCTGACACTGGAGGAATTGACGATAGCGCTGTTGGCGTTGGAAGACCCGGAAATCACCTGGTCCCAACGGATTTCCATGTGAATTTTACAAAATATATATGTCACAAGGGCCCACATTACCTGGCAGCCGGTCACATGGCGGGTCGTAGGGACAGTCTCCCTCCTGATAGGCGAAATGCGGATATAGTTGTCTTTTTGAAGCCGGGATGTCCCCTAGAATGCCACACTTCATAACACCCTATCTTCCTCCTAAACATAGAAGCAAAACTGTTGGCTAAAGCACTGGCTAATAGACACCAGCATTATCTGTCTGCTCTCGTACACCCAGATCAGGCGGTTTTCATGCCTCATCGGGCAATGCACCATTACATTCAATGAGCCCACAATTCCATAGCAGCGGTTGATCGGCTGAACTGGCCAGCCACCCTGCTACTAGCAGATATTGACAAGGCATTCAATTCGGTAAGCTGGATATACCTCTTTATACACCTTAACACCAGAGTTTCAGTCCGTGCTTCTTGACATACATTAGACTACGTTATACTGACCCAACGGGCACGGTGCGCATGGCTGATGTAGTCTCTCCATCATTCCATATTAGGCCGTGGCACTCAACAGAGCGTTCCCCATCTCCTATGTTATTTGCACTTGCGATAGAACCTCTGGTCTACTGGATCGTACGGATGCCTTAGTTAGAGGTTTCAAATGGACCGCAGAGATCTCAGATCACATTACCCTATACGCCAACAATGTTTTATTTTTCGTCATGGACATTCATAGATCGTTCCCTAGGATCTTTCAGGTCATGCAGATTTTTGGGGAAACGTGGGGCCTATACATGAACAAAACTCTTATTTGCCCACTGAGCTAGGGACATACTGCGAGCGTAGGGGAGCCTGAGATATCTCAGGGTCTTTTTATTTGACACACATGGGTGCCCTTGGAGCCTAAATTTGCCCATATAAAGTCTGAAATCAAGGCCAAGGTCAGATCATGGTCGAGCCTGCCGCTCTCCTTATATGGATGGTCTGCTATTTTTAAAATGGTTTACCTTCCTAGACTACTTTATCACCTACAAAAACACCCTTACCTGACCCCCCACAGCTTGGTTTAGACAAATGAATGCTCTCCTGGGCCTGCTCTTGTGGAGGGCAGGGCATCCCGGGTAGCACCACAAACCTGTTTTCTTTCTACATACTGTGGAAGCATTGCGACTGCCGATGTTCAATCCTATTATGCCGTCTCACACCTCCAGGTACTTACTGATGGTATGGCTCCAGGGACGATCCCACATACCCTGTTGAGTATTGGATATTAGGTGACCCTACTCTATACACATACTTATATGATTCTCCAGATGTACGGGTCCTTCCCCCCCCCAGCCACGGGAGCAGTGATCTTAACATGGTGTCAATCTCTTAGTCGGATGGGGTAGTGGAAGTGCCTTACGCGTGAAACCCCGCTGTGGTACAATAGGCTTCTCCCTGAGCCAACAGCTCTACTAGGTTTTAGGGGTTGGGACATGATCAGGATCTCTGTTCTGGGTGAGATCATGCTTGGCTGCACTCTTAAGTCGTTTCAAGACCTGCAGGAGGAATACTTCATGCCCCGCAGTCAATTCTACAAGTACCTCTAGTTTCACCATGCATTGCTGCCGTACATCTCTGATCGCACTAACCTCCCTGACTTTAACCTACTGGAAGGCACAGTAATGATGGGCGAACGTGGAGCCCACAACGTTTCCAAAATATACCAAACACTTATCACTCATAGTGCCTCCATACTGGAGGCCCTTAGGGAGACCTGGCAGCATGACATAGGTCCTCTCGAAAAGGACCATTGGGCAGAAGCCCTGGAATCTCCAAGAGGAGTTGAGATTTAAGTACCTGCATGGAGCATATTACACACGCCAGACTGTGGAGGGCGGTGCCAGTGGCGTCTCCAATGTGCCTACGTTGTAGCGCCGAGGAAGGCACCTTTCTACACACAGTATGACATGTATGGCCCTAGATAGGTCCTGGAGGAGGAGGAGGAGGGGGGGGGGGGGGGGTATTGGCTTGCCTTAACCAAATCCTGGTATGTGAGCTTCTTAGGTACACTTGACTGCCTTTACTGCACAACACAGAAGGGATTGGGGGAAACCAGTACCAATGTCATCTCCTATTACTGGGTCTCACGCTTGCTAAATGAGACATCACCAGAGTATGGAAGGCAGAGATGCCATGCCGCCCCAGTTCGGTGTTTGAAAGAGGGGAATGGACTTTTGCAGGGGTCTGGAAATGCCAGTGTTTCCAGACAGAGAGTGCCCCCACAAACATTTCAAAATATGGAAGCGCTGGGCAGGCCACCTAATGCTCACCCTTCACTTTCTCAATCTTTAGACGAGGAGGTCCGAGCTTATGGTCAGGATACAAGATCAGAGCGGTGGAGTGAGTCGTGGGTGCGGGGCACAGCAGGGGTATGGAGCAAAATACTAATGATAAGTTCCATGGCAGTTTGTTCTTGTTTAGTCTGGTTTAAATCTTTAAGAATATGAAGCTACGCTGACGATTGCTACTACATACATTTGTAAATGCCGCCCTCTAGGTAATGTATTGGCATGAAAATCAATAGAATATGTTCTGGATAAAAAACTAGAGGGCCTGTCAGACTTAAGCAAGAGCTCCCAATGCATGTTCAATTATAAACTCCTATTCTTACAACAAGCAGAACTACATTTCCTGCACATACTCTATATGGATTACGGCAAGGCTCGTGGCATTAAGACTGGGCGAGTAGAATCTTCATGCTCATCTTCTGGCCTGGTGCCGCTCAGTTCCCTATGACACAAGTTACCACTTATGCAGACAAGGAAAAGAATCCTTAATCCACATCTTATGTATCTCCCCTCAATTGCTGCAGTAAAGGAGAATTCTTCTCTGTGCCGATTTCATTTGGCTAGGAGTGCGCACTAGCTGACAGGCAGTCATTGCCAGTCTGACTCCATCTAATCCATTACTAAATGTTACAACTGTTAAATTTCTCTGGAGGATTGCAACCAAACTGGAATCTCAATTCCACCAGTACCGTGGTAACACGTTCTTAAATGCTGTAATTCTTGTTCCATTGCGTCACCAATCACTGCATGCCCAATATCAGACCGGGCAGAGACCGTTATAACAATGCTATGTCCTTCATACTATAGCTTAAGATACATTATATAGTGGCTGGTTCAGCTACGTCATCAGTACATTTTGCACAATGCACTGAAGCGTCAATATTTGCTGCTCATAATAGTTTTAAAATGATCAAATCTGCGGCTTTACTCTCTGGGTTTGGGCAAAGCCCAGTGTTTTTAGGTCTCGCCTATCCCATTCCGCAAGGAATGGATAGGGGAGAATTATAGTAGGCAAAAAAAGTTCTCAAACCATCGGCGGATTTCAAACATTTCACGTGAACACAAGCACGCGCATATCAAAGCCATCAGCCTCCATCCCACAGGCTTCCCCAGCGTGCGCAGTGCGCTGGCCTCAATTCTCCTCCCCCTAATTGCTTTCACTTTCACGGCCACTTCAAAGGGATCCTTTCCCGGCCGCTTTTTTTTCTTTCGGGCGATGTTCTTGTTTAGACGTGTGCTGTGTTGAGGGAGCCTTCCACGCCTTAGTTCTGCATTACTGTTATCACTTTCACGGCCGCCAGGCTGTGTCTCACATTTCTCCTCTCACCAGTGACATTGTTTTCAAATATGTTACACATGCTGTGCAGCGCTTTGTTTACTACTTTGTTTATTGCGTGTGAGGTAAGCTCTAAAGAACAAGTTACTTACCTTCTGTAACACTTTTTCTGGTAGATACAGTATCTGCCTGTGGATTCCTCACCTTGTGAATATCCCCTGCGCAGCAGCCAATCGGAAACTTTTGTAGCTCTCCACGCCGGCAAGGTCATGGACTCCGCTCGCGACCCCGCTGATCCATAATAGGGCCTCGTCGGCGTGATGACCTCAGTTCCGCCCTTTTTTCCCCCGTGCCCCCGAGGCACACGGACGGACCGACAAACAGTAATAGTATACATAGTACACAGTATACAAAACACACAGTGTGCAAACAATGCAATATGCATGAATATATAAAACATCCATTAAAAAACATTCAAATAAACACATAGCAGGTATAGAAGAGTGGACAACGGGGAGGCGGGTGGGTCAGTGAGGAATCCACAGGCAGATACTGTATCTACCAGAAAAAGCGTTACCGAAGGTAAGTAACTTGTTCTTCTGATAGATACATCTGCCAGTGGATTCCTCACCTTGTGAATAGAATCCCACTCCCGGAGGAGGGTATCCACACTGCTATACCAAGAAATCCTGGAGGACAGAGCGCGCAAAGTGGCCGTCCCTCCTCACTTCAGAATCTAAGCAGTAATGCTTCGCGAAAGTGTGGAGGGAGGCCCAAGTTGCGGCTCTACAAATATCCTCTACAGGTACACCTCTAGCCAAAGCAGATGTTGACGACTTTGCTGTAGTAGAATGAGCCCTTATACCCTCTGGAGGTTCCTTACCAGCCAGGGCGTAGCAGACCTTTATACACAGGATAATCCATCTCGACAGCGTGCGCTTGTGCACCGCTTTCCCCTTCGTGCAGCCAGCAAATCCGACAAAAAGCTGGTCATCCACACGATAGTCTTTAGTCCTATCGAGGTAGAAACTCACCGCCCTCTTAGGGTCCAGGCGGTGAAGCCGCTCCCCCTCCTTGGAAGGGTGAGGGGGAGGATAAAAGGTAGGAAGGGTAATGGACTGCCCCAGATGGAATGGAGTAACCACCTTAGGCATAAAAGCAGCCCTGGTCCTAAGTACCATTCTCTCAGCATGAATGGTCAGGAACGGGGGTTTCGAACTAAGAGCTTGAAGCTCACTTACCCTCCTTGCCGAGGTAATTGCTACAAGGAAGACCGTCTTAAAAGACAGAAGCCTCATGGGACAATTGTGTAAAGGTTCAAAGGGTGAACCCATCAAGTAAGTCAAGACAAGATTCAAGTCCCATTGAGGCACAATAAAAGGAGTTGGAGGGAATTTATTGGTAAGTCCTTTTATAAAGCGTAAAACAATAGGTGACTTAAATAATGACGGCTGGTCTGGCAAACAAAGGAAAGCCGACAAGGCCGATAAATAACCTTTAACAGTCGCCACAGCAAAACCCTGCTGGGCCAAAGAAAGAGTAAACTGAAGTATGTTTGACAAACGAGCTCTCAAAGGGTCAATAGATTTCTCTCCACACCAGGAAACAAACTTGGACCACCTATAGGAATAGATAGATTTGGTGGAAAGACGTCTGGCCGAAAGAATTACATCCACCACATCAGGCGGGAGAGAAAAGGAATTCAGGATGCCCCGTTCAATCTCCAGGCATGAAGGTGTAAGGTCTGGCGGTGGGGGTGTAGAACCTGCCATGTGAGAGAGGAGATCTGCCCTGAGAGGGAGACGGAGCGGCGAGCACGAGGAGAGGTGGAGAAGGTCTGTGTACCACACCCTTCTTGGCCAATCCGGAGCGACCAATATGACTTGGGCCCGGTCCTGGCGAATCTTCCTCAGAACCCGAGGAATCAAGGGTATGGGAGGAAACGCGTAAAGGAGTTGACTTCCCCAACTCAACTGAAACGCGTCCCCCAAAGCTCCCTGCAACGGATACTGGAGACTGCAGAATGAGGGGCAGTGAGCATTCTCGCGAGTGGCGAACAGGTCCACCTGAGGAGTTCCCCACGTCCGAAAGACGTGACGAACCACCTCTGGGTGAAGCCTCCACTCGTGGTCGGTTGAGAACTGCCGACAGAGTGTCTGAGCTAATGTTCAGAACTCCGGCCAGATGATTTGCCAACAGACAAATCTGATGGTCCTGAACCCAGGACCAGAGACGCAGAGCTTCTCTGCAGAGAAGATGCGACCCCACTCCTCCCGGCTTGTTGACATACCACATCGCGGTCGTGTTGTCCGTCAGGACCTGAACTGACTAACCGCGAAGGGAAGGGAGGAAGGCCTTGAGTGCCAAATGAATCGCCCTCAATTCCAGAAGGTTGATGTGAAGCAACCTTTCCTCTTGAGACCAAAGACCCTTGATCTCTAGATCCCCCAGATGAGCACCCCACCCTAGGGTGGAGGCATCCGTGATCACTGTGGCAACCAATGGAGGCAGATGAAAGGGCTTTCCTTGAGACAGATTGCCCTCCACGTTCCACCAAGACAGATCCGCTGCAGTTTCTCTGGAGATCCTCACAGACTCCGAGATCTCCGTTGTGCCGATACCACTGCCTGCGGAGGCACCACTGGAGCGCCCTCATGTGCCAACCTGCATGGTTGACCAGCAGAATGCAGGAAGCAAACAGACCGAGCAGGCGAAGAACCTTCAGGACTGGAACGACCGTTCCATTGTAAAACAAAGGAATCATTTCCTGTATGTCGAGAATCCTTTGAGGAGGAGGGAATGCCCGACAAACAGTAGTGTCCAGTACTGCCCCTATAAACAGGTTGCGCTGTGAAGGCACCAGGTGAGACTTGGGTACATTTATCGAAAAACCCAACCTGTACAACAACTGAGTTGTCTCCTGCAGATGATGCAGCACCTTCTCTGGAGACTCCGCTTTGATCAGCCAGTCGTCCTGATAAGGGAATACTGGAATCCCTGAGCTTCTGAGATGGGCTGCCACCACTGCCATCACCTTGGTAAAGACTCGAGGCGCAGTAGTAATTCCAAATGGAAGGACCACAAACTGGTAGTGTTGCGACCCCACCGTAAAACGGAGATACTTTCCGTGCGACTTCAGGATTGGGATGTGAAAATACGCATCCTGCAAGTCGAGCGACACCATCCAGTCTTCTTCCAGCAGCGCCTGAAGAACCTGCGCAAGGGTAAGCATCTTGAACTTCTCTTGTTTCAGATAAATATTCAAGATCCTCAGATCTAGGATTGGACGAAGCCTGCCATCCTTCTTGGGAATCAGGAAATACCGGGAGTAGCATCGCTGACCCCTTTCCTGCTCTGGAACCACCTCTATCGCGCCTTTCTTTAACAAGGTCAGAACCCCCTCCTGAAGGAGACGGAGATGTTCCTCTGAGCAAGCCCCTTGACAAAGAGGGTAAGTTGGAGGGAATTCCCTGAAGGGAAGAGCATACCCATTTGTCACAAGATTGAGAACCCATTGGTCTGTAGTAACCTATTCCCAATCCCGCAGAAAATGGGTAAGCCGACCCCCAACAGGACCAACGTGACTGGGAATGGGGAATCTAGGGCTGCTTTGCTGCGGTGATAGGGGGCGAGGTAGAAGAAGAGGGGGAGGAGGGTTGACGACCCCTAGGACGACCTCTGCTTTTTCCCCTATAGGCCTTATACAGCGTATTTTGTTGCTGTTGTTGCTGCTGTCGAGGCTGTCCTTGCGGACGAAAGGACGACTTTCCAAATCCTCTATACCTTCTGAAAGATCCTCTAGATTGAGTCTGTAAGCCAAGAGATATTGCTGTGGCCTTGCAATCTTTGAATCTCTCAAGAGCGGCATCCGCCTTCTTACCAAAGAGTCCTGTTCCATCGAATGGTACGTCCAATAGAGTAGCCTGTACATCAGAAGAAAAGTCTGAAGACTTCAACCAAGCTCCCCTTCTCGTAGCTACTGCAGAGCCCATTATCCTTGCCACTGAGTCAGCCGTATCTAGGCCGCTCTGGATTACTTGACGAGCTGCAGCCTGGGTGTCATCCAAAACCTCTTGAAAATGTTTATCTTCATCAGACAGTTTTGGTAGCAACTGCTTAGAAGAATCCATCAAGGCATGGATACATCTTCCCATCAAGCAAGTAGCATTTGTAGATTTCAACGCCATGCTTGCATATGAGAATTCCTTTTTGGCAGACTGGTCAATGCACTTTGAATCTGTCAGCCGGAACCTGAGGAAAAGCCCCTGAAGACTTCTTTGAACAAGCCGCCTGAACTACTAGGCTCTCCGGCGAAGGATGAGCCGACAGAAACTCTGGATCTTCAGGTGCCACCCTATACCTCCGGGCCACAGTCCTGGAGACCGCAGGAGCAGATAAAGGTTTCTTCCAAACCTCCAACACTGGTTCCAAAATTCCCTCATTAAATGGTAAAAGAGGTTCAGACACAGATGAGGGAGAATGCAACACTTCAGTTAGAAGATTGGATTTAAACTCCGTGGTAGGCAGAGTAATGTCCAGTAACTCCGCAGCTTTTCTGACCACCATATGATAGGGATCTGCATCCTTAGAGGGAGCATCCGGGCCAGGAGAAAAATCCCACTCAGGTGAGACATCAAGGCCACTTGCGTCCTTTAATTCAGCAAAATAGTCCTCAGATTCAGGAAGTTCACCTTCCTCCAACTCTTGCCGATAGCGTTCCTCCTCTACAGCCCTCTGGGCTTCCCTCCAGGATCGGAACCTGGGGGCTGGAGTCGAAGGCTCCACAACCGACTCAGTCGGCCTCGGGATCGGCGTCGAACGCGGATCCGACGGCGCCACAGACTCCAACCGAGGACGACCAGACGGCGCCGGAGAATCTAGATACGGCGCCGGAGATTGTCGATACGGCGTCGGTGCTCTCGGCGCCGGAAAGTTCCAGGACGGCGTCGCTGGCATAAAGGGCATAAACGGTGCCTGGGCATAAGTTTGGGGAACACCCAAACTAAATGCAAAAGGACCCATGGTACCCGCAGGTGCACCGGATGGGTACATAGCCCTCGCAAAGACTCCATACATTGCGTTAAGGTAATGTGATGGGTCCTGACCTGGAGCCGGGAATGGAGGATAATTACACGGCGTCGTTCCTGAAGCCGGTGCTCCTGGAGTCGGGCCAGCCGGCGCCGATAAAGGAACCTCCTCAAGGCTGCTCCTGATCCCTCTTCGACTTCGAATGTCCCAAAGCAGACTTCGAACCCGACCTGGATTCGGATCGAGACCTCGACCTAAACCTTGATGTTGATTTTCTTTTACTCGCCTTCTTTTCTTTTTCTTCAACTTGGCCATAATCAATTTCGCCTCCCTTTCTTTCAATGGCTTCGGGTTCATCTTCCTACAGCACGCACATTCTTCGACATCGTGATCGGAAGACAAGCACCAAACGCAGTCCTGATGCGGGTCAGTAATAGACATTTGCTTCCCGCACTCCCTGCAGGGCTTGAAACCGGACTTTCTTCCCGACATTTTCAGAAAGGAAACAAGAAGAACAGACGAGAATACTAGGAATTACAAAGTAACTACGGAGAGTCCCAAAAAACCGTTGGCGTCGACGGCGCGGAAAAAAGGGAACGGACGTCATCAGGCCGACGAGGCCCTATTATGGATCCAGTGACGTCAGCGGGGTCGCGAGCGGAGTCGTACCCTCTGTGACGTCGTCCATGACCTCACCGGCGTGGAGAGCTACAAAGGTTTCCGATTGGCTGCTGCGCAGGGGATATTCACAAGGTGAGGAATCCACTGGCAGATGTATCTATCAGAATCTTTGATTCAAAAGCAGCAGGTTTTTGTCCGTTACAGCTTTGTCTGCAATCTGCTTGCTTTTATATTTATTTGGCTTCTTTGAACACATCGCAAAGTAAATTTTTTATAGGAGTGCCTTTACCGAACTTTGTTGCTTTTGCTTGCCCACATCGCAGTTTGATTTTGAGTTTACTGAATACTTTTAGCTATTATCTGTGCGTCTTCTATACTATGCAAAGCTTAGCCAGTGCTCACTACACCCTGACTGGCAGCACTAGGACATGCAGCATAGTGAAAGAGATAGGCTAATGTGCGGAGCGGCCGACTTCAGAACTGCATGACTTGTTAAAACGAACTGTGAGCTGTGTGTTGTTTTATCCAGAATGCCTCCTCTCACCCGCCCCCCTCTGCGCAAATGTCTTCCTCTTTCATTCTTTCCTTGCCCTCCCCCGCCCCCCTTTGCGCTATCCCTGCTTAATTTGTGACTGGAAAGTGCCGGGACTTGTAATTTAACACAATTTGTATTGCGCAAGCTCGACTCCAAGGTATCAGAGTGCTTTGCATGAGCACAAGTTGCATTACAGAAGGACACAGTATATATATTTTTTAAGGCACGGGCAGATTTGCAGAGAATCACAGGCTCGAACCTGGTTCCCCAGCTTCAAACTCGGCTGCTCTGATTGTTAAGCCACTTCTTAGCTCTGTATTACTGTTTTCACTTTCACGGCCGCCAGGCCGTGTCTCGCATTTCTCCTCTCACCAGTGACATTGTTTTCAAATATGTTACACATGCCGTGCAGCGCTTTGTTTGCTACTTTGTTTATTGCGTATGAGGTAAGCTTTAAATCTTTGATACCAAAGCATGTTTTTGTCCGTTACAGCTTTGTCTGCAATCTGCTTGATTTTATATTTATTTGGCTTCTTTGATCACATCGCAAAGATCATTTTTTATAGGAGTGCCTTTCCCGAACTTTTTGTTGCTTTTGCTTGCCCACATCGCATAGTTTGATTTTGAGTTTACTGAATACTTTTAGCTATGATCTGTGCGTCTTCTATACTATGCTAAGCTTAGTCAGTGCTCACTACACCCTGACTGGCAGCACCAGGGTATGCAGCATAGTGAAAGAGAGAGATAGGCTAATGTGCGGAGCGGCCGACTTCAGAACTGCAGGACTTGTTAAAACGAACTGTGAGCTGTGTGTTGTTTTATCCAGAATGTCTCCTCTCCCCGCCCCCCTCTGTGCAAATCTCTTCCTCTTTCATTCTTTCCTTGCTCTCCCCGCCTCCTCTACCCCGCCCCCCTTTGCGCTATCCCTGCTTAATTTGTGACTGGAAAGTGCCGGGACTTGTAATTTAACACAATTTGTATTGCGCGAACTCGACTCCAAGGTATCAGGCCATCAGCCTCCCTCCCACAGGCTTCCCCAGCGTGCGCAGTGCGCGCTGGCCTCAATTATCCTCCCCCCTAATTTCTTTCACTTTCACGGCCAGTTCAAAGGGATCTTTCCCGGCCGCTTTTTTTTCTTTCGGCGATGTTCTTGTTTAGACGTGTGCTGTGTTGAGGGCGCCTTCCACTCCTTAGCTCTGCATTACTGTTTTCACTTTCACGGCCGCCAGGCTGTGTCTCGCATTTCTCCTCTCACCAGTGACATTGTTTTCAAATATGTTACACATGCCGTGCAGCGCTTTATTTACTATTTTGTTTATTGCGTGTGAGGTAAGCTCTAAATCTTTGATACAAAAGCAGCATGTTTTTGTCCGTTACAGCTTTGTCTTCAATCTGCTTGATTTTATATTTATTTGGCTTCTTTGAACACATCGCAAAGTTAATTTTTTATAGGAATGCCTTTCCCGAACTTTTTGTTGCTTTTGCTTGCTGCCCACATCGCATAGTTTAATTTTGAGTTTACTGAATACTTTTAGCTATTATCTGTGCGTCTTCTATACTATGCAAAGCTTAGCCAGTGCTCACTACACCGTGACTGGCAGCACCAGGACATGCAGCATAGTGAAAGAGAGAGATAGGCTAATGTGCGGAGCGGCCGACTTCAGAACTGCAGTACTTGTTAAAACGAACTGTGAGCTGTGTGTGGTTTTATCCAGAATGCCTCCTCTCCCCCGCCCCCCTCTGCGCAAATCTCTTCCTCTTTCATTCTTTCCTTGCTCTCCCCCACCCCCCTTTGTGCTATCCATGCTTAATTTGTTACTGGAAAGTGCCGGGACTTGTAATTTAACATAATTTGTATTGCGCGAACTCGACTCCAAGTAATCAGAATGCTTTGCATGAGCACAAGTTGCATTACAGAAGGACACAGTATATATATTTTTTAAGGCACGGGCAGATTTGCAGAGAATCACAGGCTCAAACCTGGTTCCCCAGCTTCAAACTCAGCTGCTCTGATTGTTAAGCCACATCCTCTTGGGCATGAAACCCCTGAACACGCAGCGGCGCGCACCCTGTTATCCTGGACAGACTTTACACAGACACCACATGAAAGCGGCCGCAAAAGTGAACGCATTTTGTTTTTCGCATCGTTGAGGAGTACATGTTTGGGACCCGGACTATCTACATGGTGCATTTGAGCCTATCAAAATATTATATTAGGAGTGGTAACCAGTGCGACTCCTCTCCAATCTGGCAGCCATGATGATATAATGTTGCAGTGAAAAGGTCGCAGCCCTTGCTTTTTTAATCACGAGTGACAACTGACCAATGACTCCTTTTTAAAAATTAATTGTGAGCGGTGTGTTTTATCCAGAATGCCTCCTCTGCGCAAATGTCTTCCTCTTTCATTCTTTCCTCACACCCCTCACCCTCACAACCCTCTCACCCTCACTCACCCTCACCCCCTCACACTCCCACACACCACATCACTCAGGAACACCACCACATCACTCAGGGGCACCACCACATCACTCAGGGGCACCACCACATCACTCAGGGGCACCACTACATCACTCGGGGGCACCACCACATCACTAAGGGGTACCACTCAGGGGCACCACCACATCACTCAGGGGCAACACCACATCACTCAGGGGCAACACCACATCACTCGGGAACACCACCACGTCATTCGGGAACACCACCACATCACTGGGGGGCACCACCGCATCACTCAGGGGGCACCACCGCATCACTCGGGGGGGGCACCACCGCATCACTCGGGGGCACCACCGCATCACTCGGGGACACCACCGCATCACTCGGGGACACCACCACATCACTCGGGGACACCACCACATCACTCAGGGACACCACCACATCACTCGGGGACACCACCACATCACTCGGGAACACCACCACATCACTCGGGGACACCACCACATCACTCGGGGACACCACCACATCACTCAACCCAACCACATCATCACTCAGCACCACAACAGTACTGTCCTTGCTTGCTACAAACAAGCATTGCCATAGCCAATAGGACTCGCATTAGGAAAGTGTAAGCTATTGGCTTTGTGAATAACAATGCTATTAATTTATATAGTTTCAAAGCCAACACATATTTAAGAAAATGTGTCATTTACAATACCAATAGCTCACACTTTCCTAATGCGAGACCTATTGCATTGCAAATGCTTGTTACAATATTTCACGGACTATCACTATTCTTTGTATTGGTTTGCTCTAAACGTGCATTGCCTGGAATGTATTAGGTCAGCCTATGAGCAAGACAAGTTTGTGACCGGTTTTCGTTTAGTACTTTGCACTTTGCTTCATAATCTACGAGTAAAAAGGTGATCTGTTACTTGCACTACCCTTAAAAAATATGGTTCAGCTGAATCTTCCCTGCATGAACTCTGTTGATCTATCATTTAACAACAGGTCTGGGTTCTGCGTATTTTGCACACTGTTTTAATTACATACGCAAAGGTCCATTTTGTTATGTGCTCTGACTGTTTTCTTCCCCTTCTACAAAAACGGTTCCGCTGACTCTTCTCTGCTTGTATTTAGCTAAGCTGGTTTTCATCATATGGTTTCATCATTGTACGTTGTATATTTTTATCTCTTTTTAGAAATTTGTAAATGTTTTAATTAACCATACAATAAAATGGACTATCGCTATATATTTTTGCAATTTATCGACATGAATAAACGGCCAATGGAACAAGTCACGTACAATACTTTGAGCCAGTTCTGGCATTTAGCAAAAGGAACTAACTGTTCCTTATGGATCTTGAGGTTTTTCATAAGCAATGTGAAAATGCTGGCATGCAACCAAATACCCACGACAATAATCCTCGCAGCTGCACAGATAACCAGAAACAACTAAAAGGGTCACAAATGACATAAGCAAATCACATCACGCCCCCTTAAAGCAGACAACCAAGCCACTCCTTAACTGTAGATGATCCAGGGCGCACTTAATGAACGCCCTCGCACCCCATGCTTCTTTGCTAGTTGTATCACTAAGTTTGCTGCAGTGGCTATTCCTCACTACTCAAACACCACTCATCGCTTTGTCATCCTTGGTGCCCAACATCCTCTACATTACGGATGCATACCACCTAGTGCAGGGCTACCTGTAGGTCTGTTGGATTTTGTGAAAATAGGCATATATAGGTGTGTGGATTAGTATGCATGCAACATTCAAAGGTCAAATTATTTGTTTATAAACTTTTCCTTTGTTTGAACACTACATTTTAAGTTTTAGTTTATTATGAAGTCCTAAAGGTTAAAACACGTGGTCTCACTAAAAAAACGTTGGCCTTAGCATGATTGAAAGCTACTCACAACACGTCACTGAAAAGTTTAAGTCTTTTATTTGTCTCATGGAACACACATTTAAAATATAAATTGGCTTGGTTTTGCCTTGAACATGTTTTTTTATGTAGGGTATAGAACATTTTGACGATTTTGAAATTCTACAATGGGTGTAGAAAACAGTACTTAATTTGCCAGTAAATGGTAAAAGACCACTCAACAGCTGTACTAAACAGAAAATATAAATTTCACATTTAATATACTAGCACCAATAGAAGTTGGTATATTCTAAATTCAATGTTACCAGAGCCAGCCACATGTTCGTAGTAAGCGCCAGAGGCAAGAGTTATACTTTAATTCTGATGCTGTGCTTTCTCACTCACCTCCAAAAACCATCCCAATCCATCAAAACTTTTCGATTTACCACTAAAATAAAGGTTTTGCTGTAGCCAACCTGCAACAAATAAGCATAGCGTGTCTATCACTTTGAATGTGAATATATCAATAATTCTGATTGTCATACTGCAAATGACATACATATTAACAAACTTTAAATCACTGTGGATATTTTGTATTTTAGTATCCAGAGAGGACTAACAATATTAGAATGGCTGCATTGAAAACATTCGCATACTTTTAGAGAACTTGCTATTGCTTTAGACATATCTTGTGGGTGGTACAGAAGTTTTATTAAAAATAAAAGTAGTTTCTCAAAGCTAACATGTTTGTTTACCTTTGCTGAATCTTCTCAGTGACGCTATACATCAATCATATATTTAACTTCTTTGCTAGAATGCATTACTTGGTCTGTCCCCAAATTTGCAAACTGCCTTCAAAAATTGGAGCATTAGAGACAATAGGTAGGGAATTCATTCTGTAGCCACATTACAGCAGTAAAAGGATTGCATTGTCGGATTGATGAAAAGCAAATGAAAATACTAACTTAAACTTTGCACTATTGCTGAACTACCAGCACCAAGACCTGCTCTTCCGGATGACCTCCATTGACATTATCATTTTCAAGGTATAAGGCAGTTTGGAAAACAGTGACAACCTAGTTAAGAAAAGTTTCCAAAAGGATTAAAATAGATCAGTCCACAAAGGCACCATCAGTGAATTGCTTTCTGTGTAATGCACTGCAATGTACATCACTAATAGGGGTGGAAGTCCAAAGAGACTAGGGGCCATAGGTAGGTAACCCCCAAATACCAATTCCTAAATACCGATTTTTAACGAATTTTACTGAATCAGTAATTAGAAATCGGAATTTGGGTTGTAGGTAAAAATTCTGTAAAAATTACCGAATCGGTAAAGAAATACCGAATACCCAACACCGATCGGTAATTTCCGAATCCGTAAATACCGATTCAGAAATTCAAAACCAGAAACAATTAAGGAATCAGCCAATCCGGTGCGACCATCCCTCCTCCCAACCAGGAAGTGGCCACACCCATGCAGGTGCACTCAATCTGAAGCTGCTGGAGAGGTTGGGAGAGCAGAGCAGAGTCCTTGAGCCATTGGGAAACTTTTACTCCTGGAAATCTTCAAAATGGCAAGCAAAGATACTGACAGGGAAGGTTGAGAGAGGAAGCTCAAATTCAGCACCATGGAGCTGCAGGTCCTTGTGTAGGAGGAAGTCAAGGAACTCCACAAGTTGTTTGGGAAGCAGTCCCTGCAGGTGGCAGACTCTGCCAAAAGGAAGATTTGTCTGGCAATACAGGCAAAGGTCAATGCAATTGGAGTGACACTACAGGAAATTGACGACCTGAAATAGCGGTGGTATGACCTCCGGAGCGTGACTAAGAGAAAGATGGCTGAGCTCCACAAAAAAGCTTACCTGACAGGAGGGAGGAACAGGGCACCTGCCCTGACAGAGCTTGAGGAGCTGGTGGAGTCCACCATTGAACCAGACATAGTCTGTGGGATTGGGGATGCAGACAGCTCAGCCCGAGCTGCAACCAAAAAAGGTTAGAGGCATGCACAGCAATCACCCCCACCCCTTTCCCTTCCCTTCCCTTTCCCCTTCCCCAATGTGGTAGAGCCAACCCCACTCCAGTACAGGTTTTAGTATATACCAGCAATCCATTATGGGCGATGTAGTCATTGAAACACCTACCATGTCAGACAGCACACCAAACAACAAGGCATGGGACACACATCAGTGATACGCAAGCTGAGGCAATAGCGGCAGTGTTTCAGTGATGAGAATTTAATTGTATAAGCAGGGCTGCAGGAACACAGAGCTAATGTACGATTATCTGTCTACAGGCGAGACATCTCGCAAGCGTCCCAAGGACAAGGAAGGGAGTGCACCACGGAGGGAAGACACACAGGAGGCGAGCACCAGCGCACGGCAAACCACCCAGGAAACTGCTGCATTAACAGCACAGCCAGCCTCCCAAGACCTTCCTGCATCACCACAGCTGCAGGCCTCCCAAGACCTTCCAGCGTCACCACAGCTGCAGGCCTCCCCAGAGCGTTTTGGCTCACCACTACTCCTGTCCTCACCTGAACTGGTAGCGTCACCAGCTGCAACAACACCTGCAGTTCAAAAAACCAAGAGGCATGTCGTAGCCACACTCATGGAAATTGAGTCTTCTGCAGGAGACACGGTGGGGGGGGGGTGATAGTTCAACCGTGGCAGTTGAGGACAGCAATGCCAATCAGCAGTCCACCTCCGAGGGGGCCCACACAGGTGGCAAACGCCGCAGTGCCAGAGACAGCTGTCAATCTCAACATGGCAAAGGTCCTGGTGTCTTCTGCGGACTGAAGGCCAGTAAGGTCAAAGTGCAGCGGATGCAGGGGAAGGCCATCCAGTCTGTCCAACGACAGATGCGGCACCTAAATGTAAATGTTGAAAACATAAATAAGGGCATCAGCTCAATGGCCGAGGGAATGAGGGAGATGGCTGCAGGAATGCGGGACATGTCCCAGTCTGTGCTGCTCTTGTGCAGCAAGTTGGACGAGGACAGGGCAACAAGGCGGAAGGAGAGGCAGAGGGCAGAACACACAAGGGCAGTCAGCCGCCTAGCCACTGCCACTTCCCTGCTTTGCAGGCGCTGCGTTAACATGCAGGAGGGACTGGCACACAGCAGCAGTGAAGTCTCCAGGGGCCTTGTGAGGGTGACAAGTGCAGTGGAGGTGCTGCAGACTGCTCACTCAGCAAATACTGTCGCTCTGGATGTGGGGAGAGCGAGGACAGCACCAGTAGGAGCAGCATAACCCCCAATTACTGACAACCAGAGGAGCAGCAGGCTCCATGGGGCTGGTACTGCCCACACTGCCAGTGAGGACAGCCAGCCATTGGCATCCAGCACCGCTAGGCGTGCCCGCAAACACTGAGGATTCCCAAACTCCCTGACCTGGAATGAGTGAAGTAACCCAGGACTTCCATAATGGATGGCTACAATAGGACTGGCACATTTGGGCCTTTGTGTACTGGCGTAGTGCCAAAGAATTAAACTACGTCGTGTAGATACTACAACTGGCTGTCTCCTTACTTACTTAGAAATAGTTGCATGTGATCTCTGCCCGGCTCTGTCTCCCATCTGTTGCTTGCGCCACTCCTGCTATGTTGGGCTCAGGGTGTGCAAGTTCATCATCGTCATCCTCAGTATCTTTCAATTCTAATGCTGTTCCTTTCTTAGTGACAAGGTTGTGCAGCATTGCGCAAGTTGCAATGATTTTACAGCAGATATGGGGTGAGTACTGACATGCGCCTCCGCTTTCGTGGAGGCGGGGGAACCTGCTTTTTAACAGCCCAGAGGTGCGCTCAACAACATTGCGAGTAGATTTGTGTGCCACCTTGTATCGTCTCTCACACAGGGTTGATGGGTTCAGGTAGGGTGTCGGGATGAGCGAGCGAGCGAGCGAGCAAGCGGCGGCATATGCACTATCGCCTATGTGGAAAAGAGAGAGCCATTAGTCACATGCACAACACCTACATCTGCAGTATCTATCAGGGTGTGTTAGTTTTTTACCTAGCAGGTATCCTTCCCCAAATTCCCCCGCTGTCAGACGTGTGTAGATCCCACTGTTCTGGAAGATGTAGGAGTCGTGGGTGCTTCCTGGGAATTTAGCCACAATGTCTGTGATTATATTGGCAGCATCACAGATTACCTGCACATTTATTGAGTGTGTGGACTTTCTGTTCCTGTAGATGTACTCTGTGGCTGCAGGTGGGCAGATTGGGATGTGTGTGCCATCAATGCAGCCGATCACATGTGGGAACTCTGCCATTTGGTAAAAGTCAGTCTTTGTCTTCAGCAGTTCCTCATGTGTGTCAGGGAAGCTGATGTAATGATGCATTCTCTGCATCATGGCCTCCAGGAACTTCCTGAAGAAACGGGACAGGCAGCTCTGGGACACCCTACCTACCGCAGCTATCACCCCCTGGTAACTGCCAGATGCAAGCAGGTGTAGGATACAGAGCACCTGCACATGTGGTGGTATGGCGTGCGCCCTTGGTGTTGGGTGCTCCAGGAGTGGGTGCAGGTCCCTTATCAAGTCCAGGATGCTGTGGGGGTGTAGCCTGTACCTTTCATGGATCTCTGCCTCAGTAAGTTGAAGAGTGTGATCCGCTGTCTGTAGACTTGCTCCTCTCATCTCCAGTGCCTCTCTCCTGCTGCCTGTAGCCATAGCCACCTTGCTATCGCATAGAATGCCGCCATTCTGATCACATTGTTGCATTTTGGGCCCTGTTTTATGGCCTGCACCTGGTTACCACCTGCTTTCAATCCATGGTAATTACAGACTCTTGAATACCGACTCATGAAATTCGGTATTTTAGAAGTTACCTACATCTCTATTCTCATTTTTAATTTAATTTAATTTAATTGTGGGTTTATATAGCGCTAGAATCAACTCCTGGAGGAGTATCTCCGCGCTTCGACCGCTGGGGAACCCGTCCTGGCTCACCCTGAGAGATGGTCCCTAATGGGTATCTCTAAGGTGCGACCAAGCATCCCCGGCGGTCTGGGGGCCGTTGTGAAGATGAGGCAAGCTAATGCCCAGAGTTGCCGAGTGTGGTCCCTGACTGGAGTAGGCACCGAGGCGAGAATTATCGAGCCCACTGACCCTGGTCCACGACCCTGCCGCGTCGGGAATCGAACCCTGGTCCCGGGCCGTCCTCTGCTTACGGGTCTGCCGCCTCTAACCAGTGAGCCACACCACTTCACCACTACCATTTCTTATTTACCAATTCGGTAAATAAGAATTCGGTAAATACCGATACAGTAATTTAGAATTCGATAACGATGAATCGGTATTTACCGAATCCTTACTTTTGGCCTCCTACATCTCAAATGCCTAAATACCGGTCGGTAACGGCAAATTTACAGAATTTCGGCCGTTACCGACCGCTATTTAGCTACCTACATATGGCCCTAGGTTCCTATAACAACTCTATTATGCCCAATGGTAAAAGATTTTGACCATTAAGAGCCAGAAACTGAATGGGAGACTAACCTCACTTAAGCAAACCATCCAGGCCATGCTGGACCTGGCCCTCTCTGCAGAGTCATCCTCAAAGTTTTAGCCTTTGCCCCCCACTTTTTTGCTGAATTAGTTTTGTTGGTCTTAGGACTTTGTGCAATTATCACTGCTAACCATTGCTTGTGATGTTTCCTTTAAACCTGGTAGAATTAGTTTACACTTGTTTGGCATATTTAATGTACTTGTAAATCCCTTGTAGAGTGGTTATACCATATACCCAGGGCCTGTAAATTAAACTAGTGGGCCTGCAGCACTTATTGTGCCACCCAGTTAAGTAGCACCTTAGACGCATGTTCCAGGCATGCTACTGCAGCCTGAATGCAGTTTTAAATGCCAGGGCGACTTGGCATTAAAACCCCCTTGCCAAGCCTTAAACTACCTTTTTATTACATATAAGTCACCTCTAAGAAAAGAAGGCCTTAGCTATTCCACAGGGCAAGGAGCCATGTAATTGAAAGTTTGAGCATGTACATTTAAGTTCTACATGTGGTAGTAGCAAAAAAACAAAACTCCTACATTTGTTTTTTCAATACTGCGAGGCTTACCCTTCCTAAAGGATAACATTGGGGATCCCTTATTACATTTAATACACTGTAATTCCCAATTTGGAGCAGGTAGTTGGATCATGTTTGGGATCTATGAAATTGTAATGATAAACCTGCTTCAATGCTAAAGTTGAAATTTATTGTAATTTTGAAAATTTGACTTTTAGAAAGTTGGTATTTTCCTGCCCTTTGTGACTGCAGCCTGTCTTGGGTCACATGACTGGACATAACTGGCAGACTTTGTGAATTCCTCCTAGTCACACAATAGAGGGATTAGGGGTGCATTGATGGGCATCTGCTGGCAGGATGAGGGGCGAAGCTAAGCACAGTACTACTTGCAATTGACTAGGGTGTGCTCTGCCTTCTCAAAAGGGGCATAAAACCCCCACCTTGGAGCCAAGGCAGGAGAGTAATTAAATTTCATGCACTTCAAAAAACATTTCCAGAAGCTTTACCCACCTTCCAAAGGAAAGCCACCCAGGTCTAAAAATAGGACCTTCAGTCACACTCTTCAGTACACTTCTGGACCGGTGGATACTCAGCTAAGCTAGAAAGGACTGCTGTGCTGTTGGAAGGAGTCAAAATCAAATGGATCACTTGTCCTGCATAACTTGTGTCAGCATTTTTCTATTTTTTCGTGTCCCAATAAAAAACCCTCATTCACGTGCAGGTGGTAGATATAGCGGTATATCTTGAGTCTCCGCTCTACTGTTCATCACGTGACCGCATCATCATAGTGTTAGTGTTCATGCTTGCCTCCACCCGGAGGTGTACCCCTGGTTAGTGCAGTAGTGATCAGGAATACTAGTGTCTTCGATTTAAAAAATATTCCTACAGCCAGGTTAGGATTTTAATAAATCTGGATTCAAAATATTGTTTAAAAGTAGGTTGTGGTGCATTTGTTTTGTTTTGCTTGTCATAGCAAGTATTACAGAAAATGTCTAAACCATGTTCATCAAATGTTTTTAATGTAAAGAACTGCCTGTGCTTTAGCACCATTATATTTTTCTGATTACAGCACTGCTGGAAAGTTTTGTGGGTAAGGCAGAGACTGGATCAACAAATATTTCTGAGGGGAGAATGGAGGTGAGAAAGAGCTTGTTATATTGTACTGGCCTAGAGTGCAGAGAAAATTAGTTTTAACATGAGTTATTTATAACTATGGCAGTATTCGTTATATTTCCCCACGTTTGGGCTAATAATTTTGGTTGCAAGCAATTTTTCACGCATAATGTTTAATCTGTCATTTGTCACTCCTGACCTCATTAGAGTAAGAACACCAAGAAGCCAACACTATCCACATTTTAGGAGACTGTTTGGTCTACTTTTTTTTTTTTTTTTCACAAACCTCCCCCCTTTCCCCTTTTACCTCTTCTTCATTGACTGCCATATGCTAAAAATGGCAGATTTACTGGTCACAGTGGAAAACGTTCTAGGTTTGTAATTGGCAGATTTAAATATAGACTGCATTTAAAAAGGAGCAGAATTACGACATTACTTGCACTCTATCTTTCTGAATGACCACAATTTCTACTGGTTAGTTCAAGTTCCATGGCAAACAGTTTGCTACAGAGTACGCTGCTGCCTGTCCTACCCTTTTCGTCTATTCTTGGGATGTGGCCTGTTGCAGAGCCAGAAACTACTTTTGCAGTGAAGCCTGTAGTATATGTGGACACTCTTGGAGCACACTTCAAAAGAGGCACCCTGCTTTCAGTGCTTCTGAGTGCTGGGAAAAGTACCAGCCCTGCTACTTAGGAATGGATTGATCTCTTGCAGCCAGATCATATATTAGGTAAATATTCATAACTAACAAAATCTCTCCCTGACTGCTCAATAGGTCTTTTTGCAAATATATGTAAACCTTTGTATTCGCATGGAGTTGAAAGCTATTTCACATGCATAACATTCACAATGTTTACACTTCATTCTGTTAAAACAAAAAAAAAGTAGGTTTCATAATGAAACATTTCCTACCCATCGTAACGGAAATGTTCAATTCTATTAAGGACTCGGAGGCAAGGATTATGCAGTTTTCAAAACACCCCGGCCCCAGTGCACCCCCCTCCCCGCTCCTGCAGACGAGTGCCAGAGGGACACTGATTATGCGGGCCCCTCCCGACTCTTGCTTCCCTCTTCTCAGCCCCCGGCTAACCCACCCCACTACTGACAACCAAGGGCTCTGATCAGATATTTTAGACCCGGATGAGATCCTTCACCGGAGGTCTTCCGAAAGGGCTCAGTCAGAGAAGGTTGCACAGTATGTGGCGGGCTGCATTCGGAAGCCCCGAAAGGACTCCTAGAACTGCCTTAGGGCTGAATGTACCCACCCCTCTATGGAAGCGAAAGTGACGCTGACACCCAGATGGCTACCTTTCTGCAAAAATTAATTAAGGACCCTAAAAGAGGGATAGACCGGTCCTGGCGGGCTTGCTAGGGCAAGCTTCTAGATACCCTGGGCCTATTGATGAAAATCCTGGACATAGCAGAGGAGGCCAAGATATCGGCTCCTTGATTTTCCCCAATAACCTCTCTGCCTGGGCACAGCATGCCATTGTCTTCTTGGGGAACGCGAACTGCGCGTTGTCTATGGAGAGACGTCTGTCTCTGCTGATTAAGGTGGACCCCGAACTCAGGGACTTGGCTGACTCAGAGGCGGGCTCCATCGCACAACAGGGAACTCTTTGGGGACCCCTTTATCATGGAATTGGGGAGGTTTGTGAATACCTTCACCTCCCTGGACAAAGGGCAGTCCTCCATTAAAAAGATCTTCCATTCCCAAGTTTTACGGGGGACCGGTCGAGGCAGGGGCTGCTCAGACGGCCGACCCAATAACCAGCTCAACCCCAGAGGGCAAGGCTAATACCAAGACCAGGCCAGGATGCTAATTTCTACCCCACCAAAGGACAACAGGGCAGAGGAGCCAGAGGCACAGGTGCCTCCAGCAATACTGGTGAGTGTTTTTCCTTATTCCCATGTAAAAGTAGGGGGCCGGCTGGTGCATTTTTTTTCCAGGCCTGGACTTCCATCAAGGGGTAAGCATGGGTTCTTCAGACAATACAAGGCTTCCAGGAGTTTTATGGTACTCCCACTCAAGCCGAGCTCCCCCGAGCCATCCAGTTTTCAGTGGCTTTAGTGGATGAGGAGGTGAAGTCCCTCCTGGCCAAAGGCGCTGTGTCTCCATCTATTCTGCACCCCAGAGGGTTTATCAGCAATCTCTTCCTGGTGGAAAAAGCGGGTGGAGGTTAGCGCCCAGTCATCAACGAGTGGCTAGTCTATCACCACTTCAAAATGGAAGGGAGCCACTTGCTACAGGATATCCTTAAACCGCAGGACTTGATGGTGTGTCTGGACCTCAAGGATGCCTAACTCTCGATTCTAATCTCAACAGCCCCCTCCCCCTCAGGAGGTTCCTACAAGTGGGGGGGGACGGGTGGGGAGACTTACAAGTTCGCCACCCTACCCTTTGGCCATCCTCAGGACCCTGGTGCTTCACAATGGTCCTCAGGCCGGTTGTGAGACATCTGCGGTCACCTCAATGACATCCTGATAATGGCTCAGTTCCCCAACAAGCGGACGCTGTAACTCTGGTTGGCAGTCGACCTCCTGCAGAACCTGGGATTCATAATCAAGAAGTCCAAATCCCTGCTAGTTCCCTCTCCGAAGGGGACTTGTCTGGGTTTTGGCGATTTTGCCACTGGAGGTTTGTGGTCTTTTCTCGAACAACGTTTACACATCAACTGTTTGGAGCTCCTCACAGGCTCCTTTGCGGTCCAATGTTGGACCAAAGATACGATTCAATCTTGTGTTCTCCTCAAGATGGACAACGTGTCGACAGCCCATTACATCAACTATCTAGGGGGCACTCACTCAAATGCCTTTTCCGACCTAGTCTTCAACTTCTGACAATATTGCCTGGATCGCCAGAGCTCGGTTTCAGTGGAATACCTTTCTGGTCAGGACAACCAGGCATCAGACTTTCAGTCCCACAACTTCCAGGATGTGAGCCTAAGGAAGTTTCGTGCAGGGGAATTCTTGGACCTCCAGAACACATGGGGTAATTTTTTGAAGCATCAATTTGTCTCCCGCCTGGACCATCAACTGCCTAGGTTCTTCAGCTGGAGACCGGATCCCCTGGTGGTGGCCTCGGAGGAGTTTCTCCAGGATTGAAGGGAGAAGGGTTATGCCTTTCCCCTTTTCCCCCCATGATCAAGAGGGTCCCAGCCCAGGTCCGGTGACAATCATCTGAGGTGGTGCTGATTACGCTGATTTGGAGGTCGCAAGTCTGGTTTCCAATCCTGCTGGAACTTTCTTGGGATTATCCAATCCCTCTCCCCCCGTTTCCAGCGCTGCTTCTCAGCACAACAAACCCACCCGCTCATCTTGCAGGGGTCACTGGCACTCATGGCGTGGCAGATTACCGGGAGGATGGTCAGGGTGTTCAGGCACGGGTAAGACGTTCATGTCTAAGGCCTACTCAGAAGCAGGAACATTAGCAGAGACTAAGAGAACGCAACCTGGGCAAAACTCCTATATGACACAAATTGCAACAACAGTGCCCGCTTCTGGAAAACCATGAATGGGATAATCCACCCTCATCATGAGGGCATTGCGTTACACTTCTCAGAAGCTAACTGGGTAAAATTCCTTAATACTCACGTTAACAACCAAACGGGAAGCACCAGAGCACAAACTCTTAACAGTTGGACAACAGTAGAACAAGCTGGAGTATGTACCACAGAGACGAGGGGGAAGAAGCGCCCAGCAACAGGAAACATATCACCATGCGCAGCTAGCAGCCTCTTGTCACTCCCAATTAAAAAGCAGATTGTCAAAGGGAGGAAAGAAGGGGCTCCAGTACCGAACCGCATTCCATCTGCAATGTTCAAAGCAAAGTCAGAGGATTGGGCTGATATCCTGCAACCTCTCTTTTTGGAAGTCAGGCTGTTAAACAGAATACCGGAATCTTGGAAGGGCTAGACAATTGTGCCAAGCTATAAAAAAAGGAGATACGGCCGAGCCTAATAACTACCGCCTAGTAGCTCTGATAGATAATGAAGCTAAATACTTTGCAGGCATCATACTAGAGGAGTTCACATCCTGGGCTGAGGCGAATCAGATCATACCGCTGAACCAGACTGGTTTGCGCAAAATTGTCAATACATCAACAAACATCCTCCTAATCTCTTTACTACCCAACGCAGCAAAAACCTCAAAATTACCTTTACACCTATGTTACATTGACTTCAGTGCTGCCTTCGACAACGTAGAGAGGGGCAGATTGTGGGGGGAAACTGTCACGAGGGGGCATACCACAGCCCATCTTAAACACTATGTCGCTGATACCTGGGTGCAGGTGAAACTAGGTGGCGGCACACACCTCTCCTCGAAAGTTCCCACAACAAAAGGACTGAAACAGGGCTGTGTGCTTGCACCAACCCTGTTCAGTCTATTCATGGCCAACCTTCCGAAGGCGCTCAATGCCTGTAACTCCCATTCTCCCAAGATAGGAGGAAAAACATTGACCAATCTTATGTATGTGAACAACGTAGTTCTGCTTAGTCACACTTACGTTGGCCTTCAACATCTATTGACGGAAACGCAGAATTACTCTACAGAAAACAACTTAACAATAAATCTGAGTAAGACTCGGACAATGTCAATAAACAACAAAAACAACAAAAAAAACCTGCAGAGGAACTGGTTCCTGGTCAACATTGAACTTGACCCAGCATAAGTGTACAAGTATCTAGGAATCACAATCGACAAGGAAGGGTCGCTTAAGCACCAGAAAGAGGAAACAAGGAGGAAAGGACTGTTGATAGCTCTATCGAGAAAAAACCTTGCGAATAAATTGAGGGGGCCGACTTTGACCCAGCTGGTCCAGGCTAAACATCTCCCCTCGATAGCCTGTGGCAGCGTAGCAATGCGGGGAATAGACGCTAAGGATTTGGACAACACACAGGTCAAAGCATACAGAACCATGTTCTGCCTTCCGCTATATACATCACCTGCTCAAATACGGTTGGAGTTCGGTCTTCTACAACAAGCCTTAGCAAAGTATGGCTTTTTTTAAAATCATTTGCTGGCATAAGATCAGAAGCGCCAGTATAAACACGCTAAATTACTTGTTGTGGCAGGACATACAAGCAAAGGGAGCACTCCCAAGCTAGAAGCTACCTTCACCTAGCCTCGGAATCTACCACACTCATGGGACTTTGGGACACACAACTCAACAATTTAACCTTTTCAAAACTAGTCTGGAAGTAATTAAAACTAATTTCCTTTGGTGGAGGACAAGGCTAGCTTCAAGAGATCTCATGCCTGGATGACCTTGAATTCCTACAACTCACTTGCCTCACAAACATTCTTCAACCAGAGATATCCTAAGGCCATAAAAATGAACTTTTTGAGGCATAGAATGTGGATTTTTCAGTGTGAACAGCATCTTCCACAATGGCTGAGGACAATAGCACAAGACACATGAAGGCTGTGTAAGATCAAGCAAGGATATATTTTACATCTAATCTGCTCATGCAAGGAACTGCACCAAGAATGGCAACAGCTCCTAAATGAGCCTCTCAAGCAGAAAGGCACCCGCACCAGGAGACAGGCAGTGCTAGCCTGTTCAAATCCGGAAAACAGGCAATTGAATTGTAGATTTGTAAAATTCCTTATACTGTCATAACAAAAAATACCCTAAACACCAAAAACTAGAAAATCGAGCATAACGCTCCGACGCCGCAGGTCGTCATGAAGACTGGAAGAGGCCTTTGCCTGACCACACCAAGGACAAACCACCTGCACTAGAATGGAAACCTCGCAAGAAGCCCAAGATAATCTGAATATATATATATAACACAATCTTGGTCAATGGGCAAGCACGGCTGGAGCAAAAAAAAAAAAAAATCTGACTGTATCCTATAGCACCCAAGGAACGAAGGACATTCATTAATACCACTATTATTAATTCTGATTTTAACTTGTAATGAACCTTCCCTACCTCTGGGTTTTATCTGGTTTTACTTGAAGATTTTCCTTTTATAATTACAGCGCTTAAAAAGGTAGCAAAGGTGGATTAAATTGTCTGCCATTTTCGGCCAAGGAGGGTTTGGCCTACAGATCCAAATATACCTTCCGATCCGCTATGTCAGCGGGGCATGCAGTGATGGATGGGTCCCCAATGGGGGAACATCCCTTTGTTTATAGTCTCTTGCAGGGGATCAGATTGTCCCTTTCCCCAGAGCCTAGGTAGTCGGCGCTCTGGGATGTGAATCGGGTGCTGAACTTTTTTCTCTCTTGGCAGCTGAATAGATTTCTGTCCAGAAAGGAGCTTTCAGCTAAGCTGGCCATGCTACTCTGCTGATCCCTTGCAGGTGGGTGTCATACGTCAGAGCTCTGGATATCACCGACTGGATTCTTCCTCTTTGGGGGTACTTTCACAATCCGCAGACAAACCAAATGCAGACCAAGTCAATCTCATACCCAGCCTTTTCGGAGTCTCCAAAGCTGTGCGCGGTATCTTGACTTAAGGCCTATGATGAGATGTCGGAGCATTTTCGCCCACCCGGTGAACAGCAGCTTCTCCTTGCCCTACGGAAACCACACAGAGCGGTATCCTCTCCCACAATCACCTATTGGGTGAGGTTGGTGATGCAAGAAGAGGGTATTGACCTGAGCTCATTCCACACGTGGGGCAATGGCCTCAAAGGAATTTGCATTAGGGGCTCGAGTGGAAAATATACTTAATGCTGCAGATTGGAATTCGGACTCTACGTTCAAACGGTTTTACTTCAAACCAGTACTGCAGCTGACTCACTTGGTAGTAAGTAAGCTTTAAACTAGCATAATCCTCACCTCCGGTCCAGACATAGAATGAAAAAATTTCTAGCTATCTTAACGGAAAGTTTCAATTCTATTAAGGACTCGAAGGCGAGGATTATCCCACCCAAGGAAGACATTGTTGAAACCCTCCCTATGCTTAGTTAGTAACAAGATTTTTTGAGGTTTCGCGCTATGCTAATATGCATTGTTGACTGTATTGCTTTGCCTGCAGAGCTGTGGCTTAGCCCATTCATATTCAGGCTTAAACCTTAGCCATTAACATGTTCTAAATATGTCCTTTGATTGTAGGAATGGATGTGAATAAACAGAATTCATAAGTTGATGGTGGTGGCTGATCTCACGCAATGAAAGAGGAGTGGCCTGTGCTGGACAATGAACTGAGTTGGAGTCACCGGATTGGCTGGAAAGAGGGATGGTCATCCTGTTGACTACTGTTTTTGTTAACATTCCCAAGGTCTAATGGGAATTGTATTTGTTTAAGTTTGGTTTTAAAATGGCTGCTATTCAATAAAGTGGAGAAAGGATAGTCAAAAGGTTGTAAGGGACAGAGTGACTAGTTCAGCAGCACCTGCATCAAATACAATATAATTCAGTGATAATTGCATATAAATAGTATTTAGAACCCCTGCCGAGGCGTTGAAGTCTTTAACTACAAGTGGATCCTGCTCAAGAACCCAAAGTTAGTAGTTCGGTTCCCGGATTTAGTCTTATGCTCTCAAGGAAATCATTCCATATATTTACTCATTTCATTGTGGTAGATTAAATTAACAGGAGTTAATTGTGATCATTAGTTATAGCTGAGTTTGGGAAAATGGTTGGTGGGATGAATAAATTGGTTAGAAGATATTAGTTATTGTTAGGTTTCTAGGGCATGGTTTCAATTGAGGAGAGGTTTTCACTCTAGCACCCCAGTGCTTCACTGATAAAACAATAGTGTTCACTTGCAAAAGGCAGATACCTTCTGTCCCTGCGACTAGGAGGGATGCATTCTAATCAATCTTCAAATCCTCAGAGAGCAGTAAACAGCGAGGTGATCATCATGGGCAGACTTAAATTACATGAGGTCATAAGCAGGGAGCCTGCCCTCCCTCCCTCAAATATAAGTCGGCAACAGTCAATTCAAAGAGGAGATTCTCAGTTTTAATTATCTGAGGGCAACATCTGAAGAGGGTCCACGATCGGGGTCCCCAAACTGACTTAGATGGGCTTTCTAGCTAGAATTTCAACAGTGAAAGCGACAATAGACCAGATCTCTCTCAAAATGCAACCACAAAGCAAACAAAAGGAATTAAGTTATACCTTAGCTGAAGCATTATAAGAACAGAACCTTCTCAGAGGCGAGCATTATAGCCAAAAGTGAGATGAAAGAAGATGTGGATGCCTTTGGTTAAAGGATTGACTAGGTGTACACTATCATGAAAAATGTACCAGAACGTCACCTGTACCCAGCCAAATATCTTGAACATTTAATAAAGTAGTCCTGTACTCCATAACCAAATATGAGGATTGGCAAATTGGACTCCAATACAACAACAAAATCATTACATTAAATGGTCCCAGCTATGGCAAACATGAGACAACGAAAGGACTTTAAAAAAAAAACCAAAAAAAACATCAAGGTATCCACATTCTGGAAGGGACAGGTACATAATTAGTTTTTTTATGGGTGATGTCTCATCTTACTTAAGTTCAGAGCCCTCGCTCAGGCATTCTCTGATGCAGTCTCAGAATTTTAGGTGAACTAAATTGAGTGAGAGAGTGAGTGAGTGAGTGTGTGTGTGTGTGTACTAGCTCACACACGCCTCTTTAAATACATGGAGAAAATCAGACTCCCTGTGACTACAAAAAAGTAAAAATCATCAGCTACATGAATCTAACTTCCACCCCTTTATCAGGAAGTAAGGCAAAACATGGGAAGCTGAAAAATATCTATTCATATTCTTGCTAGGAAGGGAGTCTGCAGTCAAGAACAATATCCCTTACTCAACATATACATTCCAACCTTGAAAAAGTTCAAGTCTTCAACAAAAAACTATAAACATGCAAGATAAAATGATGCACTGCATCTGGAAATGAGACACAGTTAAAATATATAAATATATATTTGAATCCACCTGAACAGTAGATAAGAAGAGGTTAATAGGGTGAGCCTGGCTTGTCTGAATGTATTCAGATATTTCCAGGATGAACAGTACTGGGATCGTATTTAAAAAGGCATATGTAATTACTCCTGAATAGAAATCTGCATGGAAGCCGAAACACTGAAAGTCGTAATTAGTTTATTTAAATTAGAATAACGCTGAACATGGTCCTATTATCGCTCGTCAAGCAGGGAAACCTTTATGAACCGTCATGACCAATATACGTGCATAGAGAATAAAGCCCAATAAAATACAGAGCAAACAAGAATTGGAAGGGCTGATAGCAGAAATATATCAATGTGTTGTCGCCTGCAAAAACCCGTTTGTGTGTAACAGTGTTGATAAGGGAGCTGGCGACAAAATGAGAATGAAGCAATATACAATACAGAATATCAACTGACTCGGTCAGTGTCCATCTCAAAAGTAGGCAAGGTACCAATGATACATCTGTCAAGATGAAGTCTATAATTGAGATGCGGTCACACTGATTGACGGATGAAGGGCAGTGCATGAAGAGGGTTCATCGCGCACATATGAAGTATTTTAGATGTTGCAAAGGTATGGTAAGCATTCTATAATTAGCAATACAATGTAGTACAAAGTAATGAGTCTGCCGAGAGATGGAAGGATTGGTATTTGCTTTATGTGATGGAGATGTTTACCCAGACTTCCCAACAATGAATTGCTCTATTACAAGTTGTATTGAAATGCAAACAAAAATACTGACATTTTGAACATTGGAATGTTTACAGTTGAGACACTGGAGCAGCACCTAGCTATAAAAAACGCAACGGGTCTGCTGCAGTCAACTTTCCAAAGTCCTAATCCACAACTTCTTACTCTACCTTCCCGTCTCTCCACAGGCTACATGGATTGTACAGGGGATTTATGGAATTCGACGCTGAAGAGGAGAGGAATTCTTGAATTATTCACAGCCACTAGCATTCTTGATGGATTCCCTCCTGCCCCACTCTCCCGCTTACATTGTCACTGGAGCCCTGGAGGGAAAAAAAAAAAAAAAAAAAAAGAGACAGACCCACAGAGTTGTGAAAAGCACTCCAGCTTCTAAGCTGGGAGAAGTTGTAAATCCCCTGCATCACCCAGGAGACTTTATTTTTATAAATTAGGACATTCCGCCATCATGGGGCAGAAAGTTCTAAAAGCCTTACGAACCTCATGGTAGTTGGCTATGCCACCCATTCAAAGTTCACTCCCATCATATAGCCCATTGCCTAGAACGATGGGAAGGGCCTTCAATGGTTGTAAGTACGCTAAAGCCTATATTACACCCAAACCATAACTGTTGTACACAGTATTCCATGGAGTCCTGATAAAATATGTTGCTCGATTTGGCACTATAAGGAAATCTGTGTCCGGTCATTTTCAATCAAAAAATTGATTGGGAGAAAAAAAAGGCGATGTGTACAACTCTTGAGTTACTGAGAATTATTCAGCACCGCATTCCAGTCCATCATTTTCTTTCCCACAGTGCCACAGTACACAGAGACCACACATATGCAAATTCAGCTTTGTTCCTGTCCAATAGAAACAGTCCAATCTGAACTGCCTGGCCAGGTTCCGTGAAGACAATAAAACAAGCAACCCCATCCCGGTTTCAGCCTATAGCTATTGAAAAACAATGAACCGAAGTGAATGCCAGTGACTGATTAATTCAAGAATACCTTCCATTACTTTGAGGAGTCGAAAATAGAAAAGCAACCATTAGCTAAATGAAAACCATCATGGATAATTTAATTCCCCACCTGCCTGCTGAAAATAAATGGTATACATTAAATGCCTTGCATTAACAAAAGTCTCTTGAACCAGCCTTTAGCACTATGAGACAACTGTATTCCTGCTCTTTAATTTGATGCAAGTTAATTTCACAACCACACCATCAGCAAATAACTAATATTGGTTATGCGCTCACAAAACAGTTTTGTATCGGTTCCAAAAAGGCCACACACTGAGGACCCAATGGAGAATGACAGTTCAAATTACTGTCTAGTCCCCACCCTCCTTTCCCAAACCTTTTTTTTGGAGGCACCGAGGTATCATCATAAAACTTTTAAAACTGATCAAAAAACAAAATCACAGCCAACATGTTTAAGACTGCATTTTGTGTAATGCGTTCCTGTGCATGCTCCTAATGTAAGAAAGCTGCCAACAATGGCCTTATTAACGGTGTTCCTTGAGCTACCCATATTAGGTCACGAGTCTATGTTAGTGGCCAACAACTGCCTGATTGATGTTTTAACTACTATTTTCTGCTCGGACCAAAAACCAAAAGTGGTACTGGTACAGCAAACGAAGATTACAAAAAGTGTTTTGCAGGTGTACTCATTTAAGTAGAGAGCAGGATCCTACTACAGCCCTACCAGAGTCAGAGGGCCTGAGCAAAAAATACATGCTTAACCCATTAGCAGTACACCATGACAATTCTAACAGAGGCCCGATGACCTAAGGTGCCAAGCATTGGCAAAGTCTGCTATTTAGTTATAGGCTTAGAAATATTTGTGCTGTGCTTTTACAGACAAGCTGGGAGAAGGGGGACCAACACAGAGCATGGGGTGCTTATTTGGGAGGGAGGGGGGCATCACAGAAAGGAAACAAGAAAACCCATGCACTTGTGCAGTACTGCATGAAAAATAAAACAAAAAGTACCTCCCTGAATTTGAGTTGTGGAAGGACACAAGTAAGCCAGTAAAAAACGTGATAAAGAGGCTATGAACCAGGGGTGGGACAAACAAGAAAAGGAAGGAAATCCAGCAAACAAATGAGTGTGACACTAAACCCAACCAATGGGAAACAATGCAAGTCTTTGGTATGGTCCAAAAGAGGCTAGTACCTCTTTTTTAGGCGAGACCTAAAAGCTTCCCGTCTAGCAACAGAATAAAAGTTTGGTGTAGGGTGCATGATTAATCAAAATCAGTAAATGACCTGTGGTTCATGAGTGAAGGCACCCCGGTCAGATTCTGGAGCTAGTTTCTCAATCCGGATTTGGGAGCACCAGGAATCCTTAAGCATCAAGTTAAAAAAAATGGGTTCTTTGAGGCAACCAAGTTGTTGTGGATTCAAAGTGCACCATTAGGATTAAGAAGAATTGGAGGTAATTATGAGAGCACAAAATAACAGGTATTAACTATCCAAATACAAACAGATCAAAATTTACTACCAATACTCCTTATTTAAAAATATTATTTACTTCACATTTCAAACCACACTCACCTCATTATAAACAAATCAACCACAATAACTAGTGGTGCACATCAAGAATTATAAAAATTGTAAAACAAAACGCTCCCAGGGATCGATTGTCTGAAAAATGGAACTCTGAAAGTACATTTGGAACTGTGACATCAGTTTCCCTATTGCATATTCGAGAAAAACTGCGAAAGTCACTTTCTTACTGACTTCATTCAAATAATTGAAGAGAAAGAAAACCAGCCAACAATGGACTGGTTTGTGCAAACCCAGATAACATACCTTACTGAAAGCTGTTAAATAAAAAAAGTCACATTACATTCTTTATACATGGAAACAAGTGAATCACTGTTTTCGTATAAATGGAAAAATCTAAAAGCCACTATCAAACAAGTTCTCAAGTGTGTGGTCCACAATACACCAACACAGGTACACTCTTCTCACATAAATATCACACATTTACTGGCAAAACTGATAAAAGAATCTTGATTTTGCGATTCTTTTTCCTGCATCATGCGACTTGACATCATCTTTCAGCGAGTCCGAGCCGAGTAGCATCTCATGTATTCTGTCAACCAGGGATTTTCAGGTTGGGAAGTTTTTCTCATTAGGTTTCTTTCCGCATCTGCAGTTTGCGAACGCTGCTTCTGAAGCAGCTGCTTCCTTTTTTCTTTCTGCCTTCTGTTTTTCGCCCTTAAAGCGGAATCATGAATCTACCAAGAATAAAAAAAATATTTTATAAGCACAAAAACAAGTAAGGCAGTGTACTTAAATTAAAAGAGGGAGGCCTCAATTTTGTTTTGTGGGGGCCTCGTGACACAACCAGTTCCGCTCTACTTGTTTGAAAGAATACTACTCACGTTTCTGATCTACGCATTAATAGCAATAGACTGCTACGCTGATCCCTCATCTTGTCTCAATTAAGAGGGTAAGCCAGGTTCACTGTTATTTGGGATACAGTGCGTGTAGCAGAACACAGTAGGCATTATCTAGTTCTAAGATATATATATATATATATATATATATAGGTAAAGAACTGAGAGCCCAATACTTGATAAACATTTCCCCCAAGCATTAAGACAATGCCTGAAAGCTACATTTGATAACATAAGGGACTACCAATTTCCAGTCATTGGAACATTTTATTTTTACATTTTTATTTATATAGTGCTTTTGAAACAGTACAATTACCCCTTCTCCACTGACTCCTACAGATCTCAAAAAGAAAAATCATTCACTGCACTTATTTGATACGAAGTCTAAACACGATCAATATCCTCACATACAATTTCCAGCAATGATTAACGTGGCTGTGGCAACACAATACGATGATATATCCTGCATGAAACAAAGTGACAATATGAGACTGTACCCTGGAGTGGTGTGGCTCACTGGTTAGAGGCGGCAGACCCGTAAGCAGAGGATGGCCCGGGACCAGGGTTCGATTCCCGACGCGGCAGGGTCGTGGACCAGGGTCAGCGGGCTCGATAATTCTCGCCTCGGTGCCTACTCCAGTCAGGGACCACACTCGGCAACTCTGGGCATTAGCTTGCCTCATCTTCACAACGGCCCCCCAGACCGCCGGGGATGCTTGGTCGCACCTTAGAGATACCCATTTAGGGACCATCTCTCAGGGTGAGCCAGGACGGGTTCCCCAGCGGTCGAAGCGCGGAGATACTCCTCCGGGAGTTGATTCTAGCGCTATATAAACCCACAATTAATTAATTAATTAATTAACTTGACCCCCCCTTTTTCGAACACTCAAAACCACAACCAGATCCAGGGTTAGACAACATAATAAAGTGATAGTGCAAGTACAGTACATTTAGCTATGTCATAGCAGTAGGGCTTAGGCTCAGAAAAGGACTAAATTAAGAATAATTGGCAATATAAGTGACAGTGCAAGAGGCAGATCGAGAAACTCTTCCGTCCAGAACTGATCTGGAAATAGAAAACATGCTTTGAGTAACAATGTAAATTTTATACTGAATACACTTAACTTCCAAACTGGACGGCTAAAGTGGCAAGATAAAATCTATAGTAAATTTGCTCTACCGCCTTCCCCTAAAAAATGCCCCTATATCTTTTTATGACGTTGTATAATATTCATTCGAGCATGGTACCAAAGGCCTCAAGAAATCTAGCTGCCGACTTGGTATGGCAAGTCAGATTTTTTCAGGGTAAACTATTTTTAGAGCCTACTTGCCTGTTCTGGTGAGCTAATAAAGAACATGGGTTCTGTTCACTTAAAAAGTCCATGAGCAATAAAGAGGCCTTTAAGTCTTGTATTGATCTAGTCATATTTGCTCTGCGTTCACAGACAGGTCAAATGTCAGCTTATGTTTTACCATTTGAAGTCACAGAAAGAAAAGAAAAGCACAACCTCCATGATAAAATTAGCAGCAAAGTTAGAGGATATTGTAAAGTGAATTGTCTGACAACTGTACAAAAGAGTGTAAAATGAAGGTTGTAGCATTTCGGGATTTATAAACACATTTAAATAGTTTGAAAATACACTGTTCAAACATTTCAAAATATATTATAATTGTTATGAAAGCACTTTTCGTAATTGTGTGATTGAAAAAAGTATAACAGATTGAAAAAATATCATACAGGGGATGAGTAAATGATAAACATTCCTGCTGAAACCCAATTTCCAAAGATGGTTTTATATGCTGTACTGGTTTATCAGGAAAACTGCATGTTAATGGGAACGTTTATAGCCATTTCAATGGAAAATATGCGGTTTGTAAAGGATTGCCCGTATCAAACAAGGCTTTAGTAATTCATTTATTAAAAGTGAGTTTTCCAACATGAACTGAGAAACATTCCTGCCCCCAACCTGATGACAATACGATTAGTGAACTAAAAGGCTGGTCCGGTGTTATTTGTACCCTATTTGCAGGTTAGATTCTTATTGTACATGGAGCAAAAGTTTATCCTATGTAATCAAACAAAAGAGCTTTTTTACAACAGAAATGCTGAATTTGCATATGTGAAGGTGCTCCAATATACAAAAATTAAGAAAAAGGTGGCTCTGTAAATAAAAAAATGATATATATATTCAAATAAGCTTTATTCGATAGCAAGTATCATAAAAGCAATTCACAATAACATTATCAATTCATCCTAATATTAAGATTTAAGAGAATATTACAAAAAAAAGATAGAAAGATAAAAACCTTGCTACCGATAAATGACAGGGATAAAAATAACAATATAGACAGTACATCCGGGACAGCACTACTCCAGAATTAAGACTTTGCTAATACAAATGTCTCCACGATGGCAATTTACAACAATAGTTTTGTTTAACATTTAATGAGAGCATTCCTGTGTCTAAGTATGCACTCTGGGGCCTCAATGGCTAGTTTTGCCCAACTTCCTTATTTATTGCTTTGGTACGGATAATCCATGCGCAACCCAAAAACTTGGCGACACCACAAACAATCAAGGGCCTAGAGGAATCTGTTTTCAAAATAAGTAAAGCCTCTAGGTAACTTCTAGTGCCCATTTGTGTACATATTGGCTTAAGCCATCGGAGCCTGGCCTGTCTGTATGCTGGGCAGACAAACAATATAGATGGGATATAGTTTCCTGCTCAGCATCACAGCAAGGACAATTGGATGGGACAGAACTTATGGGGTCCCATTTTGCCCTGGTCACGTTTACCGTAAAGGACCCAAATTTAAACTGCATATATAATGCCCTATCTCTGGGTTTCCTAATTAAATCCAGATAGGGTTCCAGAGAGCAAGCTGACATATGCTGAAGAAATTCCTCAGTTAGTCTACCTTGTCTGATATTAATTAGGGACTGAAGGGAGACCCAATTCCAGTAGATCTTTTTTAGCTCGTTCTTGGGTGGGGGCAACTGAGTTGCCAAAGATTCGGCCAATCCCAATTCGGTCAGCAGACCTCTCAATTCCCTGATCCATTTGATCCTTTTGTTGGTATCCAGAACAATCAGTTCAGCTAGGCCAGTCGCGTAATCCTGGAGTTCTGGGCTACATCTTAGTCTTGCCCAGTACAAGAGAGGGCGAAGTCTCGCCACGTCATTGAATGTACGTCTACCCATATCACAGAACAAAGGCTTAAGTGGTGTATTAATAGGGACAGATGCAAGTTCCCTTAAGAATTTGTTCTCTGATCTTCCAATCTCTGATATATATATATATAAATATATATATATATATATCAATTCAATTTAAAGCTTTATTCGACATTTGTCATAAAAGCATCCATCCTAACCCTATACAATAAATACTAAAGCTAAAAATACTTTTTTAAAATACATATTAAACAGATGACAGTCGAATACTTTACGCAAATAAAATTTGTGCTTAGTTCATTTCAGTTATTAAAAAAGATTAAAATAACAGGAAAAGAAAATAAAAATAAAAAAATAAAAAAATTCAATAGGGGAACATTTAACATGGCAACCATACTTCATTATGTTGCATTTAACAGTAATGTACGAGTGCGAATTACCCAGGCCGAAGCAAGAAATTTTGCTACAGCAATCACGAATGGTGTGGAGCAGTCAGATTCTAATATTCTGAGTGCTATCGATTGGCTGCGAGTTCCAATGTTTAAACAAACTGGTTGTAACCATTTACGCCGTGGGCTTACATATAAGGGGCAACAAAACAATAGATGGGAAATGTGCTCTATTTGGTCTTTGCAGTGATAACAACGTTCATCCCACGTCGGGGACCAATGTTTCTTAAAGGCATTCACTGGGAGTGTTCCAACACGGAATTGGAAGTATAATTTCCGGTCATACGGGCGTTCAATTATGTCCCAGTATGGTTCGCACAATGGGAACATTTTAATGTCCAAAAAGCGAGATGACAGGTTGGATACAGATCTTTTACAATACATTGATGAATACACCATCTCCCAATACATTTCTTTCAGTTTTGTTTTCGAAGGAAAGCAAGTTACGTCTGTGTTACCCCATAAATGATCCAGTTTTAACTTTGCAAGTAGGCCCCGCAATTCTTTTAGCCATACAATACAATGGAAACGATCACACTTAACGACATCTGACAAGGCATTGACATAGTGACTTAGCTCTGGGGTCACCATCAGGCGCCTCCAATACAACAGTGGCCGGAGCCGGGCTATGTCCTCAATATTATTCCTACCGAGGTCCAACTTTAATGGGATTGTGGGTGTGCTTTGGGGGGCCATTACGAGCCCTCGCAAAAATCTATTTTCTGCCCGCCCCAGGTCTCCTAGATTTGAAAACCCCCAGAGTTCAGAACCATATAAACAGGCGCTCAATACTTTCATTTTATAAATTTCAAGGGCACAATTTATAGGTTTTGTCAGCGAGGTTCTATGTTTGAGGGCGACTACGCCTGCAAGCTGACTAAACTTTAGTATTGCCGTGTTGATATGCGATTTCCATTTCATATCGCCCTGTAAAATAATTCCTAGATAGGAAAAAGCATCAACTTTCTCAAGTGGAGTGCCCTTGTACGTTATCACACCTTTAAACGTGGACTGGTGGTTGAGGCACATAAATTTGGTCTTGGTGGTATTCAGTTCAAGGCCCCGACTATCACAATATTCACCAAAGGCATCAACCACTTTTTGAAGACCACTCGGTGTACGTGAAAGTAAAAGAGTATCGTCCGCAAACATTAGGATGGGGACATGTGAGCCTGCTATGGTTGGGGCGTCACTTGGGAATTTCTTCAAATAATCAACAATGCCATTTATATAAATCGAAAATAATGTTGGCGCCAGGACACACCCTTGCCTCACCCCTCGCTCCACCGGAAAGGGCTCAGTCACTTCTCCCTGTTTGCCCCACCTAATTTTGGCAAAATTATTTTCATGGAGACGCACAAGCAGAGTGAGGAGTTCTTGGCTTAGGCCTACATCAGCCATAGTCTGCCACAGTTTTTCTCTTGGGACCAGGTCAAAGGCAGCTTTTAAATCCACAAAGACCGCATACAATGTGCCCTTTTTTAATGTGACGTTTCTCCAATAAATGGCTATGAAGTAGAAAACTTGGTCAACACTGCTGGTCAAGGGGCGGAACCCTGCTTGATATGGTGACAATATATTTTTTTCGTCGATCCATTGTTGCAGTTTATTCTGGACTAAGCGCCCCATGAGTTTTTGAGCTGTGTCAATGAGACTGATGGGTCTGTAGTTTTTAGCCTGAGTTTTGTCACCTTTTTTAAATATAGGGATAATTTCCGCTCCCTTCCATGAAGCGGGCACATCCCCTCCCATCGCCACTGCGTTAGCCAGCCATGTGAAATAAGTGCACCATGAATTCCGGTCAGATAAGAAAACATCTGCCGGGATTCCATCCATGCCCGGTGCTTTTTCCCCCTGCTACACAATCCAAAGCCAAACCAACATCTTTTTCATTAAATATTTGGTGTTTGAAAAAGACAGTTGGAGGGGGGGGGGGGGATCAGCACTATGCAGTGGGTTACAGGCATACTGCGGTTGGAAAAACTCGATCCATAAATTTTTTGCAACATGGTTTTGTGGTTGTGCAGCTATTCCTCCCCTATCTCATTTTACTGTAGCCCAGAATAACTTGGAATCCTTGGCTGCGCAAGCCTGTTTCAGCTCGCACCAGCGTTCTTCATCCCAACGTTTCCTGGCTTGTTTTTGGGTCAATCTATAACTATCTCTCGCCTTCCTAACTGCTGTGGCATTGCCCGTTCTTAGTTCAGTGCTTAGATTATGTCGTGCCAGTCTACAGCTCTTGTCATACCAACCCTGCCTTGTTTTTTCTTTTTGGACTCTGCTTGGGTCTACAGTTTTAATGAAGAAGGTTTGAAGTTTACAGAAGAGGTTTTTATGGGCCTCCATCATGTAGTTCTGAAAGTTTGGATTCCCACAATGGGGCTTGATGTTATTTATTTCCTCTGTAACAACTTTTTTGAGGTCCTCTATTTTTTTGAGGTCCTCTATTTTTGCTTCATCTTCTATCAACATTCTCCATTTCAAGTGGCGCTGGTTGTTTGAACACACAACATCTTGCGTCACCCGCTCATTTTTGTTGACATGTTCTGTTAGCTTATTGTAAGAGTGAAAAGTCAAGCACAAGGGATTATGATCACTTTCCAATCTTACTTTTACAACCATGTCTATCACTTTGCTCCAGGCCCTTACATCTACCAAAAGATAATCAATTCTGCTAGATGCACGGCCATTGTCAAATGTATTATTCCCTTTTAAATCAGAGGGCGTGCGCCCATTTACCGCTCTCAGGCCACTTGCTAGGCAGAGACTCTTTAGCTGAATTGCCACGGTGCTCCATCTTTTAATGGCAGGGACCTCCAACTGAGGTATTCCCCACTTCATGTCCTCCTCCTCGGACAGAATCCTATCCTCTTCACCCATGGGTTCGAAGGTGGAATTGAAATCCCCACCCACAATAATGTGCGGTCGAAGAGTTAACAGTTCCACGTCCTGTTCTAGAATGGTTACCACTTCTGAGGATTTACCACCACCAACCCCCCTAGCATAAACATTAAACAGAGCAAGTTCTTGGCCGCTGTGCCATCTAATGTTAAGTGCTAAAATATCATTAGACGGTAAAGATCTTTGCGTTATTGAACAATTCAGCGACTGGCGGATCCAAATTGTTAAGCCTCCGGAGGGGCGTCCTAAGCGATTTCTGGTTGCTGGGATGTAAAAATTTAGGTACCCCTGGCGGAAAACTGGGTTTATCGACCAAGTCTCTTGTAACATGATAATGTCATGTTGGTCAATAAAATCAACCCATTCTGTTCCATGAGATAAGGGTCAACGGGGGTTCTCCAGAGTGTAGCCCTGGGTGGCCCATCTCCACGTCATTTTTAACAGGGTCAACATTTATTATTTTTCCACCTTCCCATATTTCTTCATTCTCTGCCGTTTCCCTATTTTTTCCATATGGGTCTTTATCTGCCTCTCCAGAATGTGCGACTTGGGATTCCCTATATCCTATTGTCTGTGCATTGGATTGTGTGCATACAATATTATCTGCCCTTTCATTGGTTTGCAATCTCTGTGGTTTGGGTAACAAATGTTTACACTCTGAGTCAATCGCATTCATTTAAGTTAGATAGGGCTGAAAATCTATTTTCCAGGTTCAACCCCCAATCACAGATTGGACCATCCCTAGCCCTTCTACCACCCACTACTGACCACTTGGTCCTTAATACACTTGGCTTTGCCACTAGTCCTCTTCTGCTATAGAAGTCGTCCAGCGTGAGTGGTACTAATTCTGCAGTTCTGCGTTGGGGGGGGGCAATAGATTAAGCAGAATTTCCGGTAAGACTTCTGGGCCCTTGAGGTTCAGTACCACACAGTCCCCCGCAAATTTCTTAGGTTTATTCCCTATCCACTTTACTCGTCTTGCTGATACCAGGTCCTCTAAAAACTTTTGTTTGCCCCAGGGAGAAATGTGCATATTATTGCCCAGCCATTGCAGTGCTTTCTTTAACAAGGAGTCAGGTAGCTCGATCTGGCCTGTATTCAGGGGAGGGACGTTGGCAAGAACAAGAATCAGGGGTGAAGCTTCAACGATTAGTTCCACAGGACCTATTTCTGTATTGTGTTCTGGATCTGTAATGTTCCCTGAAATAGATGGGGAGCCAACGGCTACAGGGTTATTTGGTTGCGTGCCAAGATTTTATCTAGTTAACTGGATGGGAGCTAAAACGTCTACATTTCCCTCTGGTAGTTTTACCATGGATTGCTTTTCGTCAATTTTATCTAATACCAAACTCGGTATTTCCCCCACATTGTCGTTAGTAATTTTTAAGAGGGATTCCAATTTACCAACTTTATCAGTGAGGTGGTCGATTTTAGACAGCAGCGGTTTAATTATCCGATTTAGTTTAGTATCCAACATGCCCATGAGCTTTTTTATAATGGCACCGTCCCAACCTATACTGCCATTTTCTTCTCCCACTTTTCCTACTCCGACACTCTTAGTCGGGGGGTTGCCGGTCTTTTCCTATTGGACCGCAGCCCTTCTCTTTTAGGGGGAATCTTAGTGTCCCCTCTCGCTACTCTTGGGGCAGGAACAGGCACCGGTGGAGATATACAATCCTCGACTAGCTCTAGATCATTTTGGAAGACCTCTATGTCATCCCCTAGTGTTGGGTCTACATTAGTGTCTGGATTTGGAACTGTAGAAGCATTTAGCAGTAGACTATCAATATTTTACTGGGTAGATAATTCTATGTCATTTATTGTGTCAGAATCCATCACATTCATGCCTAAGTTCTCCCTTTGGGAAGATGTTGGGGAGATACTAAGTCCCAAAGAAGACCTCCGCTCGTTATTTATTTTTGCCACCACCTGCACTAAATAATTATCCATGGTGTTGGCGGGAGCGATGAGGGTCTTTTGTTTAGACATATGCAAAGCTGATGACAACCAGATTTTATGTGTATCAAACTAATACCCCTTACCAATGTCGTTGTATTCGCACTTTGCCCAGGACAGTCAGTATAGGCGCCGCGGATATCAGAATAGCTCACAATTACAAATTTTGCAGGGGTTCTGGACCAGTCCAGTCCTGGCCAGTCTTGGACTGTCTTAGACTGTCCCGCCCTTGTCCCGGGCTTCTCCCGGCGCCGACCGCGATACGCGGTGCAGGTATTGCCTTTATCCCCCCTGTGGGGGGCGTGACGGGGAGGCGGCTTCGGGCCCAGGTGGATTATGGGTTTGTTGTTCAAAGCCCCCTCACGGTCCACATCACACCAGCTGCGAGCGTTTCCCGCGAAGCGGTAAACGCGAGAGGTGACAGTACAGGCAGGCGCAAAACAGCAGGCAGCAAAGGACAGTTCAGCCTCGTGGTTCTCCTTAAGTCGAGATGCCCAGAGATCCGGAGTGCAAAAGGAACAAGAAGGTCTCCCGCGATGCGCGGTGCAGGTATTGCCTTTATCCCGCCTGTGGAGTCCTTCTGCTATTTTCATGTATTAAAGGGCTCGAACGAATTCAACATGAATATATCCAAGCAACAGTGCCCCCAATGTATCTCCAGATAATAGTAGGGGGAAAAAGTCAAAAATACGACATAAAAAACCCCTGTCTGTAGTCGTTTATGTCCCAGTAACACGTAAAACCAAATGGAAGTCCAAACAATACCGATATATATAATTGAGGGGACCACAGAGCTTCAATGTATACATATACATATACACACACACACACACACACACACACACACACGCTTCACAGGGGACTACCAATGGCTAGTAATAATGGAACGCGCGCCACTGAGGTGGAGATATACATAAATTGAGCACATTGCTTCCCGAACTGTGATGGGTTGGTGAGGCTGAACAGAATAGCACTGGGAAGGGGTTTGACCAAACGTCCTACCTTTGAGATATAGTGGAAGATCTTGGACCAAAACTCCAAGAAGGCCCCACATGACATGAACACATGTCCCCAATCTCCCATGTCCTTGCACATAGGACATGTTCTAGCCGAAATATGAAACATTTTGTTAAGCCTCTCTGGCGTACAGTAAAGCATCCAGGCATTCAAGATCATCATATGAAAATGCCCCCTCAACAGCAAGATGCCATATTCCAAATTCTTCGTCCACATGTCCCTCACTGATCTCAGTCCGTTCCTTTCATTTTGACCAGATATTGATGGTAGTGATGGAGTTGTGCGGCCAAAGTTCCTTGTACCAGAAAAACAAAGAGCCTGGAAGAACAGTGAACTTCAGGTAGAGAAACTAAAGCCTCAGCCAGAATCTTGCACGTACCCAAGATCCATAAAGCTTCTTGAGGTGACAGAAGATTTATTCATTTCACAGCTTTGCTGTCGAATCAAATGCCCCTGCACCTTTATGTCTCAGTCCAACTTAAGGCGTTTTAGGAAATGATTAAAAACCCTGCTCTTCACTTTCAGTTAACTACTCTTTTGCAGTTTTGGCCCCTTCTAAGGCCTGGCATACAGTCGTTGGCACCAAGACACCTTCAAGTATGTGTCGCGCACCACAAATACGAATCTACTCTGTTAAGAACTGTGATAAGTGGGCCTGGTATATGCTGTCCACTAATTAAAGTGGGGACCTTGTACCAGTCCAAACAACCCTTATGGTGATTTAAGAGGTCAAAGATAACCTTAGAAAGCTATCCAAGTGGTAGCTGTGGAGAGCACCCTTCAGGCTTAGTCTTGAAGGAATGTTAAGCTGCTTGTTTTACCAGAGTGCAACCTCATAGTATTGGTTAAATGAAAGGAGAACCGCACAGTAGTTATAAAAATATGTATTTATTAATATAACACATTCCAAGTATGACACAGTATCTTCTACACGAAGACACTCACAAAGCACACACTACTGTAACACAGGAACAATAGTAAATAACACTACCACACAGTGGGCTGCAGGGGAGACCGAACCATATACTAAAATAGTGGTATGAGAACCATGACTCGAGTCAAGACAGTGTCTAGAGGATGTAGAATCGCTGGGACCCCCAAGGAATCACCCAAGGTGCATAAGTAGGGACCCCACGGAGGAAGGGTGCAGTGTGGGAACACTACCGGGTGATGCGTACATTTCTATACGAGAGTCACGGTTGAAGTTTTAAAGATTAAGACCCTTCCCAGAGGACTTCGAAGAAACCCTGTGGAACTTAAGAGGTTGGCGAGCCACCCCACCAGTGGATACCAAAGTACCAGAGTTACCTATCCCAGGGAAGCCGGGTGCATAGTAGGGCTGAAGTGGCATCGGAAACCGATGTCGAACTCAATGTAGGACTTTGAAGAAGAGCTGCTGCTGGAAGGAAGAAAAGTGTCAGTGGAAATCCAAAGGTGGATTCATGTTGAAGAGTACCTGAAAGCAGAGTGGACAGTCTGGATCAATCAGAATCTGCAGCCACCAGGAGACGTCGAGGACGACCAGGAGCTGGATACGAGCTGTCCCACGAAGGATGTAGAGTACTGGGGGGGGTCGGTGTCCGGCTGGAGCACCACCAAGCCTTGACAATGGCAACCCACGCAGAAAGTAGAGGAAGGTTACGGCTCAGGAGCAGCAGTCTGGTAATTTGTGATGTGGTGCCTGCGGTTGCAGGGGAGTGACTCCTTCACTCCAAGGGCGATATCTTCAGTTGTCCTTGATGCTTCACAGGTCCTGCACGGAGCCTCTAAGGTGCACGGGCACAGAAAATGCTTCGGACTGAGAGAAGGACGAAGTTGGCCCAAACGAAGTCCAGCGTGTCCAGAAGTTTGAAGTTCATTGGTTTCTGGTTCAGAATCTTTTCCACGTCTAATCTAGGGTCCTACAGCAGGTAAGCCCTTTTGTACCCATGGTAAAGGGTTGGACAGATTCAGGGGGCCCTCCCAGGGGAGGGTCTGGACAGTAGGGAGGTTACTCGTATATCCTTTGTCCAGTTTTGCACCAGAGCAGGAGCCAACGGCTCCCAGGACTGGTTTGAACTGTCTATCCACAGGGACACTAAATGTGCCCCTCATGCAGATTTTCAGCCGCTGGCAAGTGTACCCGCCTAGGCCTAATACACTAAATCCTGTCTGGGAGGTTGTCACACATCCCTGTGGCAGGATGCCGAATAGTTTCTTACCTGTGTGTAGTTGTGCAGCTTGAAGATCTTTCTGGATTCACTATGCTGTGCATTATTCCGCGGTCTAGTGGTTGGGTCCGGAATCGTAGTCTTTTCTTTTGTAGCCTAGGTGGGCGTCGACGTCCCACCTTTGGTGTACTTCCTGTGACAGCTCCCACCTTTGGGCGCATCTTCGGATTCTTTTTTTCTTGGATTGTTCGGTTTGTGAAAAAAATATATATATATATCTATATCTATATCTATATATATATATACATACAATAACTCCCATCCACGCAAGAAAGGATAGAGGCCAGAGGGAATTCCAGGGAAAGAACCAGCTGTAATCAGCAAATTACAGCAATGTTTGGCGAATGCATTTCGGCGTAGACCTTCTTCAGCGCCCTGCATTGCATGTTGAGCCTCAGAAAAATGTCCTGATAATGCCTCTCTCCAAGTACTGGTATGGACGCTCCTCCCCCAAGCTCATCGGGCACACCTGTTGATTGCCGCTTGAATGAACGGACTTCAACTCCCAGAATGCCACGAGTCAGTGGTTCTGGGTCGGCGGTGTGGGGGAAGCCGGTTGTGTGGCAGGAGACTTGTCCGGATGAAGCAGGTAGGTGGTGGGGCTGTACAACGAAAATCACCAATGTCCACAAGCCCCTCGTACCGCTGCTGCCCTAGAGTCCAAGTTGGCAATGTAGGCAGGGACAGCCGTAGGCCACAGCGTCCAGTGGAGGTAGGTACCTCGCGCCGCCTGTGCTTTCCTGAACTCGAAGGCGGACTCTGGATCTCTCGGTACCCCGAGTAGAAGATGCAGCTGTAAACAGTGCAGGTGTGCCAGTTAACGTCCAGGTCGCTTGTGCAGCAGGGCCATCTAAAATGCTCCTCTATCTGGAGCATAGTATATATATATATATATATATTTTTTTTCAAGGTGTCTGTTTTCTGTATTGTCCTTGTATTACCACCTTCTTCTCCAGCCTCATCTTTCTGGCGGAGGTGGGTGGGTTGGCTAGTGAATCCAGAAAGATCTTCAAGCTGTAAAACTACACCGACAGGTAAGATACTATACGTTTTGCAGCGTGAATCTTTCTGGATTCACTATGCTGTGCATAGACTTTGTAGCAGTTTGTTATTGTTGTGGCGGCTGGTTGGAATATGAGCTTTGGTTGTTGAATACATGTTGAAGCACCTTTTGTCCTACTTGTGCTTCCTTGTTCATCTGTATATACACGCAGTAGTGCTTAGTGAACGTGTGCACTGAAGCCCAAGTTGCCGCCAGGCATATGTCTTGAATGGGTGTGTTAGCCAGGAAGGCTATTGTTGCTCCCTTCTTCCTAGTAGAGTGGGCTCTACTAGCTCTTGGCCTGCCTGTTTGTGGCATAATTGTATGGTCCGTGCGATCCACCGTGCGATGGTTACCTTTGTTACTAGTTTACCCAGGTAAATGTTTGCGAAGGAAACCAAGAACTGCTTTGTTTTCCTGCGCTCCTTGGTCCTTTCTATGTAGTGCATTACTGCCCTTCTAGCGTCCAGAGTGTGCAGTGCCCTCTCTGCGCTTGTTGTTGGCTTCTGAAAGAAGCTTGGTATTTGTATTGTTTGGTTGATGTGGAACCTTGATACCACCTTTGGCATAAAGTGTGGGTCAGTCCTCATCACCACCCTATCATTGTGTATTTGGATGTAGGGTTCTTGTAGTGTTAGTGCCTGTAGTTCGCTCACCCTGCGCAGCGAGGTGATTGCCACCAAGAAGGCTGTTTTCATAGTTAGCATTTGTAGTGATGCCCTATGAATCGGTTCAAAAGGCGCCTTCATGAGCTCTGTTAGCACTAAATTAAAGGTTCCATGTCGGCGATGGCATCCTTTTTGGAGGTGCGATCCTCTTCGCCCCTTCCAGGAATCTTTTCACTATCTGTGATGTAAAGAGGCTCTTCCCCGTTTCTCCTCTTGTGAAGGCCACTATCGCCTCTAGGTGTACTCTAAGCGAGGAGGAGCTTAGGTTTTCCCTCAGCAGGTGTGTGACATATCTTAACACTGTTGATTCTCTTGTCATCTTGTGTAGCTTTTTCTTGTGGCACCATAGTGTAAATCTCTTCCATTTTGCCGCATAGCACCGTCGTGTGCTAGGTCTTCTTGTCTCTCGTAGTACCCTCAGGGTGCTTTCAGGTAACTTCAAGTGCGCAAACTCTAAGTCTTCAGGAGCCACGCTGCTAAGCTGAGGCTCTCTGGCTCTGGATGTAGGACTTCTCCACCGTGCACGGAGAGTAAGTCTTTCCTTTTCCCGAACTTGTGAGGTGCACCCTGCACCTTTTCCATTATCTGTGAGTACCAGGTCTGCCTGGCCCACTGTGGTGCTACCAGGATCAGGGTCATGCTGCTGGTTCTGCACTTGTTGAGTACCCTGTGTATCAGTGGTATCGGGGGAAAAGTGTAGGCAAATGTTTTCGACCAGTTTATCCATAGGGCATTCCCCAGGGATCCTTCCCCTGGTTGCGAAGCTTTGGCATTTTGCATTCTGGTGGGTTGCAAACAGGTCTATTGTCGGTGTTCCCCACTTTCTGAACAGCCTTTGCGTTTCCTGTGCATTGAGCTCCCACTCGTGGGATGCTGATGTCTGCCTGCTGAGCCTATCTGCTTCTACATTGTCCTTCCCTGGTAGGTGTATGGCTAGCAGGTCTATTTTTAGTGGTATGGCCCATCTCCATATCTCCTGAGCTAGTTTCGATAGCGGTGCAGATTGTGTTCCTCCCTGCTTGTTGATGTAGAACATCATTGTTGTTTTGTCTGTCTGGATCAACACTCTCTGGCCGTACAGTTTCGCTTGGAAGGCCTTCAGGGCGAGGAACACGGTCTTTAGTTCCAGGTAGTGGATGTGTTTGACCGCATCCGCTGGAGTCCACAGGCTCCGCACCCCGAGTTTGGTCATGTGAGCCCCCCATCCCTTCTGGGATGCGTCTGTGGTGATGGTCACTGTTGGGGTCGGTTGTGTTAAAGGCTTCCCTTGTGTTATGTTCTCCTTGTTCCACCACAACATCTCCTCCTGCACTGCGTGTGTTACAACCACTAGATCTTCCCAACTTCCTGTAGCTTGTGACCATTGTTCTTGCAGCCATTCCTGGAATGGTCTCATGTGGAACCATACATTTTGGACCAGATGTATGCAGGAGGCCATCATGCCCATGATCTTGCTCGCTGTCCTCACTGTCAGAGCTTGCCCCTTCTGGTAGAGGTGCGTCTCCTTCAGGAAGGCCAGTGTTCACTTGTCACTGGGCCACACCCTGCTCTTTATAGTGTCGATCTGTGCCCCCAGGAAGATTTTTACTTGCTCTGGTTCCATTGAAGATTTCCCCCAGTGAATGGAGAATCCCAGGTCCACCAGTGTACTGGTCACACGCTGTGTGTGTTCCTTGCATGCTCTGTGTGAACTTGCATTTATTAGCCAGTCGTCCAGGTAAGGGCATACATGCATCCCTTCCCTCCTTAGGTGCGCTGCCACTGCTCAAGGCAATTTGTAAAAGCCCTTGGTGCGGATTTTAGTCCGAATGCCAGGGCTGTGAACTGGTAGTGATCTCTGTTGATGACAAATCTCAGTAGGTGTTTGAGCCGCCTGTTCATTGGGATATGCAGGTAGGCATCTCTGAGGTCGATGGTGACCATGAAGTCTCCATCTCTTAGCTTAGGAATGACCTCTTGCAGGGACGTCATTTTGAACTTTTGTGTTCTTACGTACTGGTTTAAGAACCTTAGGTCCAGGATGGGTCTCAGTGTGTCGTCCACCTTTGGAACCAGGAAGTATGTCGAGTATACCCCCCCCCCCCCCCCCCGTTCCTTTCTCTGTAAGGTACTGGTTCAATGGCCTCCTTTTGGAGGAGTTCTTTCGCTTCCTTTTGAAGTAGCTCTAGGTCTTTTCCTCACTGCGCCCTTCTCTTCGGTCTCCGGTTTGGTGGTGTCCTTTCAAGTTCTATGCAATATCCGAACTGGATGATGTGGAGCATCCACTGGTCTGTTATCTTCTTCCATTGCTTGAAGAAGTGACTTAGCCTGCCTCCTACTGGTGTTACATGGTCGGTGTTTTGTCCGTGTAATCCTGTGTTTGTTTTGTCGTGCTCCACCCCGGGAGGAGTTGCGTGGGTGGGCACGTAGTGCGTGGGGGAGTCACTTAGAGGTGGGTTGGTGGCCCCCTCTTTTATTCTGTCCCCGTCCGTTCGCCCTCCCGCGAAAGGACTGACCCTTTTGCTGGTAGTGCCAGGTTTGTTTTTGATGTCCTTGTTGTGTTTGGCTGTCCCCCCTGGTTGGACTGCTGGAAGGTCTGGTGGGACGTTCCTGGCTGGTTTCCCCCTTTTCCGTTTGGTCTCCGGTACGGAGTACCTCTTTTTGTGCCTCTGAACTGTAAGGCCCCCCATGGACCTTGCCGTTTCGTTCTCCTTTTTGAGCTGGGTGAGTTTTTCATCCATCGGCGCCCCAAACAGTGTCTCCCCATTGAACGGGGTGCTTAGGATGTTGTTCTTCACCTCCGGTTTGAAGCCTGAGATCCTGAGCCAGGCCTGTCTCCTCTCCGTTATACCCAACATCATCAGCCTGCTGGACGTGTCCGCACCGTCCAAGGCTGTCTTGAGGCAAGAGTTTGCCACATTTTTCCCCTCTTCCACAAGGTGTGCAGCCCTCTGTTGGTACTCATCTGGTAGATGCTTGAGCAGCTGTCCGATTTCATCCAGAATCTGGTACTGGTGCCTGTTTAGCAGGGCGTTCGAGTTTGCCATGCGCCAGTGCATTGCCGCATTTCTCTCCATCTTCCTCCCTGTCTGGTGGTGGCCCTGTTGTTGTTGGCACATTTGCCCTATTTCTGGCGGTCGCCGCAATGATGGAGTCCGCCATTACAGATCCTCTGATGTAGGGAGGATCCTTAGAGGAGTGTTTGTACTTCTTTTCTGTTCTCGGCATCACTGACCTGCAGGTTGCCAGTTCTTTGAACACCTCTTTCCCCTGGGCCATGACACTGTCCAGCATGGGGATGTACTGGCTCCTCGTTTGTGTGGGGAGCAGGGTCTCTAAGAGGAAGTCTGCCTTCGGCTTCTCCTCATCCAGCTTAAGTCCAAAAGCCGCAGCCGCATTTTTTATGGCGATATTGTAGGCCCCAATGTCATCTGGCGGCGAAGGTCTCGAAGGGAACGAGTCTACGCCCTCTTCTGGATTTTTGGCATCAAGGTTCTGCCACTCCAGGTCCCGTGTCCCCGAGGATATGGAGCCGAGGATCGTCCGTTGATAGTCGTCTCCCTCCTCCTCATAGTAGGAGGCTTCCTCCTCTGTTTGGTCCAGGTTCTTAGGACTTTTCGGCGGCTGTTCGGCCTCGAAGTCGTCCTCTTCGACGATTACCATTTTTTGTTTCGACGAGGAGGACTATGCGAAGCTCCTCATTCTTTCATCGAATTCCCTTTTCCTCTGCAGGATGTTATCCTTCTCTGGCTCGAGCCGTCTTTTCTTCCTTTCCATTTCGACCGCCTGTTCGGCGTCGAAGCGTTCGGCTGATCTCTTAGACGTCGACGTTGAGAAGGGCTTCGGATCCTTGGTCGACGCCGAAGCGACCTTCGAGTCCTTGTCTTTCGAAGACGAACGCTCCTTTTCGGGGACGTTCGACGACGCCCTTGGCTTTCGCCGGTCTTTGCCACCTGGGAGTCCTTATCTAAGGATCCGCTGTGCTGCTTGCCCCTGGATGCATCTGCGGCCGTCAAAGGGTTTCGGCACCAGTGCTCCTTTCGAGGACTTCGACTCCGTTCTTCGAGGGTCTTGCTCAGACCTTCTGTGGTCTTTCAGGGGGTTAGGGTGTCGTCGACTCTCCTACCTCCTTTGAAGTCTACTTATCGGTCTCTACGACCGTGTAGCCGTCGTCTTCTTTGGCGACTAGTCCTCCTCGTCGCCAGATAGCCCCAGGTCTCGGCCCTTGCCCTGCATGCTGTAATTGGCTCATCTCCGACGCTCTCTAACCCGGTGAGTCTTCAGCGTGAAGGCGGAGCAGGCGTTGCAGTCCTTGCTCTCTGGATTGACCGGTAGGCAGAGGTTGCAAACCGGGTGCTGGTCCTTCTGTGCGTACTTGTGGTGGCAGAATTTAAACGGTGTGTTGCCCATTTCTCGTGCTCAGGGGGCCCCCTGTGTGTGCATTCTCCGTTGGACGTCGAAGTTTAAGAAGTTCTCCTTCGTTATCCCTGCTCGATTGTGTGGTTCCTAGTCGTCCTCTCAGAATTTTTCTTGCGAAATCGGCTTTCCTGCGTCTTCTTCTCTCCAAAACTGTGGAGCCCCTTCAGGAACGATCCAGACCCAACGGCGGAAAAAAGAATCTGAAGATGGCGCCCAAAGGTGGGAGCTACAGCAGGAAGCGTGCCGACGTCACAGGATGTACACCAAAGATGGGAAGTCGACGCCCACCTGGGCTATGAAAAAAAAAAAAAAAAGAAAGAAAAGACTACGATTCCGGACCCAACCACTAGACCGCGGAATAATGCACAGCATAGTGAATCCAGAAAGATTTACGCTGCAAAACTATTGTTCTGCCTTCCCCTGCTCGAGCATGGCTCAGCAGCAGGAGGGCAGAAATGTGTCTCTGGCCAGCAGCAACCGTTTTGGGCTGCCCAGGACTAGAAGGCTGGTACCGGGAACACCAGGGACCTCACAAAGCCCGTTTGTGGGGTGGAATCATACCTCCCACCCCGGTTATCGGTGTGGGGGTATGATTCCACAATGTTGGACACCAGACACAATAGGTTTACTTTGAGCCATTTTAGAGTTGGTCATCACGCTGTCGCACTATGCCACTCTATATTTCGTAAATGGCTGCCGTACTAACAACTCGGGAGAATGGACTCCATAGGCTGCAGGGGTGTCCTGCAGAGGCACCCTCTCACTTAGAATCAAGCACCCTGCCTTCAGGATTGTAAAGACCTGCTAGAGGGGTGACTTATAGGTTTTAAATGTAGTGACCCTTAGACATAGTAATCCTATATCTAAAGTAAGTGGTGCATGCACCATCTTACACAGGCTACAATAGCAGGCCTGTAGTTCCATTTTGCATGGCCTTTCATGGGTGGCATAATAAATGCTACAGCCCTTGGGAGGCCTCTGTGGTCCCTACGCCCTGGGTACATGGGTACCATATACTAGGGGGTTCCCCCATTTTGGACATCTAGTTCTAGAAGATTATCCCATTGAATGCATACTCTGCTGACTATTGAGAATTAACTTCCCCTGTACGAACTAGCAGGGCTCCTCGCTTTTCCTGCCATATGCATCGGGATCTAGGTGACTGCTGAACTATAGCTTTACGGTAGGCTTCATCAGCCACTCTCTGCAAACGATTCTGCTTATCCATCTTAGTCTTCCTTTGGAAGGCTGAAATGGAAATCATAGACCTCCGAATTGAGGCTGAAAATGCCTACCAGACAGTGAAGCCTTCCACTGTATGGGCCTTAATCAAGAAAACATTTGTTGTCTGGACAAGGTACGAACATAAGATTCCTGAACTAAATGTCTTGTCCATAACCCATAACTGAATGATCCTAGAAGGCCCCTGTCATAATATTGGGAGAATGTACCAGGAATAGTCAAGGGGGCTAAAAAATGGTCAATCAGGAAGGCGGACCCATATTTCCTAGAATAGCAAAAGTAGACTATAGCTGTGAGATTCAGCTCCCACCATGAGTCTTGGAATCCCCATTCTAGTACAAAGATTGTTAAAAACCCTTTTGACATTTCTTTTATGTTATACTCTATTTGGGTTAGAGGAATTAAACCTCTAAAAGAGAAGGAAGTTAAATGACACCCCCGACCCCCAGTATGGGTATCCCAAGGAAATTAAATAACTTCCATAACAATTCTTTAAGAGGCATGATATTACCATGAAACGGGTCATAACATGAGACCATGTTTTGGCTCACATTGGAAACTACAAGGAAGATTGATTACATCCCAGAAACCCCATTATCAGAAACAGGGGGAAAGCAGCTAACCTGAGCTTTACGGCTAATCACCACTGCAGTCCCTCCAAGGGATGATTATGCACAAGAAAGAAAAGAAAAAAAAAAAAAAACACTGCTTGACCCAGGGATAGCAGAGTTTATTGCCTTCCTTCACCTGAACAAGATGCATCTCTTGTACAAGGATAATGGAGGGATCATGCTGCAACAAACTAAAATAAAACAGCATCCCTCTTACATTTGTTATTTAACCCATTCACATTATGGCAAACTACGTTAAAATCAATTCTCATTATCCATAAATGTTTTTATCGCACACAAAACCAATTTCTCTATTCACCTCTATTAGTGTTTCTAAATCATACTTGTTCCAAAGCAATTGTTTCCTCCCCAAGCAGTGACCCCCACCACCGAGTCCACCCTCAGAACCCAGACCAGAGCATCTGCCCATTGACCCACCCCTTTAGCCCCAGAAGCTGGAAACTAACCAAGCAATTGACATGTGTTGTGTCTCTACCGGCACTTACTGGTGGCCCAAGGCCCATCCAACTTACATCTAGGGGTTCCTCTCCATTAGAAACAAGAATCCCTAAATGTCACCAATGTTAGAAAACATGTGGAACCGGTCACCCCATAAAACCTTTAATTCGCCAGGATGTAGCAAATGTGTCTGGGCTCCTTGGCCAGTAGCGTGTGGCAAGCATTTCAGTTCCCAACGCTTCGTGGAGGTGTCGTAAGCTTTATACAGAAAGATCTCGAAAGAGAAATCATCCCCCACTTTTACAGGCGTTAAGAAAAATAAAACGAACAACTTTTTAAAGATATCACAGGGAGCCATGCCTGGAACAAATTGATTACTGCCCTAAAGATTAAAGAATGTTTCTGAAATTGTATTCTGGGTAGGTTCTCTGAAATCTTTTTCTGGTTTTGGGCATGGGTGTCGCCGAGCACCATTTGGTGCATTTCCTTCCTATTGTGAGGTCAGAAAAATACACTAGAAGTTCTTGTACACTGACGTGACTGGAGGGGGGGTGGGTTGCATAGCATAGACCAATCTAAGTGGTCAATCCAATCATTTATTGTTGGATATTTGTTGGTTATTGGGTTAGTCGTGTGCTTTAAAGAAATTACTATTGCCCCTATTTTCAGCTGGTGATGATCAAGTTAACTCAGAGTTAGATGTAATAGAGTGAGCCATTTGGAATGGAAACAAGCATTTGCAATGCAATAGGTCTCGCATTAGGAACGTTTGAGCTATTGGTATTGTAAATGACATTTGTTTTATTTATGTGTTGGTTTTGAAAATAGAAAAAGTAATAGCTTTGTCGCTTTGTCACTTACAATGCCAATAGTTATAACTTTCGCAAATGCGACACCTATAGCATTTGTAATGCAATATGTATTGTATTTACGTGACTTAGATGTATTGATATTACAAATAATGGTTATTTTTTTTTTAATAATACTTAAATAAAAGTTATTGTAATTTATAATGGCAATAGCTTAAACTTTTGTAAATAACTTTTGTGAAGATTATGTTCAGTGTATTTTATTGTGACGAAAATCCAAGAACATAAGTGAAATATTAACATCTTTTTGTGACATTTGTAATAAAGCTTGAAACATTGAGAGAACAAATTTGAACCAGTTGTTGTTGAATGGTTGCACAGATTGATGCTGTGGTGGCGCTGAGTGATGTTGTGGTGGCGACAAGTGATGCTGTGGCGTTCAGTGATGCTGTGGTAGCGCATAGTGACGTTGCGGTGCCCCCGAGTGATGCTGTAGTGGTGCCGAGTGATGCTGTGGTGATGCGATAGATAGAGTGCACTAGATAGGTAGAGTGAAGGTGATAGATAGAGGGAGGGCGATAGATAGCTAGAGGGAGGGCGATAGATAGCTAGAGGGAGGTCAATAGATAGCTAGAGGGAGGTCAATAGATAGCTAGAGGGAGGGCGATAGTTTCCAGACTCTTCTGAGCGCTGGGAGGAGGAGGAATGAGAAGGTTTTGCACTCCTCTTTTATGGTGTGCCGATTTGGGGGCTCCCGAAGCGGCCGCGTAATTACACAAGTAACATGGTGGGAGGGGTGAGGGACAGGAGCACCAGGCAGAAGGACTAGTGTGAGGGGGTTGCAATGCCTCAGGCTACATACGGAGCTGGACTCTGAAGCGGAATTAATTAGGACACATTAATTTGGCAGATATGGTGTTTTTGCTACAAACTAAGTGTGTGTCACCACTGCTCACATTAAATAAGGCTGGTAAAGTGACTGAGGCTAGGTGGTATGTTCTTGGGGGTGGGGCCCAGCGGCACATCTTGTATCCAAATTCATATCCTACTTACTGTTGTAAAAAACGGGCTTTCTAGTAGTTGCGCAGTTTCAAAGCGCTGTGAGTGCTTCTAAGTATTATTTATAGCCATGTTTATGCAGGGAATCATGGCTCCGCTGCTTGAGCATGTTACTTCCCTTATCTGCCTGGAATGGGAGCGCCTGAAGTTTCCAGACTCTTCTGAGCGCTGGGAGGAGGAGGAATCCTGCCCTGATGTCAGTCGAGAAGGTTTTGCATTCCTCTTTTATGGTGTGCCGATTTGGGGGCTCCCGAAGCGGCCGCATAATTACACAAGTAACATGGTAGGAGGGGTGAGGGACGGGAGCACCAGGCAGAAGGACGAGTGTGAGGGGGTTGTAATGCCTCAGGCTACATACGGAGCTGGACTCTGAAGCGGAATTAATTGAGACACATTCATTTGGCAGATATGGTGTTTTTGCTACAAACTAAGTGTGTGTCACCACTGCCGCATAAAACAAGGCTGGTAAAGTGACTGAGACTAGGTGGTATGTTCTTGGGGGTGGGGCCCAGCGGCACAGAGAGCAGAGCCAAACACAGCAATCGGCCAGAGGGAGGAATTCCAAGCAACGAACAAGGCTGTAGTCAGCAGCCTGTGACGATCCTGAGAGGAGACAAGCGCGGCTGTGAAAGCGCTGTGGAGCCAAGCCAGAAACGGCGGGGGGGTGGGGGAGCGTATTCCTTTGAATAGAATAGAATATGGACGCCAAGCTGTGCCAGTAAAGCACACAATGTAAAGAAGACCTGTGAAGTACTAGGCTTCGACACTGCCTTCATCCACATAAAAGATCCCTCTATTCCCAGTCATGTGGATCAGAAGTAGGTGGAGACTTGAACTGCATTTGCTCTTCCTTGAAGGTTTCTACCCTGCTGGTCGTGTTGGATTAAAAAAAACCTTCAACAACTCTCCTACTTATTAGGTTTCGCCTGGCGTCCGCTGCGCAGCAGCGTTCACGCAGGCGAAAACATTTGAGAAGAGTATGGTGCCTTTGTCACGCCTCTCACTTCCATTGGCTAGCTCCATAAATGAAGGCTAGCCATTGGAAGTGAGATCTGTCCGTCATGGTCCGAGGCGATTCGTGGGCGTTCCGGCAATGTTTTTCTCATCCTGCCCCTTTTAGCACGTCATGCGGGGGAGGGCGGATGTTATTTATTTTTTTGGGGACGGCATATTTTGATCATTTGCCGCCGGAAGATGTCCAGGTGAGTGCTGTTTTACTTTTCTTGCCTTCTTGTGCCCGTTCCCGCCCCCCCTCCCGCTGTCCGTTTGCCCCCTCCCGCCCCCCTCCCGCTGTCCGTTTGCCCCCCGCCGTCCGTTTCCCCGTTCCCACCCCCCCCTCCCGCTGTCCGTGTGCCGCCCGCGCTATGCTGCAACCTCCCACGCCACTGCCCCCCCGGCCACCGTCCCTGCTAACCACGGAGACATGTTTCCGACGGTATGTCTAACTGCTGATTGCTACCTGTTGAATACTGTGTGAGCAGCTGCATGATGTGTTTTTCTTATTAATCTCATAGTCGAACACTAATACATTAACCAATGCTTGTTTTAGCGGACATAGGCGAAGGTTTCACAGTGTGCCCCAATCCTGCATCTATTAACCTTCTGAATTTTCCTGAAACATGTCGAAAAACGTGCACAAACTCAGTTATGAATTAACCTAATTAATTAGGTTTTCTGTTTCTCTGCAGAATGTTTACCTGTGCCAGTTCCACCAGCGGAACCGGTGCATGTGGCGAGGGTCATGCTAAAAGTATGATAATGTTATCTCCTAAAAGGTGCATCACTTTCCAGGGGGCAGCGAAATCACTATCACTGAAATTGACAGCTGGTATTGCTGGCTCATGTTACGTTGTATGGGATTCTTATACCCAGGACGTAATTATAGTGCATGCAGCATACCAGTCGCCTGTTTGACAGCTCTCTTCTTGTAAGCGTGGCCACTGAATATTCGCAATCAATAAAAATTCTAAACCTCATGCAGTAGGAGGGCATTCCATTTATATATTTCACCCTGTTCGCTTTCTTTCCTCTGCTGTTAAAAAAACACGGGTCTGAGGCTAATAAAACTGTATTTCCACATTCGCGCAGTTTTTACGTGCCTGCGAGGTCGGGTCCTTTTCTACTTTTTCCCCCTTTCGGTTAAGTGCAGCATGGGAGGCCAGCACCGCAGAAGTGCCGCGCAGCATTACAAGCGCTGCCAGGTGTCTCCAGCGCCGCGAGGCCAGTGCGAGCTCTGCTAGCTCTGCAGGCGGAGGCTGTGCGCCAGCTGAGAGCGTGCGCAGAGTGTGGGGTGTTTTTTATGTGAGGTATGTGATGTCGCATTTGCTTCTGTGCGGTGTGTGTAGTTCGTATGTGGGTAATGTTGGTATGTACGTGCATGCCACATTTGCTTTCTGTGCGGTGTGTGTAGTTCGTATGTGGGTAATGTTGGTATGTACGTGCACGCCACATTTGCTTTCTGTGCGGTGTGTGTAGTTCGTATGTGGGTAATGTTGGTATGTACGTGCATGCCACATTTGCTTTTTGTAGTCTGCATTTTGTCTCGATGCGGGGTAGGCCGGTTTATGTGTGTCACTTTTGCTTTGTGAGTATGTGGGCTTTGTGTAGGGAACGTCAGGGTGTGCACCTTTGTGTAGTTGTGCATGGCACCTTTGCTTTGTTTAGTCTATGTTGTGTCTCTCTCGATGTAGGGAGACTGCTCACTTATTTGCATAACTTTGGATGGAAAATGTTTAAAGATGCTCGTGACGCCAGTTTGGTAGCAGCAGTGTTAGTGTGGGCTAAATGCAGAACTCGGTGTCTGACACTTACACCCGTTGTTGGAAACTCGCGTCCCCTGTCGCGGCATGCCGTTGAGTGTGCAAGTACCCACTCAAAGGTTTGATCCGACACGGACTAAGAATCTTATTTCCTCAAACATGGAGTAGGCTCATGTATTTCTCGTCACGTTGCTGCTTTCTGCAACCTCTCACCGAACTCCCTCCACCTTGCCACCAACTTTATTGCACTCATTCTTGAGCCTTGCTCTACTCATAACCATAAACCCTCTGGTGCTTCCTAGTTAGGTGCGTCCTGTATAACCTCCAATTCACGTATAAAGGTGCTATGATTCTTTCCATGAGACAGTCGAAAGCATTTAAAGTGATTTTCAGTCCGTAGAATAGACTGCACTTTTTTGTAATGTTCAGGGTAGCATTGTTGTGGTTCTGCTACAGTAGTTTGTAAAAAAAAAAAAAGTGTGTGTGAGAGTGTGTGTGAGAGAGTGAGAGAGTGAGTGAGTGAATGAGTGAGTGAGTGAGTGAGTGAGTGAGTGAGTGAGTGAGAGTGAGTGAGAGAGAGCTCATCCGTAGGGTACAATAGGTCTCACATTGCGAGAGATTAAGCTAATGTAAATGACAAAACCAACACATAAATACAAATTTTGTCATTTACAATGCCAATAGCTCTAACTTTTCCAAAGGCGAAACCATTGCATTGTAAATGCTTGTTTTTTCTCCTGTAATAGAGTCATATTTTGGTTTCTAGTCACAATCGCTTTCACTCGACCTACAGTGTCCATTATGGAGTTTCTCCTTCCTCTTTGATGATGGTGGCTCCCTATCCTTCGCCTCCTTGCCCTGTTCATATTGCCTATTGGTGTCAAAGCTGGGTTCGAGGGTTTCCCTCTTGCAATGGTCTTCATGTTGTAGTACCCTTGGGGCTCTATTAGATTCCGCTACCCTTCGATCGAGTACTTTGACGCAGAGAGGACATTAGAGTCCAGTGTTGATGGCTCCGGTTTCATGGGGTTTGCCCCCTTTTCATGTCTTCCTTGCCGCTTTCGGCCTCTCAAAGAGAATGGCTATTCAGTATCAGACCCCCCCCCCCCGCCCCCAAGAGTTCTGCTTCTGCTAAAGTAAAGTCCACATTTGTAAAGCGCACAATCACCCGTAAGGGTCTCTAGGCGCTGGGGGCCGCCGGGAAGATTAAGCGAGCTATTGCCCAGAGTCACATGGTGCTGGGCTAACCTGCCGCCGGAGCCGGGGATCGAACCGTGGTCCCCAGATTCCAGCGTCAGTCGCCCTGGCCGCGGCGCCACACCTCTCCCTCGCTATGACTGCATTATCGTGTAGTGTGTCCACCTCCATTTTGCCACAACTTCTATTGTTTTGGGCTGCAACTGTGAGCTTGTGAACTTATGACTCGCTTGTGTGTTTTCAGGGAGCATGTTACAATAAGTATTAATATTCTGTATTCTTCAATGTTCTGGGAGCTCTTGCTTGGTTTTTCAAACTTGGCCTCAACGACCCTTCGATCAAACTTTAGGATCCTCATGGGCCACCTCTTTTTTGATTCAAGACCCATCGGCGGGAGAACAAATCTACAGATAGCAACCTGGAACAGGGGCTTTCGGGATTATGTCTGGTATCGCAAGGGGAAGAACATGCCACCAAATGCTGCTAGACAATGCACCCCCCAAAAAACCTAGATACTGGACACAACCACTGTTTGGAAGAATAATTCACAGTATTTGAAACCAGGAAACATTCCTGCTGCAAAATAACTTTGTCCTCATTCATAGAGGAGGCTCGTAGTTATATTTTGGACTTCAGAATGGAGAACTGCAGGAAGCTGGCTCTTTATGTGATAGATCAGAAATCTGATACCGTGTAAGTGGTCCAAGGACTCCCTTACTGAAGGACAGTGGCTTGCTTTTCAATCCCAAAGTGCTCTATTAGGGGGTAGTGCGGTCGAGCAGCCTTGGGTTTAACACAGAGGACATTCAGTACAATTTCTGAGTTCTGCAATGTTATTCTATGGAAGGAAGAACACGTTTTGCAAACAGGTACAGTACATCGACTTACAGGACCAATCTCCAGGAGTTAAGGTGAGTGGGGAGCAAGGCTTCCTCTTCTTTGAGGGGAGCCAGATTCATACTCTAAAGGCAGCAGCTTCTTGAAGCTCACTGACCCAAGGAGGCTAATCAGCAGGTCATCCCGTAGTAGGAGGTGTTACACCCTCTTCCCAGACAGGCTTTTGTTCTGGGTCTCCTGAGACTAAAGGCTCTAACTCTAGGAGGTCAGTACTCAGGTGGCAGGCTGGCAGAAACCAGTCAGCAGGTACACTAGTAGCTGGTAGGTTTTCCAGAGGCACCACTAAGGTTCTCTCTGGGTGCATGTATTGGGAAATCTGACACTGGCATACGTGTAGGTTTACCAATTTGAGATGTTTGATATAAAAACATCCCTACTTTCAGTGAAGCCATCATGTAGTTAGGCAACTCGTTTTCTCCAGTGTCCAGCACATGTTTTGAAATAGCTTCCCTGGTCACCTGCACTGGCAGTAATAGGACTGACCAGCACAGGGGCACAACTGCACATGCAAGTATGCCCTCACATGTAATATTCAGCACTCTACCTTAGGGCTGTTAGGCCTGCTGTTGGGGTGACTTACAAATACTATGTGCTGTGGAAGGGTACATGGCACACAGGGATGTGTGACATGTTAGGTTTTCACTTTTGTCTGCACCAAGACACGCAGCCTTTGATGGCAGTCGTGTATGTGCTTGGTGAGGGGTCCCTTAGGGTGACAATTTGTGCTGCTCCTCTTAGGGACCCTCTCCATTACCTCAGGCCCTAGATACTAGGGGTACCATTTACTAGGGACTTAGAGGGTGCTAAAGGTTTGCCAAATTGGGTGAGTGGGGGATTTTACAGCTTTTAGGGAAAGAATGTGGTGGGAGGGGGGGAGAGAAGAGGAGGAGGATTCCTACAACAGAGTATGAAGGAAAAAAACAATTAACATTACGTTTCACAAAACAATTCTTGTGCCAACCAATTAGGTGTCTCACCTCATTGTTTGGCCCATACTCACCTCCCAGTAACACAATATATTTTAAAGTTTTACTAAGTTGGTGTTACTGCACAAGTGACTTAACGTAACATTAAAAGATGTGGAGACTGTCATCTCTTTAATATAGTACACCAAGTCCTTCCCCATCGAAGATGCAATTGGTTTCACTAATCATCCCATAAGACAAAACCTGTACAGCCCAATATTGAATTATCCAAATGCACGAAATGGACAGTCATTTTTTACTCAATGTATTGGACTAATGATCATTAGCCTTTCCATTTTGAAGTCATTTTTGATTTACTCTACCAAAGGAAATGCATTTTGCAGTTCATCCCACCAGAACTGCATGTAGTACAGAAGAGTTTTCTGAATAACAAGCTTACCACATGAACTTTCGAATATCACCACATTTGTTGGAACACAGCAAAGGAGCCCATTTTCTACCATACAGATAACGTGTAAAACAACATATTAAATGTTGATCTGCAATATTTTTCCTCATTTTACCTGGGAACAATTCATGGTACAAGAGCCTTTAAACAAAAAATAGGATGGCACAAAACACCAGAGAATAGGCAAAACCGCTGACTAACGTTTATTGCTCCTGAAAAGAGTTTTATTATACTTACTTCGTTGGCAGATGTTGGTGCGCATACATTGTGAGTTTTCTGACTTCCAGTGTCCTTCTTTTTTTCCCCAGCTGCATACAGAGCGAACGGATGTCGAATTTCCCTTGATGGCACAGTCCTTTCTGGACTTCCAACAAATTTATGGCTGCCATCTCGACGGGACAAGGCTTTGAGACCATGAGGTGGTCTTAAACGATTTACAGTCTTCTTTTCATTTACATCACGAGGTTTGCTCCCTTTCTCCTTAAGTTCCACTCCTAGCTTGCAATCTATAGAGAGAAAAAAAAACATTTGTAAGACTGTTTCCGCTGATGTCTTAAAGGGCACTTGGCTGGTTAAGGTGTAAACGCACTTCCAAAAAATATTCTGCAATTTGAAACTAGGCGAAAGAGCAAGATCTTAAAACCAGAGTATGTCAAACATGTACCTCCAAGGCTGCAAACTTATACTGAATGAGCACCTTATGACCAACATTCATAAGTCCTACATTAGGAGACAAGAAAAAAGTTGAACCACTAATATTAGTGTTCTATGGACATTTAATTTCTTTTCTGTAGGCCTCCGCTTGTCATAATAAAATTTGAACATCTCATTTTGAACCTTCAAAACAAATCACTGCTGTGAACCTTCACATTATACAACCACTAAAGAACTTTCGATTTCCTATACAACTGGTAAGATCAAGCCTAACAGACCGGTGCCAAAAGACCTATTGTTGGGTTACATAGAACTCAAATGGGCTTACATCTCACCCATTGTGTACCATTGAATGATTTTATTGATACTCAAGTAATGCAACGCTTTATTCGATTACTGTCATAACTAAACATAAAAGCACATACAAACACATACAATACACAATAAAAATAGGATCATCCCCAATATAAAAAAATAATTCATTTCATTGCTATCTCATATTTCACAATAGGACCAGACTTTCATAATACAGTACGTTTCCTGCAATTAAGTACACATTAGAAACATTACAACTCTCCAAACTAGAGGTTTCATAGCTCCATCATAAAATTTACAAAATAAAAACATGTAAAGTTGAATATTCATTATGGTCATCGCAGGGACATAGCTGCATCGTTCGTGACCAGTCATTAATTTCTGGGAAACTTATAAGTCTATGTACAATCCCAAATCTGAATCTGGTTAGCAAGAACCCGTCATAACCACCCAGAACAATATTTAAACATTCATTTGCTTGCTTCCTATTCAATGGCTTTTCTTGTCAATCTTGTGTTTGTATCTCCCTTGGAGAATAGCCTGTTTAAGGTAATAGTAAAGCCTAGTCCTCCTTATTAATATATGTAAGTCACCCCTATAGTATGCCTGTTGAGCTCTAAAGTAGGGTGCTGTATATGAAAAGGTGGGCAGTCAAGTGACGGGGATGGATTCAATTAGGGAACAAGAGGCAGTGACCAGTAATACTAAACAAGGAACAGATGCCTCTTGTACCATACATTCTACCAGTTTTTCACAACTACAGAATATTTTCTTTATCTGCAGGAGAACTTTCTTCACTTATTTCATTTAAAACATTTGAATTGGCAGTGCCACGTTTTAGAGCCCATCTCTTCATAAACACCAAAAACTCACAGTGTGCATTTGACAATGTCATTATTTTACTTGGCTATATTTTTGTGTTATCAGAGGAGACATTTGTACAGTCTTAATGGTGGGTTTTCTTTACACAAAACAGTGTACAAATATATCTAGACAGTATTACGAGAACAAAATATAAAACATGGAATTCAATCAACTTATTCATAAACAATGATGCAGTCCTACTGCGATTGTGTAGTATAGGGTCTCTAGGATTGCTAAGACCTCTATACAAACTGATTTAAGGGTCCATAGTGAAGAGGTCAGGGAAAGCCTGTGGAAAATCTAGGATCTACAAGCTCTCTAAATCCAGCCTATATGCCAGTCATTCTCGTGTCTTCAACTCTTCAACACAAGGGATCCATTGGCCTCTGTGTGGGGGGTGTAGATGCGTTTCGACCTTCGTGTGGGGGACCGGGAGAATTTTCAGAAGGTCATCCTCAGGGCTAAGTGTTTATGTGTAGAACTCTGTGCTGGAGGGGTAAAAAGAAAAGCGATTTCATATAGCAGTGAGTGGTGAATGTTAAAAATGACTAAGTCACATGTTGTGGAGTGAATTAACAGGGTTACCCATACATGAAGTGTGTCATCAGTTCATCTGGGACCTTGGTCTTGGACATATGGAACCTCTTGGTGAAAAAGTGGGCTTCTCTTGCCTTGTTGTGGATCTTCTCAAAAATTAAGGGAAGGGGGGAAGGGGGAGTGGGGAGGAAGGGAGGTCAGGAATGGCAAAATGTGAGTCATTTATCGTGGTCTTAGTTTTTTGTGTCATCGGTCTGAACGTGCACCGAGGCGATCAATCTGCACGTTGGTGTGAAATTCATGCAGGGAGGAATATTCAGAGAGAAGCGAGTACTTTTGGTGGCATGTTACGGTTGCCGGCATGATTTGTGAGTTTGGCAGAATTGTCTTTAAAGTGATTTGTGGTGTCACTCCCCCGTTGGAGTCTATATCATTTACGGGTGTTGGTTGGCACCGGTTGTGTCCATTAAGCATGCAAGGGTGTGTTTCCTAAACACCCATAACTGGTAGGAGCGGCTCTTTACCTTGGAACATATGAATCCAGTATCTTGTTCTGGGTTCTTGAGTTTTGCTCTGCTTCCTCGCGTTGTCCCTTTAGTCAACAGCGGTGTTGGTTCAGCGGTCGCTTAAGGGTACGTGTCTTGAACGCGGTTGTCTTCTGAAGTCGTCACGTGTTGATGTGGGGGCGTGTCAGATGTCTTTATTTGTTATTGCCTGTCTTCCGGGCTTCCATGTCTTAGTTCCTTTCATGCTATTGTTACCGCATTGCTGGTAGTCTAGGCAACGACGACGCTGCGTCTACTCATTGCCAGATGTTTTAATATCCTTTGTTATAGTTCTCTGAATTTTGTGGCAATACTATGGCCCCATCTGTTCAGTTGCCGTTGGTGGTATAACCTGAATTTTATAATAAGGGCGACTGAGTTACCCTATTGATTGGTGTGATTGAGCTTCTGCTGAGTTGATGCATTCGGTTTATTTTGGATTGGGGCACACATGTTTGTTTTGGTGGCTTTCCCTTTCCGTGTGCTCTGTCACGGTCCTCCATCTGCGTGTGTGCGTGTTTTGTTGCTTTGACACCTATGTCCTAGTCTTCTTGTGCGTTGAGCTGCATCCAAACTTGCGATGATTTAGCAACAATGCAAAATTTCAGTCATTTCGTTCAAACCATGGCCCGTTGTCCCTAGCGTCACTATTATTTTTGCTTCAAATCTGGCTAACGAAGTGTCTCTTCCTTTAACCTGTTTAAGGATTGTACATTTGATGTCATTTGGACCATGATCCATCTGAATGTAATGTTTAACCATGCGTTCTGTACTTTACACCTTATTCGAGATTTGTGCCGAGTGATGCGTTTCTTAACTGGCTGGGTTGTATTGCCAACATACACCAAATTGCAGGGACACATGATGCAATATATATCGTTTGTTGTGTAGCAATTGGTGAGCTCATTATCAGGGATGCTTTTGTTGCCATAGTTGATAAGGCTTCCTTCTACAGTGTAGGGACATAGATTGCAATTCCCACATTTATGATGTCCTATTACTGGTGGGAGAGCCAGTATGGTCTGTATCGTTGGCCGATGTCTCTTTATCTGTGTATTGGCCCGTACCAAATGGTCTCTGATGCTCTTGTTTTACCTCAGTGTGAAGACTGAGGTAAAACAACCCAGCCAGTTAAGAAACGCATCACTCAGCACAAATCTCGAATAAGGTGTAAAGTACAGAACAGCCCCATGGTTGAACATTACATTCAGAAGGATCATGGTTCAAATGGACACTCCTTAAACAGGTTAAAAGGAAGAGACACTGAGAGGCTGTTCGCCAGATTTGATGCAAAACTAATATTGAAGCTAGGGACAACGGACATGGTTTGAAAGAAATGACTGAAATTTTGCACTGTTGCTAAATCATGGCAAGTTTGGAGAACCCTACAGCGCGACGCACAAGAAGACCAGGACATTTGTGTCAAAGCACCAGAGATTCCACACACACACACACACACACACACACACACACACACACACACACACACCCTTGAGAAGCACTGAAGCCCCCACTGTTCAAACAGAAACCAGTATAGCAACAACTGCCAAGTTTGAAGACCTAGGTCACAAGAGTTAGAGAAAATGACACAAATCGGCAAAGCAACAGTGCATACAATTGCATAAAATCAACGACCAAGAACATCATAACCACTGGCAGATTGAGGACAATGACTGAGCACATGGAAAGCCACCAAAAAAAACATGTGTGCCCCACTCAAAAATAAACCGAATGCATCAACTCAATCACACCCTGTAACCCACAATAGGGTAGCTCAGTCACCCCTATTACAAAATTCACGTTATACCACCAACGGCAACTGAACAGATGGGGCCACAGTATTGCCACAAAATTCAGAGAAGTGTAACTAAGGATATTAAAACAACATCTGGCAATGACTAGACGCAGCGTAGTCATTGCCTAGAATACCGGCAATGCGGTAACATTAGCATGAAAGGAACTAAGACATGGAAGCCCGGAAGACAGGCAATAACAAATAAAGACATCTGACACGCCCCCACGTCAACACGTGACTACGTCCGAAGACGACAGCGTTCATAACACGTTCCCGGAAGCGACAGCTGAACCAACACTGTAGACTAAAGGGACAACGCGAGGAAGCAGAGGAAACCTGAAGAACCAAGAACAAGATACTGGATTCTATGTTCCAAGGTAAAGCGCCACTCCTACCAGTTAAGGGTGTTTAGGGAACACGCCCTTGCATGCTTAAGGGACACAACCGGTGCCAACTAACACCAGTAAACAATATAGACTCCAACGGGGGGAGTGACACCACAAATCACTTTAAAGACAATTAGGCCAACCTCACAAATCATGCCGGCAACCGTAACAAGTCACCAAAAGTACTCGCTTCTCTCTGAATATTCCTCCCTGCATGAATTTCACACCAACGTGCAGATTGATAGCCTCGGAGCACGTTCAGAACGATAACACAATAAAACAAAAACAACAATGAAGGACTCAAATTTTGCCATAACTGATCTCCCTTCCCCCGCCTCTCCCCCCCCCCCCTCCTCTTCCCTAACTTTTTTAGAAGATCCACAACAAGGCAAAAGAAGAGAAGCCTTCTGTTTCACCAAAACGTTCCATATGTCCAAGACCAAGAACCCAGATAAATTGATGACACTTCATGTATGGGTAACCCTGTTAATTCACTCAACAACATGTGACTCAAAGTAATTTTTAACGTGCACCACTCACTGCTATATGAAATCGCTTTTCTTTTTTCCCCTCCAGCAGAGTCTTACACATAAACACTTAGGCCTGAGGAAGACCTTCTGAAAATCCTCCGGTTCCCTCACACGAAGGTCGAAACACATCGACACCCCCCATACAGAGGCCCAGGGATCCCCCGTGTTGAAGACACCAGAATGACTGGCATATAGGCTGGATTTAGACAGCTTGTAGATCCTAGATTTTCCACAGGCTTTCCCAGACCTCTTTACTATGGACCCTTAAATCAATCAGTTTGTATAGAGGTCTTAGCAATCCTAGAGACCCAACACCACACGATCACAGTAGGACTGCAGAATTGTTTATGAATAAGATGATTGAATTCAATGTTTTATATGTTTTGTTCTCGTAATACTGTCTAGATTTATTTGGATACGGTTTGTGTAAAGAAAACCCACCATTAAGACTGTACAAATTTGCCTCCTCTGATCAAACAAAAACAAAAGTATAGACAAGTAAAATAATGACATTGTCAAATGCACACTGTGAGTTTTGGTGTTTATAAAAAGAGATGGGCTCTAAAACATGGCACTGCCAATTCAAATGTTTTAAATGAAATATGTGAAGAAATTTCTCCTGCAGATAAAGAAAATATTCTGTAGTTGTGAATATTTGGTAGAAGTTATGGTACAAGAGGCATCTGTTCCTTGTTTAGTATATGAAAAGATGGAACATGTACTTTTACATGTTCCAGCAGAAAAAAAACTAAATTGTTGTTTAACTGTGGAAAGGTTAGTAACCCAATTGGTTAGTGTCGAGTTACAGGCGGACATCTCAGCCCTGCTAACTTCTGAATTGGGCTACTGAAGGGGTTACAGTAAGGTATCAAAAGAATCATTACATTAATTCAGATTTAAATTGTTAAATCAAACTTAATGTCACTGGATGGTAAAGTACTTTGGTTCCTCAAGATATCCAGTGCAAACTGCCTTCTGCCCTCCTGGGGAGACGTGAACAACACCAGGAAAAGATATACAATAGAAAACTTTGTCAGGGAGAGATATTACCACCCCCTGACAGGCAGCAATGCGGGTGTTGGCTCAAAGTTAATCAAGCCAAAAACCGCCCCAAGAAACGGTTTGAAATTGTTAAACAAGAATCGGTCAAGACTTCCAATCGCTCTGACCCCGGTGACGGTCTTTCATCATGTGACACATTGGCTGCCTTCTTCACTGAGAAAACAAAAAGCACCAACAGCGATCAGGAATCAAAGAGGGCTCTTCCCCCAACCTCCGAGTGGGCTGTTCCTCCAGTCCACCATGAGCTGCACTTTTCCTCCAGAGTTAGCACCAAGAACAACCCCTCTTGTAACTCATTTACTCCCCTCAGCGAAAGAGATATGTACAACACTCTGCTTATGATCAACCCATCTAACCACTTCAGCGACCCGCTACCACCATCCATCTTCAAAGATATCAAGGACACCATCCTCCCCCTATGGACAATGATTGTCAACACCTTACTGTTGGAAGGCATGATCCCCGGACTGCCTAAAAGCAGTGCAAGTCTCCCCCATTTTAATTAAAACCTAATGCAGACAGTTCTGATTTTAATAACTTCCGTCGTATCTCCAACAGCCCCACGCTGGCCAAACTGCTTGAAAAATGTGTGCAGATGCAACTTTGTGCACACATGGAGTACTTCCAACTTCCTGACCAACATCAATCTGGTTTCGGAATGGTCATAACATATAATCTGCTCTCACTCAGATTATGGATGACATTTTAAAAACTCTAGACCAAAACTAATCATGCCTCCTAATTCTCCTTGACCTTTCTTTCGCTTTTGACAGTGTTAATCACAATAACCTCTTATCCATTCTAGAACACAGAATGGGCTTTTTCGGTTGGCATTTGATGGTGATCTATTGATCGGAGGATCGTCAGGTGGGAGTTGAGGATCGTCAGGTGGGAGTTGAAGAATTGCAATCATGTAGAATTGAAATGGTTGTCCTTTTTGGTTTTCTCGCGATAAAAAACATTTGCAAAAGTTTTAGGCAGGTAATGTGAGAAATTTCTCTCATTTAAGTTTTGGTATAAAAGTCTCTTAGAAACATTGTTAAGAAGAGATTGGTAAACATGCCTGTTTTTAGCACACTTTGTGCATTGTGTTGCGACAAGAATAAAATACTGGAAGAAAGGCAGCCAGCACCTATAGCGGGTACTCCTAATTATGAAAGATACATTAAATACTGTATTTCTTCCATACAGTTTAGCAAATTTTAGAATAAATATACGAAGGCAGATACTAATTTACAGTGGCCACTTAACAGTACCTTGGACCTAAATAGATGACAATATGTAGAAGAACAGCTCTTTAAGAGAAAGCATAGACAGAGTATGTTTGACGCTTTAGGATTATGGAGAAAACAAATTAAACAGAAGCAGATTAAGGAGGAAAAGGATAGGAAGTAATCCGAAGAACAGACAATTTTACAGAAAATAAGAGTTCAAATTAAAAGAACAAGAAGAGTATAGAAAGTGAAGAGACTATTTAAACTTCAAATGCAAAAGGTCTATGTGGCAAGAGATGGGAAGGTTAATCAGGGCTCAGATGACGATTCAGAACTCGATGCAATACTCGGTCGACCATCCCCGCCTCTTTATGCGCCGAATTCCAATGGGAATAATGCAGCCCCAAAGGCACCTTACCTGCAACCTCAAGTATCACAAATGTATCCCCCATTACCTACTACTTCTGCAGCGACCCCCGTATGCGACAGAAAGGTTACTATCCCCATACGTACCCCTAATACTCATAGACAATGTCATAGATCCGCCCTCAGAGAAAATGACAAATTAATATGAAGGACTCAGGCCGATGATTGGGTTTGAGACGACCATACATGTTTGGATGAGGTTCTCACGTCCTTGACACAACATCCACAAATGACTCAGCAATATATTGTGGGGGAAATGGCCAATGCGATAATAGAGGACTGGAGGACTAATATTAATGAGGAAGCCCCATGAGTTTTAAGTAGAATATGGAAGAGGTCGAATGAAGATATGTTGACTACCGTTCCCTTTAAACAAGCGGTGGAGGATATTTTTGCTCATAAAAGGAAGCCTAAGAGACTTATGTCAGCTTCAACGAAAGCCTTCCCTATGCGGGAAGCGGCTCCTGCGTTTCAGCCAGCCACAGGGGATGGTCAGGGTGCTAATGCAGCCCGGTTTCAGTTCCAATGGATCTATTCCCCTTGGAAACGATCAGACATATTAACGCCTAAAGCTCCTTTGCCTGATCCTAGAAAGAATCCTAGTGCATTTTCTGAAGAAAGGAGTGCTGCATTGACTTCTTGTGTCATGACCGTGGCAGACATGGACATGTTTTTCGGACTCACATTGCCCCCTGACCTCTGGCGTATGGTGCGTAGACCGTACCATGCAGATTTTCCAGTTACCTGGGCACAGCTAGAAGCAGCGGATATTTATGGGAAGCCAGGGGAGAAACCACCACAGATTATATTAGATTTACCCGATCACATCATTTTCTGTATGAAGTCTGTAGTGTCCCCAAAGAAAATATCATGGGTCAAATTAGCAGCTTGTAAACAGAGGAAAGGGGAGTCAGTCCCAGATGTCTTCACCAGGTTTGAGAAGACTTTTCATGATTATAGTGGGCTAGACACAGCGTCTGACACAGGCAAACACCTATTTGTAGATAAATGTGTACCCAACTTGTTACCTGATATTTTGCAAAAACTACGAGTGGCTCAGAGTACAGGGCCACTTCCACTCCACCCAAAATTCTGGATATGGCCCAATATTATGAGAATCAAATTAATGACGAAGACAAGACAAGACCTATGGATTACAGAGAGGTGGGGGGGGGGGTAGACACAGCGTCTGACACAGGCAAACACCTATTTGTAGATAAATGTGTACCCAACTTGTTACCTGATATTTTGCAAAAACTACGAGTGGCTCAGAGTACAGGGCCACTTCCACTCCACCCAAAATTCTGGATATGGCCCAATATTATGAGAATCAAATTAATGACGAAGACAAGACAAGACCTATGGATTACAGAGAGGTGGGGGGGGGGGGGGGGGGGGGGGGGGGGGGAAACGTCGAGGGATTTTCAAGGTTGACCCCCGAGATGGTTTATGCAAGATCCCCTGATGTCAGACCCATTAGGGCCAAACCAATGTGCGTACTGTAAAAAAGAAGGACATGGGCGATCTGAATGCCCAGTACTCCACCAACAAGGTAGAGGAAAGGGAAGGAGAATGACAAGGGGTCCCCTACAACGACCTTTTGTTGGTGACAGACGGAACCACTTCGATAATACTGCCCCGAAAAAAAAAACGTATTATGCAGATGAACGCATCATACGCCACAGGCATGTATTTCAACTAGGACAGCGTAGACCGAGAGGAGGGATCAGTGTCTATAAAAGTAGGATCAGACAGACCCATATGTTACTGCTGAAATATTGGGGTACCTGCAGCAATTTCTGGTAGATACTGGGGTTATTTTATAGGTAAATTGTACCTCGGCACTCTAATACTTTTCGTTATCACCAATGGTGATTTATTTATATTTTTTTTTATTGTGAGATCTGTTCCTGTCAAATATGTGTCGGTTGTATTACAGAAAGAACACTTCACACATGAGGGGACATCATAAATACAAGCTTCAAAGTCAAAAGAAGAGAACATCTAGAAAATGAATATTTGGTCTTATCTTCTATTTAATATTGTTTCAATTGGCAATATTTCGTGATATTAAGTACAGTATTGCTCTTCACATTTGTGTCAATTAGATTGTCAAGGAAACGCAAGCTATATACAATATGTCTTTTCTTTTTGTAGTGCCCAAAAAGTTTCAGTAAAAATGTTACATTGGTTAGGAATATCACCATTGAAATTTTGTATATAGCCGTTCTCTTCCTTGGTAGTGGGATGACCTTGTTACCTTGATTGGCACCGTAATTCCTATATCTTTTGTATCAAAATGTATACAATTCTGTACTGTTTGGTAGAACTGGATGTGAGACTTTCTCAGGCCACCACTACCTATCGAAGAGATTGTTAGATACTGGGGTTACACAAAGTGCAATTTCCCAAAAACGGATCCCTGGGAATCCCTCGTCTGGCTATAACAATCTATCTGTAGGCTTCGCTGGAAAGCCAAATCTTAGTCCTGTGTCTAAGCCCCTGGATCTTACTATTGGTCCATTCACCACCAAATTGCCCCAACAATCTGCTAGGATTAGACTTACTCGAACATTTTCATGCACGTATTTATTGTTCACCGAAGGGTGTAAACATTACATTTGGTAAGCCTAGTCGTGATAAGCAGTATGTTATTAATGAATTACCACATGAATTGTCTACTGTACCGCCTTCTGTGTGGGCAGAGGGTAATACTTATGTTGGCTTATTATCCATTGAACCTGTACGCATACAGGTTAAACAGAATGCCATTTTGCCTAGAATTCCACAGTATAATATTATGTCGCAGGAAGGCGAAGGCGCATTAGTTCAAATAATAGAAGACCTCATTGAAAAAGGGGTGGTGGAAGTACCTGAGAGCAATATCTGTAACAGCCCTATTTTGCCGGTTTTAAAGCGTTCCACCTCTGATGATATGAAAGAAAAAGTCTATAGATTGATCATTGATCTGCGCGAAATCAATAAAATAGTGGTGCCACAGTTTCCTGTAGTCCCAGACATTACTACTCTATTGACAATGATCCCGCAAACAGCTTGTGTTTTTTCTGTCATTGACCTTAAGAACGCATTATTTTCTATTCCGATTGCACCTTTTAGCAGGTATTTATTTGGATTCTCCATTAAAGGACGATCCTTTCAATCCTGCCATGCTCCTCAAGGGTATACAGAAAGCCCGAGCATTTATAGCCAAGCTCTTAAACGCCAGCTTGATACCTTACAGTTACTCCCAGGCACCTCTTTGTTACAATATGTTGATGATCTGCTGATAGCAGCCGACTACACAGTTCTTTGTATTGAGGCTACATTGATAGCAGCCGACTACACAGTTCTTTGTATTGAGGCTACATTGATATTAGTGAATCACCTTTCTAAATTGGGCCACAAAGTGTCAAAGAAAAAGTTACAGTTTTGTTGACCAGAGGTTAACTATTTAGGTTACCTCTGGTCGAAGGAGGGAAGAACGTTGACCAAAGACAGAATCAAGGCCATCATACACACACCTATTCCTCAAACACAAAAGGAAGTTAGGGCATCGATTGGTAGAACATCCCATTGTCAACATTGGATCCCAAATTTTCCCCTCATTATCAAACCTCTTCTTGCCCTTACGACTTAGAATACCCCATCCCCTTGGTCTTCAGTGTCAAAATGCATATCAACAGCTTTGAGCAGCACTACATTCTGCCCCTGTATTAGAACACCTGATTACACAAAACCATTCTCTATGTACACGAACACAAAGGTTGCACTTTGTCTTTCCTAACACAGCCACACAGGGACAAACACCACCCATGCGCACTTTTCTGCAGTTCTGGATCCCGAGGCCAGGGCACTCCCTGGTTGCCTGAAGGCTGTAGCAGCAGCTGCCATTTCAATCAGACACTCAGCAGGACTTGTACTGGACCACAAATTGACTGTTTTGGTTCCCCACTCACTTGATGTATTATTGAATCAGACTAACACTCGATGAGTGCTCGTCTTACTGGGTACAAACTCACTTAGCTAGCACCACACGTCACACTTGAACGCTATTTGACCTTCAATCCAGCTATTTTGTTGCCATCACCCTCCGAACAACCCAGTGACATACATGACTGCATTTTTACCACTGAAGAACAAACGAAGGGTCGAGTGGACCTTACTGATATTCCCCTGCCTGACGCTCAGGGTGACTTGTATGTAGATGGATCTTGCTTTAAGTTACCTGATGGTACCACTACAGCAGCTTATGCTATCACTACACTGCAAACAATTGTGGAATCAGCTTGTATCCCCTACAAATCTGCGCAAGCAGCAGAATTCATCGCACTTTTGAGGACTTGTGAGCTCAGTCAAGGGTCACATCTACACGGATAGCCAGTATGCCCTTGGAGTAGTGCACAATTTTGGACGCCTATGGCAGGAGAGGGTGTTCTTGACATCACATGGACCCAAGATACAACACATGGAATTCGTTAAAAATGTGTTAATTGCATTAACACTACCAAAGCAAGTGGCCATCATAAAGTATAGTGCACATCAGAAAATAGTAGCTGATGTGGGCAGAGGTAATGCTTGTGCAGACAGTACAGCAAAAGAAACAGCATGTAGCCAACAGGGGAAAATGTATGTGATGCACTCTACCGCAGAGAAAATTACAAACGTGAACGAAGAAGTCAGGGAGATCCAGCAGATGGCGACAGGAAAAGAAATAGAACAGTGGGAAAAGACAGGAATATTTGTCAATGAAAACTGCTGGAGAAAAGGGCCAGATGGAAATTACCCAGCTCTTAAGTCCTACCATTTGTCACCATGGTGCACGGTCCAACACAAGTCAGCGCCAAAAGTATAGCCACACAATTAGAATAGGTATGGGAACACCCAGACATAAGAAAGACAGCTGAATACCATGTTAGAAATTGCATGATCTGTTTGCAACATAACCTAGGGAAAGAAGACTACCCCAAAAGGAGGGTTTTCTCCACCCAGTGCACCATTCGAAGTCCTATAGATGGACTTTGTTCTGCTTGAAAGTTTAATAATCTAAAATATGTTTTAGTAATAGTACGTGCCTTTAGTAAGTGGGTTGAGGCCTATCCTACAAAAGAGAACACTGCACTCACTACAGCTAAAATACTCTTGAAGGAATGTTTCCCAAGATTTAGGATTTGCAGAATTTTATGGAGTGATAATGGACCTCACTTTATTGGACAGCCTATTAAATTGATTACTGATTCTAGGTATACGCTAGAAGTTTCATGCTGTTAATCATCCACGACCTGCAGGATTAGTGGAAAGATAGAATGAATGGCCTGATGCCCTGCCATTGCCACTTATGTCTACTTGTGCAGTGGCACACAGCAGGACAGGCCTTACGCAGTATGAAACAGTCTTCGGGAGGCCAATGAATGTATGGGGCCCTCCACGTCCAAAGAAAATAAGGGACCTTGAATATCCTATTTTATTGGATTATATGAGAGAATTGACAGACAATCTTTCTTTGATTTGCCAACAGGTAGATGATTCATCACCTGACAACTCCAAAGGTCCTGGGCATCTGTTGCAGCCTGGTGACTGGATCTTGATGAAGAATTTTCAGCGCTCAAAGAACCTGGAACCTCGTTGGAAATGGCCTGAACAGGTCTTATTGGCGACTCGGACTGCAGTTCGAGTTACCAACAGAAGGAACTGGGTGCATGCATTGCACTGTAAAAAAGTGTCAATGGAGCAGGTTCAGACAACAGAAACTGAGAACGCAGGAATCGCACAGAACAGTCTCAGTAACGAGGAGAAGACGGACCATTACCTTGCCACATCTGAGGAACTTCTCTTTCCAGATCTGACAACAGCTGGAAGAGATCGATATAATTGGAGACCTTGTAAAACCAACTAAACAGAGGCATCGAGAAGAAAGAGGTTCAGGCATGTTCTGGTCCGGTTAGAAGGCCTGCTTGGCAGGAGGCTCTAGGTTACCGAAGCGGCCAAACTAGGTCTGGTGCGGTTTGTGGCCTGAGCATCCTGAATCCGTAGAAACACCCTGATTCTCAATGTTCCTACTATCAGACTTTGTGGCAAATCCGTCCTGCAGTATCTGAATGGGAAGAATAAGAGGATTCACAGTGCAGAAAAAGACTGACACGGTTCGTGTTTGCATTATAATATTTTGTCCAGCATTAGAAATGGAGCTTGAAATTTCGACTACGTGGCCAAGGAATCCAGGGAAAAGGAAAATAGCCGCCGCTTGCCTAGGACCACAACTTCAGCTCCCTGACTGTTCCCCGACTAGATATTATATGGGCCTGAGTTGCACCCTTTGAAAAAGGCAATATATCGAACGGTCCTTTAGGCCGCCGCAAATGAACTGGTGGATGACCTTCCTTGAGTACTTGTTATACTGACTTATTGCTTTAGTCATCCTTGGACTGCAAGTTCCAACAACTTTGTTCAAGCTCTTGGTTTGAAACCAGTTGAGGTGAAATTGTGTTAGTTTACCTCCAAAGTTTTTGTTTCCTTTACATCTTCCCCATGGACTAACCTATGAACTGTGCATAAAGTAAAAATTTGCGAAAGAACATTTACAGACTGAGTTGGCGAGTTATAAGAGACAATAAATTTAGAGACATTTTGATTCTGGATATTGCAAATGCCTATCATGGAGGAAGATCGCCTGAATATTGAACACCCTGCATCTAAAAGGATCAAGCATAAACGGACAATTATTTGTTTGATAACGAGTCTCCTTTGTGCCATAAGAAGTTTTGTAATAGCTTGGTTTTTACATGTGAAATTTCCGGTGCACATGCTTGTACGACCAACACCTACACCTATCGAACATCATCATTTTACCTTTCCGTCACTAGAGAAAAGGCATAGGCTTTCTTACGTAAATAATTAATTCACTCAGATGTTGCATTATACCCATAGCATTGCTAAAGTTTCTAATTGTTGGGTATGTGGACTGTTACCTGTACATCAGGGACCAGGAAGAACACCTCTCATACCACTCCCATTCTCCCACAATGGTTCCTGCACGGCCTGGTTTGGAGTCCTAATTGCAGCATATGTTTATAAGATGTTTAGCTTTGATGTAGGAGGCCTTAATAAACAGTTGCATTTGCATGTTTTTTTTCCTTTTCTAGAGGCTATTAGACCACTGTGGGTGTCCACTGAAGTAGTGCCCAAACCAACAATCAATAGGAATATTGAAACCAATAATCATAAGTTGGAACCAACCCCCCCCCCCTCCCCCCCAATTCCAAACCCCCTCCCCACCAGGCCCACCCACCTAGAGGTCTAGCTAACAAGGAGTCAATCAGGGGAATCCTCTCGTCTCTCCTCTCGTCTGGGGGATTCCTTTCCCTAACGTCCACTTCCCGTCGCCACAGTCTGTGTAGTACTAGGGGAGCTTCCCCCTATCTCCTGGACCATTAACCCCCATGCCTGCAGAACCTCCGGGAGTTTGGCATCCCTTCTAGTATTACGCATGTGCCCCTCTTCTGCCAATGCCCATTCCTTCAAATCTGACTTCCATCTTGCTATTTGCAGCCCCTATGGTGCTAGCCAATGGATTGCTATGCGCGGTCTAGCCGTCACCATCCCCAACACCAGAACGTCCTACTGGTTTTGAGTTCATGGTCTCGGGGAATCAATCCTAGGATACAAGTACGGACCTCCATGGCAACCTTCCATCCCGTTATTCTATGCAGGTCCCCTATAATTGCTGTCCAAAATACCTGGATCGTCGGACACGATCAGACCATTTGTGGGAAATCCGCCCGTTCATAGTGGCATCTAGGGCACCTCGAGTCTCTCGAACTATCAATAGTATGTAGACGCTTGGGGGATAGGTATATCATGTGAACCATATTGTATTGTATCGGTTTAAATCTATTGGAGACCGCCACCTTGAGTACTCCCTCATGAATTTTCTCCCACTCCGGCGGTGTATCTCCTGCGGGTTCACCTCCTGCCATTTACCCTCCACTCTAAGTGTTGCACCTCTTCCGTCTTCCTTTAAAGCCCTATATAAGTGTGTGACAAGTTTCCGCCCTCCCAACATGGAGATCATCGTGACCAGGGTACGTGTGGGTTCCGGGGCTTCCGGAAATGTAGGCCATAGTTGTCGTGCCGTTGCCGCTATTTTGGCATATTGCAAAAATTGCCCGGATCCCAACTCAAAAGAGTCCACTGCTTCTGGGTAGGTTATAAACCGCTGTTCTGGGTATAGGTCCGATAGCATAAGACAGCCTCCTGCCTTCCACTTGTCAGTAGACATGACGCGCTCAATGAGCGCAAAAGGAGGCATCAGCCAAAAGTCTGCCTTCGGGGCAAATGGGCGCACCTGGATAATTAGTTTGACAACCCTGGCCCAGATGGCAGCCAGCAATCTGCCCAAGGGGGGACAGTACCCTTGGTGTCCCTTCGTGTGCCATAAGAGCGCGCCCAGTTGCCGGTCCCCATATGTGTCAGCCAGGAGAGAACGTTCCCATGTAGGGTATGTGTCCAGCCAAGCCACTGCGTGCTGTAGTTGGGACGCAAAATATTAAAGTTCTAGATCAGGGATTTCCAAAATCACCCCAACCCAGGTACGTTTCATGACTTCCAGGCTTACTCGACAAAGTTTGCCATTCCAAAGTAATTGCAGGAGCAGCGAATCGAGATCATTGAAGACCTGGTGCGTGAGCTCAAAGAAGGAGCCCTGCATCGTATATAGACAACAGGGTAGCACCACCATTTTAATCAGGGCGATCTTCCCCATCAGTGAGAGCTTGAGAGTGTTCCAGAAATTAATACTGCATGGGAGACTCCTAAGGACCCTCCCCATATTATGCTGGTAAAAAACTTCCAATCCCTACTTATCCAGATCCCAAGATAACGCAACACATCAGGCACCCACAGGATCCCCTGCTCAGGGAGTCAGACTCGCCCCGGTCAGCCTCTGACACCACCGAGTACAATTGCAATTTGGCTTTATTGACGCAGAGTCCAGAAACCTCGGCAAATCGGCCTAAAGCCGCCATCAATATCGGTAGGGAGTTGGTTGGTTCCTGCAGGTACACCAGCGCGTCATCTGCATACAGTGATACAACATGTTCCAGGGCTCCAATCCGAATACCCTGCCCCTGGAGGACCCCACGAAGACAACACGCCAATGGCTCCATTGCCAGGGCAAACAGCAAGGGGGAAAGCGAACACCCCTGTCGTGTCCCCCTGGCTATGGATATCGCATCCGAGACGTAACGTCCCGTACGGACCCTTGTCACCGGTCAAGTATAAAAGAAGTTTTACCCAGTTCACAAACCCCTCACATATCCCCATTTTCAACTGCACCTGCCACAGATATTCTCACCTGAGCGCATCGAACGCCTGTTCGATGTCTACCAGAGTATTCTGCTCCGCTCCACCCTCCAGCGATTGCATGAAATGAGCCGGGCGACGGATATTCCGAAGCGTATTCCTCCCAGGAATAAAACCAGACTGGTCGTCATGGACCAGCCGTCTAAGATACGGAAGCAGTCTGTTAGCCAGTACCTGACTAATTATCTTAAGGTCGACATTGAGCATGGAGATCGGCCTATAGGAGCCCTGGAACAAGGGATCCTTCCCCGGTTTGGGGATCATTGCAATCAGCACCTCCAGCACGCAGGCCGGTAATATGCCCGTCTCCCAGCTTCCAGAACAATATTCAGGAACAGAGGAACCAGGATTCCCCTGAATTCTTTGTATAGCTCTGCTGCCAGACCATCCGCACCCGGAGATTTAGCGGTTTTCAAATGGGCGATTGCTGTTCTCACTTACTCTTCCTGAAAGGGCGCCCCCAGGGACTCCTGGCTTTCCGGATACACGCAAGGCAGGTACACCTCCGTGAGGTGGGCCTCCAGAGCCTGCGGGTCAGCATTGGAGTATATGCGTTGGAGATGTGTGGCAAAGGCCGTCTTTCTCTCATGCTGGGTGTATACCAACCGACCCTGATCTGATTTAAGGGCCAGTATCGGGGTAGGTGGAGGCTCCTCTTGAATCAGGCATGCCAATAAGCACCCGGCTTTATCACCCTCAGTGTACCATCGCCGCCTGCTCATGGACCGATTGTATTTGCCCAGTAACTCCCAGAGCTCCCCTATCTTTTGTCGCTGTTCAGTCCATTTGGTTGGTCCCTCTTTGTCTGTGGGAAGGGATGCCTCCATAACTTAAGCAGTTTTTAATTTGCATGGTTATCCATATGACAATGGTAACCCACAGGCGAAAGGATCGGATTTAGAAGTAGAGGAATACGGTAGTCATAATGATCTCGCCACCAAGTATGTTTTTACTTCAAGAAAAATAAGAACGAAATTGGAGAAAGGGTTCCCAATTATAACACTAACAGAAGCACAAGCTCCTCTCTGTGTAAGGGGTATTGGTCCCATTTCTGAAGGAAACAGCAACTGCAGTACTGTCTTGACGTTGGCAAGTCCGAATCACAGTAGTTTTTTTTGCGTCTCAGAATACCTATTTTATCTGTGGGACTAAGGGTTATTTTTTACCTACAACAAGGGTGGTCAGGGACATGCTACGCGTCCTTTCTCCTCCCTCCTGTTTATTTGGCCTATGTTTCTTGTCACAAAACTCAATTACTGCCCCACGGTCTTTTCTTAGCTAGGACTAATAGAAAGATGGATGTCAATACAGTAGATCAGACCAACACTTCATTGCAAGTGTATGTTGCTGTTTACTTAGGAATATTTTTCTTTGTTGGTCCAACTCTCAATAGTAGGAACATATGAAGACTCACTAGGGTAGTTGAAGCAGTAATAAATCAGAAGACACTAGCTCTATGTAATATTACAGAGGAGATTCAGGTGAAAAGACTTGTGGCTTTGCAGAATCGTATGGTTCTAGTCATCCTCCTTGCAGATCGTGGAGGTGTATGTCGCATGATAGGTGTCGGATGTTGTGTTTTCATACAAACGCACCTTGTGTTTATCAGGCTATAGCTAGCAGCTGAAATACACCAGCTGACTGGAACATGGACTTGGTCTAGTTGGTTCTGGGGTATTATTATGTCATGGGGATGGAAATTACTTATTGTAGCCGCCTGTGTAGTAGGTGTCATCCTAGGCTGTCACTTTTGCTTCAGTGTATGCCCATTATATGCTCCCTCTGCACTTCTTTATGTATGTCCTGTATCCCTAAGAAAGTAAACACTCACAATGTTAATAAACAGATTTTGCTTCAGCAACAGTTAATTAGAATACGGTTGATGGAGTGCCTCACGCTATTGCAGTACAACTACACACACTGATCTAGCTCACTATTATTGATGTTTTCTAAGCTTTCAAATGCCTAAATGTATCATTAAATATTGCTATGTAATGAGACAAAATGTATTTAGCAGAGACTAAAAGGAGGGACTGTAGAAAGGGAAAAAAGTATCCTGTTAAGTTAGCCTCTGCTCTCTGCCATTTTGTCTGCGAACATCCATTTTGCGTTTTTGCAGGGAACTTTGTGAGGTCAGGGAATTACGTGTTTGCCAAAAGCTGGTTGTGCTGATAAAGCTTGAGTGCAAGAATAAAGGCTTGGCCCCTGACGAGCTGACTCAAGCACACAGATGTTCCTATCTAAAAACCCACCAACTCCTGGAATGTTTCCTATCTATCTTTGAGAGTATGGTGGGTGGGGGCTTATCAGAAGTTAACAGTTTGCATTTGGGCATGACAAAGGGGCTTTAGTGAGGGTCATGCTGCACCAAAACTGTATAAAAGATGTGTTTGAAACCATGCTTAACTAGTTCCCTCTCAGACACTTGCAGTACCTGTAAGAAGGAGCCCGCTCATGAGTGCAATAAACTTGTATTTTATTTTCACTCCAGTGTTGATCCTCGCTTGTGAACCTGTAGGTGTCCCTGTACCAGTGAAACAGATACAAATCTCACTTCTACACAGGGTCAAGGGCAATACGTTTTCATGTGTATTTTGTCCTTGGGACGAGTAAGTCCAACCCCCCTGCAGCACAAACCCTTTGGCTGCCAGTCTGCAGTACCACATTATGGATCAGGGATGGGCACTATCTGCAATTAAGCTAATATTTTTGTCCATATGTTAATGCTTCTCAAACTTGTATTTATGGTTAATTAATCGAAATCCTTTATTATTAGGGTGAGCGCGCCAAGTAAATATAAGCTATGACTGCACTACTGACAACGGTGTGTACACAAGTTTTCAAAACTTAGCAATTTGAGGCTATGAATAATGCTCCCAGAATGCTCTCTGACTTGATGTAAATATTTTCAGAAGCTTGAAAGCAAGATTGATGATTCTTTGCTTTCAAAATTAAATGTTCATAAACAAATAAAAGCTGGAGAAAAAAACATTTGGCTAAACTACTGTAAAATTTCAAGTACCATTTCTTGGCAGCATCATTTAGTAACATGTGTTGATGCATGCTAGTATCTCCCAAAAATATTCATAATGGAAAAATCAGTATAACCAGTTTCTGTACGATTAGTGAAAACAAAAAAAAACAAGCATTGGCAAATCCAGTAGGTCTAAAGTTGGTGGTCAGGTATTTAGTTTTGTCAATGGGTAAATTGTTTTGGCATGGTATTTGTAAAACTTTATTGGTGCGGGAGCTGCCAGGCTCTCACCATTATAACAAATATTGGCAAAACCAAAAATTGTTTTTGGCCTCAAAAAGCACACACTGCCACGGTAGTTACTGGCACTGAACCAAACTGTGTGTGCTGATCTGCTCTTTCACAAAGAGCATAATGCTGTCACTCAAATTGAAGCCAGACGATACAGAGAGAGGCAGAATTTTATTAAAAACGCAAAAGGTCATGGTTAACCCCAGACCAAATTAGAGGCCCAATTATTAAAGGCTCAAAAGTGCACCCATGGTATGTGTCCTTGCATTAAGTGCAGCTATACAGCCTTCATGAGTTCCCAAGAATTTACAGAAGTTGGACAAGAAATAGTACTCCTAGAAAAGATTTGTGAACTGCATTTTATCATGACCAAATATGCATGTGTAGATTTGCTCATGCGAAAATCTGAGTGTATGCCTAGTTCACTTTCCCTCCAACCACTCCCCCCCCCAAAACTCTGGAAGAAGGTTTAAGTCGGGCATTGTCAGGAGTAAATTTCCAACATTTCTCAGTATAGGAAAAGATTAGAGAAGAGTTGTAGAAAACAAAGCCCTTAAAAAATGCAAGTTAGTAGGTGATGACTAGGAAACACAATTGGAGGAATCACGGACGTCTTTGCCATCTACATACTCTTGGGAATATACTACAAAGTACTGGACAGTTTATTATTGCTCTGAGGACGCCATATTTAGGGTGAAACGCGTTGGCTCCATCTACACTGCACTACGCTTTTGTGTTTCAAGCACCTATTAAAAAATTTGACAATCAATATTGTAGAGTCCGGATTGATCTTAGTGGCCTAGCATTTGTGCTTTTTAGGTTGAGCCTGTAACAGCGCGCATGCGTTGTTCTGGCGAAGACTTCATGTCGGGGCTTCTGAAAGCAGACCACACGCTTGTGCGTGTTCTTTTGTTTCATTCTGCTGCAATTGGCTTTTGCGTGCGTCTTTTTAAAAAAGAAGACAGCACGCAATTGGTGAAAGGCGTGTTGGCCACTCATAAAACATTGATAATATCGATAAGGTGTAAGAAAGTAACCCACAGCTGCGCTTTGCTAATCCTGCTCTCTTCTCCCTTGCTTTCACCTTCGACACGGGCTGCATTCTGGACGAAAGAATTTGGCCGCCAAATAGTACATTCCTGTCTACAGATAGTCGTTATAATTAGAGGATGTCAATCTCAAAGGAAGAATCTAGCCAGGGGCCCGGCTTGTTCCATTACCGTGTAAGTGGAGGCCTACACATTTCAAAGGGAAAGGCAAAAACAGGATTCCTCGAGCAGGGAAGTGTGACAACGGGAAATATCTCATTAAAATGAGAATGCATTGTTTCTGCATACCCTCCGTATCTTAAAAAAATTTGCATGGTCTAGAAACAGAAATTATATCCCGACACGCTCACTTAAGAAATTCTCCATCCACGTTACCCGGAAATGTAGCTCAGTGGGTTAGCGCACCTACCGAAGAGATCCTTATGCAACCCGCTTGCCACAGGCAGTTTTAAAACCTTGCATGGCTGATTTAATCTTAAATTTTTCTGAGGTTAATAAATGTAACCAGATGAAAAACATTTGTTAACCAGATAAAAAACATTTGTTTCAAGACTTTGGCTGCAAGCACTACAGAAATTCAAGTTAGAAGGAGCAACTGTTTTTTGAATATGTCACAGCTATACATTACATGGTCCACAGTAAATTGTAGGACGTGCCAAGTACCTGAAATGTCCATGCGATATGTGAGATGTGGAAGCATCCTACATTTTATTCAACAACCGTAGTTCAGTGATGAGGGAACTACAAGAACCAGAATGCAAAGCGGGTGGAGCTGTAAAGCCTGTACTAGGTAAGTGTATCGCGCCTCACACATGAGAACTCTGGGTTTGAAAAGGGACAGCTGATCACCTTGAAAACATCAATCACAGAAGGCTGTCTCTCTTAGCCATAATGTTTGTTACAAGGACTGGACGACAGCACAGACTGAGGTAGTGGGCATATTTTAGTAACTGTCTCCTGAAGAACACCATACACTCTTGCCACGCCGGGCTGAGTGAGAATGTGGTCCGTCGGCTAAGCTGCCGACTTTGGTGCTGGAAACCAGGGTTCAAGCCTCAAGGTCGCGTCCACATCCTGTGATTCTGGGCAAATCACTTAATCTCCCCATGCCTGAGTATGTAATGTAAATATGGTGCTCATGTGAAGCACTCCAATACCTTTGGGTCGAGTTTGCGCTATATAAATATGCAACAACAAAAAAACCTGACTGTGTGGTGACACTGCGCCCCCTGAGGAATGTTTACTTCCTGTTTTCCGCCGTCCCCCAGGAAGGCGCTGCTTTCATGAATAAATGAAACTGTGAAAGGATAAAGCCGCTGCCAGCTGGTCACACCTCGTCTTTATTTGCTCTGGTTAGCAGCTCCTTCGCCTCAAGATTTGTAAAAAAAAAAAAAACTAGAATTCAGAAGTTGAACTGCATTGACATTCAATTTGCACATCACAGATAAGCATCGGTTTGGAAATCTCAAATTGCCAAAGCCAAGTGCGAGGTCACTACCTCGGTTCCAGTGACTGCCTTGCTATTTCATTTATAATCCTGCTTTTTATAAAGGAAACGCACACAAATTAGTACTTGACTGCAAAGAAAATACCAGGACTGGGCGAACTGGCAAGAGCAATTTAAGAATATTTATTTCAATGTGTCTCCTGAATATTTTTTGCCCTTCTTCCCACTTTCTCCTTCTCCCATGAACAGAATAATGAACCTAGAAGTGGCAGAATGGTAGGTAGACCTTAAAAGGTAGGCTAGAACACCAGATTAACTCCATGTCATCCATGACTCAGTGTTCCAGTCCAGGGCGTGCATCTAACACCAGAACATATTCTGACAGTGTCAGTGGTTTATTTTAATGGAAGCGGTTGAACTAAGCTCACATTTAATACTGCAATCAGGGCAAAAATCCTAAAACAAGCATTTACAAAGCAATAGGTCTCGTATTTCCGAAAGTTTGAGCTGTTGGCATTGTAAATGACAATGCCTTTTATTTACGTTTTTGTTTTTAAAACATAAATAAAAGGCATTGCCATTTACAATGCAAATAGCTTAAACTCTCGCCAATGCGAGACCTATTGCATTGCAAATGCTTGTTCACTTTTGTGTTGCCTCTCTGTGCTTTCTTCTTGCTTTTTTGTGGTGAGGTTCGTTGGCACTGGACCTTTTGCGGTGGGCCATGGCGACTTTGTGTTCCCAAATATAGTGTACAGTTGGTTAGTGCGACGTTAATTATCCCTTGCTGCCATTTCTCCTTTGTAACCGCTAGAGCGGTCGACCTCGAAGCTGGAAAACAGGGTTCAAGTCTCGGAAGAGACGCTCAACATCCTGTGATTCTGGGCAAATCAAGTAATCTCCCAGTGCCTACAAAAAAGGAATATGTCCATCTCTAACGTAACTGGTGTTCGTGTAAAGCTCTCTGATACCTTTGGGTCGAGTTTGTGTCATTTAACCCCCCCTCCCCCACCCACCACATCCCTCCCCTAAAATTTGTTGTAGAATATAGTGGCGTAGTGAGCAGAGTAAATTGGCATAGAGTGCATTGGTAATGTGGTGTATAGTGCAGTGGTATGGAGTGGCACAGAGTAGAATAGAGTTTCTTTGCGCGAAGTGTTGCAGAGTAGAATATTGTGGCAGAGTGCGGTGGTGCAGATTAGTTGGCATAGAGTTTATTGGATTTTGAATAAAGTGGTGTTTAGTATGTTGGCATAGAGAGCAGAGGTTTACAGTAGAGTGATGTAGAGTAGAGTGGCACAACGCAGAGTGCAGTTGCGTAGAGTTCAGTAGCAGAGTGCAGTTTTGCAGGGTAGACTGTTGGAGTGCAATGGTGTAGAGTGCACTGTGGTAGAGTGCAGATGCATAGAGTAGTGCAGTGGCGTTTAGTACAGTTGTGCAGAGTAGACTAGATTGGAGTAAAGTGCAGTGGCGCACAGTAAATTGGAGTGGAGCACGGTAAAGTACAGTGGCACAGAGTACAGTTGCATAGTGCAGAGTAGCATGAAGTGCACCGGCATAGATCAGAGTGGTACAAAGTATAGTGCATTGCCATAGAGTGTAGGGTTGTGGACTGGAGTGGCGCAGAGTAGTGTGGGCATACAGTAAAGTGGTGTAGAGTGCAGTAGCGCAGAGCAGAGTGGTGTGGAATATGCATGGTGTGATAGTACACTCATTAGAGACAACAATTTTTCAATTGAAATGACTATTACATTTGCACAGCAAAACACACAAGATGATGGACGGAATGTTGCACAATGGCAAACCATTCACCCCCAGTCACATATCTGGGTTTAATCCATCGTTATTTTGCTCACCAAGCCATCCCAGTTCAGACATGGCCATATGCAAATCAGTCTCGACCGTGTGCCTCATGGGAACAGTCCACCCCAAACTGCCAAGCCATGTCTTTCCTGGACCGGAATCAAGCATCCTAGGACCGGTTTCTGGCTATCAGCCGTCTTCAGCCAGGATAGCTTGACTCCAGTGGCTTAGTGAGCAAGGGACCCACGTCTGGGCATACCCTTCCCACATAGGGTGAACAGCAAAGCACACAAGATGATGGACGGAATGTTGCACAATGGCAAAACATTCACCCCCAGTCACAGATCTGCACAGACATAGTTTTACAGCACACAAACTATGTACACCTAGTGTATTGATCGTATTAAAATGTTAGTTTCTACCACACTTCAGAATTACTCAGAAATGTGCTTCATTTGTGCTTTTCTAATTCCGATATATTCTTAAATATCTGCACAGTTAATTTACAGACATTTACATTTTGTTGTGTGCTAGGAAAAAATTAACATCGTACAGCCTCCTTCATTGGCTCCCAAAGCAGTCAGCATGACTGTCACAAAAATGCTCTCACTTTGAAGTCAGAAAGAAAAATAAACACCAAGCTCCCTGGAAGATAGAGCCTGACATTTGACCTCAGTCTTTAATTGCACAGCAAATGAGACAAGATAAGAACAAGATTCAAAGGTCTATTTACAGAAATCCTGTACTGGTGGAAGAATACAGGAAATAGGATTTGGGCATGGAAAGGGACAAACTCAAGCTGGACAGCGTAAAACAAATAGAGCCAGCAAATGAGAGTTTTAAAACAGAAAGCCAATGGTAAGCAGGTGGGCAAAACCCATTCACAGGGAAGATTTCCCGAATGTCCCCAATATGTCACTAGCAAACCAGACAGTCGAGTTGTCAGGAAGCCTTAGACCCAAAAATGAAACTCAGTTTGCTACTAAAAGATCATCCGTTCCAGGTATAGATTCTCACAACTGGGACCCCCCCCACCTGACCCCCCCCCCTGCCCAACACAAATTGCAGTTAGTTTCTTGAAAATGAACAGATATCCTTGAGAGGTGCGTTATCAAATGATAACATGGCAAGATTCTGGAACTATATCAATGCACCTGCAGAATAAAAAGACAACTCCAGTACAGTGTCTCAAGCAAATTAAGAAATGTACATCATAGACTGTTACATTACCAGTTTGCCTGGCAATACACACTTGCAGATGTCATTCTTCAATCAAAACAGCTGGCAAATAGGAATAAAATGAGAAATAAGAAAGGCCTCACCTCTCGGGGATGCGTGATCGTCACCCTCCCAGGGAACTGCCGAAGGCCCAGACTTGGTTGAGTGACTTCCTGGAGACGCTGGGGCTCACTGATTGCTGGCGGTTGCTTCACCCAGGACAGTTGCAATATACCTATCATTCTGGTGCTCATGGTAGTCTCTCGAGGTTGGACCACGTATTACTGCCCTCGGCCCATGCATCCCTCATACGGGAAGTTAAACATCTGGCACGGGGCATCTCGGACCATTCTCCTCTTTGGCTGGTGGTTGATGCACGGCAGGGTTCGGCGGGCCGAGTGGCTCCGATCAACCCCTGGTATTTGAAGGACCCCAGGGTCAGGGGTGAGCTGGTTAAAGCACACGATTGTTATTTTGAGGAAAATGTGGGCTCTGTTTCCTCCCCTAGTTTACTTTGGGAAGCTTACAAGACGGTCATTCGTGGCCAGGCCCTCTCACTGATTGGTAGCGTGAAGTTGGCCAACCGTGCTGAGATGGTTCGACTTGAGGGGGAGGTCACGGCCCTGGAGGAGCGCTTGGAATCTGGGATTACCGCTGAGGGGTTACATCTACTGGAGTTGAAGCAACATGAATACAGAGCTCTGGTCACTGAAGCTGCTAAGGAAATGGGGAGGGAACAGCAGGGACGCTTGTATGATGTGGGTGATAAGGCTGGGAAACTGCTTGCTTGGTTGGATAAGAGGGAGAAAAAGTCGTGTCGTCCCTATGATTGTTGCGGAGAATGGAGAGTGTTGTACAGACCCTGTTGATATTGTTGCATGTTTTGCCGATTATTTCCGCGAGGTGTACTCCCAGGTGTCTGATCGTTCAGAGCAGGACTCCTGCCTGCTATTGCACTTCCCCGATTGTCTGACATTGATAGAGATGCTCTGGATGCCCCGCCTACTGTGGACGAGATTGCCGCTGCTGTCTGTTCGGTCCGATCCGGCAAGGCCTCGGGCCCTAATGGGCTCCCCATTGAGCTATATAAACTGCGCCCGGATTCGCTAGCTCCTCATCTGCGCTCTATGTTTCTTGAGTCTTTGGAGGTGGGTTTTCTCCCGCCAGACCAGAGACTGGCCACTATTGTTGTCATCCACAAGGATGGTAAACCTCGGGATTGCTGTGCCTCTTTTCGACCCATTTCGTTGATTAACGCGGAACCTAAAATCTTGGCCAGGTTGCTGGCGACACATTTGGCGACCGTTATTGGGGAACTGGTTCACCCTGATCAATCCGGCTTTATACCGCATCGTAACACGGCGCTTAACCTCCGAAGGTTGCATGGCGTCCTGGCACGGGCCGAGACGCTGCGTGAGCCCGCCATCTTGGCGTCCTTAGACGCTACGATGGCGTTTGACACAATAGAATGGCCGTATTTGTGGGCGGTTCTTGCTAAGTTTGGTTTCGGTTCGGAGTTCGTTCGGTGGGTCAAATTGCTTTACGCCGGTCCCATGGCTCAGGTGGTGGTCAATGGTCGGGTCTCTGCGCCCTTTGCTCTGAGCAGAGGGACGCGACAGGGCTGTCCCTTGTCCCCCTTGTTGTTTGCTCTCGCCTTGGAACCGCTGGCGGCCTGGTTGAGGTGGGAACCGTCCCTGAAGGGCATTAGGTGGAACTCGGAGTTTGAAGACCGTGTATCTCTCTACGCTGATGATATTCTGCTCTATCTTACATCACCCCGTAAATCCCTCATTGTACTGTTTGATGTCTTAACGTCCTTCCGCAAAAACTCGGGTCTTGTCATCAACTGGTCGAAGTCCTGTGTATACGTCCTGTCGGGTGCCGCCCCCCTTCTGCCAAGTGGTTGTCCTATCGCGATTGTGAAAGATGGCTTTAAATACCTGGGCATTTTTATCACGCTGAGCCCTGCACTGCGGTTTGACCGTAACTTACTGCCCCCTCTTCAGCGCCTTCGGGCAGATGTGGTCGCTTGGGGGAAACTTCCTCTCTCTCCCCTGGGTAGAGCGGCATTGTTTAAGATGATGTCACTGGCCCGCTTCCTCTACGCTTTGCAAAACACACTTGACGTCGTCCCGGCTAAATACTTCCGTGAGGTTGAAAGTTTACAGAGGCAACTGGTGTGGGGGGGAAGGCCCCGGATCGCCATTGCTAAATTGTCGCTCCCGTGGTACGACGGTGGAATTGCTTTACCTGACATCCGTCGCTATTATTGGGCGTCTCAACTGGGGGCGATAAATCATTGCATGTATGGCCCTTTGCCGAATCCGGCCTTCGAGATGGACAAATGGTTGTTACCGGGGGGTGATTTCAATAGAGCCCTCTACTCGAAAATCACCCCTCGCAACGTGACGGGCCCCACCAGGACGGCCGTCCAGGTGTGGCGACATGCTTCCATGGCGCTTGGGTGGACTGGTAAATTGACTCGTGCCACCCCCCTGTACGCGTCTGATAGACTTGGCTCACTTTGGCAGTTCCGGGGGTTTGATAGGTGGGACTTGATTGGCATCAGCAGGATTGATGATGTTTGGACTAAGGGGAGAATGAAGACGTTCGAGGAATTGAAAACCGAGTACGCTTTGAGCGATCGTGAATTTTTTCGCTATGCGCAGGTCCGCCACGCGGTGCTCTCGGTCTTCCCTTCGGGTGTGGAGATACCGGAGTCGTCCCCGCTTGAAGACAGGGTACTGGACGGACATGATCCTGATAGTACGATTTCGCTTATTTATAAAAAATTAATCAACTCCAGGTCTGATCTCCTGGTTCGCCTTAGAGAGGTCTGGACTGGTGATGGGCTGGAGCTGGACGATGAGGACTGGCAGGCGGCGATCTCCTCCCCTAAAGAGGTGGCCATCCAGGCGCGCCTTAGATTTGTGCAACTTAAAATCCTGCATAGAGTGTATGTCACTGGTCCCCGTTTGGTACACATGGGCTTCTCTGTGGATGGTTTGTGTCGGCGTGGATGCGGTCTCCTAGGCACCTTTTTACATATCATCTGGGAGTGCCCTGAGATAGTGCGATTCTGGTCCCGTGTGCACGAGGTGATGAGTGAGGTTACGGGGGTGCGATCGATGCCGGAAGCTAGGAGATGCCTGCTGAATGTATGGGAACCGAATGATTATTCCGTGTCGCAGCTTCGGTGGGTGACCTTGGGCAATATGATTGCCAAAAGAGACATTGCGCAACTGTGGGGCGCTCAGGGCCCGCCCGGGATTCGGAAATGGAAACAAAACATGGACTGGTGCATGTTGAGAGAAAAAACTGTATATATTTCTCGAGGTACCCCCGAAAATGGGGGAAGATATGGAATCAATGGAACACTTACCGTGGTGATATATGTGCCCCTCCTCTTCCTGACCCAGATGTAGCACCCACGTCCCCGTAACCCGAGGGTTCCTTCACATACTACTGTATACTGGTTGCAATTTGTCTCTTCTGCCCCCCCCCCCCCTGTGAGATTCTTTCCCGATGGAACAAATGCTCATGGTATTGCCCTTCCCGCTCCACCACCATGTACTGCAACGTTGTGTATATTGATGTCTCTTTTTCTTCTCTCCTTGCAAGTTGTTTGTGTTTGTGTTATAAAATCAATAAAAAGTTTCCCAAAAAAAAAAAAAGAAAGGCCTCACCATCAGATGGTGCACCTAAGCCTTATGATTTACAAGCAGGACACCAAACAACAAGCTAGATGCCCATGCCCACTGTATAATTGTTGTTTTCCAAATGCTAGAATACCCAAACCAAGAAAGGCTCCAGGGTGCTGCGTCAATATAAGACAATAGGTCACGCCTATGTGCGCGCTATTAGCTTTACCAATGTCTTTTGTGTGTGGGTGTGGAGAAGTGTGGCTCAGGGGTTAGAGGCGGCAGACCCAGAAGCTGAGATCGGTCCTGGACCAGGGTTCAATTCCCTGCCTCGCCGGGTCTTGGGCTCAAAAATTCCATGGACTCGATAATTCTCGTTCCGGTGCCTACTTGACCCATGGGTTCACACTCTGCGACTCTGGGCAATAGCTTGCTTAATCTCCACTACGGCCCCTCGCGGCGGGATGCCTGGCTTTCACCTTGTGGATACCCTGCTGGGGCTATCTCACAGGGGAATACCAGGACGGGTTCCCAAGGCAAGCGCCTTGATGCCTACGGGTGATACGTGCGCTATATAAATCGCAATACATTTACATTTACATTTTAGCCACGTTGAAAGCAGGGTCACTAAAAGTTTGTGGCTTTTCGTAGAGTGGTGTAGACTACAGTGGCATAGAGTGGGGTGGAGCAGAGTCAAGTGGCATTGTGCCGAGCTGCATAGAGTTGAATGTAGTAGCGTCGCGCAGAGTGGCCGAGAGTAGAGTTGCATCCATATATAACATGCAAAGACAATTGGTCTCACCTTTTTGACAGCTATTGGCTCTGCCAATGTCTTTTAGCTAGTTGTACAGCAGAGTCTGCTAAACATTAGTGGTGTTTCATAGTGTGGAGTGGAGTAGAGGGCTGCAAAATCGAGTGGGGTAGAAGTGAGTGGAGTGGCTTCGGAGTTGTAGGGTAGTAACAGTATGGTGGAGTGGAATGGAATGGCATAAAGAACAATGGCACAGAGTGGAATGGAATGGCATCAAGCGGAGAAAGAGGGGCACAGTGCACATCCAGTAATACTGAAATGCATTTTAAATAAACAAATTGTGCTGCAATAAAGACTAAGAACAAATAGAAGGAAGAACATATGTACTTGGGCCATGCTCCAGGGAGGAGCTAACACAAAGGAAAGGGAGCCTACAGGAGCTAAACAATCGAAAGATTGAAAATCTAGTGACAATGAAAAAACAAATGTGTGGGCGTGTTGTTAATCCACTGACTTGTAAACAATACATCTTGCAGAGCAAGACTAGGTGAGATCTCAAAAGTACAAGGGCAGCTCTGAAGTTATAGGCTCATAACATGAACGGACGTTGAAGCTAATTATTATACATTAGGCAAACCCAATGATGAGCTTCTGCTCAACTTCCTAATGGAGTTAAAAGCCAAAGTGGGACTACAGATAATATTCTGGATTCATCAATGATCACCCATAAATATGTTCAAGCTGGTGACCTACTGTATGCATGTTACATACAATGCAGAACATTTTGACAGAGGATAGAGCCCTATTTTGGAATAAATTTAACAGTTGAGGCAATTCCCCCATGTTATTGCAGGTTGAGGAAATTATGTACAATGAAACTTGGGTGCAGATCAAAAATCAGCATGTTGGAATCGGTGAATGCAATATCAATGTACGCCATAATCTATGCATGCACAAGGTCAATACCAGTAAATGCCATGTCAATGTACGCCATAATCTATGCATGCACAACAAAGTCAATTACAGCGAAAATTAAGTTGATGTACACTATGACAAATGTTTGAATAATACTGATAACGTCGGTAAATATGATATCAATGACCGCCATGTTATATGTACGAGTAATAACGAACTTGTATTATTGCAGTGGAATTCGCCCGAGACTGACACCCCATAACTCCTCCTCCCCACCCCCCCCCAATTCTGTACCATGTAGGCATCAACATACCTTAATCCACATGATGCACAAAATATTAATTGTTTTGTCAGATTTAGATACTTGTCGGAGGAAATGTATGTCAGCTGGGGATTATTTTTATTATAAAAGATACTCATCTCAAACAAACAATTTCAGAACTAGTTTGCTTTAAATCTAAAAAGGCCATGAACTGTTCCAGTTTTGGATTGCATAGTAACAAACAGAATGTTAGAGAGATATGCTAATGTAGCCCTAAACTTGGATTGAAATATTCAAGTTAAATGAGCTTTGTAAGTATTTGAGTTTGAATATTATTGTGAAGGTGTTCCATAAGTAATAAAGTTATCAATTTAGACGAGGAAAAAAATGTTTTACCCTTTCTAAATAATATTTGTGCACACCATGAGGAATTTTCTACAGGAACTAAATTTCACTCTTTCAACGTAATGGCTTTGTAAATCGGACGTCGGTGGGGGTGGGGGTGGGTCTGTGTCCCCAAGTCAGATGATCAAATCCCAAAAGGACCAACAAAACTTTCACGCTTTTCAGGTTGAAAAATCTGAATGCCAGTGGGCTAATAATAGCAAAACCAGGTAATGTGCTGCCTTGTGAAACTGCAGTAAGAAGTCCCAAGGCAAAAGGTACATTATGTGCAGACAAATCATTTGATTCAAATTGAATCACCTCTTCCAATTTAAGCAGTTCAGCGTCTTTTAAATTACTATTATCTATTTGGTACAGTAATGTAAAACGTTTGCAATAGAAAATATAATAGGAGATTGTGACTCTAATAATCACAATTCTATTTAAAAGGGTGCCCATCCCAAATTTGCAGGAACAATTTAGGTTTAAATGTCGGTCAAACTCTATCTACTAAATGGACCAAATGACCTGCATATGAAGGTGGGAAATTTGATCAGAACAGTTTGCAGCTTTCTATACCCAACTCCACTGGCAAATTTCTGGGTGCAGCACCATCTGTACGTGTGCCTGTTCAAGTAACAGTACATGTTGTAGAGATAATGCAGCTGTTGCTCTTTAAAGAGTAACAATACCTTATTAAATGCTGGGAAATGATGTTGATTTGAACATTGTGTCAAGATATGGTGTAAAGAAGAAAAAAATAGAGTGCCAGGGAAGTTTTAAAAAAACGAATTAAAAAAAAATGTGGAAAAGTGAAAAAACAGCATTCGAGACAAAGGCAGAAAAGCATTGGAGAGGAAAAAAGGGTAAAAAAAAATTCATAAAGTGCTGTTTATCACAGTAAATGTTCTTTTTATCTTGTCACATCTGCTGTGTTCAAAGACAGCGGAAAATGCTAGGTTAGGCCTGCTTACAAATTTGTTTTTTCATTTTACAATGGTGATTGAGGTTCACTTATTTCTCTGAATGTTTTGTAGTGCTGAGGTACAGGGAGTTGGTAAAGAAAGTCTGTAGGATGTTAGCTTTTTGTAAATGAACAGTACAAATATTTCAATATGTATCAGTAGTTTAAAAAAAAGTACATTTTGTTTGGAATTCTGAAGTGTGAGGGAAACAGACTTTAATAGTATATGTTACAAGGTGCACCCAGGGCGTGCAAGTTACATGTTCCTAATAGACTAATACCGATTGTGCCACCACTGCTGTGATGAGTTAAACAAGAATTTGCAATGCAATAGGTCTCGCATTAGGAAGGTTTGAGATATTGGTATTGTAAAAGACACATTTTTTATTTAGGTTTTGTTTTTGAAAATCGCGAAATTAATAGCTTTGTCATTTACAATGCCAGTAGTTAGAACTTTCGCAAATGTGACACCTATAGCATTTGTAATGCAATATGTGTTGTATTTACGTGACTTACATGTATTACATATATCTTACATGAACAAATTACACAAATAGGTAACTGAAGCACGCAAACAGCACAGAAGAAACCTACAAATGCCATATGAGACGAGCCACCACGTTAGGAGCGGGAAGTGGTAGCTTTCAGATGCTTTTACACATAACAAGACTTACCCTGTGAGTCCGGAGAGATCTGAACATGCACCGAAGGCGGGCAGTAACAAGCATAAGCCGGAAGAAGGGGTTGGGGGATGCTTTGAAACACGCACACACGCTACCTTGTCCTTTTCAGGTGTAAATAAGTAATTTATAAAGCAAATCGAAATGCTTTTAAAATATATAACGCACACCTTTACTAAACAAGGCCAGCTGCAGGCGGGGAGGGCATGCACTTCTCAGTGCCTCAGAGCTGAAAGGGGGTTGAAGCGCTAGATCTGCTCCTCGCCTGGAGGGTACAGGCGAGGACGGCTGAGCACAAGCGGAGTCATGGGGGCCAGTCAGATCTATCCTTCAAGGGTAGAATCGAGGCTGGTAAGGCTGGGGCAGAGTCAGTGCTATGTGAGGCTGGGGCAAAGCCAGTTGGCATCCACGGCCGGTCGGGGTGAACGCGCAAGGGGGGGGCGAGAGTGAGCGTGGAGGAATGGTGACGAAGCCTGTAGGCATGCACGGCCAGTTGGGGTGAACGCGCAAGGGGGGGGTGGGAGTGAGCGTGGAGGAATGGTGACAAAGCCAGTAGGCTTGCACGGCCGGTCGGGGTGAACGCGCAAGGGGGGGGGGTGGCGGGAGTGAGAGCGTGGAGGAATGGTGAACTCGCTATACGAGTGTGTTCAAGTCTTGCTAACAATTAGTATGGCATAGAGCCCAAGTGGCTTAAAATATCTAGTGAGGCGAGCGGGCAATGTATTTGATGCCTAGGACTTTAGATTAAGTGTTGAAGTGGAAACATTTAGCTCGTAAAAGTAAGAATAGAGTGCTAAATTGAGCTTTTGGTTCTAAAATTCGATTTCAGTTTGCTGTTTTCGCAGCTCCTGACGCCCAGGCATATTGGTTTACCTTAAGTGTCTAAGTAAATATATAATTAAAATAAATGAGTACATGGTTTGATGATCCGTACTGCAGTCTGAAGTGACTCCACTTAGACTGAAGATATCATGCAGCCAGCAGCTGAACGCCATAAAAAGTGTCGCAGCTGTGATCCTGGGCGCAGTGGGGGTCAGTTGGCGAGTGTGGAGGCGTAGCTAGAAAGAACAACAACAATATACTGTAACTATTTCGTTGGCTCTAAACGGCCCTTAAAAAAAAAAAATGCTAGCCGATGTAAATGTATTCATCTGGTGGGAAACCTCAGCTGAGTAACACGATCAATTCGGATTTCTGTGTGTGTAAGCAGGTCACTGATTTGATTCCTATTTGGTGCACTGGGGAATACTGGCTTATTTATTTGTAGTGCCATGAGGCCCGAGCCTGTGACAAAAGAAAGCACTGTGAATATGAACTTTGTGAGTTTATAAATTGTATTACACACAGTATAAGACAGCCAGCTGCAACAAGCTCTCGGCATTGCTGGGGGGGGGGCAGCCTTTGATGTCTGGTGGTGTAAGAGAGACAAATGTTGGTGTGCGAGGCTTCCTTTCAAGACGGTGGGGGGGGCGGGGGAGTGAGCGAGTGGGAGGGAACAAGCATATGGGGTGTGAGTAAGGCCAAGCGCGCGCTGGCGAAGCGTCACGCTTCAATAGATCACATGCAGCCTCTGTGCAGAGTGCACAGAGCGATGGTCACGATATGACAACTGGAATTATGTTATTGAGAAACGTGTGAACGAGGCACGCAGCGGTCGGAACATGAAATGAAATGAAAAGGCGGAGTGAAAACTAAGACAGAGAGAGAGAACCGGAGTGAGAGCGGGGACGCAGAGGAGAAGAATGGAAGGGAAGGATCTGCACAATGGTGGTGTGACGAAGGGAAGGAGATGAAAAGTGGTAGAGGTGCCGATTGAAATTTATAGGGTGGAAAGGGAGCACACCCCAAAACCGATGGTGATGTAAAAATGTGTTTTTTTTCGCATCAGAAGAATCAGCAGAGAGGCAGAATGTAGAGAGTGAGAAAGGCAGCAAGATGGACAGAGCGGCAGAACGAGAACAAAAGTCAGGCAGGAGGAAGGTTAGACAGCGAATGAACGAGAAAAGAGCAAAAGAAAGAATGTGACGAGGAAAAGGGGGAGAAATAGAGAGAAAGTCAGAGAGAGAGGGTATTAGAGAGACACAACAGTACATAAGAGAGAGGAAAGAAGAGACTGAAAAGTGAGTTAGGAGAAAAACATACAATGCTTCGAGAGTGTTAAGCGCTACAAGGTACAGTTGAACCTCTGGTGGCAATTATGTGACGTATTTCTTAACCTAATAATCCTCTCTGCTAGAGACATGCGGGGATTTGCCATCATCCAAAATTAAACGAAGTGGACACTAGCCCAAGATCAAACATGAATGTTACCCACTTTCTGTAAGCAAGTTCTGACAGACCATTAAAATGCCACCTCCCGCCAAAAATGCATGCCAGGCGTGAAAACATTGATTAATGTCTCATGATAAAAAGCTGACAAGCATACGAAAAGTGCACCTTGATTAAGAAAGTACTCCTGCACCAAACTAACGTTTAAAGCTAACACAAACTGGCACAAAATGGTGCCTGCAGCACACAAAAAGCAAAACAAGTTGGGTGGGGGGGGGGGGGGGGGGGGGGGGGAATGAGCATATGGGGTGTGAGTGAGGCCAAGCACGCGCTGGCGAAGCGTCGCGCTTCAAGAGCCTGGTGGTGTGCGAGGCTTACTTGGAAGTCGGGTGGGGGCGGGGGAGCGAGCGAGAGGGAACGAGCATATGGGGTGTAAGTGAGGCCAAGCGCGCGCTGGCGAAGCGTCACGCTTCAATAGATCACATGCATTGGGAGGAATCCGCTTGGTCAAAGAGTTGGTTTCAACTACTATACTCTTGTCTATTTATACCTGCGGGATAGAATAGTCGAGACCTAAAAAATGGTTTTAGGTCTGCCGTAGAAGCTTAGTTCTGTAGCTTTTAAAAAGCCAATGTGACAAGGCAAAATGAAAACTTTTGCCAAGCTCATTACTTCCTTTTTAATATTTCAAAGTCACCCTTGGAGAGGACCTTAGTAGCCCATAAGGCAGGATGCCAAATATCAGAAAAGCCTGGTTTCTTTTATGTTTTACATGCTTTGACAGTGAAAGCTTGCAAATGTAATTTTCACTGTAGGAAGCTTGGTAGTCTCATTAACTGTCATGGGGTTACACTAGCCCAAAAGCTAAGTGCTAACATCCATTTGGGACCACAAAAACAGTACTTTGAGGTATCAAATTAATTGTTATATTAAACCATACTTACTGCGGCAGTCGGAGTTTAAGCAGCTTTTAATGCAAATGTGACTTTAGAAAATCACCACTTTCTTCCCCCAGTGTTCTAGTAGCAGTTTCCGATTGACTACAGCAGTTGTCACCTGAGACATCCAGCTGCACTCCTGTAGGAAGTGTGAAGCGCTCCCAGGAACGGGGAACAAAAGGGCTACTGATGTGAGGAGGTCTGACCAACTCAGACAAGATCACCAGGGGGCTGTGGCCACAGATAGCCAAGCGTTAAAAAGGCTACCACCTCCGAGTCATACCGTAGACTAGCCTTTTGTTTGTGCCAGCCGACAGGTTGGCATCTCTTTCAGAAGGGGAAAACCTGTTGCAGAACCTGTTTTCAGGAGGGGTGGCTCATGAAATTGGACACACCACAGGTGTGTGCTCCCATAGCTCTGAACCAGGGAAGAAGTATCCCAACAGCTTGGTTTTATTTAGAGAGTCGCACTGTGGGGCTGTTTAATGCTGATCCCAAAGGAAATGATCTAAGAGTGGGTAGGCTTGCCCTGGGGAAATTGAAGCCACACAGACTAAAAAAAATCATAACCAAACTCAAAATTGATATAAAAGTGGTGCCCCTGGCTTCCAGCCTCAGAACACTGCAGGACTCAGAAAGACCAAAAGAAAGATTGCACTCGCTGAGACTGTGTACCTCAGAAAGAAAGGCTGCTTCCATAAAGACTGGACCTGCTGAGCCAAGCCAGGACTTCAGAAAGAGATGGGCTGCTCCTGCTGTTGAACCCGTGGAGAGAGACCCAAAGGGCTGGACCTGTACCCACTCATGCCCAGGACCATTGCGGCAAGTCTAATAGCTAGTTGGCTAACCTCCTGTAAAGCGTCAGGGACACAAAGACTAAAGAGGCTCTGCACTTGCATAGTGTGCAGTTGAGAGATCGAACACCCCAAGAGTGCCTTTCAGTTCCTGCACCCTTGGCTAGTGCAGGCCTCAAAAATCCACTCACTCACATGCAAAGGCGAGTGAGATTTTATCATGTCGAGCTATATTTAGCACTTACTTGTCCGTGAACATAAGCTTAAAGGAACAGGTGTGTTCCCAAAGGAAATGGTCTAGTCGAGGGCTTTAACAGAGTGCTCAAGGGTTGTCAAAGAACAGCAATGTGAACTGGGAACTAGAGACTCACAAATTGATTTGGGCCTACAAAATGACTCCCAGTTTAATCACTGGCAACAGTCCTTTTGTTATGATGAGGGGTAGACAAGCTTTGTGCACAGATCTTAAACGGATGCCAGTTTGAAAACAAGTTGAATTGGTAACTTGATTCAGTAAGAAGAAAAATAGCCTTAACGCTAGATGGCGTGACAGAAAACATGGTGCTAAATGTTTGCGCTACAAATGTCGTAAAATGGTCAAAGTTGGCTTGGTTAAAAAAAAAAAAAAAAACACTGGAGGGGTGCGAGGAGTCACGTGTTCTTTACACATTTGTGCAATTTATCGTAATTCTGTCAAATTCCGTGATGGAAAGGTCTGGCACGTGAGTAGACTCGCCAGATGTACATCCAAAGTTAAACCACCGGGCTTGCTGTGCTGAGAGAGGGACTTGGTGTATTGCGGGCTGTTTGTGCTTTGTGCCTCGTGGGCAGAGAATCCCTACCTGCTGTTCCCCTTCCTACTCCTCGCGGCCCCCGCTTCGCGGGTGCCGCTCGAGACCACTGACATCTGGGACACACCCCCGTCGAGAGGAGCTGCTGGAGACGCCTACCACCCTTGCGGGACTGCGAGGACCAGCGGGCGCTGCGTTCTTTGACTCGCCGCAGCTGGTCCTCTTCCCGCCCCCTCCCGCTATAACTAGGCAGTAGGATCTGCGTACGCGGGAGCGCGCTGGGAGAAGCCCGGGACAAGGGCGGGACCGTCTGTGGCCGTCCAGGGACGTTATACAGTTATGCTCTCGCTACTACAGTACAGTATGACATAAACAGTACAGTGACTGATGAGTATTCAAAGAGACAGAAGCAGATTCTTTGTTGTGTTCTTGGTCACAGCAAGACGTAGGTTTATTCTCTCCAGACTTGAGGAATGTCATACAAAGCCAGCCGACACGTGTTTCGTCGTGTACAGTTGAGTCAACACGACTCTTCAGGGCTTCGGGCTCAGTTCAGTCGTAGTGATATGACCCAAGGTTCGGACTAGTATTCTTATGTTGAACGTTTATATAGGAGAGAGACACTGTTTGGTCCAATGTGACTATTTAGAAAAAGTAAGTTCTATGACGATAGTCGCGTAGAAAGTAAAATGGCCAGGCGATCTGCCTTATTGATTGCCAAAAAATTCTCGAATTAAGCACTCTGACTACTGGTGTGTGTCAGGAAGTAACCGGGAGGGGATCCGTCTAATAAAAAGGCTCGCTGGAAACGGGTGCGTCTCTCTAGTGGCAGTGCGCCGAGTTCAGGTATCCCTCCTCCTGTGGTTCCCGGTCGCCGTCTCACGGTACGGACCACGGACGTACAAGGACGGGACGGGCCACCCTATTAACACCCACTGGGCAATTTTGTGATAAGTAATACATCTGATTGCCAGTGTGGTAAGTGTAACAACAAAGATACTGTGACTGGGTGACGGTGACTTGTGCTGAAGATTTAATAACAATCACATATAATTCACTGGAGAAAGCACTATTATTTACAACTATCAGGCCTATTCCAGGAAAGTCTAATGGGATTAAAAAAATTAAGATCTCGTACAATATTTATGAAGCGAATGGGCACTGAGGAAGCAGTCAGGAAATCCTCTGACAAAGCAGTAAAACATGGCCGGATAACTAGGACCCCGGCAATTAGTAATTACTTTTCTGCCTTATCATCAAAAAGGGAATTATCTACCAATATTCCGGAAATAGGAAAAAATCTGGATCCTTTTGAAAACATGGAGGAAAAAACGCTTTATTCTTTGAATCAACAACCTACCCAAAATCTAAGCGAGCTTGATCTTGAACTTAATCAAAAGATAATCTGCTCATCACAGGAGTTACAATGCCTGGACCATGATGCGATTCACTTAACATCCTCAACTCCAATAAAACGGTCAGGTAGCCCAGATCGTATTGATGATCCTCATGGAATCAACTTGAAGTTAGTGGAAAATAATTCAGAAACACAGTCAAACCCAGACAAGTTACCCAACAGTTCTTCGAAAGAAACATTAGAACAAGATCTAGTACTTGATCCCTCTCTGGACCCTTTCTTTCCTAAAAATATTAATACCACTAATTCCGTAACACCAACGTCAAAGGCTCTTTTTTCTCTACAGGAAATCTTGGAATCGGTTCTTTCTTTTCTAGGACATATTCGGATCAAACTTTAGATGTACAAATTGGTATACTAACGTTTTTAGTAGAGGAGAAAAAGAAAAAAAGAATCCGCCGAAGCAATGAAAAAACAACAAACACCTGATACGATGCAACTGCAAAAGAATAACTCAATCAAAATCAACAAAAGTATACAGATACAAACAAAACGTGACTTTAGTACTCAAACATCAGAAATAGAAAAAATAGGAAAACAAATAAAGGAAAATCTGGAAATCCATAAGGATTCTACCATATACTCCTTAAAGAAACTCTTCAGAGAAGAACCCCCAAAAGTTGTCAAACAGTACTCTATTTTTTCGAAACCTACCAAAAAAACGGATTCGCACAAAAATGATTGTGTCAAGGGTGATCTGGAAAACGGCACTACACACATACCTGATGCTGATCAAGGAGAAATAATCTCTAAAATAACAGAAATCCAGGAAGAAGGAAGGAAAAAAAGGAGAAGAAAGCCGATAAGAAGAATTAATAAAAAGAAAACTCGTAAGCTCAAATTTCAAAAACCTATTACACCTCGAAAAATCTTTGAGAGACAAGACGAAATTACAATCCCTAATGTCATCAAAAAAGAGGCAACCAGTGACAGAAAAATCACACAGAAAGTACAATTATTGAATCCAAGAGCTGATGAATATCTTCCGTCCATACTATTTTCAGAAATAGGGCATAGAAACAAAGGAATAGGAGAAGATGATGATAAGATATCCTTACGTGGGGAAGCGAAACCGTCCAAATTTTTACAATTTGAAGAACTTTTTCCCATCGATAACGTGCCACTCAATCGAGGAAGGATAATCAATCTTCTCCAACAAATACTGCCTCTACAATCTTTGACCAGCAAAGAAATAGACCTGGTGATTTTCCCCAAAAAAGAAAATAGCAAAATAGCGATGGTATCCTTTTGGTCATCAGTTCTTCCTGGGATTATTCTTAGTGAAAAGGAGATACTTCATAAATGCGGCTATGACGTAATTGAAATATCTGAACCGGAGGAAAATAAATCTAATAAAAGGTCCAATGGTCCTTTTGGGCCAAACTTTAGTATGCAATCCAAAAATCATTACAAAAATACTCTTGTATCAGAAGATTCAAGATCGATTCATTCAGGGAAGGATACCCTGAAAATCCATGTGAACAATGGTAAAAGGGTAGTCTGGTGCAAAGACTTAGAAGTAAAGGAGGTCAAAAAAACTATTAAGTCTTGGGCTTGGGTCTCGGAGACACTAAACAGTAACAAAATTACTAAATGCCAACAACTTACTGTTTAACAATGGCTTGAAGATTACATCGTGGAATATGGCTGGAAAAACAAAGAATAAAATGACTGAAGCTACCATAAATCAACCTGACATCTTGATTCTACAGGAAACCTGGGCAACAAAATCTTTCTTCCATAAAGGCTACTATGTTTATGATATTCCTGCAAAAGCAACTAATCGGGGCCATGCTAAGGGTGGACTGGCAATCCTACTCAGGGAGGAATACTTATGGGCTCAAAAGATCGTCGAGACTAATTCCGATAATCTTTAATGCATTAAGGTATCATTAAAAACACATCACAGCCCCACCAAAGGCAATTTTGCTCTTTAATGTATATGCCCCACCTGGCACTAACCAAGACGCCCTATTTGCGGATATTATGGAAACAATCTCTCAGATAATAGAAGACCGATTATATCTGTCATATATAATCATGGGCGATCTTAATGGAAAAATCTCCAACTGTGAAATTAGAAAGTGGGTAAACCTATATAAAGAAGAATCACTGGAAATATCCATTCCAAAATTTCCCAAAGGAATAAACTCAGATAAAAGAGGTAAATTGCTATTATCATTACTTCCAAATCTGAATGGGACAATCTTGAATGGCAAAGAAGGAGATACACCGGCATCGTATACTAGACGAGGAAATGGAACCTTCTCAATCATCGACTACATAATCTGTGGTATGGAATTATTGGAGACAGTTACGTATTTGCATTCCAACTTAAACGATGAGAGTGATCACGCACTTTTACATCTATCCACTCATTGGATGGCCAACCATTCCTCTACAAGCCAGATCATATTCTATAATAGCACAATCCTGGTAAAAGCTGATCAGAGGCGGATTTTTGGGAATTCATCAACCTTGGACAATATATCCGCTCTGATTACACATACTCAACTTCTAACAAAAACATATTCAGATGATCCAATAACAAATTTCGAATACATAGTTAAACTTAAATGTGCTCTTCTAGATAAGTCACAACAGGTCTCATCAGTAAATAATAATAAGAACAACAAAAATAAAAACTGGAATACACCTACTGCTAAAATACTCAATAAACTCATACGAGCTCAATATTTGAATTTTTCTTTATCAACTCAGGCAGAAATTAATAAATTAAAAAATCTATTAAGAAGAGAGAAGCACAGCTACAAAAGAACGTTGCAAGACCGTAATTGGGTTGATATCCAAATAGCCGCTAAAAAATATAATCAGAGAATATTGGTCCTTAATTGCTAAAATAACTGGAACAAAAAAGAAACTTCAAACAATTCCGGTCCCTCCTTATGACTGGGTAATTTACTTGAGTGATCTATATAAGGCAAACCCAACCAATCCTGATGAAAAGGATGCGGAAATGACTATGGATAAGAATAATTCCCCGATTATAAACACCTCAGCATTCTCTATAGCTATGCATATTCGAAAAGCAAAAAGCACTGGTGCCTCAGGCCCTGACCAAATACCCATCAAGGTCTTGCAAGCTGACCCCAAGGAGTGGAGTCAGATGCTATCACCCCTCTTTAATTACATCTTTAAAACTAGGAAAATACCAAAGTCATGGCAAGGGAGCATCATTATCCCCATTTATAAAAAGGGGAACAAAAACATAGCCGGCAACTATCGCCAAATAGCATTGATGGATGCTACAGGGAAAATCTTTGCCGCAGAGGTATTGGATCGACTAAAAGACTGGGCTTTCTCGCTGGGTTTAATACCCAAGTTTCAAGCAGGTTTGAGACCTAATCATTCTGTCATTGATAATATTTCAATTCTCCAGACCATTCTAGACAAATATATAGTACGGAAATCTCAGTCTGTATACGCAGCATTCATAGACTATTCTACCGCTTTTGATCGTGTCGACAGACCAACTTTATGGAACAAATTAAGGAGACTAGGAATACCGGAACAACTGCTGCAGATTATAATTAATCTCCATACCAGCACATGGTGTCAAGTGCAAATGGGGTGTGAAAAAGGTTTGACTAAAACAATTAAAAAGGCTAATGGACTCAAACAAGGGTGCCTTTTAGCTCCGATATTATTCTCATTATATCTCAGTGACCTGCCATATCATCTACAACAAGGTTCAAGTCTGCCTCCAAAGATCGCTGCTCAAAATATACACGCCCTGCTTTACGCTGACGACATTGTGATGTTGGACCTTACGCCCTTTGGTTTACAAAAGCTCTTAGATATTTTACATAAATATTCAAAGGACAATTTCCTAATTCCAAATTTAAGGAAAACAAACGTTGTTTCCTTCTCTGGCAGGAAACAAAGTGCTAAGTATTGTTGGAGGCTCGGCGGAGAAAAAGTAGAAGAGGTTGATGAATACACCTATCTCGGCAGGATCTTCTCAAAGAATCTAAAAAATATAAAGCAGATAAATAATTTAAAAAGGAAATCAGAACTACATGCCGGGGCCCTCTCCAGACTCTACTCTGCTACAGGGAACAGGCATTTCTCTTCATTGCTAAAAATATACAGAGTAAAAATTCCCCCCGTTTTATCTTACGCTATGGAGCGCATCCCTATAAAACAGTGGGCTTATATGGACCAAAAAGAAGGGAAAATTCTGAAAAAAATCTTGAAGGTCTCAGAATCCACACCGGTCCAAGCTCTAAGACTAGAATTTTCACTTACAAGTTCCTATGCTATAGCTGTTGCTAATGTTATCAGGTGGGCCTATAATCTCCTTCATGCAAAAGAAGAAACACTACGTTCCCTGCTTAAAATCGAGACTTTTGAATTAGATGCTTCAAAGCAAACATTCTTCAGGAATATGACTGTGGTATTCCAAATTGCCAAAATCAGTAAGGATATTTTGCTCACCTGGTCACCCTCGCAATTGAAACATTTTTTTAAATGTTTTACCCCTAAACTGAGTTTTGAACTTGACTTCGCACATTGTAACAAATTATCTACTTATAAACTCTTCGTTGAATCATTGGAGTACAAGCATGTACAGCCATACATAGGGTTTTCCCTCACACATGGTGCAAGGAGGGCAATAACAATGCTGCGATTAGGTATCCTAACAGTGTTAACCTTTACATCAAGATGGTTACCCGGTGGATCCCCATTATGTACCCTTTGTCAAGGGGGTGACCAGAACATCGAGCACCTCCTATTTGCATGCCCTAGCTCCAATGTAGTAACAGCACGGTCAAGATATTTAGAGCCCACATACCGCAAATGTAGAATTTCAACAGTAAAGGAACTATTACTAGTGTGTAAACAGCCACCAAATGAACTTGTATGTTATAACTTCTATAAATTTTTAAAATCCTTTTTAATATTATATTAATTTGTAAATGAATTTTCTTTTGTAAACTGTTTTATATAATATTTGTGGTCCTCAGTTGAGTACCGAAACAAATAAAAACTTTTGACTTGAAACAACCAGGCAATGAACTCTTGGATTTTTGTGAAAGAAACAGGAAGTGTGGTTAGACTTTGGTTTTGGTGAAAATGAATTTGACGCTATGCATGACGATACTGGAAATGTAAAAGGGGAGAGTAATGTTGAGGTTGGAGACACAACAGGGCATATTATCAACAAACTGCGATAACATTGCAGAGCGTGCTTTTTTCTATCACGGGATTTCATTGTAGAGTTAGCGCGGTATTATCAACGCTTACCTCAAAGGCGATAAGAAATCCAGCAATATCAGCAAAATGCGGGAATAGAGCCATAAATGCTGCGATATTTTTTTGAGCGATAATGAGAACCTCCCCGATACACCCCTGTGGCCTTAGCCTTGCAATCCACCTCCCATTAACAAAGATTCCTGCGATAAAGGGGGCTTAGCGGGATCATCATCGCTTAACGGGTCTGCTACCGGATTGATAATATCGAGAAGCCGTGTTAGCCAGTTCTCCCATGCGGTTTTACTCAGGGACGCCTACTTTGCATGTCGTTAGCGATGGCATGTAGGGCGATAAAAAAACAGCAGCCACTGCGCAAAAACAAGCGCTAACAAGGGTTAGCGTGAGCTTCTTAATAGCGCGATGAATATCTAGCCACTTTTAAAAGCCAAAAAAAGCTGCGATATGCCCCTTGATAATATGCCCCTACATCTTTAATGGAATTGTTCTCCAATTATATGTCTGTTCACAGAAGTGATTCCATGCCAACCACGTTGTCAGAAAACTCTGTGGACAATTAAGGCATCACTGGTAGTTTGGTAGACCCATTAGCAAGCCCCAAAAAAATCATAACTTTATAACAGTTGTATAGGAAAACATCTTTCTTCTCAGTTTACTTAATCCCCTTTTCCTCCACCAAATGTGAAGGAGGAAGATGTGTTGTAATGATGTAATGTGGCGTGAGCCTAACACAGCTTTATGATGTAATGCGTTCCATTCCAACCCTCCCTATTGGCAACCCTTGTCACCCCATACATACTGTTTTGTATGACAGTTGCCTGTTAGCCAGCAACTCACTGGGACGTGCCTGGTGCTTTATAAGAAATAAACTTACCTTTACTTACTCCTGCCTAAGCGTCATCTCTCTACAGAGATCGCGTTTGTTTTTCCATTTCAAACCTAAGCGCAGGTCATATCATGGATTCGCTTGCTTACCTGAGCCGCAAATGTGTGGCTCTAAGCTGCTTCGGTTGGGTATTGCGACCTCGGCGGTGGGTTGGTTTGGGACGTCCACCTCGTTGTTCTGCGGTGGATCTTCTTGTTGAGTGCTGCGGCAATCGCTGCTACAGTTGGATGAAGCTGCCTCGCTCGGCCAAAGCCAGGGATTGTGAGATTGTTCCAACAGACGACGGTTTAAGCGGTATCGCAGTAGCTCCTGGTAGCACTGCCCGAACTGCGACCACTGAGGGTCTCGGAAACGCTTCATGTACTCCGTGCGGATCTTCTTGCAGTGCATAGCGGTGCTGGGTCAACCTGAACAGAGGGTAAAAGAAGCAAGCAAGTTACCTGCCGCGTCCGTGGCACACTAGGCAACCAGCCGTAAATAAATGCACAATACCCAAAACAGATGCAACTCCCGCTGGTTAACCCGCCATGACATTCAAACCTAAATATAGTAGTGCTGAGATAACCCCACCCGCCACACAAAATACCAATCAACAAAAGCACCGTAGAATGACAAACCAATCATTGCTCATCGTCTGGAGACCAATCAATGCTCTCCGTACAAGAACGAATCAGTGACTATCCACAGCCAGATTATACGACTGGTGAGTTTTCATAGCAACATTGCTCAGGGGTTTTTCATGGTCAATCAATTTCAGAGATACAGGAATGAAGTCATAGTCCCGAGAAAGGTAAGAAATTAAATTGGACGCAGAGCTGCTGCGTTTGAATTAGGGGCATCACATATAATACTACTACAGGGATGATTGTTTATATGGCAATGCTGGTAAAGGCAGAATGGCAAAATGCCGCTCCACTTGTTTTATTTTATTTAAGAAATAATCCAATATTTCTCAATCCAAATCCTTGGTGCAATCGCCACTTCAACATGGCCTCCGGCTTTGTCTTTCTCTGCGTCCTTTAGTCCTTGTTGGGGGCAGTCCTCGTTCCGGCGACGTACGCACCTTCTTTTGAAATGGCGCTTGCTGGGCGTGGCTTGTGGCCAGATGCAAATACACAGGGTTGACCTGATCTCAGCTGCTCACCGCTGCGCCTCAAGGTTGGTTAGTGGATTTCTGTCTCATGAGTATGCGTGTGACTCCCAAACATCAATTTACGCAACTCTGATCCAAAGGCGAAATTTACGCGCAACGGTGAGCGTCACCTGCTCAATCCAGAAGGTAGTTGTTTACACGCAGAAATCCCACGGAATAACATTGCTCTCAGTTTCTCTCCATTAAATAATACGTAGTTACCGTGTTAATGGTGATGGCAATGATTAGGCATAGGTATGTCGAAACAAAAATGTCTATTCGGGTCCCTTCGCGCTGGCAAATTCTAAAAACTCATTCTCTTACCCGTGTTTTTAATCCGCCTGTGCAGTCCTGCTCCTTCCTCCTGGGATCGTTTTCAGTACTTCAAAAACACTAGCTCATCGGCTTTCTTTTCTGCGTGATTCAACAACCTACACAAATTCGCCGCGTGTAAAGAAGGAAGTAATCCCACCGACCCCGAGAGGCAGTTTTCAGGGATTCACATTGAAAACAAATCCTATAGAGCTCCGCCTCACTCTCCACCTCCTGGATAAACCATTGGGCCCCATACTTAATCCGAAAATGTGATAGGGGTATAAATACAAACGCTATCCTTTGTTTCTTAATGCCTGCAACGTCTGTTGAGCATTGATACCTTTGCTTTATTAATTTAAAAAGATAAAGCCCATAGGTTTTTTTGTTTTTTTTTAATCGCTGCTTTTATGAAAATTATTGCTGCCTAAATTAACATACGAAGCCTTATCTACTGATTTAGTTAATTTCTAAAAATTCACTGTGGTGGTGAAGAGTTTACACTTATATGCATGATAACATTTACACAATAAAAGAAAGTTAACATGTATTTGAAATTAAGACATATTGAGGGAACTATGCTTATGCTAACATGAGCAAAACTAGGCACTGATTTCAAAACTAGCATTGGCAAAGCCATAGGTCTCGCCCATGCAAGAGATATTGGATTTCTCAATGTTTTAGCCATGTTGTACACCAGCGTGGCTGCTGTTCACCATGGCTAAAAGTCGGAGGCGTTAAGGAGAGTGGATTGTCGTAAGGTAGAGTGTCATAGGGTAGAGTGGCACAATGTGACATAAAGTTGAGTGGCGTGAAGGGAGTAGAGTGGAAGGGTGTATAGTAGAGTTGCGTGGAGTAGCATAGATGGTGTTGCGTAGAGCTGAATGGATTGTCGTGGAGTGTCATAGACTAGACTAAAGTTGAGTGGCATAGAGTGGAGTAGTGTGGTGTAGAATGGAGTGGAGTAAAGTGAGTTACTTAGAGTGTTATAGAGTGGAGAAGATTGTTGTGGAGTTGAGCTTAATAGAGTAGTGTCATAGAGTGGGGCATTGTAGAGTGGTGTGGCATAAAGTTCAGTAGAGTGCAGTGGCACAGAGTGCAATGGTTTTGAGTAAAGTGATGTAGAGTAGCACAGGGTGGAGTAGACTAGATTCTTTTAGAGTGAAGTGACGTACAGTGCAGAGGTGAGGAGTAGATTAAAGTGAGTGGAGTGATGCAGAGTAGAGTGGCATAGATTGTAGTGGCGTATAGTGGCATAGATTTGAGTGGTGCAAAGTAGAGTGCAGGGATGTAGAGTGGCGTAGAGTACGGTTGCGGCGAGTGCAGTTTTGCAGAGTATAATGTAATAGTGTGGTGCAGAGTGCATTGGTGTTGAGTGAGGCGGTGCAGAGTAGATAAGTGGTGTAGAGTTGAATGGTGTAGAATAGCGTAAGGTGCAGTGGCATAGAGTGCTTTGGCGTAGAGTAGAATAGAGTGGTGTAGAGTGCCTTGGCGGAGAGTGCAGTGGTTTAGATTAGAGTGGAGTAGTGCTCAGTGGTGTAGAGTAGAGTAGAGTGGAGTAGCGTAGAGTGGAATGACAGAGAGTGGGTTTATGGTGTAGAGAGCGTGATTGGAGAGCGAGATTGCGGACATAGATGCTGAAATTGTGTGGCTAATCAGGGAGTGAGAGATAAAAATATAATCTATGCGCGAATACGAACGATGGACGTGTGAGTAATATGAAAAATCGTGTGTCTCAGGAGAGTGGTTGCGCCAGGAGCCCAGCAAACCAAGGTCTGCTATTTGCGGGGAGGCTTCACTGCGGTCTATTTTAAGGTCCCACGCCAAATTGAAGTCCCCTCCTAAGATTAGCGAGGGATCATCCTGTGGTACGTGTTCCCTCAAGGTCGTCCGGAGATAGGAGTCCTGCATCTGGTTGGGCGCATACACATTACACAGCGTAAAGAGGCGTTGTCCAATCCGAACCCCACCTCTGATGAAGCGGCCATCCGTGCTACAGAAGACCATGGATTCCCCCTTCCTGATGCCAGCTCTGCAAAGGATTGGCACCCCAGCCGTTTTAGTGGTCGCTGTAGCCCAGAATTAGAGGGGATATTTAGGGAGCCATGCGAGGGGCATCAGTTTTTAAAAGGTGAGTTTCTTGTAGAAAGATAATGCCTGGATTGTGTTGTAGAAGGTAGCGCCATGTTTGTTGCCATTTGTGGGGGGGAATTAAGTCCCTTAACATTAAGGGATAAAATCTTTACGGGGCAAGGTATAGTCATAGTTGTGTCAAGACCCAGATTAGTCCGTCATGCCACCGTAGAGAGCAAGATGGGATAGTGGGCGGAAGGTGTAGGAGTTTGTCACTCTTGTCAAAAGGAGGGCCCCGTCGGAAGGGAGTTCCCCGCTCGCCATAGCCAGTGGAAGAAAGAAAGTGGGAAAAGAGAGAAAGAGGATCATAGATATGTAAAGACAAAAAGTAGATAACCAACATTGGCCAACCTTGCCACAGTGTCCTGTTCCAGTTGCGGGTCAGCCTAGACCTCAAGGCTCGGGTGATCCCAGAGATGTCACTCAGAACAGATAGGTGGTGGGTCGTCAGCTGCTCACGGGGTTATCCGGGCAGGGTAGTCCAGTACCATTAACACTGCAGGTAGGGAACTGGGGTATGGACGATTCCTGAGATTGATCACCAACCCCAAGGGGGTCAGGGACACTTCAAGGTGATGGAGTATGGCAGTTTGTTGTAGACTTTTCCCCCTCCAGGGATCTGATATGTTGGATAATGTCGTTCTTAGCTTGCGAGGATGAGTTTTCATCAGGAGGCGGCTAGCGTCTATGACGGCGCACGGGGGACCATGATGGCTTGGCGGGTGCCCACGTGAGGGGCGGGAGACGTGCAGGGCTGACGGGGAGTTGAGGAGAGGTGAAGAAGTTGCGCCGCTTCTTTATAGGATCTTATCATCCGGCGCTTGGATTCCCATTGAAAAATGAGAGCGTACGGGTGGCCCCACTGATATGAAATGTCCATGCTTTGCAGTTTGTCTGTGACCGGTTTAAAATCTCGGAGTCTTCGAAGGGTGGTAGGTGCGAGGTCTTGGAAGATCTGGATCTTGAACCCGTTCTAGGTGAGGTCCGGCTTGGCCCGTGCAACCCTGAGAATCGCCTCTTTTTCTGTGAAGAAGTGGACCCGGGTCAAGATGTCCGGTAGGACACACGGCCTGCCAGTGGGGCCAGAGACTCGGAGAGCCCGGTCCAGGGCCTGCGGAGAGGCATCCTCGTCTCCCCAGACCTCGCGCAGGAGCTGTGCCATGTAGGTCATGATGTCGTTCCCCTCCGCCCCGAGGGGAACCCCCCCGGATGCGGAGGTTGTTCCGGCGACTCCGATTTTCCAGGTCCTCCTGCTTCAGTTGCAATTCAATGTGCTGCTCCTCCAGTGTGGCCAGGTGCTGCCAGAGTTGCTCCTGGTCCTCGGTTCAGGCATCTACGGTCCTCTCCAGCCCATCCACTCTTTCTCCGAGGTCTGTGACCTCCTTCTTGAGCTCCCGGACACAGGAGTGGACCTGAGTACGCAGAGAGCCTATTTCATTTTTAAGCTCCGACATAAAGGTGGCCATAAAAGCTTGCATGACAGGCGGCGAATACCCTCCAGCCTGTGAAGCCATCTCCGCGGTAGCCCGCGCGCCCGCCTTGCCCCACATCGCCGCAACAGGATTGTCTTTGGGGGGCGCCGCTGAGCCCTTCCCCAGTTTGGTGCATGTCATCTCTTGTATATGTGTGGCCCTCAGCAGTGCCAAGCGTAGGAACCAGTGGGTGGTGGAGGGGTTGTTCGGGATCGAGCTTGGATGTCAGGTGCGCTTGCCTCGTGTCGGTTGATGGAGATAGGAATGTGTCACATCAGGCCCTGCAGTGAATAGAGCGACGTGTACCAGATGTGGGGGGTCCTGTACCCGTGTCCTAAGGATGGCACTAAGCGTGTGGTGTGCTGCCCTGAATGCGCCTGCCCTCCAAGGTCCACAAGAGGACGGTTGGAGGCCACTGGTCGTGCAGATAACTCGGGCGAGGCCGCGTGGGTCCAGCCCCACCAGCCCCCTCAGGGAGGCCACCAATAGCAGGAAGGCCGGTCGTCAGGGGCCCCCGCTGTTGGGTCGATTGCGCTCTCAGTAGGCCAAGCCAGGACCGAAGCAGGTGTAGGGTGATAGGGCCGCGTGGGGCAGCAAGGCGCGGGGAACAAGGGGGGACGTGGAGGGGCGAGTCAGTAAGATGCGTCCCAACCCCTTACTCCTCACCTGCGCCACGTGTCCGTGTTGCCGGGATCCAGCATCTGGCCAGTTGAGGAAGTCACCACCGCCATTCCAGTCTACTGCCAGATCTTTTAGGCATTCACACTCGCCTCTTCCTGTCTCACACCGGTGCCAGAGGAGCGGATGAGGCCCAAGGTGGTGTTCCAGCCACTCAGGAGGACGGGGCGTATCGCAGGGCAGCTGAAGCGACCACTCAGGGAGCCACCCACAGGGCCCACAGCATTTCCCCAGGCCCATGTGCCGTGCCTGGCAGCACCCACTCACAGTATCGGGCGCTTCAAGGCTGACTCAGGCAAGATGGCGGCCACCACCGCGATAAGCCCCCGAAAGCAAGGGGCCCATGCACACTGCAGAGGCTGCCTCCGTCATCGCCTACCGAGATTCGGGCACCGCCGTCACTCCGCAGCTCCCTCAATGTGTCTGCCGGGCTGGGGAAGGCAGTCAATGGCGGACAGCGCCGGGGGATGTCTCGGGCACAGTATTTAAAATGGAGTCCCAGGTCTGGTCAGAGGTCTGTTCGGCCACTCCGGGCCAATCCCAATCACCATCCGCTCCCACGTAGGCTCCCCAGCTGCTCCACCGTCCGCCCCAAGCTGTGCAGGTCCAGGGAGGCCCCTGAGTGCCCAGGAGCAGCTCTCGTCGGCCGTCAGGGGGATCCAGGTCCGGGCGCCTTAAAATGGCGGGCGCCCAGGTCCGAAGGCCAAAGTGCTGTGGTTTTTTCACTGCTGCCGCTGCCCCCGAACAGTCCTCCTCTCCGCAACAGGTACCTCTCATCTTTCGCTGAGTTAGCACCCCCAGGAGCGGCGTCAATGAGCCCCCAGCTCGGCTATAATTGCTTTAGATAGCAGCGGCTGGCCTGGAGCTCCCACGGTGTTCCCAGCAAGACCACGCCCCTAATTATTTTATTTTTGAATGGTGAAAAAAGTGCTGCAAATGAAAGCGTCTGGTTTTTCCCCCTGCAAATGGTATCAACAAAGGGTTTGTGAGGGAGCGTGGCCAAGCCGAGCGGCAAGATGGCTGCTTAATCTGTCGGCTCCGACGACCGACCATACAAATCCGTCTACTATCCGATAAAAAGTGCCTACCCTGGGGCCTTTACACCTGAATCTTTAATCGGAAGGGCCGAGGACTCGATTGATATCTCCTGTGGCTGGAAAGGAGATACGGAACCCAGACGACGGGACCTGCATCATCAGGCAGGACTTGTGTGGAGGAGAGGCGGTGCATCAGGCTGGCCGGGCTTATCACAGGCAGTGAACTTCCCCAGGGTGTGCTACCTTGAGTAGTGGACTGTCGCACACTTGCTGGCGGCAGCCCATCAAGACAGGTAGCGAGACCTGAACTGCGGCCGCTGTAGGCGAGTAGGGTCTGCTTCCTATGGTTACCCCCACTTTATGCTGTGATTCTCTGGTTTTTTGACTTTAGTGTGACTGTGGACCTGCTAATCAGGCCCACAGCCCAGCTGTTCACTCTCTAAATTGATACCATGTACTTTAGGTACATACCAGATTGGTTACTGGTTCACCCTTGTGAGCTCCTGTATAGTGTACCATAGGTACCCAGGGCATAGGTGCACCCTAGGCCTACCAGGGGCTGCAGCATGTATTGTGCCACCCCTGGTTTGCCTTCCAAACTGACACCACAGGTCTGTTCACACAGCCTGGGTAAGGTGGTGTAATCACCCCTTACTTAGATATAGTATACCTATATCTATTTACACATATTGACACATATACACCTATAAGCCACTCCTAAGGCAGACCTCCACAATCCTGGATGTAGAGTGCTTGGTTTTATGTGAGGAGGGTGCCCTAGCATGAGCTGAGCCCCTCTGCAGCTTTCAGAACCATCTCCTTATAGCTGTTCCATGATATAGCCATACCATATACTCTTAAGTGCATTATAATCCTCGCGGTTAATGCTAACTTTGGTTTGGCTTTATCAAAACATGTTGTGTAATGTGTCAAACACTTTGGAATACTACCCCCCCGCCTGCACTGGCGGTGGGGGTAGCATTCCACCCTTCTAGAGGGAGAAGACATGTAGTTACTGGTTTATCCGGTTAAAGTTAAACAGAGCCTCAGCATCACAAAATGGATGCTGCTGCCACAGACAGGAGTCTGCCCTCCTGTTGCTGGACGAAACTCCGGCAGGGGAGGCCTGGACAATAGGTTTCCTGTCCAGGGAGGTGCTGGTATTGGGGCAGGGAGGGCTGCATTCAGTGAATGTTTTCCAGACACTGCCTGGGGCACACAAGGTGCTCCATGCATTTCCCAGTTCAAACCGGTTGCTGGGGCACTCAGCCCCAGCGCGAAGCCTGGACAAAGGGGAAGGGGTGTAACCACCCCCACCCCAGGTCCACCCATAGGAGGAACCTTAGAGTTAGTCCAACCCCTAAACTTACTATAAGTACAGAACCCCAGTCCCTAGGACTTTAGATTAACCTGGACGAAACTCTGCAACATATATGCTGGACCTTCAACATTCCATTTCGACTGGAAGTCGGAAGAAATATCCCTTGTTGTCAAGGAGTGACTACCCTGTTCATACAGGCACCAACAGCATTTTTCCTGGTCTGCATTTTTGAGGCTCCCGCCGGATCCCGAAGAATCTGCAACACAGGACACGGACCTCCAGACATCTCTGACCCGACCTTCGCTCACAGCAAAGCTCAGACCCATGGCGGACACGAGAGACGTGGGACCGGAACTCCTGGACATCCTGCATTTTGCTACCTGCTCTGACTTCCCGAGGTATCCCCCGAAGTTGTGCATTGGGGTGCTTGAAGCCCCAGCCCCGAACACCTTTTGCACCGAAGCTGAGAGGCCCACACTCCACGAGTGTCCCGTGGGCCCGCTTTGTGCATTTCAGTTCGACGCATCTTCGCGGTTCCTAGTCCGTTGGCTAGTGAGCCCCCAAGAAGACCAACCTTTGTTTCAACTTGCTTTCCTGGTTGCTCCAGGCTTGCTCCAACTTCCCTGCAAAGGTGAAGTTCCACAGACCTCGCTGGTCTGCACCGAAGCCAATCTCGACATCCTCCGTGGGTTGTGTTTGCCAAGGCTTGTTGGGTCCAATCCGGATACCGACACCGCAGTCAACTAGATCCTTCGTGGGACAGCTCGAATTCAGCTCCTGGTCGTCGGCGATGCCCCCTGGACCTCGTCGCTGAAGAGACAAACTTCACGTTCTCACCTGAACTCTCCCGACATCTGTTGGCATCTTTCTATCGCCGCCCTTGTCACTGGCTATTGGCCCAGACTCTGTCTCCTCTGCTTTCAGGTTCTTCACATCTCCGATCCATCCTTGGATCCACCCAGACACTTTTCCTCTGGTCGCCTGCAGCACTTCTTCGCAGCTCTCCATTGGAATCGACGACGAAACCCGACATGAAAAGACACCTATGCACCCGGCTTCCCAGGGTGAGGTAACACGAGTACTCCAGTGCTCCCGTGGGTATTGACTCTCCAAGTGTCCTAGTCTAAAAGGGTTCCATCGCAGTTCACCTCCTTGTACCCTTTTTCTTTAAAATTGTAACTTGTTTGTTCCCCATAGAACGTCAATGGTAACCCGCGGCTGTGTTTAGACACTGCACGCGTCTCCCGTGGACCTCCTGCATCCTAACCTTTGGTTGTCCTGAGTAGCCCCAGCGATTCCACAGGCCCTAGGCCTGCTTTCTATTCCTCACATGGTTCTTATACCACTATTTTAGTATATGGTTTGTGAGGCCCCTAGGGCAAAACGTATACTGTGCAACTTATCGTATGCTAATTAAGTTCCTTGTATTGTACTTTTACCTCTGACCTCATAAAGAGTCCAGAGGGGTTGTGTTTAGAATAAATACATATATATTCGATATATACCTTGTGTGGTGTGCTTTCATTTGGTACTCAAGAGATTATAAATGGTAAAACAACTTGCTTAACTCGTCTCCAAGTCTTAGCCAGGAGACTGCTATGCACAGCTACCCCTAGGATAGCTTTCTATAAGGTTGACTTTTTAACCTACCATCAATAAGGGTCGATTAGACTGGTGCAAGGTGCCCACTAGAACTATTGGACATCATATGCCAGGCTAACTTCTCACATTGGTGTGCAGCGGATGGAATAAGAGCTTGCCCTTGTTTTACCAAATAATCTTGAGAATATTATTTGAAAAATCACATTAAGGTACCTGTAGGTACATATGAATCAAGACTTATAATACATAAGTTCTACTGAACTTAGCAGTTGTAGGTGGTAAGGGCTTAGCACACCCTGACTACAACTTCCAGAGAGGTTCTAGTAGGAAATAAGTAGTGTAGGTAGGTGCACACACCACACCTCACTAGTCATGGCTTTAAAGGCAGGAGCTAGTGCCTCCATGCCAAATGTCAGCCAGGAGCAGACATCTAAATATGACACATTCACTTTCCAAGATTTAAGAGGATTGTGTGTCACAAGAAAATTAAAGCAAGGACACCACCCAACATCTGATAGATATCTTAGTGGCAGATGACTTAGCAAAAGCATCATATCTAGATACCCAGAGTAATAGGGATGGGGGCCATCCATCATCAGAAGAAAATCCTAGTGGGGTTCCTCAACAGGATTCTGAAGATAATGAGGATGCAGGCCAGGAGGAGGTTGATGAACCTATCCTGGAAGAGACAGGACTACCTGAGGGTGGAGAGGGCCTAGGCAGGCCTCCCGCTATCCCTCCACGTAGGCCTGCAGGTTTACCCAGCAGGCCCAGATCACTCTCAGGAGAATCTGGGCATTCTGATTCATCAGTAGGGTCCTCTGCCTCAGCTCACAGGAGGAGAACATATCCTGAGAGAGGAGAGCATGAAGCTAGAATGAGAGGAGTCAAGCTTAGGATCAAGAGGCAAGAAGTTACCCTTGAGAAAGAGACCCTAGCTCTTGAAAGAGAGAGAAAATTGTGTGGGCTAGAGCCCACTGGTGACAGCAAAATCCCTAGTGGTAGGGATAGATCTTATGACCATAAAAACCTAAGCAAGATTGTCCCTTCCTATCAGAGTGGGGATGACATCCACAAATGGATAACTGCTTTGGAGAGGTCCTGCAAAGTACAGCAGGTACCCCAGAGTCAGTGGGCAGCAATCGTGTGGCTCTCCTTTGCAGACAAAGGTAGAGACAAGCTCCTCCCTGTCAGAGAAGAGGAGGCTGACAACTACAATGTCCTGAAGAGTGCTCTAATAGATGGGTTTGGCTTAACCACTGAACAGTATAGGTTGCTGTTCAGAGATACCCAGAAGACACAGACTCAGGACTGGACTGACTTTGTAGATTGTGCTACTAAGGCTCTGGAAGGCTAGTTACTGGGCAGTAAAGTAAGTGACTATACAGGATTGTATTACCTTATAATGAGAGAATAGATTCTTAATAATTGTCAGAACCAGTTATTTCATCAACACCTGGTTGACTCTGATTTGACCTCTCCACAAGAATTGGGTAAGAGGGCAGACAAATGGGTCAGAACCAGGATGAAGCAGAATGTACAGAACCAAGGTGGTGACCAGAAGAAGCCAGACTAAAAGGGTGGGGAGAAAGCAAAAAACCAGAAGTCTTTTCAAGGTCCCCAAAAAGCTTCTAATGGTGGGGGTCCCCAACAATCCAAAAAGAAAGAAGGTCTAAAGAAACCCTGGTGCAAAGTTTGTAAAAGTAATTCTCACTGGACCCGTGATTGCACCAAGAAGGAGACGGCTCCAACCTCTGTTGCCCCATAGGCAACTGTTCCCCTTAGTTCAGCTCCAAGTGGTGGTTCTCAACAGAAGGGTGTAGTAGGTTTAACCCTGGGAACTGAGATGGACTCTGGCCTAGTCAGAGTGCCAACTCAAGCTGTTTTGATCTGTGATGGAGGCTATGCTATGTCCTTTCCTGCGAGTCACAATAACTTGGGCAAGTACAGACAAACTCCTTTAGACAATGAAAAAGAGGCTCAGGCCTACAGGGACACAGAGGCTAGTGTCACAATGGTGATACCTGACTTTGTGGACCCTGGACCTGCTATGGGAGGTTAAGCCCCTGCAGTGCCACGCAAAAACTTACATTGTGTTGGTTTGACTGTGGAATTGGGCTTCCTGATATGAAACGGTAATATTGGGCCTCGCAGCTTGTTGCGATCAATCAATGTAAATATAGGCAACACGATGATCCGGCCTTTCGGATAGACTGATGGCTCCTCCCGGGTGGCGGTTTTGCGAGGGCGTTTTATAGTAAATCTCGAACATCCGCCCTGTCCGGTCCGACTAACAATGCCGTGCAAGTGCTGAAGGACGCTACCAGAAGCCTGGGTTGGGAGGGCAAACTCACCAGGGCCACGCAGCTCTGGCACAGTGACCGGTTGGGTCGACTGTCACATTCCAGAGGGTTCGATAAATGGGAGATAATCGGTATTTCCAGAATTGGGGACCTATGGAAATCAGGCGAGATCATACCATTCTCCTGATTACAGCAAGAATACCAATTGGCCAGTTCTGAACAGTTTCGATATCTCCAAATCCGGCACGATTTGATTGCAGTTCTCCCTAAAGGGGCTGACCTCCCCGAGTCCTCTCCGCTGGAGGACAGAATACTTGATGGCGATTTGCCTGAAAAGGCTATGTCTCTCAAATATAGGAAGCTCATTAATAACATGCCCGATCCTCTGACCCGCCTTAGGAGTAAATGGGACCATCAATCAATCAATCAATCATATCATTTCTAAAGCTCACTAATCACCCGTAAGGGTCTCAAGGTGCTGGGGTGCGGGATGCTGCTACTGCTCGAAAAGCCAGATCTTGAGAAGTTTTCTGAAGGTCAGCAAGTTTTGGGTCTGCCGTAGGTGGATGGGGAGGGTGTTCCAGGTCTTGGTGGCGAGGTGGGAGAACGATCTGCCACCAAAGGTCGCTCTTCGGAAGCAGGGGACTGTGGCGAGGGTGAGGTCGGCAGAGCGGAGCTGGCGGGTGGGGGTGTAGAAGCTGAGTCGTCTGTTAAGGTATGTTGGTCCAGTGTTGTGGAGTGCCTTGTGTGCGTGGGTGAGGAGCTTGAAGGTTATCCTCTTGTTGCCTGGGACTTAGTGTTGGTCTCTCAGGTGGGGTGTGATGTGGCTGCTCCGAGGGATGTTGAGGATCAGGCGTGCAGAGGCGTTCTGGATGCATTGGAAGCGTCTCAGGAGTTTGGCTGAAGCTCCTGCATAGAGGGCGTTTCTGTAGTCCAACCTGCTGCTGACGAGTTCTGGGTGACCGTTCTTCTCGTTTCAGTGGGGATCCACTTGTAGATCCTGCGGATCATGCGGAGGGTGTTGAAGCAGGAGACAGCGTTGACCTGTTTAGTCATGGAGAGGGTGGAGTCTAGGATGACCCCTAGGTTGCATGCGTGGTTGGTGGGTGTTAAGGCGGTTCCCAGTGCGGTCGGCCACCAGGAGTCGTCCCAGGCCGAAGGGGTGGATCCGAGGATGAGGACCTCCGTCTTGTCCGAGTTCAGCTTCAGTCGGCTGTTCCTCATCCATTCAGCGACGGCCTTCATTCCTTCGTGAAGGTTGGTTTTGGTGATGTGGGGGTACTTGGTGAGGGAGAGAATCAGCTGGGTGTCATCGGCGTAGGAGATGATGTTAAGGTCGTGCCGACGGGCGACGTGGGTGAGCGGTGCCATGTAGATGTTAAACATAGTTGGGCTGAGGGATGAGCCCTGGGGTACGCAGCAGATGAACTCGGTGGCTTCGGAGCAGAAGGGGGAAAGGCGGACCCTCTGTGTTCTGCCGGAGAGGAAGAAGGTGATCCAGTCCTGGGCCTTCTCTTGGATCCCGGCGTTGTGGAGGCATGTTCGTAGTGTGTGGTGGCAGACCGTGTCGAAGGCGGCTGACAGGTCCAGGAGGATGAGGGCAGCCGTTTTTCCGTTGTCCAGCAGGGACTTGATGTCATCGGTGGCGGCGATGAGGGCAGTCTCGGTGCTGTGGTTGCTACGGAACCCGGACTGGGAAGGGTCCAGGATGTTGTTCTTCTCGAGGTAGCGGGTCAGTTGTTCGTTGACGGTCTTCTCGATGACCTTTGCCAGGAACAGGAGCAGGGAGATGGGCCGGAAGTTCTTGGGGTCCGCCTTGGGGTTCTTGAGTAAGGCGTTGATCTCGTCGTGCTTCCAGCTCTCCGGGAAGGTTGCTGTCTCGAAGGAGGTGTTGATGACTTTCCGGAGATGGGGTGCGATGGCTGTGCTGGCTTTGTTGAAGATGTGGTGTGGGCATGGGTCTGACGGAGATCCGGAGTGGATGGTGTTCATGATCTTGATGGTGTCGTCGTCGTTGATGTTGGTCCAGGAGAGCAGGTGGTTGGTGCGGATGGTGGTCGTGGGGGCAGAGGTCTCAATGGTTGTCGGGGCAGTCGTGGTGTTGAAGCTGTCGTGGATGTCTGCGATCTTGCCGTGAAAGAAGGTGACCAGCGAGTCGCACAGGTCCTGCGAGGGTGGGACGTCATTGGTGTTGGAGCTGGGGTTGGAAAGTTCCTTCACGATGTTGAAGAGCTCTTTGCTGTTGTGCACGTTGTTGTCTAGGCGGTCTTTGAAGGAGGTTGATGAGGCTCTGATGAGGTGATAGTGTCTGCGGGTGACGTTCTTGTGGGCTGCGTGACTGTCCGGTGTTCGTTCACGGAACCAGATCTTCTCCAGCTTTTGGCAGGTTTGCTTGGAGGCCTGGAGGTTTTCAGCGAACCTGCTGGCTCTCTTCTTGTTGTGCCTGTTGGAGTGTTTCTTAATCGGGGCGAGGGTATTGGCGCAGTCGTTAATCCACTGTCTGAGGTTGCGGGCGGTAGGGTCGGTGGGGTTGGCGGGTGGGCTCTGGGCGAGGGTGGTGGTTAGCTGGTCTTCAGTGACTTCGCTCCAGCAGCGGCGAGGCATCTGTTGGGTGCGTGGTTGGTTTCTTGAAGGTGAAGTGGATGCAACGATGGACGGTCCAGTGGAGTTCGGTGGTGTCGTTGAAGGAGACATGGCGGCTTGCGGAAAAGATGGGGTCAAGCGTGTGACCGGCGGAGTGGGTGGGTGTTGTGACGAGTGGTCTGAGTCCGAGGTTTACTAGGTTGTCAATCAGGGTGGTGGAGTTGGTGTTGTTATCTCGAGGTGGAAGTTCAGGTCCCCGAGGAGGATGTAGTCCGTGGAAGCGAGTGCGTGTGTGCTGACGAAGTCCGCGATGGAGTCGCTGAACTGTGGTCGGGGTCCATGAAGGTCTGTAGATGAGGGTTCCTCTGAGGGTGGTGTTGGGGTCGGTGTGGATCTGGAAGTGCAGGTGTTTGGCGGTGCTGAGGGTGTCGTTGTTGTTGTTGGTCGAGACTCTGAGAGTGTTCCTGTGGACAATGGCGATTCCTCCTCCTGCTCTGTTGGTGCGGTCCCTGCGGGTGAGCTTGTAGCCTTCCGGGACGGCTATGGCTATGTCGGGTGCCGAGGCGGGGTTCAGCCAGGTCTCCGTCAGGAAGGCGACATCTGGGGAGGTTGAGTCGAGTAGGTCCCAGAGTTCAACGGCGTGTTTGCGGGCGGAGCGGGTGTTGAGAAGGATGCATCTGAGGTGGTTGGTTCTTTCCTGGTCTGCAGCATGGTGGGGCGGATGCTTGTGAAGCCGCAGTTCCGGCAGGTGAAAGCTCCGTGGGTGCGCTTCAGGGCGGCCAGGAAGCAAGTGTGTGATCGTCCGGTGTTGAGTCCGTGGAGGGTTCTGGCATAGCAGCGGTGTCGGGCGTCGTGGCGTTCGTGGGGTCCAGGGGTCCTGGCGCTGGGCGGGGTCCAGGCACGGACGGGTGGATGACGAGGAGTGGCGGGTTGCAGTAGCGTCTCTACGTGAAGTATCCATTTCCTGCAGACTCCGATTGATTCAACTGAACATATTTGTCCGGACCCTCATTGGTTCATATGGGCTACACCCCAGACAGTAGCTGTGCACGACACTGTGGGCAAGAGGGCACCTTTGTTCATACTCTGTGGGAATGTACTAAAATACAGAAATACAGGGAGGGGGTGGTGCATATGATGGAGGCGGCGTTGGGACAACAGGTACAATGTTACATCAGATTGCTTTTATTAAACATTTGGGAACCCACGGACCTCAGTGCCAAGCAGAGAATTTGGGTGACTTTGGGCTTCAGCAAAATATTGCACGTCTATGGAGGGCCCCGAACCCACCCAGCATTGCGGAATGGGCCAAGGACATGGACTGGTGTATGGTGATGGAAGTTCTTATTTATGCTGCTCGGGGGTGTCCGACTAAATGGTCACAAATATGGGGATCTTGGAACTCTTTTCGAGGAAATATTTGTGAACCACCGGGGAGCGTAAATGAGGGTGCTGCTGAAGTTGTATAGTATGTGACTCCTGACGACAACCTTGATGTACTGTGCAATGAGCTACTATTGTTGTATCAATGTGCTCTACGGATCTTCTGAGCAATGCTGTGCTTTGATTGTTTACATGCCTTTTTTTAATAAAAAATAATTATAAAATTTTAAAAAAGGGGTTGTGGGGATGAAATCACAATTTTCTCAGCGTTCAGAGACTGCCAGACTTTTGTCAGAAAACCAACATTTTTTACACAGTTTTGACATTTTACTGGGACATAGCCTATTTTTGCTATTTTTTGTGCTTTCAACCTTATTTCAGTTAATGGTAGGAATGGGTATGAAAGCAAAAATGGATCCTGGAAAGCTATACATTTCAGAAAAGTAGACAACATTCTGAATTCAGCAAGGGGTCATTTGTGTAGATCCTTCAAGGTTTCTTTATAGAAACTAACAGTTGAAAATAGGACAAATTGAAAATGATTTGAAAAAACAGCCATTTGTGCCAACGTTTCCACCTGTAACTTTTTATTATGACAGATGTTTGAAAGCAATATACCGCTACATCCGCTGGACCTTTCTGGTTGTGGGCATATATATAGGACAGCAAAACCAACAAGATGATGGACGGAATGTTGCACAATGGCAAAACATTCACCCCCAGTTACAGATCTTGGTTTAATCCATCGTTATTTTGCTCACCAAGCCACCCCAGTTCAGACATGGCCATATGCAAATCAGTCTTGACCCTGTGCCTCATGGGAACAGGCCAGCCCGAACTGCCAAGCCATGTCTTCCCTGGACCGGAATTAGGCATCCTAGGACCGGTTTCTGGCTATCAGCCGTCTTCAGCCTGGATAGCTTGACTCCAGTGGCCTAGTGAGCACGGGACCCACGTCTGGGCATACCCTTCACACATAGGGTGAACAGCAAAACAAACAAGAGGATGGACGGAATGTTGCACAATGGCAAAACATCCACCCCCAGTCACAGATCTTGGTTTAATCCATCGTTATTTTGCTCACCAAGCCACCCCAGTTCAGACATGGCCATATGCAAATCAGTCTTGACCCTGTGCCTCATGGGAACAGTCCAGCACAAACTGCCAAGCCATGTCTTCCCTGGACCGGAATCAAGCATCCTAGGACCGGTTTCTGGCACCGGTACGTAGGAGAAAGCAGAATAACATGATCCACAATGAAACCTCAGGAACCATCGGGTTCGGGCACCTCCTCATCAAGGCTGGGCTCAGGAGGAGTGCAGATGTCTCCCCGGGGACCGTTCCATGCCCCCCAGACCTTCCCCCACTTACGAGGGCACCCCCGGGCCACGTATACCGACTTTTCTCGCACCATGCACCAGTCAAGGTCCTCCGCCCACTTGGTAACCCGGGGCACCTGGCTAGCACCCCAGAGCTGGGCAATGTTACGTTTCGCCACCATATACGCCAGAGTCACCCATTGCTTCTGGGACACATTCAAATCGGACGGCTCCCAGACATTCAACAAACATCGCCGAGCCTCAGGCCTCAATTCCATCCCCAACACCTGGCCCAACTCCATATGTATGGCCGACCAGTACGTCTGCACTCGCTCACAATGCCACAATATATGCATTAGGGTACCATCCTCCCCACACTCCCTCCGACACGCACCACTCTCAGCTCGTCCCATACGTACCAAGCGCGGTCCTGTAATATAAGACCTATGCAGGATTTTCAACTGCACCAGCCTCAACCTCATCTGAATCGCAACCACCCTGGGAGAGGCCACCGCTTCCGTCCAGTCTTCGTCATCCAATTCCAGCCCATCCTCACACCACTGGGCCCTGATCTTCCACAGTGGATCCTCTGCATGATTCACTAGCTTACGATAGATCAGCGAAATCGTTTTTTCAGGGAAGAGGCCATCCAATACCTGGTCCTCCAGAGGAGACGCCTCCGGGAGAACCGTATCCTTAGGGACGTGGGCGACTTACGCGTGCCTCACCTGCAGGTAGCGAAAATATTCGTTCTGGTGCAGTTTGCACTAGGCTACCAAGGACTCAAACATGTGGACCGTACCCTTCCCCCACACGTCCCCAATCTTCACAATGCCAATTAGGTCCCACTTATCAAAACCCTTAGACTTCCACATACTACCCAACTTCCCCGAATTCAACAAAGGGGTGGCCAGTGTAAGTTTACCCTCCCACCCCAAACTTTTGTTAGCAACATGCCAGACGCGCACCACATGAGCCGTAGGCCCAGTCAGAGGAAATCTACCCGGTCTGGAGTACAGAGCCCTTTCAAGCGAACCACCAGGCGCCTGACCCCGATCCATGGCATAACCCGGGTCTCCCGGAATCCTGTACACCATGTTGTTCACTGCAGCTAACTGAGAGACCCAATAATACTTACGTATGTCCGGGAGCCCGATACCTCCATCATACCAAGGAAGAGTCAACTTACTGTAAGCAATCCGGGCACTACCCCCCCAGAGGAGCTGTCTCTGGAGAGCCTCTATCTCCTTGAAATAGGCCACCGGCACCAGGTCCATTGAATTTTGCAACGCATACAAAAACCGAGGGAGCGCCATCATTTTAAACAAAACCGCCCTCCCAAGCAAAGAGAGTGGAAAGGATTTCCAACGTTCCACATCAGTCCTGCACCTACTCAACGGAGCGACCAAGTTACGCTCGTACCGCAGCCGCGAATCCAGCTTTATGTATATACCTAGATACCGAAACCCAACCTTTTCTATCCGTACCGGACGCGACCGCAGGACCACCGGGGATCTCCTGCCACCACAAACATCACTGACTTGTCCCAGTTAATGATCAAGCCAGAGTACCTACTGAATATGGCAAACACGTTCAGGAAACTCCGAATGACTCCTTAGGTCTAGTGAGGTAGAGCAAAACATCATCCGCGTACAGCGAGATCTTGTCCTCCCACCCCGACGTCCAACGCAAACCCCGAATCGACCTGTCCCAACGCACCCACGCGGCGAGCGGCTCCATCGCAAGCGCAAAAAGCAGGGGCGACAGGAGGCATCCCTGTCTCGTCCCCCTCCCCAGCTGGAAATCGTGGGATTTTCAATTATTGACAATTATTCTAGCCAAAGGCTTAGAGTACAATAAGTGAACCCATCCAACAAATTCACTGCCAAACCCCAACTTTCCCAAGACCGCGAACGAATACCGCCACTCCACCCGATCAAAAGCCATCGACGCATCCAAAGAGACCAACACCGTCGGTTCGTGTATTTTCGAAGCACCCCCGAGGACCCCCTGTAACCGTCGTAAATTCAGCGCGTATTCCGGCGCGGCATAAACCCCAACTGATCCGGGTGGATCAGGGTCGTAATCACCTTAACTAGCCTAGTTGCCAGGAGTTTCGCAAGAATCTTAGGCTCCGCATTCAGCAGCGATATAGGTCTATACGAAGAGCACTGCGTCTTAGGTTTGCCCTCCTTGTAAAGAACCACCACATTAGCTATACGCTGATCGTACGGGAGCTCTCCCACCTCTCTACTCTCCAAGAACATAGCACGCACATGCGGAGCCAACTTGTTAGCATTCAACTTATACAATTCAATAGGAATCCCATTCGGACCATTCGCTTTACCCGATTTAACCTGCCTAATCGCTTGGGCCACTTCATCGTCCGTGAACGCGGAGTCAAGATAACTCCTATGCGCCTCTGACAGACGGGGCATGACAATATCCCTAATCATTTCAAATTTTCCACCTCCGTATAGGCACTCCCCGCCGTATACACCGTCTGATAATAATCTGCGAACTCATCAACTATCTCCTGCGGGTCCGTTAACAGATGCAACGCCTTACTTTCTAACTCCGGCACCAACATCGAGGTCCGATCCCCTCTCTCAAGCCATGCTATCAATTTACCGGCCTTGTCCCCATGCTCATAGATCCTACTCTGAACGGCAGCCTGACTAGCCACCGCCTTATTGCGTACTAGCACGCGATATTCCTCCTCACGAAGGCACAACTGATGCAGGTCCGCCGGTGCCCTCGACTTATTAAACTTCTCCTCCAGACTAAATTTCTGCCTCTATCTGAACCATGTCCGCCAGCGCCCTCTTCGTCTTCCCCGCCACCAGGGACAATACTTCCCCTCTCGCCACAGTCTTGTACGCCTCCCACAGGGTCTGCGCTGAACCCACGGAGCCTGCATTTTCTCGAAAATAGCTGTCCGACATACGAAGGACATCCTTTTTAATGACCGGGTCCTTCAATTGCCACGCACTAATGGGAGCAACCCTGCCAACTGCCGGCAAATCCAATCTAATGACAAGCCATAGCGGGGAATGATCAGAAATACCCCTCCCGAGGTAACGCGCTTCACTAATCTTGGGTGCCATCGCCGCTGGTAGCAACACATAATGCAACCTAGACAGACTACCATGAGCCGCGGACACGTGAGAATAATGTGTGACCATCGGGTTACGTGCGCGCCATCCATCAATCAGACCCAACGTCGCTAGGAATTCCGGCAGCCACTGCCGCGATGGACGGAGCACTCGAGGAGTACTGCGATCTATCTCACCATCCAAGACCGAATTGAAATCGCCACCAATCACCCAAAGGAAACGACATAAAAACATTCCCCAGATCGCGATAAGTTTCAGCCTGCAGGCCAGGTGGCACATACACCGACACCAAAGTCACAGTGCGACCCCCAACCAGCCCCGAGACCCCTACATATCTCCCCCTCTGGTCAACCCAAGTGTTCTGCACCGACAGCGGAAAGGAGTTTTTGACCAAGATCCCAACTCCTCTGGACCCAGTTGTAAAGCCTGCATGCGCCATCAACTTATATCCACCCCTGTGAAGAGCCAGACATTTATTACCAAGTGTGTCTCCTGGAGAAGCACCACGTCCGGCCCATGCCTCGTAACAAGCTGATTCACCATCCCTCTCTTGATCTTGTCCCCCAAGCCATTCACATTCCAGCTCAGCACCCTCATCCCCGACCCCTGAGAACTACGTATCTCCGTACCAGTGCAGTTCCAAATACAATAACATGGTGACACCTGAGATCGAAAAACAAAAAAGAAAAAGAAAACACACTCTCAACAACACACCCCAACCCCCTCCCCCCACCCTGCACCCGGCCATCGCCAAACCCCAACTCGCAGTGTGCCTGTCGCCCCATTCACAAACAAACCACTATCTAAATATAGATTCGAGGAGGAGTCCAGCACCCCCGATCCCTCTCTCCCCCACCATGTCCAACACTGGTATCAAAGTCAATCAGGTGAGTATGCACTCAACATTACTTCCCACACCAAAACTGTAGGTCCACTGTCCCAAACAAAGTTACTGGTCCTCTGCCTCTTCCGCTGCCTCGCCACTGCGCTCCTGCGGCTCCGTCCGCGTCCGCAATCCAGGGACCCAGTCTGACGCCACCTCCGGATTATCGAAGAACCAAACCTTCCCTTGCACCTCCACTCGGAGCTTAGCTGGATACATCATAGCGTATTTACAACCCTTGACTCCTAAAAAACTCTGCCGCTGCTTCTGCACCTTTTGAGTAAAGTCAGGATAGAAGTTCAACGACGAGTTCTCAAATTTCAGAGGTCCATTCGACCTAGAGGCCTGCAGGATAGCGTCTCTGTCCCTAAAATTAAGGACCCTCACAATCATCGGTCCGGGAGGAGCGCCGAGATGCGGTCTCCCTCCTGGGACCCTGTGCGCCCTCTCAACCGTGAAGAAAGTACTCAGGCCCTTGGGCTGCAAATGTTTCAAAATAATATCCTCCACGAATAGATCAGGGGCCTGCCCCTCAGCATTCTCCGGTACCCCGGTAAGGCGAACATTATTCCTCCTGGCTCTACCTTCGAGCTCATCCAGTTGTCGACTCCGCACCTCTCCAGCGGCCCTTAAGTTGCGCACTTCCTGCTGGAGCTCCACCACGTCGTCCGTCACGCTCGCTGTCTTAATGTCCAGGGATTTCACCCCTCGTTCGTTTTTGTGAGATCTGCCCTGATCAGGTTGACCTCTATGGTCACAGTGTCCAGCTTGTGGTCCAAAGCCTCTATCTGTTGACTGAGAGAAGTACGAACCCCATCTATGGCCGCCATTACATCGTGCAATGTGGGTTCCAATGTTGCGCTCAGGCCCTCCGCACCGCCATCTTGTGCCCGACCAGACACCCCAGGCGAAACCTTCGATACCATGTATCGGTCCAATTTATTAAACTGCACTGTGCGGCTCGTCCTGGCCGATTTCACCTGGACCTTCTCCACCTCCGGTTTGGTCGCCATCGCAAGAGCCAGTCCTACCACCAAAGCACGGAATGGCCCTCGACTCCTCCGTCCGCGCTCGTGCAAATCATCGTCACCCACCAGGCCACCACCTCAAGGACAGCACATTCGTCCACAATCGACCAGTGCTCGAGGGGTGGGACACATCCATAGCGGGGGGAAAGCCCAAGAGGGGGGCACCCACAATCCACGTATCCGTGACCGGAAACCAAAATGGGGGTCCGGACCGGCCACTTCCGGTCGATCGATCTGATGTTGTTCAACTCGGGACCGGGCCGCCTTTCACCCAGGACCCCGGTCACCTTCCGGCCCATGCCCCAAACTCCCGGACCCCACAACTTCACTCCCCGTCGTCGGAGCCGGTCGCGGAATGTCTCATTCAGTGCCACCTTCAATCAGTCAGTCAGGGCCATGTCGAAAGATCAGGATAATTTACAGGATATTCCCGGCAGCTGCGGCGGTCTCGGGAGCCCCGAGCTCACGCGGCCATCTTGGACGCGCGCAAAGCTCCTCCCCCACATAATTTGTTTTTACAATGCACGTATAGCACGAGCTTAGCCCAAGGACATTCAAGTGGTCTGCACGAGCATCAGGTTACATCACGCAGTTAGATTCTCGTTAGCATGGGTGATGAGTTATTTTGCCTAAGATGGGAGGATGTTGGGCCAAGGCCAGCACTTGAACCTCCTTTCCCAGTGCAAGGCCGGCAGCTCCCCCTTATACTCTTCTCTTCATGTGTAGGATGCTCCTCTGCGCAGACGTCTCCACAGGGTTAGCTACCACCAAGAAGGTTTATTAGTCCTACCTGTGGTACTGCTATTTACAATCCCAGAGCCGGCTGGAAATGTGTATTCTGCTGCAGTTAGTGCTCCAGTGTGGTGCTCTATGTAGGCTGCTCTCCACAGTTCCAGGCACTTGGTCCATCCCCAGATGAGCTCTATTCTCCGCTGTACGAAGCAGAAGACGAAAGTTGAGATGCAGTAATGTTCTCAGCTTACTTTCACTTTTGGTTGCAGCGCTCCAGAGCTGAGAGAGCGCCTCATGGAAGCCCAACACGCTGCGACCATAGCTGTCCTCCAGACACTAAGCAGATAGATGGTTAGTGTTTCATTAGCATCGTCAACCCCATGCTTCGTCAGCTGGAGCGGGGGTGATGTTAACCGTACCCTCTGGGTCGAGAAAAGTGGGCACCAAACTCACTTTTACTTGTCTAAATGCCAACTCCATCACACCACAGTACTCCTTAGTGTGGTAAGCCAATCAAAATAGGTTTAGTAGACTTATGAGCAAGTAGTTGTAAAAGGGCTTTGCTTCACGTTTCCACCCAAAACCATGACTGCCAGCATGTGGGTTTATCACGCTGTTAGTAGTGAAACCCTTTAACCCACTGGGAATATAAGTATGAATACAAATACAAGAAGTCCCCAGTCACAAACCTGATAGCACTTTGTTATCGGGGATTTGTTTATAATACTATGGTCTACTATAAAGAGTAGGGATATGGTATAAAGTAGGCAGCAGGGAAAAGAAACTACGGATTTCCCTAAAGGAGGGTTTGGAATATTTATTTTGTCCTACCAACTTGTGCTATAGTTTGCAGCATTAAATTATGCTGTCCACTTGTCTGAATTATTACTTTATGGCAGGCGTTTTGGGGGTGGGGTGGTTACTGTTCATCCAGTGAGGGAGCTATTATTTTTTGTCATGCAGTTGAACCGTTACATTCCTTGGACCTCATTGCAGTACCCCGTTCCTGTGAGTAGAGCGCTCTCATTTCTCAGCTTAATCCTGCTGTCTTCTGCTGTACTAGGTTTATTCTCAGTCTTCAGTATTTACTACTTCCACAAATCCTGACCCGCTCGTTGTGAGATGTGTGGCCACAATAACACTAGTGCTTGTTGCTACTGCTTTTTGAAGCACGTTTAGTATATGGCACTCTGTCCTCCAGAATTTGTCTGCAAAGTGCACTCAGGGTAAGCTCCAGTGGCCGAATGCAAAATAATGCCCGCCCCCTGCAGAATGTGAAGAGGTGTCCCTTAGTGTCCCGCATCGCACTGATACTACTTGGCCTTCAGCTGAATTGGGCCCCCCTAAAGGGTCGAATTGGCTCCTGAAAGTTCGTCCCCAAACCCCCCGCACCGCAAGGGCTGCAGGGGATTGTTTTACATCCCTGGACAGCTCATGTGCCCAGTTTTGACACATCATGTAGATCTGACTGCACCCAACTGCATTTTTTGAGGCTTGATTGAGGGATGCCTCTGCCGTTCAGCAGAAGGGCACCGTTATTGAAACAAAAACGTTCCTTTGTGAGCCCAAACCAACCTTTTTTTGACCACACTCAATTTTTCTGGCTTTGAACCTATCAGCCTGTTCTCCTTCAGGTAAGTCAGTGTAGCCCTGTCCTGAAGGAGTTATCCTATCCAACTTCCGTGACCTGCACTGGAGCAGAGTCTTTGGGTGCAATTCATCAACCTCTTTATCCTTGGTGGCCGTTGATAACCAAAACAAGCGTTTAGACCCATTGACATTCCAGAGGGTGTAATACCTTAGGCGTCCCTGATGTTGCATATTAGCTGAAATTTGATGTCCATAGTCTAACCTACATGTGGTAATAAATGTAATTGTATATTTCTTTGCTACGAAAGAACTGAGCATGTTCTTAAACTTAATATTCTGCTGTTGCAGTCTTTGTGGTCTCTAGTGCTGTTGATGTCTTTCTTTACGTTTTAGCACCTAAGATGATATGCTGCATTGCTAAAAACATATAAGGCCCCAAAGGCAAAACCGGTTGCATTGCAAATGCTTGTTTACACATTGTCTTTCATTTGGAAGGCAGAAATGCATTGAAAGTCCATAGGTAATAACAGTTGCTCTACAATTCTGTGTTACCCTAAGTCTCCCAATAAAAATGGTACGTCACTTGTGTGGGTAGGCCTAATGGCCGCGACAGGACACGGGTCAAAACGCAACATGGACACACTTAATTTTTACAGTGAAAACTGACCCTTTTTTTTTGCAAAGTGCCTAGCTGTAGATTTTGAACCCTAGATCTGACGACACCTAGGGAAACCTAGCACACCTATCCTTTGTTAGGTCTCGCCTAGCGATGCAGCTCCCTGCGCTGCTCGCAAGAGCGAGACTTATTCTTGCCGGGTAGCTTAGCGAAGTGGGACAGGAGAGGTGCACGAGCTTCTAAATACATTGGAGACCATGGCTGTGCCCTCGCGCCTTTGGAGACATGGGCTGTAAACTCGCGCGTCTCTATTGTGCTTCCCCACGCTTTCAGTTTCACGAGCGAGGGCGTGTACAGCGGCGTCGTTTGTTCATGATAATATACACGTGGGATGTGTATTTAGTAGTGAACATGCCGTGAACGTCTCCTTTTCTTATGCGTGATTTTATGCAAAACAAAACAAGAATAATATACGCAGTTCTTTGCTATATGGCTGAAAGTTAAGGAGCAAACAAACAACTTACAAAATAATAAAAACAATACTGATGTACGTGTGGTGTGTGAATTTGTTGTGCTTATTATGTGATTTTATAAAAAACAAAACATGTATAATGTACGCTAGATGTGTGAATTTGGCGTACTTCTTGGCGTGCTCTTCATAAAAATATAATATGCGAGTGCAGTATGAATTAGCCGGACTGCTTAGCGTCCTATTAATGAAAACATTATTTACGAGCGAGTAATGTGCACTGTAGTACTGAAAATTCTGGACCCGTGTTATAAACATCATCGTACCATGACGATTTTGATATCAGAAAACCGAGAATGGTTAGTACACTATGCACAAGCATTTTCGTCATATTCGAGTGACGATTTCACCTTGAAATCGCAGTTTTCGTTCTGAACCCTCGGGTTCCATTTTGTGTACGGCAGCCATTTTGTGAGTTGCCCTCACATAGGCCAATGATTAAGGCCAAACACGGTCCTGAAGGACACGTACACCTTTCCTGACTTCTCTGCGACCTGGGCAAGCTGACTCCACTGCCCCAGGCCAAACCTGTTCGGTCAGTTCCTCTCCCAGTGGCCGAACGAGATAGTATCAAGGCACAACATGCCATAAACCTTTTATCTCACACAAACCACGCCTAATCTTGCACACACCTGTCCCTGTTTCCTACTTTATGACTTGCTTTACAAAGAGGAGGTGCCCGTTTTTATTGGGGTTTCGTCGATATCTGATGAAAATACTGGGCCTTGCCAGGTAATTGATTGTGGGCTGAACAAACTGAAATGTGGGATTGTCATCATGACTCTGCTTTTTCTTTGTAGTGAAAATATGTGAATGGTCAACTGTAATGTAAAGAATGTTTGCCTGAAGCATAATATTTTGTATAAAAAGAGAAGGCTGGCTTTGTAATTTTGAGCAGTCTCCTGAGAATATACACCGTGTTGTACTTCTAGGATACCTGTTACTTGGTGGCAGCCAATAAATTCGATCCTTGACTTCACCTAGAAGACTCTGTGTTTCTGTAGTCTGAAACAGGAAGGACCCGAAGTCTTAGGGTGTTGTCCCTGGCACCGCTGGGTTACCGGTTCAGTACCGGTTCTGAAAAACCCAGTACTTCAGTTGGGGCCCAACGTGGGGCGATTTCAGCGGTACCGGTCCAAGCCAGAGGTTCGTGAGGAGCTTCGTGTGAAAATTCTGGAGGAAGGCCGCCACTTCATCGACCCCTGCATGTCGACGTGGTCCGAAAGTCTTTGCTGCGAGGTTCCCCGCTTCCCGACGGCTACGAAGGACTGCTGCCCTGAATATCGCCCTGTTTTGGACCCTTGATGATTGGTAGAGCGAAACGATAGACGAGTCTTCTGGTGCAGTCATCGATACCTCAGTTAAGTATAAGTGGAGCGTCTCCCAGTCCTTAGTTGGTTCTTAGTTTTGGGTATCCCCTTGGGATCTTTGATTTGGAACTTGCAAGTACCAAAGCCGAGGGACTCGTGTATTCACGAGACTATCGTAATCGATAATCCCTTGAAGTTTGAAGCTAGACTAGTGAGCGAAGATGCCTGGTGTTAGCAGACTTGGAAATTTGTTTTGTCTTGGTTGTAATAAGGATTCCCGATTGGAGGACTTGTGTCCGGTTCCTCCGATTGGAACTCCGACCTATGAACTATATGTGAAACATGGAGTAGGCTCCATCACATATAATAAAGTGTGGATCAAATACACCAGAAAGGATGGTGTTTTAAAATGGCCCCAATATGGTAGCTTTGACACGGAAATCCTAGATAATCTTGAAGTTAAACTTTTCAAGAAGAAAACCCGGCCGGCGATGTTTGACTCTTTCCGCCTATGGCGTAAGGAAGCCAAACAGAAAGAAATTAAATTAGCGAAGAAAAATAAGAGAGAAAGGGGTATCTCGAAAATGCAAGCTGCCATGCAGTTTAAAGATAACGAAGAAGAACAGATGAGCGAACAGTTGCACAGGCAACGTAAAATGCTTATCGATAAATGTTACCCTGTTTTGCCGCCTCTTCAGCAAGATGCAGCAAAAGACATTGAAAAAGACCCCCTAATGTCGCATTTATTGAGTTCGCCACCCCCTTATGCGCAGAGTGCTACGGCACCTCCGCAGCCTTTAGCCGTGCAACCTTTGGTTGTATTGCCTCCTGCTCCTCCACAACCACCGGCTGCTCTTCAGTTGGCTCCTACTCTTCCGGTGCAGCCTCCTCCGGGGCCACCGACTTTGACATCTGCTCTGCCTTTACTTCCTACAACTTTGACCACTATATCGACTACCACTCCTGGTATTCCTCCTGACACTGCCTCTGCGTCTGCCTTGCCTCACTCTGCTCTTCCGCCTGTCCTTTCATCGACTTCTCCTTCTGTTCGACAGAGAATGACTAGCACTGTTGCTAGCCTTCTATATCCTCTCTTTGGAGCAACAGGTGTATCCCCTGTCTCAGAGCGTAAACAGTTACGTAGCCAACTGCCTGATTCTAGGGAGAAGGAAACATTGAATTATTTGGCACATAAATGGGTTACCGAACCGACGAGATATGAGCTAGAGTCTGTTATGGATGTCTTCCATCAGTGGGAAGCACCAAAACAGAGATACGTTTTTGAGAAAATGTGTACTTTCCTGAGTGAGGATTTAGAGGAGAATGATTTGGAGCCCAATCCACCTGAGTTATGTCGTATACGGTTCGAGTTTGGGAAAGGCGCAATTGTGGGTTCCGATGTTGAAAAAGCAGTTGCGACATTGTTATCATTCAGGAGTGAGGGTGTTTCTCGGTCGTTGTTTGAGTCTGATTCCTCTGTTAAAAAGAAGGTGAGACAATATCCCATGAGAGAAGTTCCCCCACAATGGAGGGAAGGGGACCTAGCAGCTAACCCACCTATTCAGCCACACTTTCAGCATGTTTGGGTACATGTTCCATGGAAGCGCGCTGAAGTCTTGGCCCTTAAACAGACATTGCCTGATCCCCGTAAAAATCCTGCAGGATATTACAAGGAATTGTCACAGACTGCAGGCTCCTGCATTATGAATTTAGCAGACATAGACATGTTGTATGGAAATGTTGTTCCACATCCTTTATGGGGAAAGATTCGTCATGCGGATCATGATCAGGAGTTAGGTGACTCATGGGCTAATATTAGTGCTGCAAATGACCGACAAGTCGGTGGTGCTAAACCCGAGCCTTTAGTAGCAGAACTCCCTGGTAGGATCATTACTTACATGAATACTTTGATGCCTGCGATGCGAGTGAATTGGGACAAGTTGTCTACGTGTAAGCAGAAGAAAGATGAAACAGTGTCTGATTTCTTCACTAGGTTTGAAGAGACGTTTATCGACCACAGTGGTCAAGATATGAATACAGAAGGTGGTCAACGGTTGTTCGTTGACAAGTTCGTGCACAATTTGCTTCCAGAGTTGTGGAAGAAATTAAAAGATTCAGAGAGTTCTTGGACCGTTTCCTCTTCAGCACAGATATTGGCTACTGCCCAGTATTACGAAAATAGAGATAAATATTAGAAAGATAGAGCAGACAAGAAAACGAAAGAGTTAAAAACAAAGGTCCTCTTACAACAAGCGTATCCGCCACGTGGTGGTCAGAGTAACTATCAGCAACCTCAACAGTTTCAGAGGAATTCGCAAAAGTTCGAGTATCCTCAACAGCGTGTTCCTGTAGGTCTCAATCAGTGTTCATATTGTAAAGAAGAGGGTCATTTCAAGTATAGTTGTCCTATTTTGTTACAGCGTATGAATGGTGCTTCTGGTGCAAGAGGTCGAGGTGTTCCACAAGCGCCTAGAGGTAGAGGACGTGGAAATTTCCCTCAGAACGCGTATTCCTTTCCGCCTCAAAATTCAATGGATAGGTTTGATCAGCAGAATAACGCGTCTAGTAGGACAGCTCAGTACTATGCTGAGGACTACTATGCAGAAGATGAGCACATGGAAGGTAATGATTGCTAGGACATCCGCAGACAAAGAGAGGGAGTTGTTTCAGTTCCAGTAGATCAGAGTGGACCTTACGTTGAGGTGATTACATCAGGTGTGTCAGAGCCTTTTCTGTTGGATACTGGTGCTACAAAGAGTTCTATTATGCACTCTAAACTCCCTGGCGCACCTTTGTCTGGCGAAATGAATGTCTCAGTAGGTTTTTCTGGCGCCCCGGTTAGAAACCCAGTTTCTAGTCCTATGTCCCTTTCTGTTGGACCTTGCGAATTCGAAGCACCCCTTATTCTGACGACAGGTTGTGGTGAAAATTTGTTAGAATTGGATCTTTTTTTTTTCAAAACAATTTTTATTACTTTCAATTAGGGTGTCAAGACATTGCATAGACGGCACTACTCTCCGTACACCAGAGACATAGTGTGCATAAAATAATCATCATCATCAAGCAGTATAAGCAGTATTAAATAGGAACACCCACTGCCAACTCCCTACCCCCCCAACTCCCATCCCTGCAGACTCCCGCCCGGATCCCACCCACAACCCCTCACAGTGTCAACATAGTCCGAAAGCTAAGAACGATTCATTACTCATGTCCGTGTGCAGATCCGTTCACCCCAGGTCCACAAGCGAATGTCCTGCATCAGCATCCTGACACGCTGGCGGTTCCAGCCACAGCCCTCTATATTCTGCCCATCTTTTCCAAATCTTAAAATGCTTTTGGGGGCAGCCCCTGGCAACAAATACCGGACGCTCTAGTCCCATACAGAAGTCTAATCCCTTTTCCCACACCCCTAGCAGGGGAGCCCTCGGATCCTTCCAGGCCCGGGCTATATCACGTTTGGCCACCGTAAGCCCCAAAAGCAATAAGTGGCGTTTGTAGATGTTGCCTCCCACCTGTTCCATAACATGCAAAAGGCCCAGTTGTGGGGAGCGGGGGAGGTCCCATCCCAACACCTCAGACAGGCAGTCCCAGACACCAGTCCAAAATCTCACCAGTTTATCACACGCCCACACCATATGTACAAAGGTTCCAATCTCACGGCCACACCGCAGACAATCCGGGGAGGCTATCAGGCCCGCCCTCCATAGTCTGTCTCTAGTATAGTAGGCTCTGTGTAAATATTTAAACTGGATAAAGCGCAGACGGACCGCTATCGCAGCCCCCCTCGGGGCTTCCAGGGCTTCCCTCCAGTCCTCCTCTTCCAGGGCTCCTATATCTTTCTCCCAAGCAGACCTCAGGGTATCCAGAGAAGAAGAGCAATGCGTGACCAATGTTTGATATATACTGGAGATTTTTTTCGTGGCTATCTCACCCATAAAGACCTTAGCCTCTAGCGGGCTGAACTCAGGCAACGAGTCTAGACCAACCAGGGACGGGGACAAGGCGTGCCGGAGCTGTAGATAGCGAAAGAACTGGGTTGATGGCATGTCGTATTCCTCTCGCAGGGCTTGGAACGTCTTAAGAGTTGTGTCTTTCATTACATGGCCTAGGGCCGATATACCTATTGCGTCCCAGCCACAAAAACCCCTCAGGGATGCCAACGCCGGCAGCCGCCCATTGTGCCATAGGGGAGTTTCTCTCGTAAGTCTGTTCCACCACCCCATGCGACGCAGGGTCCCATGCCAAACCCGAAATACCACCTGGGTGGCCTCCGGGAGCCTCCTCCGCGCCGCTGCCGAATACAGAATGGTGTGCAACGTTGCCGGGTCCATCAAAAACCTCTCAAGGGCATAGGCCGGATCACTCCGATCACCATACCACCATTCGTTGAGTATCAATAGGTGGGACGCTTGGTAGTAGGACAGAATGTCCGAAGTGGCGAGCCCCCCGCAGTAGGTGGAAAGAAAACATGTGCGGAGTGCTACTCTCGCTGCTCCACCCGCCCAAAGGAACTGGCTCAGCGCTGAATTCACCCGCCGAAACCATTGCAATGGGATAGGGTACGGATGGTTCTGTAACTGGTATAGTAGGCGCGGGAGAGCCACCATTTTAAAAATGGCAGAGCGGCCGTAAATATTCAAGGGCATTCTGGACCAAGTCGTCATGTCCGAGCGCACTCGGTCCCACACAGGCAGTACATTGCGAGCCCACGAGACCCCTGGGATGTCTGTGAGGAAGACCCCCAAGTATGTAATGCCTCCAGCAGCCTCCTGCAAGACGTCTGCCCAGGGCCCTAGACTACGGCGATCTCCCAGCGTCCATAGCGTAGATTTCCTCAGATTCAGGCAAAGGCCCGACACCTCACCAAAAATACGCATAATTTCAAGTACTCTCGGTCCCGACCTGTTTAAATCCGTAAGGAAAAAAAGAACGTCGTCGGCGTAAAGAGCTATTCTGTCAGAAGGTCCCGCCACCCATTCCACACCTCGCATTTGTGCGTCAAGTCGCACCCATGCCGCAAGCGGTTCCATCGCAAGGGCGAATAGATAGGGCGAGAGAGGGCAGCCCTGACGTGTGCCTCGGCCTATAGGGAAGGGGCTGGACACCGCCCCCGCTACTCTCACGGATGCAGTGAGATCGGTGTATAATAGCTGGACGTAGGAGAGGAAGCGGGGTCCCAGGTTTAGGCGAGACAGGAGGGCACGTAGATAGACCCAACTCAGGGAGTCAAACGCCCTGTCGATGTCCGCCAGGAGAAGCGCCGCCGGAATCCCAGCTGCGCGGGCCGCCTCCACCACCACCTGACCCCGCCTTATATTGTGGCGTGTCGCCCTGCCGGGCATAAATCCGGTCTGGTCCGGATGGACCAGGTCTGCTATGTAAGGAAGCAGACGATTAGCCAAGGCCTTCGCTAGCAACTTCGCTTCCATATTCAGGAGCGAAATTGGCCTCTAAGATGCATGTTGTTCAGGGGGCCTTCCTGGTTTACAGAACACCACAATTTCAGCGTGTCGCCAATCCGCTGGGAGGCGCCCGCCGTCTCTGGCCGCCTCCAATGCTCGCTTATAGTAGGTTCCCAATTGAAGGTGGAACATCTTCATGAACTCACAGGGAAAGCCGTTGGGCCCCGGGGCCTTGCCAGTGTTAAGCCCTCCCAGCGCCGTGCCCAATTCCTTGGCCGACAATGGAAGGTCGAGCTCGGCCCGTCCCTCGTCTGACAGCGCTCGCGGCGGGAGATCGGCTTGGAATTTGTCCACATCCTCCGCCGGGAGGGACTCCCGAGGAGTATACTGGGCTGCGTAGTAGTGTGCAAAACTGGCCGCAATAGCTGGCGGGGTCGTTACTGCTTCGCCGGCCTCATCACGGAGGCTCGGTAAGGACTGCGCCTGAAACATAGACTGGCAGAGCCGATACAGCATGGCGCAGGATTTGTCCCCCCATTGATAGATCCTACTCTGTGTGGCTAACCAGAGTTGGCGAGCCTCGTCCATCAACAAGGAGGTGTAGGATTGCTGCTGAAGGAGCAGTTGTCTCACGGCAGCAGCATCATTCCCGGTCGTACACCTCTCCTCCAGGTCTCGGACCTTGCGAGCCGCATCAGTGAGCGCCTCCCTGCGGACCACACGGGCAGCGGCACACCAGGCAATATCTACTCCCCGGAGCACGGGCTTTAAGGCTTCCCAGAGGGTCACAGCGTCGGTTTCTGGCCTATCATTATCGTCCCAGTAGTGGGCTATTGCGGTCCTCATACAAGACTGGTAATCTGCTTGCTGCAAGTGCCAGGTGGAGAGGCGCCATCGAAACGGCTGTCGTCTCCTGTCAAGGTGAACGTCCATTAAGACCGGGGAGTGATCAGACAAACCACGTGGGAGAATGGAAGTGGAGGCTACCCGCTCTAACCAACTCTGGGGGATAAATATGTAGTCAAGTCTTGAGAACGACCCATGGACAGCAAAGACGTATGTGTATTCACGGCTATGCTCATGTTGATACCTCCACGCATCAGTCCAGCCCATTCCCTGCACCATGCCCTTCAACCTAGTCGGGGTATCAGATAGGTGGCCCCCTCCCGGCCTGTGGCAATCCACGCTGCCATTCATCACGTCATTCCAATCACCACCTATGATCGCCAATACATTCGGGATTTCAGCCCACACATCAAACAATTTCTCGACAAGGGCCTCCTGCAGAGGAGGGGGGGCATACACACTGCCAAAGACCATAGATTCGCTCCCCACTTTTCCTTTGACAAAAACATACCTGCCGTATCTGTCCACCCACTGTGCTTCGTGAGAATAGGATAGTCTACGATGGATAAGGATCGCAACCCCCCGTGACCCCCGCACAAAGCCAGCATGAAACACCTGCTGATAACCATAGCGCTGTAGGCTCAAAGCTTTAGAGCCTAGGAGGAGAATTGGATCTTTTAAAAAGATTGTATGCAACTTTGTACTGTTCTCCTTCGGGAGTACAACTTACACTGGGTAAGAAAGTGGTTTCTCCAATGTATTTGTCAAAGGACAAACTTCCAACAGAATTGTCATTTCTTCCTGATACTCTTTGGGCTACTGGTCCTAATGATGTGGGTCTTTTGGAAATACCACCATATGTTGTGACATTGAAAGCCAATGTTAAATTGCCACGAATTCCCCAATATAAAATTTCTAGTGAAGGTGAGAAAGCGTTGCTAGCGATCATTTATGACTTGATTGAAAAGGATGTAATTGAAGAGACAAGAGGCAACGTTTGCAATAGTCCTGTTTTGCCTGTTTTGAAGCGTACCGATCCTTCTCAGCCACCTGTTTACAGATTTGTGATTGATCTTAGAGAGGTGAATAAAATCGTTGTGCCACAATTTCCAGTTGTTCCTGATATCACTGCCCTATTGACTATGATTCCAGCTTCTGCGACTTGGTTCTCGGTGATTGACTTGAAGAATGCTTTCTTCAGCATCCCGATTGCCGAAGAGAGTAGGGATATTTTCGGCTTCAGTTTAGGAGGTCGAAGCTTCCGCTTCAAACGCGCTCCCCAGGGCTACTGTGAAAGTCCATCGATATATAGTCAAGCTTTAAAAGCACAGCTTGACACAATTGTTTTACCTGATGGCGCTACCCTTATTCAGTACGTTGATGATTTGCTCGTCGCTGCAGATACTGAGGAAATATGTAAAGAAGCAACATTGTCATTGTTGCATCATTTGTCTGATTTGCATCACAAAGTGTCCCTTTCGAAATTACAATATTGTCGACAAGAAGTGACCTACTTAGGTCATCTCTTATCGAAGGAGGGAAGGAAACTGACCCCAGAAAGAATTCAGGCAATTGCAAAACTGGGTGTGCCAAAGACACAGAGAGAAGTGCGTGCTTTCTTGGGTATTACATCATATTGCAGACAATGGATACCGAATTTTTCTTTGCTGGCCAAACCTTTGGTAGTTTTAACTTGCAAAGATACACCGAATCCCCTTCCATGGTCTGAAGAGTGTCAGAAAAGTTTTTCCAAATAGCTCCTGTGTTGGGTACCCCCGACTACAGTAAGCCCTTTACATTGTATGTCCATGAGAAAGAAGGTTGTGCATTGTCGGTGTTGACACAATTGTTCGGAAACAGGCAGCGTCCATGTGCGTATTTTTCGTCGACTTTAGACCCGGTAGCTAAAGCGTTGCCGAGTTGCTTAAGAGCCACAGCGGCAGCAGCTGTTTCTTTTCGACAGTCTGCTGGTTTAGTGATGAATAATACATTGATTGCGATGGTTCCACATGCAGTGGACACGTTGTTAAACAGAACCAAGACACAGCACTTAACTAGTGCTCGGTTGGCAGGTTATGAGTTGACACTGTTAGCGAGTCATGTGCACATAAAAAGATGCAACACGCTTAACCCAGTTACGTTGTTCCAATTGTAGCAGAGTTAGATACTTCTGAACAGCATGATTGTTTTCTCAGAACAGAAGAAGAAACGAAAGGGAGAATAGATCTTAGTGACACTCCCCTTGCAAAGTGTGATGGTACCTTATGGGTGGATGGTTCATGCTTCAAGCTTCCGAATGGAGATACGACTGCGGCATATGCTGTTACGACTTTGCATACGATTGTTGAAGCTGCACGTATCCCACATAATTCAGCTCAAGCAGCAGAATTGATTGCACTTACACGAGCGTGTGTGTTGTCGAAAGGAATGAAAGTGACCATATATACAGACAGCCAGTATGCATTTGGTGTGGCTCACAGTTTTGGACGATTGTGGAAAGAACGTGGGTTCCTGACTTCGCATGGAACTAAGATTCAGCATGGTCAATTGGTGAATGAGCTCCTCGAGTCACTTACTTTGCCGTTGCAAGTCGCGATTGTGAAATGCAGTGCACACAAGAAGGTGACTGATGATGTTGGTCGTGGAAATGCATTTGCTGACGAAGTCGCAAAAGAAACAGCGAGGGATGTGATAAGTCGAATGTATGTTGCAGGCCCTGCAAGATGGATTGGTGACGTTGGAATGTGTGAAGACACGATAGAGAGTGTAAAGTCTATTCAAGCTGAAGCTACAGAGAAAGAGTTGAGTACATGGAAAGAGAGTAAGGGGAAATTGGATGTGAATGGTTGTTGGGTTGAATTGTCAGAGCATCAGAGATGGTTTTTACCCGATGCGTATGTGCCTGCAGTTGTTACAATGGCTCATGGAATGGCTCACATTAGTGTGAAAGGGATTTGTAAGTTGTTGGCTCCAGTATGGCAAAATGCTGGAATTCCTAAGTGTGCAGAGAATTTGGTCAAAAATTGTATGGTGTGTCTGAAATACAATCCTGGTAGGGGAACCCCAACTCCAGCTGGTCATTTTGCGCCTCCAACGTATCCGTTCGAGATTTTGCAGCTAGATTTCATCCACATGGAAAGGTGCAACAATCTGAAATACGTACTCGTTGATGTTTGTGCCTTTTCAAGATGGGTAGAAGCATATCCCCTAAAGGACAACACTGCCTTATCTACAGCTAAAGCACTTGTGAAAGAGTTCTTCCCTAGATTTGGAATGCCGAGAATGGTCTGGAGTGACAATGGGAGTGAATTTGTGGGTCGAGTGATGAAGAAAGTATGTGAAGGGCTAGGCATCCAACAGAAATTTCACGCTGCAAATCACCCCCAATCAGCTGGACTAGTAGAATGTTACAATGGCACGTTAAAGCTAAAATTGGCCAAAATTCAAGCGAGCTCTGGTCTTAAATGGCCTGACGCTCTGCCTTTAGCACTCCTATCAACGAGAATGACTGTGCATTCGCGAGTGGGACTTAGTCCGTATGAAATTGTGTTCGGCCGTCCGGCCAACATATGGAGAGTGCCAAGGCCGAAAAAATTCAGTGAGATCGAACACCCTGTACTGCTTGACTATTTGTACGAATTGATGGCTAAATTGCGTGTTTTACACCAACAGGTTCACAATTCTCTGCCTCAGGTATCTGAAGATCCAGGCCACACCATCAATCCTGGTGAAAAATTTCCAGCGGACAAAGAATAATCAGCCCCGCTGGACCGGCCCCCACCTAGTCCTGCTGTCAACGAGATCCGCCGTGCGAGTGGAAGGCAAAAAGAACTGGATCCACGGCGTACACTGCAAGATGGTGCCTTTACCTCTGCCGTACGACCGGTGGGTCCAGGAGAGTGTTGCTGACTCTGAGACTGAGACTGTGCCTCGTTTTCTGCCTTTCAGTGATGCACGCATAAAAGGAACAATTTCTGAACAAGAAAGTGACAATCTCTTGCAAGAAGCTGTGCCACCATCGAATCGATTGGACACTACAGAGCCTGAACTCCTGTTTCAAGACCAGACAGTATCTGGGAAGCAACGCTACAATCTGAGGCCGAGAACTATGGACAAATACATTTTCCTTTTCTTTGCTATTTTTGAAAGTGCAGCTCTCTCATCTGAGAAACTTTTTTATTTTTGTTTTTCGAACCACCATCCGGGTTCCGCTGTAGGGTCGCGGTTGCCCAAGTCTTTGGGGTGCAGCTGAAGACGTTAGGTCGACAGTTCTGGTTGGTCTAAGGGAGTTGCCCTGGACTGACAGAAGCATTCCTTAGCATAGAACACCCTACCATCGCGAGCAGCATTTTAGAGAGGATGGAGTTTTTCGAGATGGAGAGACCTGCCAAAACAATGAACTTTAAAGCCAGAATGTGTAAAATGATGACCACGAAACGTTTTTTGATACTATGCATTTTTATGTTGTTCAGTGTTATGATGTTTTTAATAGGATATGTTTTATTCTCTTTTCGAGTGACATTTGCACCCACTACATCGCCCATACCTCCTCCTACTGTTTCCTCGCATTCTTTCCACCCTTTTCCCGAACATGAATCCGCTAGGAGAGTTTATTAATAACTCCTTCGTTCAGCTTTTGCACCAACACCAACTAGTAATGAACACGACTAACTGTTGGGTGTGTGGTCTTATGCCTCACACAACGGATAAAGGTATCCCTTATCTGGTCCTGCCTTTCAGCCACAATGGTTCTGTGTGGGCATACAGAACAATGTTCATCTACGCACATGAGACCTACCCCCTACGTTCTGTGACAGACAATCCTAAGAATAGTGCTCTAGTCAAGGGTATAGTAGATATGATTAAGGAAGATATCTCCTATGAGATTATCCCGAGAGATGAGACACTAGTGTATATATAGAATGGAACGTGACCGGATATGGAGTTACTCTGAGTGAGAAACAGCAAGCTGAGAGATCTTCCCCGATTTGGATTGTACCCCATCAGGGTCACCTATGTCTGCAAGGTACTGGCAAGAATCCCAGAGCTCAGTTAGGGAAAAGCACCTGCACTGAGACATATGTTTTTGCGTCTCAGACTTCCCCTCCGTTCTTAGCAGCTAAGGGCACCTATTTCATCTGCCATGATAGAGCCTATACATGGTTGCCCCCTGACTTTTCGGGCACATGTTTTGTTTCATTCCTGTTGCCTCCCACCTACACAGCGGCGGCAGATTACCATAAGACAAGGATAGTTAGAGGTGTCTTCAGTGAAGAAGACACTGCAGGACAAGAATTTCTAGACTTCGTGAAGGGTTTTCTGCCGTTCCGGGGACCCATGGTTAACAGCAGGAACATAAGGCAATTGACAAGGGTGGTTGAATCCACCGTGGTCGAAACTGCCGGTGCCCTTAGTAACTTGACTGCTGAGCTCCAGTCGGATCGTCTTATGACCCTTCAGAACAGGGTCGCGTTAGACGTCATACTTGCAGACTGAGGTGGGGTATGTAGGGTGATCCAATCGAGTTGCTGTGTATTCATTCCAGATAACGCTCCAACAGTGTACCAGGCCATCTCCAAACTACATAAGATTTCCGAATCTATTCATGTAGACAAAGGAGATTGGTCGTTAATGGGATGGTTCTGGGAACTGGTATCCGACTGGGGTTGGAAAATTCTGATGGTCATTGGGATGATCTTAGCCATTCTTTTCCTGTTCTGTCTGTGCGTACAGTGTGCTCCTGCAGTATGTAGCCTCTGTGCTACATCGTGTGTAAGGAAATCTGATTCAAGGGACGAGCTATGTAATAGGATGATGTTACAGCAACATCTCAATGACTTTAGGAATATAGACCTGGACTCAGATTAGCGTGAGTATAGGTTATTGCTATGTAAGGGCAAAAGGAGGGTCTGTAGTACTGAAAATTCTGGACCCGTGTTATAAACATCATCGTACCATGACGATTTTGATATCAGAAGACCGAGAATGGTTAGTACACTATGCACAAGCATTTTCATCATATTCGAGTGACGATTTCAGCTTGAAATCGCAGTTTTCGTTCTGAACCCTCGGGTTCCATTTTGTGTACGGCAGCCATTTTGTGAGTTGCCCTCACATAGGCCAATGATTAAGGCCAAACACGGTCCTGAAGGACACGTACACCTTTCCTGACTTCTCTGCGACCTGGGCAAGCTGACTCCACTGCCCCAGGCCAAACCTGTTCGGTCAGTTCCTCTCCCAGTGGCCGAACGAGATAGTATCAAGGCACAACATGCCATAAACCTTTTATCGCACACAAACCACGCCTAATCTTGCACACACCTGTCCCTGTTTCCTACTTTATGACTTGCTTTACAAAGAGGAGGTGCCCGTTTTTATTGGGGTTTCGTCGATATCTGATGAAAATACTGGGCCTTGCCGGGTAACTGATTGTGGGCTGAACAAACTGAAATGTGGGATTGTCATCATGACTCTGCTTTTTCTTTGTAGTGAAAATATGTGAATGGTCAATTGTAATGTAAAGAATGTTTGCCTGAAGCATAATATTTTGTATAAAAAGAGAAGGCTGGCTTTGTAATTTTGAGCAGTCTCCTGAGAATATACACCGTGTTGTACTTCTAGGATACCTGTTACTTGGTTGCAGCCAATAAATTCGATCCTTGACTTCACCTAGAAGACTCTGTGTTTCTGTAGTCTGAAACAGGAAGGACCCGAAGTCTTAGGGTGTTGTGCCTGGCACCGCTGGGTTACCGGTTCAGTACCGTTTCTGAAAAACCCAGTACTTCAGCACGCAGTTGATTTGCTAGACGGATGAAAGTTAAGAGCGAACAAACAACTTATCGGTAGACAATATAGGCGCTTTCAATAAGATTCGAGGGCATAAGTTACAATACAAGCTAGGTGCATGGGTATTAGTAATGTATAGTTAACTTACCTTCTTCTTCATACGCGTGTTAGTGGCAGCTTGTATTTTTGTACTACTACTGGTGCGGTATGAAACATACATATACGCGCAGTCTGTGTTTTGGGATTGTGCAAACATTTACTTTTTGTGCGCTTTTGGAGTAATACTTATTAATACTTTTTAGTTGTTTTGCATGCATTCCAATGCTGCTTTACTTTTTCATATGCGCTTTCAGTTGCAAAAGAATGCTGTTTTTAGTTTCCGTGTGCACTTTTGTTGCTGCTTTGATATAACTGCTGACGAACTACAGCCACACAATGTAGGCGTAGGCACACAATGTAGATGCGTACAACTGGCGCCCTATTTTCATTTTGTTCTTCGTAGTTAGCACCTCATAAATAGCAAACAGGTTAGCGAAGGGCCATGTTTTCACAGTTTCTCGCACTGCTTAGCGTGCTCCTAATAAGAACAAGATATAATATACTCGTGGCATTGTAAATTTGCTGTACTGCCTATCTGCATGCCTTTCATGCCGCAATAACATGCTGGTTAGATGTTGCAGTGAATGTTATACACCTGTGGTAGGCCTTGTGCTTTGCATAGTTAATGGCATCTTGTATATAAAGTTGCCTTTAAGCCCTCTGCTTTATGCGTTGCTGTTAACATTGTGTGCATATCTTGTAGCACAGTTTTTTCATACCGGCATGCATAAAAGATTAAAACACACGTGCGTTCCTTTCTTTTGTTTTACATTACTTGTCTATCAGCATGTATAGTTTCATGTGGGTACTGTTACATTTTGTTACATTACTTGTTTATCAGCACATATAGTTTCATGTGCGCACTGTTTTATTTTGTTCTTAAACGCGTAGATTCTAAGGTTACAGTACAGGCCATGTACAGGCCTTGAATGCCGCTTTTTACAAATATTTAAGATATGTTCTGTAAACGCGCTATTGTTTAAGCTGTACATCTTCAATGCATCAAATTGCATTAGCTGAAGTTGCGATCTAGCCATGTGCACAGCTTTGCCTGTGTTGACACACCTTTACTTTAGCACGTTCAAAATAAGTAGAGGCAGACTATGTGGGCGCGTACAGTTGGCGCCACATTTCTCATTTGGTTTCTTCCTGTTGCCACCTTAGAAACAGCAATTAAGTTACCCTAGCGCCCGCGCCACATTTCTAATTTCTTCCCTTCCTGGTAGCACCTCACAAACAACGATTGAGTTAGCCTGGCGCCCATTGCTACAAAAGAAGTGTTTCTGTTGCTGGCGCCAGCTTATAACACTTCTTCGTAGTTTAGCACTTTCTGTCGCACGTTTAACAGCGTTTGTTGTACCGCACACAATTGCAGCTAATAGGCTAGATGGAGGCTTCAAGCATATAGCAAACGTTTGCTTGGCTTTTTGAAGGGCCTCTTAAAATGTATACATATAACACTTTTAATGCATACTTTCTTTTTGTTTTCACACATTTGTTAGTACTGTGTCTTAAATAAAGTATTTATATTGAGCCTTTTGCTTAGCATGTTATAAGTGGCTTTTCATAAAAACTTTTCTCTAGTAGGCCTGCTTTACACGGTTAATGGCATTTTGTATATACTTGTATATAAAGTTGCCTTTGAACCATTTTTTTGTACGTTGTTGGTGGCGTTTTGTAAATATCTTGTAGTATAGTTTTTGCTAACACTGGCATGCCTAAAATATTAAAACTTAATGTGGGCGGTGACGTCGTTCGTTCATGTTGTAGTGTTGTTAGTCACTATGTGATGAACATCTTTTAAAAAAAAACGCATTTAATAAATGTAAACATTGGCTAGTAGTGCATAATGTGCACATAGTTTATTTGCTATTATTACCACGCTTTTAAACATGATAATATACGTGTGGCATGTTAATTTGCCGTACTAGTTAGTGTGCCTTTAATAAAACAAAACAGATAATATATGCGTGTAGTGTGCATTTACTGTACTGCTTAGCGTGCTCTTAATAAAAACAAGATATAATAATATACTCGTGGCATTGTTGATTTGCTGTACTACCCATCTGCAAGCCTTTCATGCCGCAATAACATACTGGTTAGAAGTTGCAGTGAATGTTATAAGCCTGTGCGTTATAAAACATGATAATATACGCATGACGTTGTTAATTTGCTGTACTGCCTATCTGCAAGCCTTTCATGCCGCTATAACATGCTGGTTAGATGTTGCAGTGAAGGTTATACGCCCGTGGTAGGCCTTGTGCTTTGCACAGTTAATGGCATCTGGTATATAAAGTTGCCTTTAAGCCTTCTGCTTTATGAGTTGCTGCTAGCATTTTGTACATATCTTGAAGCACAGTTTTTGCTAACACCGGCATGCATTAAAGACTAAAACACACACACGTTCCTTTTTGTTGTTTTACATTACTTGTCCATCAGCACATATAGTTTCATGTGCGCACTGTTTCATTTTGTTTTTAAACGCATAGATTCTGAGGTTACAGTACAGGCCATGTACAGGCCTTGAATGTCGCTTTAAAAAAAATATTTAAGATATGCTCTATAACGCGCTATTTTTAAGCTGTACTTCTTCAATGCATCAAATTGCATTAGCTAAAGTTGCGATATAGCCATGTGCACAGCTTTGCTGCCGTTTGAAACTCCTTTACTTTAGTACGTTCAAAATAAGTAGAGGCAGACAATGTGTGCTCATACTGCTGGCGCCACATTTCTAATTTGGTTTTTCCTGTTGTCACTTTAGAAGCAGCAATTAAGTTGCCCTAGCGCCCCTGTCACATTTCTAATTTGTTCCCTTCCTGGTAGCACCTCACAAACAGCGATTGAATTAGCCTGGCGCCCATTGCTACAAAAGAAGTGTTTCTATTGCTGACGCCATCTTATACCAGTCAGTCACAATATCTTTATTTCGGCGAAATGCCATAAAAGAGACAAATTGAAGGTAAAATTCATTCTACATATTATCAAATTCCATTTAAATCCACAGTAAATCAGAATAAAAATAGTAATAAAATATTTACATAGGTTAAAAAAGAGATCATTGCGAATTGAGAAGTTTTGCCCTTCTACACCACATGAGATACAAAAACCTAGAGATTGCATAAACAATGGGCAAATCAGTGTTTGTTTTTAAAAGTCTATATACTTCCATACATCGACGAGACCCCAGGTTCCTGCATAAATTAATCAGCTCATACTGCCGTATTATACGATAACCCTCACAGAATAACAGCACATGTATGTCAGTCTCTTCTTTGGCAGTACATGCAGGACAACCCTTTTCCAGACCTTTTGTCCATTTATTTGTCACAGCATGGAGCGGGAGACATCCATGTCGAAACTGCAGGAAGAGTTTCCTAGCAAGAGTTGGTTGAATCACATCAAGCACAGATTCCATGGCATATGTACATTTAACCTCCAGAAAGGAAGATGTCCTGGTACCAACCCCGGGGCCTGTGTACAAATTCCTCAGGTGCACATCCCAATATCTTCCAATCAGTTTCTTATGTGTGATTCTAAAACAATCAGAAGTCGGATTTTCCCAAAGATCACCATAGCCTAAAGCGAACAAAGTTTGTTTAATATAGGCTATCCACGGATAGCTCCCACTCCCAGGTAAACTAAGAATCTCGATTAACTCTTTTTTAAATATGGCTAGTTCAGGAGTTGTTCATATCCTTCGCCAATAGAGGAGTGGCCTACCATGAGTGATAGGTCTGACGCCAAGATCTAGGTGCAGTGGGGTTAAAGGAGTGCTTACTGGGAGCCCAACTATTTGCCTGAGAAACTTGTTCTCGGTAGTCATAAGCGAGTTGATGTTGGAGTCTTATACCACTTTGTCTTCTTTGTTTAGCACTTTTAATATCCAATAATATCCACATTTGTAAAGCGCACAATCACCCGTTAGGGTCTCTAGGCGCTGGGGGCCGTCGGGAAGATTAAGCAAGCTATTGCCCAGAGTCACATGGTGCTGGGCTAATCTGCCGCCGGTGCCGGGGATCGAACCGTGATCCCCAGATTCCGGAGTCAGTCGCCCTGGCCGCGGCGCCACACCTCTTCCAAGGTTGCATGTTTACAATTAGAAGAGGCAGACAATGTACGTGCGTACAGCTGGCGCCACATTTCCGATTTGTTCTTTTTCTGCCAGCATCTCCCATTTAGAAGCTTATAAGTAGCGCCATATTAACAAAGCTTAATTTGTGCACTTTGTATTAAAAACAGTTAGCTTAGTTTGTATAATATGCATAAAAAAAGTGCGTTTGTAGTGCACATTACACTGTAGATGATACCACCTGTGTGCACAATGCACGTGAGCAGCGTAAGACTGCTCTGTAAATAATAGCACCTCTGCACTTCTGCAAACATATCAAACAATCCACGCGAGTACAATGTAATGCAATATGCATGTGCTTAGGTATGTTGTGCAAATATTATCACATTACTATTTCTTTTACGTACAATGCCCTATCTACAACAAATACATTGTTGTGCATTATACTCCGGTTTTCCTCACGCACACTGGTCTTTTGTACACACACTACTGTTTCTCACACACGCTTTAATACAGCTTTTGCGACAAAATATTAATTGCCACAGCAAAGAAGCCCTTTTAGCCCATATTACTTTTAATGCTGTGCACGCATAGAACCACACATACAGAGCTACACACACACACACACACACACATGCATACGTTCACAAAACTACATACATACACACATATATAAATACGCATATAGAGAGATATGCATACAAAGAGCTACACACACATAACTTTACTCCTATACATATACACACACATGCGAATATGCAAAATGATATGTTTCTACTTAGGTTACAGTACAGCCCATGTGCACGCTTTAATACAGCTTTTGAAAACATTTAAGCCATAACCTGTAACAAATGCTTTTTAGGCCATGCACCCTAAATGTGTTCAGTTGCATTTGCTAACGTTGCAGTTCAGACTCGCGCATGCCTTTTAATGCTGCTTGAACACATTTTCGGTCTAGCATGTCGCAATAAACGTGTATCTCCCAAGGTTACAGTACAGGCCATGTGCAGGCTTTAATCCGGTTTTAAAAAACATTTACGCCATAACCTGTAACAAATGCTTTTTAGGCCATGCACCCTAAATGTGTTCAGTTGCATTTGCTGACGTTGCAATTAAGACAAAGCATACCTTTTAATGGCGTTTTAACACTTTTTCTCTATAACATGCCGCATGCACACACGTTGTCTTATGTAAAGAGGCACACACAAACAGCTGCACACACATAACTGCTAAGGTTGCAGTACAAGTTATGTGCACGCCTTTAATACCGCATTAGCACTCTTTCTTTTTAGCATGCCGCATTAACACAAGTTCTCTTACATAGAGAGGCACACACAGAGTTACATAAATTTAACTACACACATATACATATGAACACACATGCAAATATACATAAATACGTGTACCTCATAAGGTTGCAGTACAGCCCATGTACCTACCATCAATACCACTTTTGAAAACATTTCTAATTGATCTGTGACACACGTTTTTTAAGGTATGCACCCTAAATGTGTTTGATTGCATTTGAAAATGCTGCAACCCAACACATGTGCACGCCTTTAATGGCGCTTTAAAACTGTTTCTTTCTGGCATGCAGCATTAGTACACATTTTGTTATATTGAGAGGCACACACACACATAGAGCTGCACAAACATAACTGTACACATACACATATACAGACACATACAAATAAGCAAAAACAGGTGTACCTCCTAAGGGTGCAATACAGTCTATGTGCACGTTATTAATGCCGCTTTTGGCGATATCTCAGAAGTTGCCTGTAAACACATATTTTTTAATTCATGCGCCTTAAATGTGTTCAGTTGCATGTGTTAATGTTGCAGTACAAGCCATGTGCATGCTTTTAATACCGGGTTAACGCTCTTTTTTTAAGCGTGCCGCATTAGCACACGTTGTCTTTGTAGTTAACATTCATTTTGCAAAGGTTTCTTTTACTGTTTAAGTCACTGCCAAATGTTAATACATACAACTTCAAATACATTTTGTCCCTTGCTCCCACACAGTTGTTGGTGTCATTGATGAATAACGTTTTTTTTATAGAGCCTTGTGCTTAACACGTCATATGTGGCAGCCTGTTATTAATGTTTTCTATAAGGCCTTCTTGTTGACAAGGCAATTTAGGAGCTTGTATATAAAGTTACCTGCTAAGCGTTTTGCTCGCACATTTAGGGGTATATGGTAATATCGAAAAGTATCGTTTTTGCAAACATTAGGACGTCATACATCATTAAATACAATTGTGCCCCTCCCAAAAATATATTTATATATGCGCGTACTACTAGCATGTTTTGTGCCTCAAAGTAATCCTTTCCTTTTAACGTAGCATCTTCTACATTTGAGTTTCTCACGGTATTAGCCCGAAGCCATTTTCACACACGGCCATGCATTTCCCGTGCCACATGTGTTTTATTATTTTATTGCTCCTGAAGATCGCTATCTTTGCTCTAAGACTTTTATTTAACAGGGACACCGTAAACATTCACAAACCTCTACAGCGGACTTATCCTATGCACCATTGAAGCCTTATATGTCCGTCTCTACAAGTTCTTTTAAAAAAGTAAGTTTTAAGAAATGTTTTTTTCGTATACTTAATTTACTTGTGTTTCCGTTCTTTTAGTATATATTGCTAATGTTAGTTTTTTCATTTACAGCTTATTACCTATTTTGCATGCTTTTCAGTAGTGTTATTTAGTTTGTTACATGCGTTGCATTTTTATTAACACTTTGCTTTTACAAAACAAGTTATTTGCCTACCTGTTTGCTTCATTTTGTGATAGCAATATGCCACAGCTTTACAAATAGTTTTAATTTCATAAAATTTATCTGTATCTGTTGCTTTTTTTACCGTTACAATACTCCTTTGCTTTTATAAACTTTTCGCTCCCACAATAGTTTTCACGTACAAACTACCGCTAGCGTTCTTCACCATTTTTCCCTGCTTGCCATACTGCACTTTAAATCACTACCTCGTACTCTACTACATTTGTTGTGTAGCGCGTACTTTTTTTGCTGCGGTATTATTGCTTTTTCATGCAGAATTTTACTTGAGACTCCTATTTTACAGTACATACAAATATGTATGTTACACTGACACGCAGCACAGCAACTGCTTTGCAGTTTGCTTACAGTTTAGTTTGCCTTTTATATTTTCTTTATTTTCCTCTTTTGCACCGCATTTCTTTTTTCAAAAATATCCTTTGCTTAAGCACACATTTCACATAAAGCTGCTTAATTATGTCGCAACTACACATTCTGTACATACTTGAAATGCGTTAAGACATAACTCGCCAACAGCTATTACCACTTTTTTAAGATTTTCTCTTTGCGTATGCTACTGAAACTCACCTATATTACTATTTCCTACTTCGTATGCGCCACATGCTCACTTGTTACTGCATTTATTAAAAGTTATTTTCAAAATACTAATGCTGCTACTGCTAATATTATAAATTGTTTCAAAAATACTGACGCTGTTTTTTTTTACTTCCTATGCCTGTAGCTTGCAAATACGTTCAATTATTTCACTACGAGCAATTGCCCTAAAAAATTGCCATACCAAATCAGAAGTGCTTACAGTACCTCGTATATTTTTCTACAAACAACTGCGAGTACACAAATATTTTCCATGCATAATTTGCGCTTTTTATATTGCAATACTACTTTGCTTTTGTTATGCTAGATCGACTTTTGTCCGCCATGTTTATATCATCACTTGCGTCGCGTTTTCCAAATGTTCTTTTCTCAATCTGTAGCCGCCGCATCTGCTATCAGCAACAGCAGGTTTTCTTTGTACATACTGTGCTTGAAACTGCTACATGCATTTACTACGCAACAAATATCTGACACGCAACAACACACCATAACTACACATACAACGTCGTTGCCAATATTACAAGAAATATGCGTGCAAACGTTTTCTACAACATAGTTAAATATTTATATATCCACTGTAAGCGTATTAACCGTAAATCATACTAGCTAAGTAATTGTAATATGTTTCATGCAACAGATTGTAACACTACTTACAAATATATGGTGCAGGATTCTTTCTTTAAGGACATGCCAGCTATTTAGCGTAAACAGATAAACTCATACTGTCTAGGATTAATTACACACGCTAATAAATACAAAAGCTTAAGTAGAGCAGTATTGGAAGCTCGTATATTAAACTTTCAGCTATGTTTACTGCTTTGCTACAAAAAATTTATATATCCTTGTTAATTTGCCGTACTCCCTAAGTGCACACTTTTTATGCCGCATTTAAGTATGCACTTTAATTCCAAACAATACTGTGAATGTGTACACCTATCAACCATCTACTAGGCACTCCTCTGCCAGCGTTTATATAATATTGCAAAACGAGCTATGTGCACATACACAAGACTTTTGCTTCTTTAGTGTCGCTACTAACAGCCAAGCAAATATTAACATGCATTTCAACGCGTAGCTCCTCAAATTGCAGTACAAGTTACGTGCACACCTTTAATGTCGCTTTTGAAAACATTCACCACATGAAATGTAAACGCGCGTTCTTAAAGCTTGCAGCCTAAATGTATATAATTGTATTACATAAGGTTGCTGTACGAGACATGTGCACCTCTTTAATGTCACTTTAACACTCTTGCTTTAGCATGCCACATTAACACTTAGGAGCCTATTAGGATGGCGGAGGTAAACGGGTTCCGTCCGCCATGGTCATGGAAAAAATACTCCCGACCGCTCCGCGGATAAACCGCCGGTGCGATTAAGATATTTTTGGCAACACTCACCGACCCCGGCAGACGGATCACACCAAAGACCCCCGCAAGCGGACGGAACCACTGAAACACCGTCCGCCGCGGACGCAAAGGCTGCGGAAACAGGCTCAACCGCCGCCACACCTTCGGAGGTTCCGGACGCATGATTAGGATAACCCCGCCATCCCAACGGAACCCACCAACTTCCTCGACTGCCGCGGAAAATAAGCATCGACAAACGGAGCTTGGCTGCGGGTGACCGCCCTGATTCCCATCAGAAGCAGCCGCTCCCTCACGCTGCTCCCAGCTCCACTCAACCCACCATCTGGTATCGTAGCGCTACACCGCTTGACTCGCTCTTGCCCGCCTGAACACTAGATGATATCTCAGCGCTAGTCTAACTGTTTAGATTAAAAATCTGCTAAAGTGCATTATACCGCTAAAATACCCGTTTGACTCATTAGTGCCAATTGAATTTCAATCGTAGCGCTAGACTGCCATAGAGCGCGATTTTAGAATATTTTAATTACATAGTCCTGTTTATATCGTCTGTGCCTGTGACACTTGCATTGCGCCCACTGGGTCTTTACCCCAATCCTGCTTCGGTGTTTGGCTTGCAGCCATTTTTGTTGCTGTTGTGGTGCCCCCCTGGCCGGATATCCTCCACGCACCCGCCTCCCAGCTGCTTCTCCCTCGCCCCTCCCCCTCCTCTATCCGCATATGACAGTTGCCTTTCCGCGCAGCGTTCACGCGCAGCGGTCGCGCCCCATGCGCGCCGAAGGTGCGCCAAAGGTAAGCCCGTCTGCGCCCGTCCGCGCCTGGACTGCGCCCAGTGCTAGACCCCCTGGTCCACGCAAACCCCACTCCACCCGCATAACGTATGACGCCGCCAACCTCCTAGCCCTTAACCCCGTACACACACCGCAATGCTACAAAGCTGCCCCAGGACGTACCCACGGTCCCTTCACCTGCCACTCCTGCAAATTTACCAGCATCAAGACCCATACCAAATCCACTAACCCCAAACACAGATCCGACTCCAACCACCTGAAGTGCATCCTGCTAAACACCCGCTCGGTCCACAGACACGCCTCTGAACTCTGGGATCTACTGGACACTATATCACCGGACGTCGCCTTCCTTACTGAAACATGGATGAACGCATCATCAACACCAGACATCGCCATCACCATCCCGGACAACTATAAGATCATCCGAAAAGACCGCACCGTCCAAACAGGAGGAGGCATCGCCATCGTCCATAAGAACACCATCAAAATCACGACCAGCTCCGACGATATCCTTACAACCGCCGAACACCTCCACACCGACCCTAGGACCACACTCAGAGGCACCCTCATCTACAGGCCTCCAGGAACCCGTAAACAATTCAGCGAAGACATCACTGACTTCATCAGTCCACATGCCCTCGCCACCGAGAACTACATCCTACTAGGAGACCTCAACTTCCACCTGGAAAAGAAAAACGACAGCAACACCACCACCCTTCTGGACAACCTGGCCAATCTCGGCCTCAAACAACTTGTTGACACCCCCACCCATGTAGCCGGACATACGCTCGACCCAATCTTCACCTCCAGCAAACACATCTCCTTTGATCACACCACAGCTCTTCATTGGACGGACCACAGTTGTGTTCACTTCAGCTACAAAACCACCTCGACCCACAACCCCCCACAACAGATTCCCCGAAGAAAATGGAACAAAATCACCACCGACCAACTCCTCACATCGCTCAACCAAAACCCACCCGCCCTCTCTTCGGACCCAAACCAATCGGCCATCAAATTCAAACAATGGATCACTCACAGCGCTGACGAATTAGCACCCTTGAAAAACCATCACACCAAACAAGACAGCAAAAAGGCCCCCTGGTTCAACGATGACCTTAAGAAATCCAAGAAGCTATGCCGTACTCTCGAGAAAATATGGAGAAAAAACCCAACCACCGACAACATGACCACCTTCAAAGCAGCCACCCGCAAACACTACCAGTTGATTCGATCCACCAAGAAATCAGCATTTAAGAATCGACTCGACAACAACGCCCATAACAGCAAGGAACTATTCAACATAGTCAAAGAATTCACCAACCCCACCGCAGCCTCAAACGACATCACTCCCTCCCAAGACCTCTGTGATTCGTTATCTTCCTTCTTCCACAACAAAATTGCAGACATACATAACAGTTTCGAAAACAGCTCCAACAAACAATCCTCTCCACCCCCCTCAGAACCTAAACCGCCCTCTAACAACCTCAGCGCCTGGAACCCAATCACCACTGAAGACACCATCCGCCTAATGAACTCCATCCATTCTGGCTCGCCAACCGACCCATGCCCCCACCACATCTTCAACAAAGCTGACTCCATCATCGCACCCCATCTCCGTGATGTCATCAACTGCTCTTTCAACTCTACTACCTTCCCAGAAAGCTGGAAACATGCCGAAGTCAGCGCCCTCCTGAAGAAACCCACTGTAGACCCCTCTGAACTTAAAAACTACCGCCCCATATCCCTCCTCCCATTCCCGGCCAAAGTCATTGAGAAAACCGTCAATAACCAACTCGCCGCCTTCCTCGAATCCAACAACTCCCTCGATCCCTCACATCCGGCTTTCGAGCCAAACACAGCACCGAAACCACCCCAATCGTAGCAACAGACGACATCCGAACACTACTGGACAATGGAGAAACAGTGGCCCTCATTCTACTCGACCTCTCCGCCACCTTCGACACTGTCTGTCACAGCACCCTCATACAACGCCTCAGCAACATCGGCATAAAAGGAAAAGCCTTGGACTGGATCATCTCGTTCCTAGCTGGGAGAACGCAGAGAGTCCGACTCCCCCCGTTCAAATCAGAGGCCACCGAAGTCATCTGCGGTGTACCACAAGGATCATCACTCAGTCCCACCCTCTTCAACGTTTACATGAGTCCACTCGCTTCCATCGCACGTCAACACAACCTTAACATCATCTCCTACGCTGACGACACCCAGCTGATCCTTTCCCTCACCAAAGACCCCAACACCGCCAAAACCAATCTTCACGATGGCATGAAAGAAGTAGCCGTATGGATGAAAAACAGCCGCCTAAAACTTAACTCAGACAAAACGGAAGTGCTCATCCTAGGATCATCCCCCTCTGCCTGGGACGACTCATGGTGGCCTTCGGATCTGGGCTCAGCACCCATACCCACCGACCACGCACGTAACCTTGGCTTCATCCTAGACTCCTCACTCTCGATGACCAAACAAGTCAACGCCGTCTCATCCTCCTGCTTCAACGTACTTCGTATGCTCAAAAAAATCTTCCATTGGATCCCCGCCGAAACAAGAAAGGCCGTCACCCACGCACTGGTTACGAGTCGACTAGACTACGGAAACACCCTCTACGCCGGAATTACAGCCAAATTACAGAAAAAACTTCAACGCATCCAAAACGCATCAGCGAGACTCATTTTGGACATCCCTCGCCAAGATCACATTACCGGCCACCTAAAAGACCTCCACTGGCTTCCCGTCAACAAGAGAATAACATTCCGTCTCCTCACCCACGCACACAAGGCCCTCTACAAACTAGGGCCCGAATGCCTCAACACTCGACTATCCTTCTACACACCCACCCGCCAACTAAGATCCTCCAATCAAGGCCTCGCCCCAGTTCCGCTTATCCAAAGATCCACGATGGGAGGTAGATCCTTCTCCTACTTGGCGGCCAAGACCTGGAACTCACTCCCCACCCACCTCTGCCTTACACAGAACCACATCTCCTTTAGAAAAGAACTTAAAACCTGGCTATTCGATAAATAATAATTCCCCCTCCCCAAGCGCCTTGAGACCCTCTGGGTGAGTAGTGCGCTATATAAATTCCTGAACTTGAACTTGAACTTGACCTAACGAACATCACCCCTGCAGTCAAACCGAAGCAAAAATGGCGGTCGGTAGTAAATAGCAAACATAAATTAACAGCACTACAACTCCCAACAGGCCCACATGTCCCATCCCAGAGCAAGATGTAGTCTGCCCACCATTTGGTGATCAGTGCATCTCCCCCTTCAAACTTACAGGTAGGTAGCCATCTGCACAGGGGCACCATCCAATAGCAGGACAGGAACACACATAGCCAAGTATTGTCTCCCCAACTCCACACCACCAAAATTTCCACTACTGTGTGCAACACCAATATGCTGACACCAACAACCATGTCCTGTTTCCATAGAGATTTGAAATGTAACTACAACAAACCTGTCATGTCCACAGCATTTAATCTTACATTCTTGTCCCTCAGGTGATCCCGACTTGACACGCCAGGACACCAACCGCCAGCAGCAGTCGTCCCCCTCACAGCCAGGTCTCTCCGGAGAGGATTCCCAGGACACCTACGTCTCATCAACGTATCAGGCAAGCAGGGAGAGTGGACGTGGGAGGACACAGGTGAGGCCACAGCTCACCAACAGGAGTGGAGGTGTAAGGGGAGGTCGTGGGCAAGACCCAGCCCATCCTGGAAACGAGACCTTGGAAGCCATTGCCAGAGTGGAAGCCTCCTACGAGCGGTCGCAGGCACAGGCGGATCGGGCACATCAAGATTCGCAACAGACCTGCCAGCTGTTGAGGTCCATGGACACCCGCATGGGCCAAATTGTGGACCTCATGGGGCAGCAAACTGCACTTTGGTGGGAGTGGTTATCCCGCGCCACACCACCTCCCCCTCCCCCAAGTGCCCAGCGGGACAGCTCACCACCGCCACCATCACCTGAGGCCACTGACAGGGAGGTGGACCCAGAACAACCTGCCCCCACAGCTGGTTCTGCTCCGGCTCCAAGACGGAGGGGCCGTCCGAGGCTGGACCCAGCACAGAGCAGTGGCAATGCCCCATCCACCCACCCGAAGAGGGGCTGAAAATGACTTCACCCTTCCTTGAGCCTGACATTGACCCTGCGAACTATCTTGTCCCACATTGCCAAGCATTGTCACACGTCTGTTGGACTAGGTGTACATCACACAAAGTGGTGTCCACATCGGTGTTTTCATCTGATATGACTTTCAACTCACTCTTCCCCACCACCACCTTTTTGTAAAGATGCACAAACACTCACCCACACCCTGTAAATAAAATTCACTGTAACGCTCAATGCTGTGTGATCTCCATGTTTATATACAGGTATGTCTCAGTTGTTGTCATCAGCAGGTGCAGGGATCAATGTTGGTTTAGAATCCTGGCTCGGTGTGAGTGACCTATGGACAAACAGAGAACAACAAGCACAGGTCAGGAAACTGAATCACAACCATCACAAAATAACGTACTGCAACATTCAACAAACCACAATCATCACAAAGTAAGCGGATCACAGGACACACATCAGGGAGCATTGCTCGTACACCATTACCCACACCCATGTGCAAATATAACATAACAGGCAGCATTCACACACCACATCCAACCATCTCCAGCAGACATACGTCACGCATTGAACAGCAGCACAAGAGGTAGTTACTCACATTCAAGGAAAGTAGCGAGCAATGAGCTGACACCTCTGGTCCACACCTTCTTCCTCCCCACTATCCTCATCACTGGACACGGGTGCGATGGGAGGCGGAGCAACTTTTTGGTCAGCAGGGTCCATGATCAGTTCAATATTGTTGCGTGCGGCCAGGTTGTGGAGCAAGCAGCAGGCAATCACTATTCTGCATACTTTGCCGGGTGAGTATGGCAGGGCCCCTCCGGTTTTATCCAGGAAGCGAAACCTAGACTTCAGCAGTCCAACTGTACGTTCCACCACCCGACGTGTCTTTCCATGGGCCTCATTATAGCGCATTTCACCTGGGGTAGCAGGATTCCGTAGGGGGCTTAGCAGCCACGGCCGGTTTGGGTATGCAGAGTCGCCTAGGTGGGGAGATGACAGACACATACATCATTACCAGGATTGGTGGGAACAGCATGGCAAACATACAACACAGTAGTCATCACAGCACACGCACCTACAAGCCACGCATGTTCTTGACGCAGATTGGCCATCAGTTGGGGGACAATGCTCCTCCGCAGGATGTGGGAGTCATGTGCAGACCCTGGAAATCTGGCACACACATGGGAGATGATGTTGTCAGCCAGGCACACCACTTGCACGTTGATCGAATGGTAGTGCTTCCGATTGCGATATACGGGTTCACGTGCCTGGGGTGGAATGAGACCAATATGCGTGCCATCAATGGAACCCACTACGTGTGGGATCTGGCCCAGGGCATAGAAGTCACCTTTCACTGCAGCCAGCTCTGCCGGACGTGGGAAATGGATGTAATCATCCTTGTAATGCATCATGGCATTCAGAACATCCCGCAGTACCATGCTGAACATGGATTGTGACATCCCCCTGGCATGACCAACTGTGTACTGGAAAGTGCCTGTTGCGAAGAAGTGAAGTGCCGCCATCACCTTTGCTGTGGGTGTAATAGCTCCTGGATATGTCCTGCGTGGCTGCAGATGAGGTGCCAATTGGGCTACAAGCTCCTGCAATCTACGTCGGTCAAGCCGGAATTTGCGGATCACCTCCTCGTTAACCATGTCCTCCAGCACAGTGTAGGGTCGATGCACATTTGGAGCCCTCTTGTGTGGGAGTAGATGAGAGTAGATGTCAATTGACCAACACCGCATAGCTGTGCCACACTATCACATCTTGACCAACAAAATACAAATAATACATGTTGCAGACACTGATTGTATGTGTGACGTGACCGAAATATAAGGCACTTCAGCTAACTACACCACAATGTTCACCCACAAACAACATCCTGTGTGCAAACATGTCCAATGTAACGTTCACACATGTTGAGAGAACAGCCAACATCACATGACAGAGGACACAAGTGTGGACAAGCGTCCCCACAGACACACATGGACGTGCACACACAACACGAACATGGAACACACCCTCCTTGTCTTCATGCACCCAAGACCCCACCTAAAATGCTGGGCATCCTCACATGACATGCATGGGCACACAACAGGCGACACACATACGCATACACAGAATGCATGTATACCCCCATCATTGCTACTTGCACACACAAACAACACACTCACAACAGCTCCTGAATGTGGGTACACAGCCGTGATGTACTGTGTAGATGTGTACAAATAGAAACGCGGGTCGGCAAAACCAAGACGCAACACATCGCCCGGCACATCTGACGCACCTTGGGTGCACATCATTGGCCTTTGTTAACCACTGGCAAGGTCAATAGTATGACCACACATGCAACTAATGGACGTGTACGACACACGTGGACACGGGCCATTAACTTGACATAATGATTCTTGATGCATCCCGGACATGTCCTGACATACATGTACAACTATGAAAATTACATGTGTGCGGAGACATGCAGTGTGTGTACACACGCCATCCGGATACGCATACCCCCAACACAGAGGATGAACCTTGATACTGCAATTGTGCATAACATATGCTGCATGGTCAAGGACCATCACGGTCACACACCGCAAAACGCATGTGCGCGCTACCGCGACGGTGCATCTTTTGAAATTCATCAATCACTTGCATCGCAATGGCGGAGCACGCATTCCGCGGGGGCAGGGCAGGCTAACACATACATTTGAATATGCAATTGGAAATGGCAGTTGGTACCCCCCCTTACAGTCACATTGCAGCACCTACCGCAGACCGCCGGGCCTGGCCGGTCACCCACCGCCGGTCCTGGCCGGTCACCCACCGCCGGGTGCTGGCAGTGGGTGAGCGCCCTGTGCATTGAGGTCACCCTGGCATGGATGGCCCTGGCCGGTCACCCACCGCCGGTCCTGGCCGGTCACCCACTGCCGGTCCTGGCCGGTCACCCACCGCCGGTCCTGGCCGGTCACCCACCGCCGGTCCTGGCCGGTCACCCACCGCCGGGTGCTGGCGGTGGGTGAGCGCCCTGTGCATTGAGGTCATCCTGGCATAGATGGCCCTGGCCGGTCACCCACCGCCGGTCCTGGCCGGTCACCCACCGCCGGTCCTGGCCGGTCACCCACCGCCAGTCCGGGCCGGTCACCCATCGCCGGGTGCTGGCGGTGGGTGACCGGCCAGGGCCATCCATGCCAGGGTGACCTCAATGCACAGGGTGCTCACCCACCGCCAGCACCCGGTGGTGGGTGACCAGCCAGGACCGGCGGTGGGTGACCGGCCAGGGCCATCCATGCCAGGGTGACCTCAATGCACAGGGCGCTCACCCACCGCCAGCACCCGGCGGTGGGTGACCGGCCAGGACCGGCGGTGGGTGACCGGCCAGGACCGGCGGTGGGTGACCGGCCAGGGCCATCCATGCCAGGGTGACCTCAATGCACAGGGCGCTCACCCACCGCCAGCACCCGGCGGTGGGTGACCGGCCAGGACCGGCGGTGGGTGACCGGCCAGGACCGGCAGTGGGTGACTGGCCAGGACCGGTGGTGGGTGACCGGCCAGGACCGGCGGTGGGTGACCGGCCAGGGCCATCCATGCCAGGGTGACCTCAATGCACAGGGCGCTCACCCTCCGCCAGCACCCGGTGGTGGGTGACCGGCCAGGACCGGCGGTGGGTGACCGGCCTGGACCAGCGGTGGGTGACCGGCCAGGGCCATCCATGCCAGGGTGACCTCAATGCACAGAGTGCTCACCCACCGCCAGCACCCGGCGGTGGGTGAACGGCCAGGCCCGGCGGTCTGCGGTGGGTGCTGCAATGTGACTGTAAGGGGGTACCAACTGCCATTTCCTATTGCATATTCAAATGTATGTGTTAGCCTGCCCAGCCCCCGCGGAATGCGTGCTCCACCTTAGCAACGCCAGTGAGTGATTAATTTCAAATGATGGACCATCACGGTAGCGCGCACATGCGGTTGCCGGTGTGTGACCGTGACGGTCCGTGCACATGTAGCCAATGGGAACAGGTAACGCGGGCCGCCTAAGCGCATTCAAAAATAGCGGAAGCCGTGCACCGCCACAGCAGGGCCAGTCATTGGTTCATTTTGAATGAGGCATTCCGGGAAAACCAATTGTTGCAGACGTGTGCCACTGATGTGAGCTCAGGGCCCTATAAATGTGTGAATTTCAGCAGCACACATTCACTGCTTCCAGCCACTGCTGCCTGCACCCATCACCTCGACTTGCTGCTGCTGAGCTATCCAACAACTGCTGCCTGCACCCATCACCTCGACCTGCTGCTGCTGAGCTATCCAACAACTGCTGCCTGCACCCATCACCTTGACCTGCTTCTGCTTAGCTATCCAACTACTGCTGCTGTAGTACCACAGTCCAGGACCTTGCCATGTCGGGATTGCAAGAGATCCGGTCTCGTCCCTTCACCGCAGCGGAGCTGGATGTCCTTGTGGACGGTGTGCTCCGCCACTATGAACGGCTCTACTGTGCCCCCGGACAGGTGGTAAGTGCAGTGGGGGACATGTTGGTGTGCATGAGGTGGTCACTGACTTCTGGCTTCTGCAAGCTTAGCGGTGTGCTGTGGGACTTTCACTTGTGTTGTACTGTGCATGGCTGCTGAAAGATACGTGTTGCTATTATGTTTGTGAATGTCCAACTGTCCACTGACCTTACCCTCTTGTCTCCCATCATGGTAGGTCAAGCTGCACCTTCGCAAGGCCGTGTGGAGGACCATAGCACGTGATGTATGGGCAGTGGGGGTGTGCAATAGCCGACACACACACTGCCACAAGCGCTGGGACGACATCTCCAGGCTCAGCAAGAATGTGGCGGCGATGACACTGGGGCTGATTCCAAGATCAACCCGGCTTGCACGACGTACCATGACCCCTCTAATGCACCGTATCATAGCTGTGACGCATCCTGACCTGTCCGCACGGCTGAGAGGGGATCAACAGCAAACTAGCAGTAAGCACACTGAATGGGTTTGTGACTTGTGAGTGCATGCATGTATTGCTGCTCAGACACAGTAGTGACATCTGTGGTGTATATGTTGTGCTGCAATTGCATGTTGGTGCCATTAGCGGAGTGAGCGTTAGCATCCATGTCCGCCAGGTGGACATGCCAGTTGCATTGTAGTGTAGGGTACCAGGACATGCCGTTGAGGTCTGTGGTCCCATGGCATCACATGTGTGGTGGTCTGCATGCACTTGCCCTGTTTGTTTGATGTACATGTGTCACAGGCACCCCCGGTTCTTTGACATGAGATTGTCTGTTAGGGGGGGTTCGTGTGCAGGGTGGGTGTTACATGTTAGTCGACTGTGAGTAAAGTTTTGATTTTGTAACCTTCAGTACGTGAGTGTGGCACTTAGGTAAACCTCTTTTCTCTCTCTTTCAGATTTGGCAGAGGACACTGAACATAGACGACTGAGATGAGTGGTGCCAATGCTTCCGGATCCGAGATCACACACACGCAGACTGAGACTGAAGAGAGCAGCCCCGGAGAGGGGGACAGAACTGTCCCTGAGGAGTCACATGTGGATACACCATCGTCCTCATCTTCAGACAGTGTTGGTGAGTCAGCACTGTTGGTAGACACAGGGAGTGGGCAATCAACACCTTCAGTCGGTACACAGCACACAGGGCCCATACTGCCAGCAACAGCAACAAGTACTGCTCGTGCTCCCCAGAGTAGGGGGAGCAGAATTGCCTACGGTGCAGGCACCGCTGCCCCTGCCCCTGTGACACAAAGTGCACTTTGTGCTGAGGCTGTTGATCTGCTGCGACAGCTGTGTATAGGGCAGACCAACATGATCAATGCATTCCAAGACCACGATAGGAAGTTGGGGCAGGTGGTAGCATTCATGGAGGGGATGTATGGCGATGTTGCTGCTCTCCACAGAACAGTTCAGTCATTAGCAAACACAGTGTCTGCAGCCATTTTACAGTCGCATGGACAAGGTTCTACTGCAGTTCCCCCATCCACACCACTTGATGTCTCAGGGGAGATTGACATTTCAGACCAGGCCTTATTTTCGGGTTATTGCACTAGAAGCAGCCACAGGCAGCAAGGCAGGGCACGGAGGGCACAGACACCATCCCCTAGGACAAGGAAATCTTTAACCGAACACGACATCAGCTACCCTGGAGTTGACACACAGGATCCTCAAGGGGTGTTGGGGGACAGGGATTCACATATAACACAAGCATCCCCCTCTAAAGGTACTCTCAAGGCCAGGGATACTCCCAAGGACTAGGACACTACAAAGGAAAGGGCACCCCCCAAGGGCAGGGACACTCCCAAGGACTAGGACACTACAAAGGAAAGGGCACCTCCCAAGGGCAGGGACACTCCCCAGGACAAAAACACTACAAAGGAAAGGGCACCTCCCAAGGGCAGGGACACTCCCAGGGACAAGGACACTACAAAGGAAAGGGCACCTCCCAAGGGCAGGGACACTCCCAAGGACAAGGACACTACAAAGGAAAGGGCACCTCCCAAGGGCAGGGACACTCCCAAGGACAAGGACACTACAAAGGAAAGGGCACCTCCCAAGGGCAGGGACACTCCCAAGGACAAGGACACTACAAAGGAAAGGGCACCTCCCAAGGGCAGGGACACTCCCAAGGACAAGGTCACTTCAAAGGACAGGTACACTACAATGGACAGGGACACTACAAAGGACAAGCCTACTCCCAGGGACAGGGCACCGCCCAGGGATCAGGGACATTCCAGAGACAGTACACCTCCTACGGCCAAGGCACATCCCAGGGCCAAGGGTTCTCCCATGGACACGAGCTCCATCAAGGACAGGCATACATCACCCTTGGATGCCCTGAGGCTGATGTTGTTGAAGGAACGTAAAACACATGTGTCAGCGGTGGAGTCACCCCATACCTCTACTCCCATCCACACCCCGCAGAGGCAGAGGAAGGAGTACACTGTTGCATCCCCCATTACACATGATGCAGAGGGCAGAAGGCAGGGCCACAGCAAACGTCAAGTAGGGTCCAGCACGTCCCCAGAGAGCAGACCCCCACCAGCACATGATCCACCTTTGATGGGTGATGTTTCTGATGAGGCCAAACCACTTACCAGTCCAGTCATGTCCTGTGTGCCCCTACATATCCCAAGGAAACGGAGACACACACCAGTGACACCTGACCACCTCAATGTCGCTCCAGTACAGCTGTCCCCAGCTCCCAGAGCCACCCTGCCCCCTGGCCCATACAGCCCTGTGGCACATCATTTCAGTGGTTCTAGTGGGTCAGCTGCAGTTCACTCTCATGTGTCAGATAGTGGCACTGTGTCTGTTGTTCGCTGTCATGCCTCATGTAGTAGCACTGTGTCAGTTGTACCCTCTCCAGTTTCAGGTACTGGCACTGTGTGTGTCCGCCACTCTCATGTCTCAGATGCTGGCATGGTATTTGTTGGTCACTGTACAGGGTCATGTCCTGACAGTGTGTCTGGGTCTATGGCTCATGTGTCAGTCACTAGAGGTGTGCCTGTGTCTCACACTCGTGTTTCTGGTGCTGGCAGTGTGTCTGGATCTATAGCTCATGTGTCAGTCACTAGAGGTGTGGCTGTGTCTCACACTCGTGTTTCTGGTGCTGGCAGTGTGTCTGGGTCTATGGCTCATGTGCCAGTCACTAGAGCTGTGGCTGTCTCTCACACTCCTGTTTCTGGTGCTGGCAGTGTGTCCGAGGCGACTAGGTCAGGCAGTCCACTAGATTCTGTGCTGTGAGGTGTAGCTCCCATCACTCACATGTCATTTGACTTGGTGTCTAGATTGTCCATTGTAACCACCCTTGCATTATTAATGTCCTTGGGACGGGGCGCTTGACCCACGTACTTGTGTTGCCTCTGATGTACCTGCTCTGTTCTCTGCCATGGACTGTTGATGCACTTAGCCCCTCTCATGTGCTGCCTCTGATGTACCTGCTCTGTTATGAACACTGCCCTGTTGCTGTTCTGATACTGCATTGTGCCCTCTCATGTGCTGCCCCTGATGTACCTGTGCCTTGCCATGGACTGTTGATGCACTTAGCCCCTCTCATGTGCTGCCTCTGATGTACCTGCTCTGTTATGGACACTGCCCTGTTGCTGTTCTGATACTGCATTATGCCCTCTCATGTGCTGCCTCTGATGTACCTGTGCCTTGCCATGGACTGTTGATGCACTTAGCCCCTCTCATGTACTGCCTCTGATGTACCTGCTCTGTTATGGACACTGCCCTGTTGCTGTTCTGATACTGCATTGTGCCCTCTCATGTGCTGCCTCTGATGTACCTGCTCTGTTATGGACACTGCCCTGTTGCTGTTCTGATACTGCATTGTGCCCTCTCATGTGCTGCCTCTGATGTACCTGTGCCTTGCCATGGACTGTTGATGCACTTAGCTCCTCTCATGTGCTGCCTCTGATGTACCTGCTCTGTTATGGACACTGCCCTGTTGCTGTTCTGATACTGCATTGTGCCCTCTCATGTTCTGCCTCTGATGTACCTGTGCCTTACCATGGACTGTTGATGCACCTAGCCCCTCTCATTTGGTGCCTCTGATGTACCTGCTCTGTTATGGACACTGCCCTGTTGCTGTTCTGATACTGCATTATGCCCTCTCATGTACTGCCTTTGATGTACCTGCTCTGTGCCTTGCCATGGACTGTTGATGCACTTGCCCCTCTCATGTGCTGCCTCTGATGTACCTGCTCTGTTATGGACACTGCCCTGTTGCTGTTCTGATACTGCATTGTGCCCTCTCATGTGCTGCCTCTGATGTACCTGCTCTGTGCCTTGGACTGTTGATGCACTTAGCCCCTCTAATCTGCTGCTTCTGATGTACCTGCTCTGTTATGGACACTGCCCTGTTGCTGTTCTGATACTGCATTGTGCCCTCTCATGTGCTGCCTCTGATGTACCCGCTCTGTTATGGGCACTGCCCTGTTGCTGTTCTGATACTGCATTGTGCCCTCTCATGTGCTGCCTCTGATGTACCTGTGCCTTGCCATGGACTGTTGATGCACTTAGCCCCTCTCATTTGCTGCCTCTGATGTACCTGCTCTGTTATGGACACTGCCCTGTTGCTGTTCTGATACTGCATTGTGCCCTCTCATGTGCTGCCTCTGATGTACCTGTGCCTTGCCATGGACTGTTGATGCACTTAGCCCCTCTCATCTGCTGCTTCTGATGTACCTGCTCTGTTATGGACACTGCCCTGTTGCTGTTCTGATACTGCATTGTGCCCTCTCATGTGCTGCCTCTGATGTACCTGCTCTGTTATGGGCACTGTCCTGTTCTGATACTGCATTGTTCCCTCTCATGTGCTGCCTCTGATGTACCTGTGCCTTGCCATGGACTGTTGATGCACTTAGCCCCTCTCATGTGCTGCCTCTGATGTACCTGCTCTGTTATGGACACTGCCCTGTTGCTGTTCTGATACTGCATTGTGCCCTCTCATGTGCTGCCTCTGATGTACCTGCTCTGTGCCTTGGACTGTTGATGCACTTAGCCCCTCTAATCTGCTGCTTCTGATGTACCTGCTCTGTTATGGACACTGCCCTGTTGCTGTTCTGATACTGCATTGTGCCCTCTCATCTGCTGCCTCTGATGTACCCGCTCTGTTATGGGCACTGCCCTGTTGCTGTTCTGATACTGCATTGTGCCCTCTCATGTGCTGCCTCTGATGTACCTGTGCCTTGCCACGGACTGTTGATGCACTTAGCCCCTCTCATTTGCTGCCTCTGATGTACCTGCTCTGTTATGGACACTGCCCTGTTGCTGTTCTGATACTGCATTGTGCCCTCTCATGTGCTGCCTCTGATGTACCTGTGCCTTGCCATGGACTGTTGATGCACTTAGCCCCTCTCATCTGCTGCTTCTGATGTACCTGCTCTGTTATGGACACTGCCCTGTTGCTGTTCTGATACTGCATTGTGCCCTCCCATGTGCTGCCTCTGATGTACCTGCTCTGTTATGGACACTGCCTTGTTGCTGTTCTGATACTGCATTGCGCCCTCTCATGTGCTGCCTCTGATGTACCTGTGCCTTGCCATGGACTGTTGATGCACTTAGCCCCTCTCATGTGCTGCCTCTGATGTACCTGCTCTGTTATGGACACTGCCCTGTTGCTGTTCTGATACTGCATTGCGCCCTCTCATGTACTGCCTTTGATGTACCTGCTCTGTGCCTTGCCATGGACTGTTGATGCACTTGCCCCTCTCATGTGCTGCCTCTGATGTACCTGCTCTGTTATGGACACTGCCCTGTTGCTGTTCTGATACTGCATTGTGCCCTCTCATGTGCTGCCTCTGATGTACCTGCTCTGTGCCTTGGACTGTTGATGCACTTAGCCCCTCTCATCTGCTGCTTCTGATGTACCTGCTCTGTTATGGACACTGCCCTGTTGCTGTTCTGATACTGCATTGTGCCCTCTCATGTGCTGCCTCTGATGTACCTGCTCTGTTATGGGCACTGTCCTGTTGCTGTTCTGATACTGCATTGTGCCCTCTCATGTGCTGCCTCTGATGTACCTGTGCCTTGCCATGGACTGTTGATGCACTTAGCCCCTCTCATGTGCTGCCTCTGATGTACCTGCTCTGTTATGGACACTGCCCTGTTGCTGTTCTGATACTGCATTGTGCCTTCTCATGTGCTGCCTCTGATGTACCTGTGCCTTGCCATGGACTGTTGATGCACTTAGCCCCTCTCATGTGCTGCCTCTTATGTACCTGCTCTGTTATGGACACTGCCCTGTTGCTGTTCTGATACTGCATTGTGCCCTCTCATGTGCTGCCTCTGATGTACCTGCTCTGTGCCTTGCCATGGACTGTTGATGCACTTGCCCCTCTCATGTGCTGCCTCTGATGTACCTGCTCTGTGCCTTGCCATGGACTGTTAAAGCACTTGCCCCTCTCATGTGCTGCCTCTGATGTACCTGTGCCTTGCCATGGACTGTTGATGCACTTGCCCCTCTCATGTGCTGCCTCTGATGTACCTGTGCCTTGCCGTGGACTGTTGATGCACTTGCCCCTCTCATGTGCTGCCTCTGATGTACCTTGCCATGGACTGTTGATGCACTTAGCCCTTTGCATGTGCTGCCTCTGATGTACCTGCTCTGTTATGGACACTGCCCTGTTGCTGTTCTGACACTGCATTGTGCCCTCTCATGTGCTGCCTCTGATGTACCTGCTCTGTGCCTTGCCATGGACTGTTGATGCACTTAGCCCCTCGCATGTGCTGCCTCTGATGTACCTGCTCTGTTATGGACACTACCCTGTTGCTGTTCTGATACTGCATTGTGCCCTCTCATGTGCTGCCTATGATGTACCTGCTCTGTTCTACCCAGTACCCATGCTTTAGTGTACTCTAGGATTATACCCCTATTATGTGCAATAAAGCAAGTCAATCATGTGTAGTGGTTTGTCGTTGTCATTTCTGGTTGTCTCCTTGCATTGTTGATATAGTGGTGATCTCGTAAATGCAGTTTCCCCAACATGACCCTCCCCCTCCCCACGTCACAGCCCCGGAAGGTACTCCCCTTCCCACAGCAATTGGTGTGTTGGTGTACCTGCGTCGTCTTCGGTGACGGTCCATGACTTGCTGGTGGTGGAGCATGAAGAGTATCGGAAATGCGTGTAGCGCTGGATCCATGACGGCGATCTGCTTGTGGTGGGTATCTCTGCAATGTGTTGCCTCTCCGCTGTGGTGAATCTGCCGTGTTCAGGCAGGTGGATTTTCCGCAGCGATTTGATGTGTGTTTTCCGCCATCGTGATTTAGAGGACGGTCGGAGACGTCATTCCGTGCGGCGGTGTCTCAGGATTGGTTACGTCCGCTGCGGGGTCGGGTGTAGTTCCGCGGCTGGGTGTGCTCTTCCGCGGCGTACGGATATTTGACAGTGTTTCCCATCCTAATATGGCGGACGGACTGACCGTGGCTGGCGGACTGTAAAAAGGCATTTTCCGCCTACTCCAGGACGGCGGTCGTCATTCCGTCCGCCATCGTAATCGACCCCTTAGTCTTTGTTGTCGACAATCTTCTCACAGGCTTTTTAAAAAAATGTACACGCATATCAGAAATTTACCTTCAACAAACTTCCAGCTTTTATACGCATTTAACTATAAGTGTATACTTTTTACTACTTTTTGCAGTATTAGATATTTAAATATACAGGTTGTTCGTTTAGTTTTTGCCCAGCTTAAATATAGGCTTTAGCGATGTGCTTTGTACAACTTTTACTACTATGCTTTATGCACACATTTACAGCTTTGCCGCATGAGTTTATATATATATATATATATATATATATATATACGTACGTATTACTGCATCTTTAAGATATTGTTTGCTACTTTGCTCAATGACTAACAACATTCAAATGCATATGAGTTTGTTACTTAAAATCATTTTTAGGCATGTTGTTTGTAGCGCTTGCCCAAAAAAATAGTGCTTTTGCTTTTTCAAAACGTACGCACATATTTACTTTTTTATGGCTTTTGCAATAATACTTATTAATAACTATTAGTTGTGCCGAATTAAATAACTCTACTTACTTGTACATAATATACTATGCCGTCGTAGCTGTCCTGCACTACTGCTTAAGACTACAACAATTCACACATTTTTTGTAAACTCCCCTTTTACCTTGCAGTAACTTTTTGCTGGATTTTAGACTTCCTGTTTGTCTTTCTCACAAAGCACAAACATTAAATATTTCTACAATACTCCTCTAATTGTAATCTCTCTTACCAATTGATAACAAACAACTACCATAGTAGCTTTGCATTGCTTTTCGCTTCTATTTGTGTATTGCTAAATGCTGCTAGTGCCTGAAACATGGCGCACTAGCTATTATGCCTGCCACAAGTTATTTCTGTTCATAAAAGTTTTAATACATGCACCAGCGGGGAACGTCCTTTACGACACGGATGTTACCCCGCGCTACCATTACGACGCATCTCTTACAACGCAAGTCGTAACCACGACTTGAGCTGGAGGGCGCTCAAGGACAAGGAATAGTTAATTTACTATTCCAACACCTTCCCTACTATCCACGGGGACTGGTGTTGGAATAGTAAATTAAACTATTCCTAAATCCGCACGTGTTGAGTAACAGGCGTTGTAACGGTACGCGTGGTAATAGCCCGTGTCGTACCGTCATACATCCGCACCAGCTCTTGCTGTAGCAATATAATAAGACATACATTATATTGGTAGAAAAAATCTTTGAATAGTACACATAGATGCCAAATTATAGTGATTTCACTTACAGTTAAGGATTCATCTGCGTGCTCTTGTTTTCTGAAGCTAATGCAATGCCGTGAGTATGCATCAGTAACGGCACGCCCTACACTTTTCACATCGCTTAATAGCATCACGTTACAAAGCTCCTAACTGTTGGTAGGCGGCGTAATGATTTAGCTTTGACGTGCCTTTCCCACATAAGAGCACTCTGATGGGGCAGAGCAGCTTACAGAAGCGAAAAATGGTTCTAGTAGCGTGCTGCGTGGCTGAGGAGCACCATGATGACTAGCAATCGCACATTAACAAGTTAATAATAGTTAGCAAATATGCGAGCCTGCAGCACAAAAACGCCTCATTGTTTAATAAATATTAGCTGCCATTTTTACAAGTTGAATATAACATTATCTTCCTGTGGCGCACTACAGTAAACACTGGGCGAGGCTATGGCGTGCTCACGCGACCATCCCTCACGCGGCGCTCCAAACAAAAATACATTGTAGCAGCACTAGATGCCACTCTTGAAGCCGAAGCAAGCACTGCAAGAAACGTTAATGAGGCTATAAAAAACAGCTTCTAAAACGTAATGCACGCATACACCTGCAATTTACTGTTTTAAGTGCTTTTCTGCACTACGGTGAATATGCATCGGTAAGAACAGGCCCTCCGCTTCTAACTGCGCTTAACTGCATTACGTGGCAAAGTTCTTAACTGTTTCTTGGCAGCATAACTGTTTAGCTTTTAAGCTTCCCTTCTTTACATTAAGAGCAGTAAGCTTCAGCAGAGCAGCTGACAGAAGTGCCTAATAGTTCTGGGAGCGTGCTGCGTGGCTGAGCAGCACCATAATGCCCTTTAATTGCTTATGAACAAGTTAAAATACTGAGCAGATGGGCGAGCCTGCAGAATAAAAAAGCCTCATTATTATATATATCTTAGGTGCACTTTTCAGAAATCGCATATAACATAACAACCTCCTGTGGCACATTACAATGAACGCTGGGCGAAGCTACGGTGCCGCTCATGCTGTGCTCCAAACAAAAATAAATTGTAGCAGCACTAGTTGCCACTATTGAAGCCTAAGCAAGTATTACAAAAAGCGTTAAGGAGCCTATAAAAGGCATCTTTTACAAGCACTTAAACACACCACCAACTGCTATTAACTGTTGGCAGTGCTTTTCTGCACTATCGTAAATATGCATCAGTACCGTTCACAAGTCACTTCCAGGAATTCCATTTTCCTCAAAGCTTCTTTGTCATAAATGCTCCTTAAAAATGTATAGCAATGCCATCAAATGCCATCTCAATACACCGTACATTTTGCTTCTTTACTATGCTTGTCTACTTTCCCCTTTAGTGATTTTAACATGTATAAAGCACCTCCTTTAGCGTTTCTTTTAACTCTGCAACATCTACATTCAAAAAAGCATGTTCCCCTGCATTTGCTTTTATGTAGTTACTAGCAGCCCGTCCTGACCTTGTCCGGGAGCAATCAGGCTTCAGGGCCCCCGCCCACCCCGGCCCCCGGCCCCCGCCCGCCCCGACATTGTCCATGGATCCCCGGAGTAGCAGCCCGTCCCGACCTTGGCTTCAGGGCTCCCGCCCGCCCCGACATCGTCCGTGGGTCCCCCGGAGCCTTACCTCATCCGCCGCACCTCCCCGCGCTCCTGAGTTCACCGGTCCGCCGCTAGCAATCAGGGTTCAGGGCCCCCGCCCGCCCCGACATTGTCCGTGGGTCCCCCAGAGTAGTAGCCGTCCTGACCTTGGCTTCAGGGCCCCCGCCCGCCCCGACATTGTCCGTGGGGCCCCCGGAGCCTTACCTCATCCGCCGCACCTCCCTGCGCTCCTGAGTTCACCGGTCTGCCGCTCCTCGCCGCTCCTCCCCGCCTGTCCGCCGCTCCTCTCCGCTCCTCCCAGCCTGTCCGCAGCTCCTCACCGCTCCTCCCCGCCGGTCCGCCGCTCCTCCCCGCGCTCATGTCCGCCGCTCCTCCTCGTGCTCCTCGACGCCGCTCCTCCCTGCGCTCCTGATGTCAGCACACACGTCACAAATTTATATAGCCTATGTCCATCTGCACACCCTGATAATTACAACGATGTATCGGGTGTGTGGATTGGCGCTGTGGTTCCCGAGTTTACCCGCCTCAAAGGTTCAAAGTTCTTCCTTTATAATAGTAGTATAGATTTAATTTTGGTAAAGTTACACCTCTGTCCTGTGAAGCTCTTCATTTCCATCCGCTAGACCTGCCAATTATTCCACAGTACTTAAAGGTTTTTCATCTCTGGTGCCCCCATCAGCGTTGTGCACTTTTTAATAACACACTAAACAGGCAAATAAAAGAGGACAGGTCACATAAGTACACTAAAGAAAATACTCACGATAGGCAACTAAATTGCTCTTTATTATCATTTATAAAAATAGAATGTATAGCTAACAAAGCAGAGCTGATGCATCTCCTATAGTTTCTTTTACCCCTGTAACATCTACCTACAAGAAACGCATGTTCCTTTGCATTTGCTTTTCTATCATTATTTAATTTTTGTATAGGTAGGCCTCTACCCTGTGAAGCTCTACATGTCCATTCGCTAAACCTGCCGATTGCACCACAGTAGTTAAACAGTTTCTATCTCCAGTGCACTCATCAACATCCTGCACTTTTCAATAGCACACAAAACAGACCAATAAAAGAGGGCAAGTCACTAACAATTACACTACAAATAATACCCACAGTAGGCAGGTTAACCGCTCTTTATTATAATTTATAAAGCTAAAATGTATTCCTAGCAAAGCAAAGGTCATATAACACACTAGGGCACTGACACACACTGGCTTAGAAGTGCACTGCAATTCTTTTTTGGAGAAACCCCCTGGTTAACTCACAATTGCTTAGGGGCGCACTGCAATTCTTTTTTGAAGAATATCTCTGCTTGACTGAAACAACTTCCATGGTAAACGCGCAACCCTAGCATAAATAGTTAGATTCTTACCTGCAGCACAGTATTGCTGTTCTCTGTGTTCTAGCATCCATAAAGGTCAATGTGGTTGCTTCCAAGTCTGTCCAGTTGTAGAGATCAACATTGTTAATGTTACAAATGTACTTCTTGCCAATGAAAGCAGCACTATCATTGCCGCAGCCTCCCACACAACTTCTCCGTATGCCCTGCAGGCACCTGCTTGTGCTGCCACAGGAAACAGCAGGAAGTATTTCCCCTATATCTCTGTATATCGAACCTATCCAGTAAAAGACGCGTGGCTATAGTTTCAATAGTACTGACATCAATAAATTAAGTTTCTGATACAGTGCGTTTTTTAAAATTTCAGGCTATTGTTACATTGTGCCAGCTCAGTCAGCCTCCAAGCCTGCTGTAAATAGCACACGTACCACAGCCATTGCCATCCGCTTTAGCTTTACTGTAAGAATTGTAAATTAGCAGTGGAATAAGATAAAAACAAACGCTAACACTATACCTGTAATGCGTAACTTTGCAGCGACACTATACCTGTAATGCGTGACTTTGCATTTGTATGCAGTAATATAGATCACAACACTAAAATGCATTAGTCTAACGCCTAATGCATGATACTTAGCAAGATTGCAGCTTGTAACTACGCTTAACTGCATCACTTGCTAAAGCTCTTAACTGTTGATAGGCAGCATAATAATTTAGCTTTACAGCATCCCTACTCCACATTAACAACAGTGTAGTTGAACAGGGCAGCTTATTCTAGGTGACTGATAGTTCCAGTAACTTTCTGCAAGGCTAAGCAGCACAACATGTCCGTTAATTCTCACAAACAAGTCAATAATACTCCGCAGATTGTCAAGCATATAACACAAAAGCCTTACTATTTTATAAATCTTATATGCACTTTTTTAAAATATGATGTAACATAAATCATCCTGTATTGCACTACAGGCAACACTGTGCAAGGCTATGGCAACACTCACGTTGTACCCCAAACCAAAATACATAATAGTAGCACTACCTGCTACTCTTAGAGCCTTAGTAAATGTTGCAAGGAGCAAACATTGCAAGGCACTATACAAAGCTTACAAAAAGCAGCTTCTAAACCCACTAATGCATGTCACTACCTGCAAATCACTATATACAATGCCTTCCTTGATAATTGTCATCTTTGTAATTCATAACAATACATTGGAATGCATTTATCATATTATTACACTTAGATACTGCAGCATACATGCCAAAATTTTAAATTCCTATTTGTAATTAATAACATTACAACAGCTAAAATTAATACTTTTTAGCAAGCAACAATAGGCAATAAAGACAAATTGATATTATAAATAAAAGCTATTCAACCTATATCAGTAATAAAAAATCTTAAAAGAGCAGTATCATATGCTTCCTCTATAACATTCCTACAGAAAAAGTTCTGTAAAAAATTTACTAACCAGCAATCTGCCTCAGTCTTATAAGCTGCCTACTATCTGCTGAGCCCAGAATGCAGCAATCACCATTAAACCAGCTGCAGACTCTTTGTAAAATCTCTACTTCATCTATTTAGCATGCTAAAAGTTACATTAACAGGCAGCACAGTACCTCTTATATTCATAATTAGATAAAAAGACTTAGAAATATGATAATATACATTAGCTAAAACTGTTAATTACTAGTTCCCCACCGTGATGAAGCAGACAGGTAGCAGTTTTAAAAAAGAGCAATACATTGTGTACACAACTAAAGCACGACTATCACTATGTATGCTGCTATGCACATTTTTATAGCAAATTAAAACATTGCCTTTTTATGTTAAGCAATAAGGATAGAAATATTCTATTAATTGAAACTATTATATGTTGACACAAAAGGTCATATATACTCGATTGGAATAAACCAATATACTAATAACCATAGCAGGCCTGCATGTTAATTAATATTACATAAACTGTAGGTCATATAAAGAAATAATACTCTACTTAGGTAAACATTATAAATGGACTAGTGTACAATAACACAACAAATGCTAAGTAATTGCTACTAATACTGTCTGTTCTAACGCCTTGTTTGTCTTTTTAAACTATATTTATACATGCAAAATTTGTATTGTGCCACGCCTTTAAAATTACTTACTTGTGTGCTGTAGTGTAGACTATAGATGTAATTATTCTTATGCCATCTATATTGCATATGTGTTAATGCTATCTGCTGCAACGTAAAACAATACCAAAAGAGATGATAGCCACAGCATCAGCCATGCTAGCTTCAATTAAGTAGCAAACTGAGCAAGGAATCCACAACTGTCCATATTCTTGCCAACTTAACACAAACAAAGCGATACTAAAGTAGATAACGGACAAAGCATTTGCGCAAATGAGACACTTACTGCCAGACCATTGTTTTTTTTACATTTGCAAGAGTTTAAGTTATTAGCATTGTAAATGACAATGCCTTTTATTAAAAAAAATTGACTAAAAGAAGTGTTTAAACATGCACTTTGTACTTACACTCCTTGCTTACAAGAAGCAAAGCTTGCAAAAGACAGGAAACACTGTCACTCATGCTGAAAACAGGCAATACTGTTACTTGCGGAAAGCGGAACACACTGCCACTTATACTAAAGGCAACACCACTATCATTCATACTGAAGATAGAAAACATTATCACTCATGCTAAACACAAAAGATACTGTCACTTATACTGAAAACAGCACCATTATTAGTCATAATGAAACAAAAAACATTGTCACTCATACAGAAAACAGAAGACTCTGTTACTCATACTAAAAACAGACAACACTAACACTCATGCCAAAGGCAAGAAACAATGTCACTCATGCCAAATACAAAAAACACTGCCATACACTGTCATTTATGCTAAAGACAGTCACTTATACCAAACACAAAAGACACTGTAGCTTACACTAAAGACAGCAATACTGCCACTCAAGACAATAAACACTGTCACTCATTTTGAAGACAGGAGACACTATCTCTCATGCTAAAGACAGAAGACACTGTCAGTTACACTGAATGCAGAAGCCTGTTGCTCACACTGAAGACAAGAGACAATGCCACTCATACTGAAACAAGAGACACTGACACACATCATCACCCATGCTAAAGACAAGAGACACTGTCACTCATGCTAAAACGGAACACACTGTCACTTATGCTGTACAGACTAGCTGCTAGCTAATCAGCTATCATCAGTAAAGCTAGCTTGAATCCAGTGCTAAAGTGAGCACCAGTCCTACGTTTATGCATACAGTGCCAACTTATAAAAACAAAGCAATACCAATGGCAAGATATGTTCAGACATGGCTCTCTTGCTCACTTTGCCACTAAATTGAAGCTATTCTCACTGATAACAGCTGACTAGCTATAATCCAGCTCCAAAATGCTTGTTTTGCTCTAAGCTTACTATAGTATAGACTGTTATATTTTGTTGCCATACATGTTATGTGTATATTACAGCTAAACTTGCTTACTATACATGTAACCAGAACAATGCTATGTATAGTTTAAGTATACTATTTCTGCACTTGCCTGCTGTAGTATAGCCTATGTTAATTTTAATGGTACATAATTTCAATATGTGTTAATACTGCTTGCTATCTGCATTGTAAATGTCATCATACTAATACCATACATGCTGTATAAGCAGTAGTGTTGCAGTTGCTTGCTAAACAAATGTAATTCCACTATTATGCATATTACATGTGTCATAATGCTGCAGCTAAAACAAATCCAGGGAGGGAACTTTTTTACAAGTTCCGCAAAGTCGCACAGCCATACACTCTGTATGAATCCAATGGATTAAATTCAGCCATGCTTTATCTTCTTTTTAAACCATTTTTATATTTTCTCCGTTTAATCCTTCCTCCTGTTTAAACTATAGATTCAATTCATTTTATCCATGCGCTTTCTGCTTTAAGGCTGTTCAAGTAAACGTCAGGGCACAGGTAGATTCCACACATCATGATGTTTATTTATTAAAAAAAACAATGCATTTCGGGATAAAACAATCCCTTCGTCAGGGGAATCTAAAAAATGATACAGACAAAATAATTATATTAATCTTTAACCCAACATCATACATATTGTGCATTTCACCAATACACGTACATCTCATGTTATCCCAAGGTATTCAAAAGGATAAACAATATATGCCATGTTATTTGCTCTCCATTCTAATATGCCAGAGATACACTAAAAAAGTCACCAATTCAGCTACCATTATCTGCAGCCATGTTCATATAAAAGATTACATTCTGTAACCCATCCCTTTTGTGTAAAGTCATGTTCTCTTATTTACTGCCCAATAGCTTTGACAACATTTGCGCTTACCATGACATGCATTCTTTCTTTAAAACAAACCCCATCCAAAACATGAATTCCTTGAGCATGTTCCTTCTTTAATTACAGCATGAAGATTTTTCGAGCCCGCCGCAGCATGAACATTGTGTTTAAGTAAGCGTTTCATCTAAGCGTTTCATCTGCCGGAAAAAACCTGATAAACCAGCTTCCCGCCCTGATCAATTAGCATGAGGTGTTAAACTCCTGTCCCCCTCTGTCCACGCTACAATCTTCTGCATATACCATTACCACGCCTCTACTCGCGTTGCTAAAATAACTGCCTGTCCCAACATGCATCTTGCCATATTCAACAAAAAGATGGATTACCATAATTAAACATTCCCACTCTGAACTACTTAAACATAACCTCATCACCAATGGTAACTTCACTTCAACTTTAAATTCCTCTATTTGATAAATCCAATGTGACTCTTGGTGAGTTAAAGCAATCGATGTACACAGCAGTTTTCGTGAGTGTTCCTTTAGATCTCTTTCACGTGTCTTTCTTTGCTGATAAACTCCTAATGCACATATTTGATCAAAATCGGGAACACAAGTCCTGTGCCATTCTCGCTTTTAGTTACTTATACATATCTTCAGTTTTTTTCTTTCATATTAAATTTTTATGTTAAACCAAATTCATCAATTTTTACTTCATGTTTTCCTTGGGTGCATCTCATCTAAATCGAGACGAACAATTCTTGTTAAGAAGTTTATGGTGGTGAGATGCACTCCTTCTTTCTCCATTATTTGTCCTTGTTTAAACTGATTCCACTTTGTTAGCGTGCAAACTTGTTTTGCGCTTCGCCTCACAGGCTGCAGTCCAAACAAATCCAGGGAGGGAACTTTTTTACAAGTTCCGCCAAGTCGCACAGCCATACATTCTGTATGAATCCAATGAATTAAATTCAGCCATGTTTTATCTTCTTTTTAAACCATTTTATATTTTCTCCGTTTAATCCTTCCTCCTGTTTAAACTATAGGTTCAATTCATTTTATCCATGCGCTTTTTGCTTTAAGGCTGTTCAAGTAAACGTCAGGGCGCAGGTAGATTCCACACATCATGATGTTTATTTATAAAAAAAACAATGCATTTCGGGATAAAACAATCCCTTAGTCAGGGGCATCTAAAAAAAATGCTGCAGCTAACTACTGTCAGTGAATGTTTGTAATTCTAATGCCATACATGTTGCAAATCTAATCTAATGCAACTGCTTACTATACATGTAATACTTTAATGCCATGTGTATTGCATGTGTGATAATGAAGCAGTTGCCTACTGTATTGTAGACTATGTAAATTGTACTGCAAGTTATTACATGTATACTTATACTGCCTACTATAATATAGTTTCTAATACTATGCATAACATATCTGTACTAGTACTGCAACTGCTTTTTCTTATAGGTATGTTAATACTAATGGTACAGTAGTGGTTTGTAAAAAATGCAACTTACTATTCCTTTTCATTTACAGATCGTACCTCAATAAAGAAAACAGCTAAAGGTAATTTTTTTTATATGACAGTTTGCATGCAAATGTTGAGCATAGCTTACTGAGAATAATTTTTAGTTCTATTTAATACAAATTATATTTAATATTTACTGCGGCATATACCATATATATATATATATATATATATATATATATATATATATATATATATATATATATATATATATATATATATATATATATATTTAAAACATATAAGCTTTGACAAACATTTGCATATACATTGATAAATAAATAAACATATATAAGGGCAACCAATAAAAAAACATTAAAAAACAACACAATAAAAGAATAAAAAAGGAAAAAGACTAATATTTACATTACTATACAACAATGCAAGCATTTATACAAGGCAATTATCATCAAGGACTTGAAAAATGTTCTGTCACTTTAAGAGGCAAACAATGTATGCCAAACAGCACATTTGCAATAATACACAACTACTACAAAACAGCAATATATGGACTAATGAAGATTTACGTTACATAATGGACCTTGCAATGCTTTATATCTAGAGATGCATTCTATTAATAAACAAGATTCTATGCATCCTGATGACCTATCTACTTATATTGAGCATAATGACAATGTATATTCTATCAAACTTTCAAACCCATATTATGGAAACATACTGAATCCTTTTGATACATTATATCCAGATTTACGTCAAGCCCTAACAATGTCTTTACCTATGCATACTGGAATCTTGCTTTGTATGGGCGCCTATGTAATTTCTATTATGGAAACAAATAATGCATATGCTAGTTTTGACTCGCACAGTTGAGACAACAATGGAATGCCACACCCAAATGGAACATGTACACTACCATTAAAGAATACTATTGATGAAGTAATAAATTACATTTTTGAATTAGGCAAAACATTAAAAGAACATAACGCAAATGAAATCCCATCTCCAATAACTATAAACACTATAACAAAACGCTCCTTACAGAAAGCACAACATAGAAACAAATAGAAAATGGTGTCTACAGAAATAAATACACTTTTTGTGCATAATACTTTAGCAAATGCTCATTGTTGTAAGCAAACTCCTCCAAGACAACTACAACAACCAATTATTGACACTAAAAAATATCTAAACCGTAGCAGTTTACCATTAAAAAGAACACACACAACACATGAACACACACTAGAAAAACCAACAATTTCAAACACAGCATATGTTAGTACACCTAAAAAAAGAAAAGAAAACAACAGCATAAATACAAAATTTGAATTGACCACCATACAAAGTAATGCAACATATGTAAATATTCATGAAAATATGCAAGCATTACCTACACAAGTACATAATATTCCATTAATAGCTATTTCACAAATAGCACATACAAGTCAGTCTAATACAGCAATGAAAAATACACAATGTGGTAATTCAATATTACATGTAACAAATACCAAAACAAATGTTATACACACTCCAAAAATACAACACCATAAAAATACTATACAAAATATATTACCAGCAAGCAATAAAAAAATAATTTCTGTACAACATCAACAGCAAACACAACAATCACAATATAAAAAAAGTAACTCAACTAAGAAACAATATACTAACATAGTAATACAAGCAAACTATCAATTAAAAAATATCGAATCACAATACAAATAAAAACCCATGCATTACCAATAGTATATTTGCTATTGTATATAACTACCATAAAAATGCATGCACATGGACTGCACAAGATTTACATTATATTATAGAATTAGGCAATGTTTTATATATAGAAATGCAATGTAGACATCATAAAAATGTTATGCAAACACAAGATGTACCTAATTATATACAGCATAATAATGCAATATATTCTATAAAGTTTGCAAAGCCATATTTACATACCATATCAACACGTAAAAAATCCTTAAAAATAATAACGCAAATATTATCTACTGCATTAATTAAAGGGAATGCTGTACTAGTATTCATTCATGAAAGCATCATTTCTATCATTAAAAGTGATATTCATTATTTTGTATTTGATTCTAATAGTAGAAACACAATAGAGTGCCACACAGTAATGGTAAATGTGTAGCACCAAAATGTAATACATGTGAAAACATTATAAAACATATCACAAAGCTAGCAATAAGCATAATGCCCTTTACTACAACATCTCTATTAATCCAAATTATACCAGTTATTGTAAGCACCTTAAAAAAAACTTCTCTTAAAAAAGCACAAAAAAGAAGCATTTTTATTAATACAATAAATACTAATAAAAATTATATATTCATACTGCTAAAACACTACACAAACATTTCACAAATATATATATATATATATATATATTTTACAAAGTAATGTACAAAAACATGAAAATAGTTTACAATACAATAGCAATGACAACATACAACATACCACTGATCAACAAACAATAATGCTTAGTAATCAATATAATACTTTTAACATAATAAGCTCATCCCAAAACACAAAAAATACTAAACCAAATCACAAAAACAGATCCAAACGCAATACAAATACCACACTAATAATAAACATAAATGAAACAGCGCACAATGATATTATAAACGACTTCCATACACATATACAATATTGGCCAGAATACATTTGTACTATTTGTAATCAAATGTGGCATAGACAAACAGTACAAGCAACACATATTGTTCAGGAACATGAAACATTCATAAAATGTAACATTAGCAAATTCAAAACAGACTATATATGTACTACATGCTATAGATATATTGTGCAAGGGAAAATACCACCTAGTTCTGTTTATAATGGCATGCAATTTCCTGACTTCCCACCTGAGCTTTGTTTGCATAATTTAGAAGAAAGATTAGTATCACCAAGAATACCATTTCTGTAAATTAGAACACTACCGCGAGGTTTTCAGAAATCATTATCAGGTGCGGTTATCAATGTACCTGCAGATGTTATGACAACTATTACAATATTACCAAGACAAACAAATGATAACATGACATTGCCAATTAAACTAAAGCGTAAGTTAAGTTATAAATCATACACACTTATAATCATACTTACCTGAGGAGACGCCACCATACTCCACAGCTCCACAGCTTGCCAGGAGACTCAGCCCACGCCGCCACCGCCGAGAGTCACCTTACCTGCAGTTTGTTGGCGCCGCCGCTCCGGGACTACGAATCCCGGCAGCCTACGCGGCGGCGCGCGTCAGTGACACCGCGAGGGCGCCAGGGGAGGCGCACATAAGCGCCGCAGGGCCGGCGGAGCTCTGGGACAATATTTTACTTACCTGAGAAGACGCCACCATACTCCACAGCTCCACAGCTTGCCAGGAGACTCAGCCCACGCCGCCACCGCCGAGAGTCACCTTACCTGCAGTTTGTTGGCGCCGCCGCTCCGGGACTACGAATCCCGGCAGCCTACGCGGCGGCGCGCGTCAGTGACACCGCGAGGGCGCCAGGGGAGGCGCACATAAGCGCCGCAGGGCCGGCGGAGCTCTGGGACAATATTTTACTTACCTGAGGAGACGCCACCATACTCCACAGCTCCACAGCTTGCCAGGAGACTCAGCCCACGCCGCCACCGCCGAGAGTCACCTTACCTGCAGTTTGTTGGCGCCGCCGCTCCGGGACTACGAATCCCGGCAGCCTACGCGGCGGCGCGCGTCAGTGACACCGCGAGGGCGCCAGGGGAGGCGCACATAAGCGCCGCAGGGCCGGCGGAGCTCTGGGACAATATTTTACTTACCTGAGGAGACGCCACCATACTCCACAGCTCCACAGCTTGCCAGGAGACTCAGCCCACGCCGCCACCGCCGAGAGTCACCTTACCTGCAGTTTGTTGGCGCCGCCGCTCCGGGACTACGAATCCCGGCAGCCTACGCGGCGGCGCGCGTCAGTGACACCGCGAGGGCGCCAGGGGAGGCGCACATAAGCGCCGCAGGGCCGGCGGAGCTCTGGGACAATATTTTACTTACCTGAGGAGACGCCACCATACTCCACAGCTCCACAGCTTGCCAGGAGACTCAGCCCACGCCGCCACCGCCGAGAGTCACCTTACCTGCAGTTTGTTGGCGCCGCCGCTCCGGGACTACGAATCCCGGCAGCCTACGCGGCGGCGCGCGTCAGTGACACCGCGAGGGCGCCAGGGGAGGCGCACATAAGCGCCGCAGGGCCGGCGGAGCTCTGGGACAATATTTTACTTACCTGAGGAGACGCCACCATACTCCACAGCTCCACAGCTTGCCAGGAGACTCAGCCCACGCCGCCACCGCCGAGAGTCACCTTACCTGCAGTTTGTTGGCGCCGCCGCTCCGGGACTACGAATCCCGGCAGCCTACGCGGCGGCGCGCGTCAGTGACACCGCGAGGGCGCCAGGGGAGGCGCACATAAGCGCCGTAGGGCCAGCTCCGCGGGACGCGAGCGGGACGCCGGGCGAAGCCCGGGCCAAGGGCGGGCCCGTTTTAGCCCGTTCTAGACTGTGAGAGACTGGACTGGGCCACCCCTCTTTCCTCCACCTGCGAATCTACTTGTGGTAAGGCGACACAACTCTATATCTGAAGCACAAGTGGCCTGTTGTTGTTATATTTATATTTAGGGTTGTGCTGCTTGCAACTGACTGACTACAATGTCGAAGCAAAAAACGCCTGTAACTCCGGCTAACACCATGGATAATTATCTGGTGCAGGTGGTGGCAAAAATTAACAATGTTCGGAGGTCTTCATTGGGAATTATTGAATCGCCACCTTGTGCCCAAATGAATCAATCAGGGGTATTCCACCCACTTAGTGATGAAACCTTCCCCACCGATCCAATCGAGGACCTTAATGATTGTTCTATTATGAATGTATCCACGGCCTCTATCACACAGCAACATGACCCTTTTGTAGATCTAATTAATTTAGAAGAACAACATAATGTTACTACAGCTATGGAGTTAGTACCTCAGAGCAATACCCCTCCGACTCCGGTCCCTGCACCAAGAGCAAAAAAAGGGACCACTAAGGCTCCACCTAGAAGAGGGGGCTTACGCTCTTCAAAGAACAAACCTGTAACTCCCCTTAGAGGAGCAAAGAAAAGGGTGGAGGACAGGATAAGGGAAGACGAGTATGAAAGTACAGATGGGGAGGATACCCTCTTAAGTAAACTTATGGGCATACTTGAGTCTACATTATCTGGGTTAATGAAACCCCTTATATCAAAGGTAGACCAACTTGCAAACAAGGTTAACAAGCTAGAGACCCTCTTAAGGAAAACTAATGAGGGGGTGGGGGAAATATCAAATTTAATAACAACTAAATGTGAACTCATAGAGGCTGCAGGGAAATCTCTCGGGGGGATCATGAATGTAGATCCACCAGTTCCATCTGACCAAATCCAACAAGTTAGCTCTGGGCATGGTGAAACCCCCGATATGGCTTTAACTACAGATCCAGCACAAGCAGCACCCAACACAACCTCTGAGCTTTTTAACCTAGAAACTGGCCCAGTCGAATTAATTGTGGAAGCCTCCCCCTTGATTTTAGTACTTGCAAACACTCCATCGTTGAATATAGGACAGATCGAATCTCCAGATTCCTTAAGACATAAGGCCCTTCAGTGGCTTGGTAATAACATGCATATATCGCCCTGGGGCAAGGAAAAACTTTCTGATGATTTGCTCACAGCAAGAAGGGTCAAGTGGATAGGTACAAAGGTAAAGAAATTTCAAGGGGATTGTGTGGTTTTGAACTTCAAGAGCCCTGAAGTGTTGCCTGATGTTTTACGGAACATCTTCCCCCCACAACTTAGAACAGCAGAAATAGTACCCTTGACTCTGGATTTCTTCTATAGCAGAAGAGGTCTAGTAGCTAAATCTAGCATACTAAGAACTAAGTGGACTGTTGTGGGAAATAGAAGGGCCAGGGTCAATCCAGTAGGCGAGTGGGGGCTAAATTTGGATAACCATTACACAGTGTTGTCCGACTTAAATGCATGCGATTGACTCGCATGTGTATCTATTGCTCCTCCTGAAGCCCAGTTGGACCAACGATACGTTAAGACTCTCTTCTCAGATGAGCCTCTATTATATAAACCATCTATGGCCTCTAGTGTATTTTCCACTTTTGTTCCAGAGGAACCAATTAGAGTGCTGTTGGAACAAAATGCAGCACTGGAGGTAATCAAGAAGTCATCTTCAATGAGTAGAGTTGTAGTCCCAGGGATAGTTCCCGTAGAAACAGTAAATACCCCTGATATTGTTCAGATGTGCTATCAAAAGGCCTTATACCCATTATCTATCATCTCTTGGAATATAGCGGGAATCGCAAATAAGTTAAATATCCCAGATTGGGTCGACTTTATCGACCAGTACGATATTGTTATGTTGCAAGAAACTTGGTCGCTTGTACCAATTTTCCGGCAAGGGTATTTGAATTTTTATATTCCTGCTGTAAAAAATAGAGTGGGTCGTCCCTCTGGGGGCTTGTTAATTTGGGTACGCCAAACTTTGAAAAGTGTGGTCAAGCGAAGGTCTATACCCTCTAATGATATTCTAGCACTGGATATTAACTGGCAAAATGGCCAACAATTGGCCTTGTTCAATCTTTATTCCAGGGGAGTTGTTAGAGGTAAATTATCAGAGACCTTGACAATTCTTGAGCATCATATTGAAATGCTGCCAGTGTTACCTCATATAATAATAGGCGGGGATTTCAATACCACCTTCGAACCTATGGGCGAGGAGGATAGAACCTTGGCAGAAGATGAGGATATAAAGTGGAGAATTCCCCAACTAGATATCCCTGCAATCAAGAAATGGAGCACAGTAGCTATTCAATTGAAAAGCTTTTGTCTTTCTAGAGGGCTCAGAGCAGTAAATGGGCGGGTACCGTCGGACCCTAAGGGGAAAAATACTTTTGATAATGGTCGATCGGCCAGTAGAATAGATTATATACTACTGGATGTAAGAGCTTGGGATAGATTGATAGATATGGAAGTGAAGGACAAATTAGAAAGTGACCATAATCCTTTGTGCCTGACACTCCATCACTATCATGAAGTACCCGACCTCCCTAGAGGGGATCAGACGGTTACACAAGATCTTGTAAGCTCAAACAACCTCCGCCATTTGAAGTGGAGTATGCTCCTAGAGGACATTGTAAAAATAGAGACCCTAAAGGAAACAGTGGTGGAGGAAGTCTGTAAGATTAAGTCCCATTATGGGATGACTGACTTCGCAGATTACATGATGGCTGCTCATGAGAAAATGTTTTCTAAAATTCAAAGTTTTTTTGTTAAAACGGTAGCCTCAAGTAAAAAGAGAAAGCCCCAAGAGACTAGAGGGTGGTATGATAAGAGCTGTAGGGTTGCACGAGATAATCTTAGCATGGAACTAAGATTAGGAAATGCCGAAGCAGTAAGGCTTGCGAGAAACCACTACAGACAGGTCCAAAAAACAGCCAAGAAGCGTTGGGACGAGGATTGTTGGCAAGAACTTAAGGAGGCGTGTGCCTCAAAGGACTCCAAGCGTTTCTGGGCTTCAGTAAAATGGGCAAAGGGTGGCATAGCACCCCAGCCAACTAATTATGTCCCGAAAACCGATTGGGTAGAATATTTCCGACCACAGTATGCTCGTAACCCTATGTTTAATACTGATTGTCCTCCTCATCAAGTTTATTACAAATCACCAATTTTTACTGAGGGGGATGTGAGTGTAGTACTGGATTGCGTAGCAAGGGGCAAAGCACCAGGTATGGATGGAATTCCGGCAGATATTTTTCTATCTGATCGGAAATCCTGGTGTACCTACTTTGTAATGCTGGCTAATGCGGTGGCTATGGGAGGGAAAGTGCCTGCTTCATGGAAGGGAGCTGAAATTATTCCCATATATAAGAAAGGTGATCGTTCCCAGGCTAGAAACTATAGACCCATTAGTCTGATTGACACTGCACAAAAACTAATGGGCCGATTAGTCCAAAACAAACTGCAGCAATGGATTGACGAAAAAAACATTTTGTCACCTTATCAAGCAGGGTTTCGTCCCTCAACTAGTAGCGTTGATCAAGTTCTCCACTTCCTAACCATCTACTGGAGAAACGTTACTTTAAAGCAGGGGCCATTGTATGCAGTCTTTGTGGACCTAAAAGCAGCTTTCGACCTGGTCCCCAGAGAAATGCTCTGGAAGACCTTGTCGGAAGTGGGCCTAAGCCAGGAATTGCTTACACTCCTTGTTCGTCTTCACGAAAACAACTTTGCAAGAATAAGATGGGGCAAGCAAGGAGAAGTAACTGATCCCTTCCCAGTAGAACGTGGGGTAAGACAAGGGTGTGTCCTAGCTCCTACCCTTTTCTCTATTTATATAAATGGTATTGTTGAACATCTAGAAAAGGTTGCTAGTGACGCCCCTGTAATTGCTGGCTCTCGTGTACCAGTCCTCATGTTTGCGGATGATACACTCTTACTTTCCCGCACCCCTAGTGGGCTTCAAAAAGTGGTGGATGCCTTTGGTGTATTCTGCGATGGGAGGGGCCTTGAATTGAATACCACCAAAACAAAATTTATGTGCCTCAACCAACAGTTCACCTTTAAAGGTGTAATAAAATACAAAGGTACACCACTGGAGAGAGTGGATTCTTTTTCCTACCTAGGCATCACCCTCCAAGAAAACATGAGCTGGAAGCAACACATAACCATGACCTTATTAAAGTATAGGCAGCTAGCAGGCGCTATCACACTCAAACACCGCACCTCATTGACAAAGCCAGTAAACAGTGTGCTGGAAATCTATTCTATGAAAGTACTGGGGGCTTGTTTATATGGCTCCGAACTATGGGGTTTTTCTAATTTGAGAGAATTGGGACGAGCTGAAAACAGGTTTTTACGAGGGATTGTGATGGTCCCCCAAAGTACACCGACAACCCCGTTAAAATTGGATCTGGGAAGAAAATCTATAGAGGACATAGCGAGGTTACGTCCTCTCCTATACTGGAGAAGGATTATGGTGACCCCAGAATTAAGCCATTATGCAGCAGCATTGAAGGATGTCATCAAATTTGATTGTTTCCACAGTATTCCATGGTTAAGGGAGCTTCGGGAACTCCTAATAAAACTGAAATTGGACTATCTGTGGGAAGTTGAAGATGTAACCTGCTTTCCAACAAAGGCTAAGTTAAAAGAACTATACTGGGAAATGGTATATCTTACAATGTTTAGTGACAGTACAAGTTCAAATTTAACATCTCGCTTCTTAAATATAAAAATGTACCCTTTCTGCGAACCTTTCTGGGATATAATTGAAAAACCCCATGATAGAAAACTTTATTTCCAATTTCGCATAGGTGTACTTCCGCTGAACGCGTTTAAGAAGCACTGGTCCCCGGCATGGGACGAATATTGTCACCATTGTAATGAACAAACTGAACACATTTCTCATTTTTTGTTTTGTTGTCCTCTGTATTCGTCTCCCAGACGTAAATGGTTAAAACCTGTGTGCTCAAACTTGGGAACCCGTAGCCAATCGGAAGCTCTCAGGATACTTGAAACTGATTGTTCTACATTTCTTGTGGTTGGTGTAGCAAAATTTCTAGTGTGGTCTTGGTTAATTCGTACCCGATCGTTAATGGCAATTGCACCTTAATGAAATTATGTATTTTGCATTTTGCCACATGGATTATACTATTTTACTTTAGGAACCTTACATTTTTATGAATTGCTATAAATTGTTATTATCAGATCTATTTTTATCATGTATTCATTCGACATTTAATGTTTAATATGTATTTTTAGAACTATTTTTAAATGTAGTATTTATTGTATTAGGGTTAGGTGAATGCTTTTATGACAAATGTCGAATAAAGCTTTAAAAATGAAATGAAAATGTGAGACCAAACATAAAAATGTGAGACCAAACATAGTTAAAAAAGCAACAGTATATTTAGCAAACAATAGTGAATTATTCAAAGAATATGGAATAACTGTAAACACACATTGCAAATACACATTAGAAGAACAAAGCTCTCTTACAAGCACTTCAGGAACACAGAATACATCTAGTTCAACATAAGACATACCAGCAGGTAATTTAGATACTTTATTAACAAATGAAACAATACCAGATAATATTAATATTTTAAGCTTAGCACCTGCAGAACATAACACACCACGTGGTTTATATGAAGATTAAGACTCTGAATATTTAGCATCCCCAACAATATTTGCTGGAAAACGTAGACCTACAAATAAAGATAGACATGTACCAGTACATTACAGTACAATATGTCAATGGGAATTAAGAAGCTGCGACAGAAGAGTAGCTAAATGTATAACAAATATTTTTTTTTAACTGAAAAAATTACATATAAAACAAATACAAGACCAAGTATATATATCACTTAAAAAACATTTCAATAGTGGCAAAATTATAACAGTTAAAGACATAAAACACAATCTAGAAAGTATTTTACAATACAATGAAGGATACAAAATACTTAAAACAATATATAGCTCTCCACCACACTGGGAACATTGTAAAAAAGATATATTTGCAATAATAAGACGATTAGGTATACCAACTTTTTTTCTTACTTTATCAGCCGCAGAAACTAAATGGTAGCATTTAATAAACATACTATTACGCATTGAAAACAAAATTGGGTGTACTAAAGAAGAATTTTTAATTTCAAATTTGTTTTATTGGTTTTTAGGGCAAAAGTGATAGGCAAAGCAAGACAGTAGACATGCAGCAGGAATATATAGCGAGCCAGACAGACAGGCACGTCTTCTCTAAGAGTCGTCAAGGAAGCAAGTAAAACATGCCAACACGGAGATGCACTGCCGATATTGTGGTGAAAATGCCATGTAAGAGAGTCAATTGAACAAAACAAGAAGAAGAAGAACCAAGCCCCCCTCCCTTTACCCAACCTCCCCCCCACCCCCTCCCCGACCAGTATGCCGTTTGTCTGGAACTTCTGGAGTGACGCGCTCAGAGTGGTGTGCTTCAGGGTGTTCAAACTCATGGGGGAGCTCGTGGTGGTCCCGTGAGTCGTAGAATGCGGAGATATTTTGGGCATGTTATTTCGTGAAATTCTCAGGACAAGAGGGACAGAAGCGGCTGCCATACCTTCTGAAAGGAGTCGGCTGTGTGTGTGAGCGTGGCCTGGATACGTTCCATGCCTAAAGTGAACCATAATTTATGTAGCCAGCCTGTGTGGGTGGGTGTGGTGGTGGATCCCCAGAGTGATAGGATATGTTGTGACGCAGCTTGCATGGCAATGCCCATCTGTTTGCCGCAAGGAGACCTCAGAGGGAATGTGAGTGCGTTGGGCAGCCCCAGGATTGTGTATGCCGGGAAGCGCGGTATTTCAGTTTCAAAGGTGTAGTCGATATCGTCCAGAACTGCTTTCCAATATTCCTGCAGTGCGCGGCAGTCCCACAGGAGATGGGTCAAAGTGCCCTTTTCACCACAGCCCCTCCAACACAGCTCGCTCCGAAGTGGATTGCCTTGATTGAGCCTAGCTGGGGTAAGGTGCCAGTACATGGCCAATTTCACTGCCGCTTCCCTGGCGCTAGTATTGCGAGTCGTGTGTGCAGCCCTGTAGTATATAAACCCCCATTCCTTGGGTGACAGTGCCCTGCCGAGTTCTGCTTCCCAGCGCTTCTGTCCCGCTGTCTTACCTGGGCCGGCCACGGGAGACAGCATTTTGTGAAGGTCAGAAATAAGGTGCCTATCTGAGTCTTTCGTCACCAGCCATTTTTCGAATGGTGTCATTTGCCGACTAACTAGGGGGGCGCAGTCCGGGCCCGTAAGCCAGTGGCGGAGTTGAAAGTATTGGAACATGTGGGGCCTGGTAACACCGTAGCCCTGCGCGATATCGGCGAGGGGGAAAAAGCCCTGTAAGTCAAAGAGGTGGCCGGCAGAACGGCAGTTCGTACCGCGCCACTGTGGGAAGGCTTGAGGATCAGTGCCCGGCGGGAATTCCGGATTGTCGAAGAGTGGAGTGAGTGGGGAGGGGAAAGTCGTTAGGTCTCTCTTGACCGCCACCATGTCCCAGGTTTTCATAATGGTGCGCGTGATGGGGGAGCGGAGGAGATATCGTGGTCTGTGCTGGCGGGCAAGGAATGGGATCTTCCACAGTGACGCCTGGGCCATCGCTCTATCCTGAAATAGCCACCTCTTTTCGGACTCGGGTCTATACCATTCCACCAAGTAGCGGAGTTGTGAGGCTTGAAAATATTGTAGGAGATTAGGGATCCTGAGACCCCCTTCGTCAACACCTCTGTACGCTACCTGTTTATGCAGCCGTGCGCATTTCTTTTCCCAAATGAACTGGTGGAAATCGGTCTGCAGGTCAGCAAGCGCGCCAGGTGGCGGTAGTACTGGGAGAGTCTGGAAGACATACAAAATCTTAGGTAATGCTGACATTTTAACTGCCGCTATGCGGCCGAGCAAGGAGAGGGGTTGTTTCGACCACCGCGTAAGGTCGGCTCGGATTTGGGAAGCAAGCGTTTTATAGTTAAGGTCACCGTCGTGTCTGTGGAGGAGGTGAGAGTGATCCCCAAATATGGGAGCTGCGGAGAAGATTGTAAGTCGCAACCAAAGTCCGGCGACGGGGTGTGAAGACGGGCGTTGCCACCCAGAGGCAAGATCAAAGATTTCCCCTGGTTGGTTTTAAAGCCAGATACCGCTCCAAAGCTCTCCAGCTCCTCCAGGAAGGCAGGTATAGAGTGGGACGGTCGGTCAAGTGCGGCGATGATATCGTCGGCGTAAAGCCCCACCACGTGAGGTTCACGGCCGAAGGTAATGCCGCTGATGCGAGGGTTGTCACGGATTTTCTGCGCCAGGGGTTCCACGTACAGGGCGAACAGGAGGGGCGAGAGAGGGCACCCCTGGCGTGTGCCTCGTTGTATCTCAAAGGGGTCCGATTTAAGGCTGCCTAACCGGACTCGGGCCATAGGGTGGTAGTAGCAGCTTGCGATCCAGGCCTGAAAGCGGTTGCCCAGCTGGTAACGCTGTAGGACTTTCTGCAAGTAGGTCCAGTCGACTCGGTCGAACGCCTTCTCCGCGTCGATGGCCAGTAGCGCCGAGTCCGAGTTCTGGAAGTGAGTCTTGTCCACGAGATGCAGTAGCCGTTTAGTATTATCACTGCATTGGCGGTTTGGGACAAAGCCCGACTGATCCGGTTCGAGGATACCCGGTAGGCAAGGGCCCAAACGGGCCGCTAATACCCCCGTGAACAGTTTCAAATCTAAATTAAGTAAGGAGATGGGGCGGAACGCGGAGCAGTGCGTCGGGGGTTTGCCCGGCTTGGGCAACACCACTATCTCTGCCGCCAGCATATCCGGGGGTATGGAGCTCGGGCCCTCGAATGAATTAAATAACCTCGTGAGTACCGGAGCTAGAACCTGGCCGAAGAGTTTATAGAAGTCTGATGAAAATCCATCAGGTCCAGGTGATTTGAGTGGGCGTAGGCGTGAGATGGCGGCCAGGACTTCGTCCAGGCGAATAGGAGCTTCTAAGGCCTCTGCGTTCGCCTGGGACAGTGGCGTGATGTCCGCCGATCGCAAGTACGCGTCGATGGCGGCAGGTGATACCTTATCCTCGCTGTACAGGGAGGCGTAAAAGGAGCAAAAGGCGTCAGCGACCTGTGTCTCTTCGGTAAGGGTCTCACCGGAGTCGTCTAGGAGAGTGGTGATTTTCGAGCGTTGAGTCTTGGCCTTTAGGGTGCTGGCCAGAAGGCGCCCGGTGCGGTTGCCTCCTACATAGTATGTATGGCGGAGTCGAAGGGCGGCGAATTCCGCTCTGTCAGTGTCAAGGCCAGCCAGTTGAGCCCTAGCGGCTTTCAATTGACGCCAAATTCTCGGAGCGCAGGTGCGGGTGTGAACCCTTTCTAGTTCAGCTACTCGTGCCGTGAGGTCATCCCTTTTTATCCTTGCGGATCTTAGCGTCAGCAGCCGCAATGGCGATCAGTTCCCCCCTGACTACGGCCTTCAGGGCTCCCCAGAGAGCCGACACCGAGGTTGCGGGGTCATCATTATTGGCAAGGTAGTCCAGGATGCATTTATGGATTTGTTTAATAACGGCCGGCCTCTGCAAAAGGGGTTCGTTGAGCCGCCATGAACCATGGGTGCGTGGGGTCTTGGGCATACTGAGTGTCAGCTCCACCGCATCATGGTCAGAGAGGGCGCAGGGACAATAGAAACATCCGTGATGTGAGGGACCAGTTCCGAGGAGCCCAAGAAGTGATCTAAACGCGCGTATGTGTGGTGTACATGGGAATAGAAGGTGAAGCGCGCCGTGGTGGGGTGCGCCGTCCTCCAGAGATCCATCCGACCCCTCTCCTGTAGCCATGACCTGCCAGCCGCAGATAGCGCTCCCGTGTCTCCATAACGGTGTCCGGATCTATCCTTATTCGTGTCCATGACTAAATTGAGGTCCCCCCCAATGAGCAGCTGAGAGTTAGGTGATTGTAATGTTTCAGAGAGTGCAGTTTTCAGGAATGGTTCTTGGCCTGTGTTTGGAGCATAGATGGAGCCGATTGTCAGTGCCCTATTCCCTACATGGAAGGTGTAAGCCAGGAGGCGTCCCTTAATTTCTCCCGCTTTGGCCCCCACCCCGCCCCGGAAACGCTGGGAGACAAGAACGGCCACCCCAGCCTTTTTAGATGGAAGTGAAGAAAAGAATTGCTGAGGAAAGGCCCGGGAGTGCATCCTGTGCCAGTCTTTAGGTAGGAGGTGGGTTTTTTGCAATAAGCAAATGTCAGCCCTTGAGTGTTCTAGATATGAAATAACAGCTCTTCTTTTTATCGGGTTATTGAGGCCCTTAATGTTGAGAGACAATATCTTAAGTGTATCAGTCATCATGGGATAGCACGAAGGTGACAAAGCTTAGCAGCGTATTCGGCTGTGGCATATAGTAGGCAATAGTTAACACCCAAAATCCGTCGATGTCCCCTGGCATACTGGTCCCCGCCCTCGTGCCCCACCCCGTCCCACCCACAACACTGCTCCCCCTCCCGGTCCCTGTCCACTGGTTCTCGCCCTCTAAGCCCCCCGCAATCCCAAAAACCTCCCCAAACAGCCAAAAGGCAAACTGTAGGCATATGTGAAAAACAGTCCGTGTCAGTGGTAGTGAGTAACCCCCCCCACCCTCGTTCGCCACGAAACACCGCACCCCATCCCGGTTCCCAACAACACCCCAGTACCCCCTCCCCTTCCCACCCTAACCTCAACTTGAGGACCCCAACCAAAAGTCATAGTCCCAGGCCTATCCAGAGTCAGTTCAGGCCTGTAGGTTTAGAAGGTAAAGGAGACTGTGGCAGTGGCGACCCATGTGGCCCCTCGCCCCTCACTCCCCCCACTATGAGAACATGCAGTAAGAGTGGACCCCCTGCAGGAGCAAGTTCAGGGTTTCATAGCGGTGTCTTTGACCACTGCTTCGATGGCTGCGGTGTGTTCCTTGGCGATCGTGCCCGGGTCCGGGCGGAGGCGGGTCTTAGGTGTGCGACGTCTCCGCGCCTGTTGCCAACCGTCTCTAGAGGATTGCGTCCCGTTAATTTGGGAGGATCCCGGGGAAGGGGATCCCTCTGATGCGTCGTCAGGCAGTTCGAGGCCCAGTCGGGCACAGGTGTCCTGAAGCGAACGGAGCTGGTGCAGGGTTCCCTCCCATCTGAAGATCAAACGAAACGGGTGGCCCCAGGAGTATGGCACCCCCTTTTCCCTCAAGAATGTGTTGACTGCCCTGAAGTCTTTGCGCTTCTGAAGTGTTATAGCTGAGAGGTCCTGGAAAAGTTCAACAGGGCAGTCTCGGAAGCGAAGGGGTTGCGCTCTACGTGCTTCCCGTAGGATCCTTTCTTTCAGGGGAAAGTCCGGGAGGAACGCCAAGATGTCTGGGGGTGGGTTCCGGGTCCCGGCGGGGCAATCCCACCCGGTGTGCCCGGTCTATGCAGATGGGGAAGTCAGCAGGCTCCCCGAGTTCTCGCGGAAAAGGTCCTGGAGATACATCGTGACGCTGTTCCCTTCTGCTTTCGATGGTACTCCTCGAACCCGTATGTTGTTCCGCCGGGAGCGGTTTTCGAGGTCCTCCGTGTGAGCCTGGAGGTCCACCTGCTGCTCCCGAAGGCGGAGGACCTCCTGTTGAAGGTGCTCCAGCTCGTCACCGCGTGCATGGTTGGAATCTTCCACCGCCACCACTCTTTCTCCCAATCCATCGAGGTCTCGGCGCAGTTCCCTCTGTTCACTCACCATTTCCTGTTTTAAAGTTTGGAAATCATCACGTAGCGTGTTGAACAGGCTTTCCAAAAACAACTTTGTGATGGGGGCTTCCTCAGAGGACTTGTTTGGGGTAGCCGCCGATGTCGACGTAGGTGTTTGGGACTTCTCGCTTTTTGTGGATGTCTTCATGAGGAGCTCATTAATCGGTCGAACCCCCCTGCGGGTAGCGTTGGACATTGTGCCGCGACAGTCCAGGTAGCGCAGGTCAGTCCACTCCCTCGTTCGTCGCCAAGGAGGACCAGCAGCCGGCCCCTCTGCCACCCCCTCTGTCTCGTCGCGGCAAGTGTGGGTGATGACGCTCTGGTAAGTCACTAGGGAAGCTCCAGCGTGAGTCAGAGTATGGTGCTGCCGCGGGGGCCAACTGCAGGAGTTTGTGAGGTGTCCCTGTATCACTCCCTGGGCCTCTCCGCCGCTTGTCTCGTCCCCTCAAGCAGTCCCCAGTGGGCGAGGGGGGGTCAGTGACGAATGGGCGTCTACTCTCCTCCCGCCGGGGGCGCGATCACCATGCCCCCCAAGCTCCTCCCCTCCTCACCTCTGAGTGTGTGGTCGTTGCGCCGCAATGTGGCTGTGTCGTCCAAGCGTCCTGTAGGCCTCGCACCGTGGGCCTCGCTCGGCCGGGTCGGGGCGCCGGCACTCCGGCTCTGCAGGTCAGATCGGCCCCCAGATCCCCCAGGCGGCGGTGTGAGGGCGGGTCCACCCCAGCCGGACCCCCGGAGACCGCCTCGCTCGTGGCTGCGTCACACAGGCCCAAGCCGGGGCCTCAGGTCAGCGCCCCGATGTGGGGCGTCACGTTGCTGCAAATGTCCAGGCTGGGGGGAGGGCCAGCGCGGTGTCAAGCGCTCCCGATGCGTGTAAGTTCTCACCTCCGGCGCTCACTCAGGAGGCTGTCCGGCCGTCGCCGGTTGCTCGTCGGCCGGCGTTTGCTGCAGTGCAGGCCCAAGCCGGGGCCCAAAGTAGCGCGCGCCCGGGCCGCAGTCCGCCCTGGGTGCAGACTCTGGTTCCTGTTGCCCCCCGTGGGTTCGGGGGCGGCGGTGGCTCAGCGCCGGTTGTAGTGCTGCAAGGACCCAACAACGTGGGTCAGCACAGTGTGCGGCCGCCTCGGCTTTTCCTGTCTGCTCCGCACCGGGTGTGGGCCCAGACCGCGGGCTGGATTTAGGCTTCGCCCGGGCCGCGGGTCACTCCGGCCACGGGGCGATGACCCTCCACAGGTGGCCTCACAGTGTCTCGGGGGGTCTCCGGTGCCGAGGGCGCGACTCGGATCGCAGCCGCGACCCTTTCAGGCGGGACGGCCGGCTCCGGCACGGAAGCAGGACCGATCCCACCCGGCCTCTATCTTGGCACCCTCCGGCTCCGGCCGGCGACAGCGGTGAGCAATTGCCGTTTCATCGCGGGCGAGCCACGTTCCGGGACCGTAGGTCTGCGCTGCTTCGGGTGGAGTGCTAGGGGGGCCAAATCAGCGAATTCGGGGCTATTGTGGGGGGTTACAGGGGGGTCAGGGCGAGGAGCTCCGCAGTTAGACCTCCGTCCCGGTCACCATCTTGGCCACGCCCCTAAAGAAGAATTTTTGAATATGTTATGGGAAACTAAGTGTACACTTATCCAACAAAACCCTATAACATGTGCATGTTATTTTGATTATCAAGTTAGAAAATTGTTTAATTGTATTTTACTACACAAAAGTAACCCTATAGGAAACATAACAGTTTACTTTTATAGGGTAGAATTTCAGCAACGAGGATCACCACATTTTTTGTTATGGTTAAAAAATGCTCCACAATGTAACAAAACAGATGATAGCAAAGTCATCGAATTTATAGACAAACATATAACATGTACAAAAACACAAGACACACATATACAATCTTTGCTACCATTACAAAGACATGGTCATACTAAAAATTGGCGCATTAAACATAAGAAAACATGTAAATATCAATATCCAATGTACCCTATGCATAATAACGATGGATTAAACCCAGATCTGTGACTGGGGGTGAATATTTTGCCATTGTGCAACATTCCGTCCATCATCTTGTGTGTTTTGCTGTTCACCCTATGTGGGAAGGGTATGCCCAGACGTGGGCCCCATGCTCACTAAGCCACTGGAGTCAAGCTATCCTGGCTGAAGACGGCTGATAGCCAGAAACCGGTCCTAGGATGCTAGTTTCCGGTCCAGGGAAGACATGGCTTGGCAATTCGGGCTGGACTGTTCCCATGAGGCACAGGGTCAAGACTGATTTGCATATGGCCATGTCTGAACTGGGGTGCCTTGGTGAGCAAAATAACGATGGATTAAACCCAGATCTGTGACTGGGGGTGAATATTTTGCCATTGTGCAACATTCCGTCCATCATCTTGTGTGCAAAGTACCCTGTGCGCCATACTATTATACTAGAACCATTACAGCTAGACAAAAAAGATAAAATATCAAATAGAATTAATACATACAACAATAAATAGTAATCCTTTAATAACTATATTTTTGATGATTTTTTACAATGTATGCAATTGACTGAAGCCCAATATATAAAATGCATAAAATATACTATACAAAAAACAATACTTTTAGAAAGAACACCTACAGAATGTTTCATAAATAACTATAATCCAATTATTTTACAAGCATGGCAAGCAAACATAGATTTACAGTTCATATTAGATGCTTGTGCTGTATATATTGTTTCATATATTAGCAAATCACAACGTGGATTAAGTAAACTTATTGCACAAGCTACTAAAGAAGTACATCACAATCCAAGTATCAAAGAACAATTAAAGCATATAGGCAACAAATTCTTAAACTTTACTGAAATAAGCGCACAAAAAGCAGCATACCTTATTTTGCAAATTCCATTGCGCAAAAGTTCAAGATCATTTGTATTCATAAATACAAACACACCAGATAAGCAAACCTACTTAATGAAAGACATGAATGTAATCAATGTATTACCAGACACATCAAGCGATGTGCAACTTGACAATATAATGTAAAATACAGCCATCGCCCGAAAGCCTTAGAAAAATGTACTTAGCTGACTATGCTTCTAATTACAATATAACTAATAATAAAAAAAATATACAAAATGCCTATGACGATTTACTTTTACAAAGAGACTTTTACAGTTCGGATGAAGAAGAAATCCAAATAGAAACAAAGCATGCAAACATAAGTAGCATCATTAGGAAACAACAACAAACAAAAATAATACTCTATTGTAGATTCCACAAGACTAATGACTCTGAAAACTATTACAGAGAATTATTATTGCTTTATTATCCATGGAGAACAGAAAATGCTCTACTTAATAATGAAAACACATACTATGAAAGATACTTACATGTTAAAGATATAGTTGATACAAACCATAATGCATATAATAAACACATTGCACTACCAACTCATCCTAACACATCAACAAAAGTTGACACAATGCTTACACCTCCAGTATCACCATTAACAAATGTACCAAAAACGGGGGGAGGAGCCAAGCTCGCGTCCGAGATGGCCGCGTTTTAGCTCGGCTCCGATCACTCTCCTGTCTGCAACAAATATCCTGTACTTTATCCTGCCCCGGGAAGTATTCCACGATGTGCAGTGGAACGACGATAACTCACAGACACTTACCGTTTGCTCCGGTGATTCCTGGGTGTCACGGATCCTGAGTTACGCCGCTGTCTGCTTCGGGGCCTCCGGAGTGGCCGGGCCTGGCACTCCTTGGCGGCGCCCGGGCTGGACGGGGCGCGGTGGCCGGCCCTTGGTGGTGGTGTGGAGTTGGTCGGAGGGGCCGATGTGCTAATAGACCGATTGCGGCCTGCCGGGCCTGGTCCGGCGGTCCTGCGGCCTGGTGTTGGGGAGCTGACTTCCATGGACGGGGTTCACCATACATCTGGCTCGTCTCCCCTTTGTTCTCCGGCCCGGCCATTTTGAGTTCCTCCGCCCGGACTCGGAGAACGGTGCCGGCGGCGTGTGGGGTGCCGGCGCATCGCCTTCTTCTGGTGGCTCCCCTTCCTGCCCTGGTGGCACTTCCGCTGGTGGTTGCCGGTGTCCTGTTTTGCCCCGCTGATATCCGGGCGGGGGTCGGTGTTCGCAGCGGCCCCGCCGGGCTTCTAAGATGGCGGCCAGCCCCATGATTCTCGGCCTTGCGGGGACCGGCGATGCGGGTCCGCCGCGCGGCACGTTTGCTGAATACTGTAAAGGTGAGCCTACGCTTCGCGACATCCTCGCCGCCCTGAGCTCCTGGGGGGCACCCATGACCGCACCGACCGCTATCCTGGAGGGGGGTCCCTTTGTTGGGCCTGCCGGACCCCCCTCGGTTTGTGCGGCTTCATCTCTGGTGTGTGCTGCTGGAACTTTCCTTGGGGTCGTGGACCTGGAGGCTGCTGTTGGTGTGGATGTGCGGGGGTCCGCTGCCCTTCTTCGTCCTGTGCCTCCTTCTGCTCCGGAGGTTCCCCGGCTGGATCCCGTCTGGACCGACCTCGATGGGTCTCCTTTTCCTCCTTTGCCTCACATAGCCGTACGAAGATCCTGTGACGGTGCCGCTGGACCGGCTTTCTCTGTATTCTCATCGGAACTTTGCCTGCTTTGCCTGAAGTGGTTACTGTACTTTCTGGATCATCCGGGTCACGATCGCTGCAACTTGAGTGTATTTTTGATTCGACTCCCTGTTATTCACCTCCTGTTTTATGTGATCTGGTTCCTGGTGCGCTGGACGATTACAGTTTGCGAAAAACGAGGACAGGGTTGAGCTGATCTTGCCTCTGTGGACTGTTATTTTGTGGTATGGTTGGGTGATCCGTTTATAATTGTATGATTATGTTTGATACGTCTTTACGTTCCTGGAGCTTATCCGTGTGTTTATTATCTTCCCGTGGGCTCTGAGTATTTTCGGGCGGGGGGGTGGGAGCTGAAGGGGTTTTGATTATGTGGCTCCTCTCCCGCTGTTTTTCCCTGTTTTCCCTTCCCCCCCCTTTTAATCTAAGTGATTCTTTCTTTCTTATATTTCTCTATATTTCGGGTTCTAATTAGGGCGACAGGCACGCTGCTGGGGGGTAGGCCATAGCCTTCTGCAGGGGTGCAGGGTGGGCTGTGCGGGGTGGTGGGGGGGTCTGTTTATTGTATCTTTCCCTGTTCCTCTTTTTGGGTCTATGGCTCTTATGTATCCCCTAATTTCGTGGCGCGGTGTCGGCACGTAGCCCCCCGGGGTGTTTGTGCTGGCATGGCCCTTTTGGTATGTCTGCTGTCACGGTTTACTACGCATTCATTTCTCCTGTTGCCACTAGTTCCATGTGCCGAATTAGTATTGGGTGCTTTGTTAGCCGTGGGGGGCGTGCACTGACGCTGCGCCCTCACTTTCCCCCTCCCCTTTTTTTGATGTCCTTTTCCTCCCCTTTTTTCCCTTTCCCCACCCCATTTTTTTTTTCCTCCCTTGGGTTGTTGTAACGGAGGGCTTTTAGTTTTGTAAGCGTATTTTTCGCTGTTTTCTTATTATGTGCCCTGGTAGTGGTGGGTGGGTGCTGAGCAGCGATTGTGATTGTTCTTGATGTGGGACTCACGTTCTGCCTTTGCCAAAATGTATTGTTCTGCTGGTCTTTTCCTGTATTCGAGACTTCGGCTTGCTCACGGCCCACCCCGGCCCTCTGGACTTTATAGATTGTCATTATCCTGTGACACCCTTTTTTCTATTATAAAATTAACCTGCTTTATCCTGTCCGTGATGGCGACTCAAAGACTTGTTGCCTTTGCCTTTCATATGAGCTATTTAGAAATCCTGTTGTCTCTCCTGTATTGCCTCGTATGTCTCTTTATTGTGGTGGCCGGCCCGGTGGGTTGTAGGCCCGTATCTGTGCGCGCCTTCTGTACAATAAAGGTTTAAAAAAACAACAAAAAAAAACAAATGTACCAATAAATGATGAAAACAATACCGTACATTTACATGAAAAGCAATTACAGTATGACTTATCACTAGATTTAGGTATTAGAAGTAATACTGAAGAAGAAATGTTCAATAACTATATTATGCCCCAACAGCAATACAATGACATCATGCAAAATTTAACAACTGAACAACTTAACTTTATATACCACCACTTACATTGGATAAAAACAAAAGAAACTCCATGTTCTAGTTTTTGTACTGGTGGTGCAGGAGTAGGAAAAACCTTCCTTATAACTGCACTTTATCAAACATTATTACGATACTACAATACTAAAGCAGGAGACAATCCTGACGACATTCATATATAACTTACAGCACCAACTGGAAAAGCAGCACATAATATAAATGGAAAAACACTCCATAGTACATTTAAAATTCCTATTTCACAAACATTAACATATAAACAACTAACTCTTGAAAACAGAAGTACACTTCAAACACCGCTAATGCACTTAAAAGTACTAATAATAGATGAAATATCAATGGTAGGCACTAATATGTTCAATTGTATACATAATAGATTGCAAGAAATAAAAGCATCAAACCAACCCGTTGGAGGAATATCTATTTTAGCAATTGGAGATTTTTATCAATTGAAACCCGTTTTTGACACATATATATTTGAGAATTCAAAACATTTTTATGGACCATTGAGTACAAACTTATGGCAAACACATTTCAAGTTCTATAGGCTCACAAAAATTATGAGACAGCTAAATGACATACCATTTGCACAAATGCTAAATAGAATAAGGGTAGGTGAGCATACACATGAAGATATAACAAATATAAAGCTACGTGAAATAGAACCACCCCCTAATATTAGCAAAACTATACCATATATAATGTCTACAAATAGAGAAGTAAATACTAGATAGAAGTAAAAGACACAATCTTACACCAACTGCCAACAGACCCTACAAAACAATGGGCTTGTCCTACATATTGCATTAAAATTGCGATATGATCTCACTTCTAATACTAATGTCAATGATGGATTAACTAATGGCGCAACAGGAATAGTTGAACATGTTGCACATTCAAACAACATACCTATTATAGTATAGATGAAATTTGATAATTCCAAAGTAGACAAATGTACTAGACAACAAAACAATCACTTGTATCATGTAAACATTTCAAAGGATTGGGCACCAATACTACCTATATCAAGACATTTTCAGTATACGAAAAAATATATTACAATAATACGAAAACAATTCCCATTACGGCAATCATATGCACGCACTATACATAGAACACAAGGTGAAACAATAGAGCCCTTATATATACATTTGAACAATAGTAAAATACATCATTTGCATTATGTAGCTATAAATAGAGCAAAATCTTTACAAAATACATATAAAAAACTTTGAGGAAACTAAAATATTAGTACACCCAAAAGTGCATGGAGAAATGATGCGCTTACAAACAGATAAGAAATTACAAATACCAATACCACAAATCTCATAATTTGAAAAATATTTTACAATTATTGTGCACAATATCCAATATTTACAGAAAATTTCAAGTGTATTAGCCGACACTAATATATTAAGTGCTGATACTTTATGCCTAACAGAAATAAACACCACCTACAAAGCATCAATTGACAACTACCTTATTTAAAATTATAATTTAGTAATAGTTGACAAGTTCCACAATCAAAATACAAATCATGGGATTGCAATATATTACAAAAGAAACACCTTATACAACCATTATACACAGCACACCAACAAATTGACATTTTATATTTTACAAAGCATATTAATGACATAAACTACTTAATGATAATAATATACAGACCACCAAGCATACCAACACAAACATTATTAGAAACAATAACAGCAATCATAAAAGAGTACCCTAACTATACCTATGTAATAATGGGAGATTTTAACATTAGCTTACATACAACAACCCCATCGCAGCAATTTTATTGGAATACATGAAAACACACTTTAACTGTACACAAAAAATAGATTCATTTACAACAGACTACACTCTCTCCTAGATCATATATACACAAATGGAAATGTATAGCATTATGGTACTTTAGAATCATATTACAGTGATAACAAACCAATTTGGATAGCTATTTAAATGCATTAATTATAATAACTAAATTGCTATTTGTACTTTTAATGTGTACACAAAGTACACATAACTCTCCACACTACAATTTGATAATAACTCCTATAAACACATATAGAAATGTATTTTAATAGACTTTTAACTTTTTTGAGAGAGAAACTCTGTTTATTTAGACCGTAGTCTTTAAACAATGAGATCGAAATAGAAATACGTCACATCAAAAAACCTTACAAAATTTGTAAAACCTAGCTATTACTCTCTATGCAGCTTTCTACATATTATACAGTTTTAAAAAAAAAGGCATTCTTTGGGTAGCACAGACATAAAATCGTTAAAAAGAATTTAAAAAAACGCGTACTATACATAATAAAACTAGAAGATATTATATTTAAAAGCGAGGCAATTTCCATAAGTTTCTCATTTTGGTGCAGTCTGAAATCTTATTGGATTGTAATCCCTCCTATTTTAAGTTTTACTTATTTCTGACAATGGGATACTAGTAGGTTCCTCAATTTGATTTCTTTTGCTGTTCCTGCGCTAAGCGATTCACCCCTGTCAGGTAGTTCCCAAGTGCAATTGTTATGTCCAGATTTTCCATTCCTGTCAGTAAGTTTGTCGCTTGTACACGTCGTCTTATGCCATATTTTATAAATAATGGTCGTAGGAACCGTTTTCTTACTTCTAGACATGTCAAGCAGTCAAGTAGTATATGCAACATTTCACACTTGACCCCCAGGCCACATTTACATGTACCATCTGGATATAACATTTCTGCCTTCACTCTCCCCTCCATTAGCCAGGGAATGATACCTATTCGGATTTTCAGTATCTCCCACCTAAAACCGTAATTTGGCAGGGTTTCTAAATACGGGTACCCCGTCTCGTTTTCCCAAGATTCTATCATATTAACCACTGATTTTTTGTTTCTTAGGTATCCTATATCCTGCCTTCTAGAGTACTCCCTTCCTTGTGCTCTGAGTGCACTCTTCGAAACTCCACGTCTAGAGAATTTTGGTTTACTCCAACATTTAGGGGCCCATTAGGATAGCGGGCAGAAAACCACCCCGCCCTCCATGGAGGCGGAAAACAACCGCCCGCCATGACCGCGGATAAACCGGCGGTCAAATTAGGATCCACCGCCACTACAGACCGACCGCGACGGTAGCGGTTGAAATGAAACCGCCCGACGTGTGCGGTGATGCCAAAACTCCGACCGCGGCGGTTGGAAAAGCAGCGGAAAAGACAAAACCGTCCACAGGGAAAGCGGAGACACCGCACGGGAAATTACGATATCCCCGAGGGTGTCGCGGGCGGAACCGCCGACACGACCGCCGCGGTCGCAGCCAGGATTGAATGGGAGAAATGGCGGTCAAGCAGCAGCAAAGCCACCGCAGCGGACGAACATGAAATACATGGCGGTCGATGTGAAAGCACCGCAGTGATGCCTAACATTGCATAAACAAAGTTGCCCTGCCCCCAAAATATACAACACTCATACACAGATACATAAATAACTAAAACAAATATACAAAACTACAGAACCACACCCACAACACACCTGACAACCACAATTCAATTGGACACACCCACACAGCTGAGTACAAAGCCACCCCCTCCACTCACCACAATCCTTTGCATCTTTCCAGAACAGAAGGCCATACACCACATCTGACAGGAGAGGCAAAATAGCACACCACACCCACCCACCCACCACCACCATCACCACCACCACCATCACCACCACCATCACACCATCACAAACAAACCCCCAGCACACAACACACCTCACACCTCATCACCACATCACCACACCCCTGCACCCACACACACCTGCACCCACAAACACCTCAACCCCCACACACCATGACATCACAAAAAATGCCAAAATTCACCGAGAGTGAGTTGACAGTCATGGTCAACGAGATTGTGAGAGTAGAGCCACAACTATTTGGTAACCTGGTCCAACAGACACCATTAGCCACCAGGACACAAATGTGGGAAAGGATAGTCCAAAGGGTGAATGCAGTTGGGGCCACCCCAAGATCCAAGAAGGAGATCATGAAGCGGTGGCATGATCTCAAGAGGGTTGTCAAGGAGAGGAGGAGCAAGAACTGGACTCTGGCAAACGCGACTGGCAGTGGCCCTCCCATCCCACCAAAGACATTCACACCATGGGAGGAGAAGGTGCTTGCCGTCCTGCTACCGAGAGTCTCACAGGAGTAGCCGGGGGAGCGGAGGCTGGTAAGTACAGACAAATGTTTAACACCACATTGAGACTTACCTCCTTGCAATACCCTGTGGAAAAGTAAATTTTGTCATGTTCTGTGTCCCTACGTGTCATCCATCATATGTTATGTGTGCATGATTAAATATGCATATGTACTCCCCATGTCCGATTAATGACGCAATTATAGTTGTGTCCACCTCTGGTATGTCATTTTCCAGTCCCCGTGAATACTACGAATATCAGGCTTATGTAAAGCTACGTTGCCACGTTTCTCAGTGTGCACGTTATTTCATTATAAAGTCCCCGTTTCCAGGCCTCAACAGGGCCCGGACATCAGATTCAGCTCCTGTCTCCTGAAGCCTCGCTGAGGAGTGATCCAGCCCCCACCTGTATCCTCGACCTTTCACTTACTTCCTGCCTCGCAGTGCCCGGTGCAGCTTGGCTCTGCCTCTAAGTCTGCCAAGACTATGTTATGATTCCAGCTATCAGTTTAGTCCTCCTTCTCTGCATTCCTAAGCTACTGAACTGCATCAATAGTTTCCGTCATTGTCTAGCCTATGCGGCTCCATGTTAAGAGAAATACTGTATTTAATGGTCATTTAATATTCTTCATCACGCACTACATGTAGAATAAATGCATGCTCTAGTCTTAGAGTCAATTAGCTTTTCCCCTCATGACTTCTAGTTTATATCAACATGTTCCCTAAACATCAGATACTAGATAGGGTTTAGGTACATGTCGCTCCGACCCTCCAGACTTTAGTCTCTGCTCCTAGCACAGAGTTCATAGCCCCCAGCTTCTCCTCGTAACACGTCATTACCAGTTTGCGCGCACCACCAGGTTAGAGGTCCCGGCTCCTTAGGTAGCCCCCTCCTATGTTTCCGCCCATTCATGACATATTCTGTTACGTTTGCATCACATGTCTGAGTTACACCTTCTTTTTACTCTTATCTTTCGCGACTGCTACGCGTCACGCCTTCTGCTCCACCCACTGCTACGCCTACCGCAATGTAATGCTATGTGTTCGCGCTATGTATATATGCTCCTGTATTGTTATTAAAAGTTAGCGCGCTCATCCCAGCCCCAGCAGCTGCTGGGCCCTGTCATCCTATTCCTATGCAGGTTGTCCTGTTCCTGTCCTTATGCTGTATTAAACCTGCAAAACTCCTTCTACCTCGAATCTTGACTCTTATTTATTGAGCTATCTGTTATTCATTCATTCACTCAAAAATAGATCCGGTATTATTTATTTATATACCACATAATGGCGCCCGAATAGGGACTTGCCCTTTCCCCACGCGTCGGTGAAGCCACGCCGACCCCCTGACCCTCTGCAGTCGTGACGGAACTCTTCTGCGCAGTGGCAGATATTTCTGCTCAAGTATCCCTCAGGCCCATGGAGGAGACGGAGGAGGCGGTCCAGCATCCAGACGAGACGGTGGAGGAACGCGGCGAGTCCCGACCAGAGCCCAAGCCAAGAGTCCAAGGTCCGAGGTATCCGGAGGTCCACCCGTAACTGAAGTCCGAAGTCCGAAGTTCGTCGTCATCGTCGTAGCAGTCCAGTCCAGTCCGAGGCCTTCCGTTCTTGCTGCCCGGTGAGTACCGTTACTGGGGTGGTATCTAGACAGGGTCAATTTCATTGACTCTGGTCTGTGGGTTGGTGGTACACAGTCCCACAAACGAAGTGTCCACTTCGGTGGATGCGGGTCCTGACGTGTCTCTTTAAGAGACCGGTAAGTTTCGTACTGTTTCAGCAGTGCATCTAGTTTCTGTTCTAGTCAGTTTCTGTTCTCGAGAAAATTCATGTGTTCTGTTCTCAGTATTTCCAGGTAGTATTCTGTTCGAACTGTTATTTTAAATGTTTTTCATGTATTTTAATGTCGTGGTATGAGTGCGACGTGATTTCGTGTTTTCATTGTGTATTGTATTATGTCCAGATTATAGTCCAGTCATGCCGCTCTTCTCAAAGTTACGTCAGTTAAAAACTAGAAAGGGTCTGCTGGAAGCAGCAGTTCCCGTCCCGCCCAGGGACAGTCCAGGTCACTTTATGTATCAGAAACATGGCATAAGCGCCATATTGTATCTAGATTTATGGGTAGAGTATACCAAACAGTTAGAAGAAAAGTATAGGTGGCCCGTATCGGGTACATGGGATGCCGAATGCATCATGCGAGTAGAAGAGGCATTATGGAAAAAGAAAGCCAGACAATCACAGAAAGATGCCATCGAGTTATGGCGCAAAGAAGCTCATAAGAGAACCGAAAAAGAAATCAGAAAGTCAGAACTAAGTAGAGAATCCCAAGAACGAGCCCAAGAAAGAGAATTAATCGAGATAGGTGAACGAGTTAGAACTGAGCAATTAGACAGACAGAGGAATGCCCTCATCAAGGGTATGTATCCTCTTCTTGCTGAGGGCTTGCCAAAAGCGACCCCGGAGGCATCCAGTAATTTCCCGCCACCATTAGTTCCGACCAAACTACGTCACAAACCGACCGCAGCTGATATTTTCATCTCGTCCTATTTGGACGACACAGTCCCCGAATATGCAAATCCTGTTCGCACTCCGCCAGTCCCTGTAAACCAGGTAATTCCTGCTCCTCCAGACACCGGGGTGCCCCTAACAGCCCCCCCGGGTCAGCCCGCCATACAAGTCCAGCCCACGTTACAATTACCGACCCTGCCAGGATGAAAAGCATCAGTTGATGATTCCAGTTTAGGGGCCGCAGGAGGAGGTCTTCCTCAAACCCCGCCGCCATACAAGCGTTTATCAGCACTCGAATTACATGCTCAAGCATCACAGCGTACTCCTAAAAGTAATAAGTCTGTTGCAGAGATCAGGCAAACCCTTGGCGAATGTGTCTATGACCCAGTTCCAGGCGAGTTTAATATGGTTTTATATTCCGTACGCGTAAGGAGAGTGACCGAGTATCTAGTCACCCTGCCGAATATGAAAGAAGACCTAGACAGGATATATCGTTTCATCCGTACAGGGGATGACCCACAAAGTATTAGTGATGCCATGTCTCAAAGGAAAGCCGAGATTCAGCGCATGATATTAAAGTTCCTAATTAACTGTCTAATAAGAGAACAAGATTACCCGTCTAAAGACCCGGAAGAAATGAAAACTCTGACAAAATGGAGTGATAATATAGCCGAAGGAAAGCACAATACCATTAGTGCCATGGAGAGTATGTACAAGAAAATCCGTAGAGAGATAATAAAGATACACGAACAGCGTAAAGCCGCACAAGTAAGCGAGAAAGAAAGTACCTCTGATCCTGAAGAGGAAGACGATGAGAATACTGCCAGAATAGCGTATGTAGGAAAACCTAGATTTCCAGATCGCCATTTACGTCTAGAACCCAAGTCAATTTTCCATCATCCAGCACCAGAACAAGGTTCCCTAGAACAAGTATTCCAAGCTACCGATCACATTCTGAAATCACGAATCGGTTATAGTGAGTTAAGTACTATGCATGAACAAGAAATAGTTCGGTCAGCAGTCCGATGGATTACTGATCCTACCACTTTTCCGGACGAAATAGTGGCACAAATGTTCCTGAAAATGCCCCCAGCCGAGCAGCGACTGGTGGGTATGTATATGATTCAGCACCTCATTACTCTGTATGAGGGTCAACATTCTGATCCAGGCCCGTTACATGATATCCTGAACGAATTACTCCAGTACAGATGGAGAGGTCTAGGTACCGATTTAATTAGTGTCATTCTAGAACAACGCCACAAATATAGAACATTCTTGAACCCGCATTTTGTTCATGTCTCACCCCCAGAAAGTAAATCATTCTACATAGACAGACAGAATCCGTTACGAGAAGTCCACCCAGTCAGAGGAGCGGGTGGCGAAATGCAACGAGTGTTTGTATACACTCCGATCACAAAGATGGAACTTCTCGAGATGAAGAAATTAATTCCCTGTCATGACAAAGATCCAGCAGGGTTCCATAGAGAATTAAAAGACATGCTCCGTATGGGAGAATACACATACCCAGATATCATTAAAATGTTAAAGGTTCTGTTGCCCGCAGGGGTGTATGAAAAGCTAAAGGAAAAAGAATGGGAGGTGGGAGAGAAAAAGATAGATTGGGCAGTCCTAGAAGCAGAAGATAAGATACGTGTACCAGGTACCGGTCTTGGAGATAAATGTAAAGAATTACCAGAATTATTGATTCAAGTTTTACCCAGATTATTGACAACTAGAAAAGAAGACTGGGATGCAATCTCAGCCTGTAAACAGAAACAAGATGAAGATATTAGTGATTTTTATTCTAGGTTTGAAAAGTGTTTTAGTATCAACAGTGGCCTCAAAACAAGTAGTGAGTCATACCCTCACCTTTTTGTTACTAAATTAGTCGAGAATTCAAGTCCACCAATTAAAAACCGAGTTCTGAAAGTCGAAAGTACCTGGCAAGCAAATACTCCGTCCCAGATGCTCCAGATGCTCCAGTATCACCAGAATAGAATCAGGGAAGAGCAAGAACACGAGAGAAAACGTATGAAAGACACGAAAATGAAAGTACTAGTTGCACAATCTGTTCCTCAAGACAGTCAGAAGAGGGGTCCGAATCAAGCCAGTCATCCTGCAGCTCCCGTTAAAGGGAACTGCAATTATTGTAAACAGCCAGGTCATTTTATAAATGAGTGTGCAGTTCTGAAACACAACATAGCTACTGGTAAGACTAAAGAAAGACCACGTCCGCCTAGACAGGAACAAGTTTCACAGACTCCTCAGTCACAGAATGCACAACAGACAGTTACAGCACCGCAGCCTATCGCTGCAACACAGCATGTTACATCGCAGATGTACCAGTATGCACAGTCTGAGTATCCAGAGTACCAGCCATATTCATGAAACAGCCTAGAGAGGGAGGTAGGCTTGCCTCTCATCGAGATACCTGTAGATCAAGAAGGTCCCTATGTTCACAGTCAAGTATTAGGGAAAGACAGAAAGTTTTTGATTGATACAGGGGCAAGTAGGACCACAATTAGTCATGCCGAAGTTCCAGGGGCTCCGCTCTCAGGCTCAAGAAATGTTTCCCTTGGATTTTCAGGAAAGCCTATCGTTAATGAGATTTCAAAGCCAGTCACTCTAGAAGTAGGTCCATTGTCCCGCACTACTGATCTGTTACTTACTAAGTCATGTCCAGAAAACCTATTAGGCATTAAAACACTGAAAGAGTTGGGTGCAGTTATATGCTGTTCCCCAGAGGGAATACGTCTGTTCCTACGTGACTTTAAGGGTCACTATGTATTACGAGATTTTGATTCCAGACTGTCTAAAGTTCCGCAGCATTTATGGGCGCAAGGTCCAACTGATGTAGGTTACATGCAAATCACACCCCATCGTGTGACCCTGAAACCAGGTGTAGTGTTACCACGAATCAGACAGTACAGATTGCCACCCGAGGCTGTAGCAGCCTTATCCAAAATTATAGACGAGCTCATGGCTCAAGGAGTAGTTGTAGAAACTAACTCCAACGTATGTAACTCTCCGATCATTCCAGTCATGAAACGTACTGATCCAAATGCACCCCCAGTATATCGATTAGTGATTGATTTACGGGAACTTAACAAATGTATTATTCCTCAGTACCCAGTTGTCCCAGATATCTCTTCCCTATTGACAGCCATTGATTCCGAAGCCACGTTCTTCACTGTCATAGACCTCAAGAACGCATTTTTCAGTGTTCCAATCCATCCAGACAGCCAGTTTCTTTTCGGATTTTGTTTAAATGGAAGGAGCTATATGTTCACACGCGCTCCTCAAGGTTTCACAGAAAGTCCTAGTATTTACAGTCAAGCACTCAAGAGACAACTGGACAACATTCACATGCCAACTGACACGGCCCTGCTCCAGTATGTCGATGATCTACTGATCACAGCCCGTTCTGAACGTGACTGCGAGCGAGCGTCACTCACGGTTTTGTATTTCCTAGCCGAGATGGGGCACAAGGTGTCCCCTTCTAAGCTTCAATTCTGTGTCCAGCAAGTGGTCTACTTAGGACACTTACTGTCCAAGAGGGGTAGGCAGTTGACACCAGACCGTATCCAGTTAATAGCGAGTCTTCCTCAGCCCAAGACCCAGAAGGAGGTACGTGCTTTTATCGGCCTCACTTCTTACTGCAGACAATGGATTCCCCAGTATGCATTTCTAGCCAAACCACTGATACAGTTAACGACACAGGAGGCAGCCGTATCGACTGTCCTCCCTTGGACATCTGAACACACTTAGTTTCAATGAGTTAAAGAAAGCCCTATGCCAAGCTCCAGTTCTAGCCACACCGAACTACAGTAAGCCTTTTACACTTTTCGTTACTGAACGTGAAGGTACAGCATTATCTGTTCTCACACAAGATCAAGCAGGACAAAACAAGCCCTGTGCTTATTTTTCTAGCACATTAGATCCAGTCGCCCAGGCTTTGCCTGCGTGCCTCAAGTCAGTTGCAGCCACAGCCCTAGCTATCAGACAAAGTGATTCCATAGTCTTAGGACATTCCTTGACAGTACAAGTCCCACACTCCGTGGAAGTTCTTTTAAATCGAACACAAACTCAGCACTTGACAATTGCACGTTTAACAGGTTATGAATTGACACTGTTCCAGCCACACATAGAAATCAGACGCTGCAACATTTTAAATCCTGCTACACTGTTACCATCAGTTATTTCGAATCCTGACCCACATGACTGTGTGGAAGTAGTTAACATTATGACAAAGCCAAGACAAGATCTGACAGACATTCCATTACCAGACCCCGACCTGACACTTTATGTGGATGGTTCATGTATGAGAACTAGTACAGGAGAACTAGTCGCCGCGTATGCAGTGACTACTGACACCGAAGTTATTGAAACACACCGTATTGATACCCTGTCCGCTCAAGCAGCAGAGCTAGTTGCTCTGACACAAGCCTGTATACACGCCAAGAACCTGAAAGTTAATGTTTATACAGATTCACGCTACGCATTCGGAGTCGTACACGACTTCGGAGTGCTCTGGCAGGAGAGAGGTTTCATGACTTCTCATGGAACCAAGATTCAGCATGGTCTCCTTATCCAAGCTCTGTTAGATGCCATACACTTACCGACATCCATTGCTATCATGAAGTGCAAAGCACACACGAAAGTCACTGACATTATTTCCCAAGGTAATGATCTAGCAGATCGCACAGCCAAGCTTACAGCACAGACTCCAGACATTCCAGTTAACATGACACATACTCCAGATCCGATTACATGTATGACAGTTAAGGACCCTACACAAGATGTCATAGATATCCAGTTACATGCTACTCCCGATGAAATCAAGAAATGGTCCGAACAAGGAGGGGTCCAGACAGATCAAGGATGGTTAACAAAGGGTAGGACCGCATGGTTTCTCCCCGACTCTATGGTTCAAGTCATCATTAATACCGCACATAGTCCAGCACATTTAGGAGAAAAAGCAATGTTAGACAGTATCCAGAACATTTGGTTCAACAAGCATTTACGAGCTGCAGCCAAGCAGAAAGTCCGTACCTGTATGATATGTTGTCAGTTTAATCCAGGTAAAAGTGTCCCGGTGGAACAAGGTGGTTTCCAGCCTCCTGACCACCCTTTTGAGGTCCTCCAGATGGATTATATTCAGATGGAGCGATGTCGAGGTTTCAAGTATGTTCTTGTAGTTGTATGCGCTTTGTCCAGATGGACAGAAGCATATCCAGTCCCAGATTACACAGCCGCGACCACTGCCAAGCAGTTGGTTCGTGAATTCTTCCCTCGATATGGACTCCCTAGAGTCGTATATTCTGATAACGGTCAGCCATTCTCATCTGAACTGATGAAGCACGTTTCCCTGTTGTTGGGGTACCAGTGGAAGTTTCATTGTGTACGCCATCCTGAAGCAGCCGGTCTAGTCGAGAGACATAATCAGACTCTGAAAATCCGAATTGCCAAAATATGTAAAGACAAGGGTGTGGACTGGCTAGTAGCTCTGCCAGTCGCTTTGTTTTATATGCGCATGGTCGCACATTCCAGATCAGGTCTGTCCCCGTATGAGGTCGTATTCGGCCGGCCCCCTAACATGTGGGGTACTCCTAGACCCCGAAGTATTACTGATGTTTCATGTAATATGCTGACAGATTACCTAGCTTCCTTGATGTCTGCCCTCAACTCATGTCGTTCACAGGTTGCCGCCGCATTTCCAGACAATACCGAGGTGGCACCGCATGAGATCGTTCCAGGTTCGATGGTGCTCGTCCGGAACTTTGACAGATCAAGTCCGCTGGAGCCACGTTGGAAGGAGCCCCGTCAGGTCCTCCTCACCACCCGTACAGCCGTGAAATTGGAAGGACGCCGCGGCTGGGTGCACCTTTCGCACGTCAAGAAATTCTACGGATTAAAGCCGGTCTCCAAGAACATTTCCCAGGACTTAAAGACTTGTCAAAACATTGTTCCTAAGGACTGTCCCGCAAATGACATTGACACAACCCCTCCCCTGTTAGAGAAAACTCCGCAACAGGAGTATAAACAGAAACTCCGGTCTAGTAAAATAAGTCAGTCAGTTTGATTGTCTAAGTCCTCCCCTAGGTGAAACGGTTAGACTGTTTCTGACATGTATAAAATAGACCCCCATAGTGAGAGAGTCAGTCAAAACTCAATTTGATGTATCGTTTTTCTGAGTTTCATATTATTTCTCAGCATTTTGATTTCCTGCACCAGTTACGCATTTTTCCTGTGTTTTCCAGTTCCTCATGTAAATAAGCATTCTAATGTTACAGTAGAACACACGTTTAGTGATCTGCCTCCTCACGAATATTCATACCGCCTCGCTATGCGTAACAATACATTTATCCGCATGTTACATTATTCACACCAGACCAGCAATGCCACTAATTGTTGGGTGTGTGGTCGACTCCCCCCTTTCCAGACGTCGAAGGGAGTTCTGCCACTCTTTCCTTATCCTTTTTCACATAATGGTTCGTGTGGAGCATGGTCCACGTTAACGTCCTCCTTAACAGATATGTCTTTTCTTAACAGCACATGTTTCCCAGACAAGCAAGGTCTCCCCCACAGAACAGGTTTAGATCTAGAAAATGAAGTGTACAATTTAGGTAATTATTCTTCGAATTTCATGGTCCTGAATGTTCAGTCTGATACTACTCCAGACTCACCTGCTATTTCAGTATTACCAGTCAAAGGCGAATTATGTATCCGTAATTATGGTTCTGTACACGTAGGACATAGTGATTGTACTACTATTGTCAAGTATAGTGACAGTGGGAAATCTATTTTTAAAGCTTCACGTCATTCTTATTTTGTTTGTGGTCAAACTGCATATGTTCGTCTGCCCCTCGATTGGGAGGGAACCTGTTACATTGCCTTCCTACTGCCACCTGTTTTCCTAGCCCCACCTGACTACCATAGGAATTCCTTCCTAGTACATACTAGACACAAAAGAAACCTACCGATTGTCGATTATACTGAAACTGCTGCAGAGCAATTCATTGATATTGATAAAGGTGTGTTCCCTTATTTAGGTACAGTTGTAAACAGTAAGCTAATCCGTAGGTTAACAAGAACCCTTGAAGCAGTAGTAGATGAGACTGCCTCCGCTCTAGGTAACTTAACCGAAGAGCAATCCTTTATGAGAATTGTTGTGCTCCAGAATCGTCTTGTCCTTGACGTCATACTGGCCGATAGGGGCGGGGCCTGTAGAGTCATCGGATCCAGTTGTTGCATTTTCATTCCAAATAACGCGCCGTCTGTTTATTCAGCTATAACCAGACTTCATAAAATTGCCCATCTATTACACCAAGATCCAGGCACCTGGACATGGTCCGGTTGGTTCTGGAATATAATTTCCGCCTGGGGATGGAAAGTCCTGTCCTTTCTAGGTATCGCAGTAGCGATCATATTCAGCTGCTGCCTCTGTATACAATGTGGCCCTGCGATTTGCGGCATGTGTGCTACCTCTTGTATTCCTAGTCCCAAGCCCCGTTCTAAATCTCGTTCCAAGACAATTCGAGATGAACAAATGGTACTGTATGAAATGATAGATGGTATCATGAATATTGATGTTTCCTGATGGAAACGTAGTGACAAGGAGGGAATGTGGAAAAGTAAATTTTGTCATGTTCTGTGTCCCTACGTGTCATCCATCATATGTTATGTGTGCATGATTAAATATGCATATGTACTCCCCATGTCCGATTAATGACGCAATTATAGTTGTGTCCACCTCTGGTATGTCATTTTCCAGTCCCCGTGAATACTACGAATATCAGGCTTATGTAAAGCTACGTTGCCACGTTTCTCAGTGTGCACGTTATTTCATTATAAAGTCCCCGTTTCCAGGCCTCAACAGGGCCCGGACATCAGATTCAGCTCCTGTCTCCTGAAGCCTCGCTGAGGAGTGATCCAGCCCCCACCTGTATCCTCGACCTTTCACTTACTTCCTGCCTCGCAGTGCCCGGTGCAGCTTGGCTCTGCCTCTAAGTCTGCCAAGACTATGTTATGATTCCAGCTATCAGTTTAGTCCTCCTTCTCTGCATTCCTAAGCTACTGAACTGCATCAATAGTTTCCGTCATTGTCTAGCCTATGCGGCTCCATGTTAAGAGAAATACTGTATTTAATGGTCATTTAATATTCTTCATCACGCACTACATGTAGAATAAATGCATGCTCTAGTCTTAGAGTCAATTAGCTTTTCCCCTCATGACTTCTAGTTTATATCAACATGTTCCCTAAACATCAGATACTAGATAGGGTTTAGGTACATGTCGCTCCGACCCTCCAGACTTTAGTCTCTGCTCCTAGCACAGAGTTCATAGCCCCCAGCTTCTCCTCGTAACACGTCATTACCAGTTTGCGCGCACCACCAGGTTAGAGGTCCCGGCTCCTTAGGTAGCCCCCTCCTATGTTTCCGCCCATTCATGACATATTCTGTTACGTTTGCATCACATGTCTGAGTTACACCTTCTTTTTACTCTTATCTTTCGCGACTGCTACGCGTCACGCCTTCTGCTCCACCCACTGCTACGCCTACCGCAATGTAATGCTATGTGTTCGCGCTATGTATATATGCTCCTGTATTGTTATTAAAAGTTAGCGCGCTCATCCCAGCCCCAGCAGCTGCTGGGCCCTGTCATCCTATTCCTATGCAGGTTGTCCTGTTCCTGTCCTTATGCTGTATTAAACCTGCAAAACTCCTTCTACCTCGAATCTTGACTCTTATTTATTGAGCTATCTGTTATTCATTCATTCACTCAAAAATAGATCCGGTATTATTTATTTATATACCACAACCCAACCACCAATACACTGTCCATCCCTACCCAAAATGTAGCCAGCCATTCTGCTGAGGAGGCGTGTATGGGGGAAGAAGGTCAGTACAACAACTCACACCATAGCCCCTGGCCCACAGCCCAGCAGCACGGAGGCCTCCCCCACCCAGGAGCATGTGTCAGCCATTGCACTGTTTAACAAACAGACCTACAGGTTGGTAGCCATCTTCACTGGGAGGGTGTGTGATGGGAGGCAGGGAGGGAGGCCTGCACTAACTACAACCACCATTCCCCCTGGCCCACAGCCCAGCAGCATGGAGGCCTCCCACACCCAGGAGCAAGTGTCAGCCATTGCACTGTTTAACAAACAGACCTACAGGTTGGTAGCCATCTTCACTGGGAGGGTGTGTGATGGGAGGCAGGGAGGGAGGCCTGTCTCACTGCACCCACCATTCCCCCTGGCCCACAGCCCAGCAGCATGGAGGCCTCCCCCACCCAGGAGCAAGTGTCAGCCATTGCACTGTTTAACAAACAAACTTACAGGTAGGTAGCCATCTTCACTTGGAGGGTGTTTGTGGGTGGGAGGCCTGTACCACTACTCCCAGCATGCCCCCTGGCCCACAGCCCAGCAGCATGGAGGCCTCCCCCACCCAGGAGCACGTGTCAGCCATTGCACTGTTTAACAAACAGACCTACAGGTTGGTAGCCATCTTCACTGGGAGGGTGTGTGATGGGAGGCAGGGAGGGAGGCCTGCACTAACTACAACCACCATTCCCCCTGGCCCACAGCCCAGCAGCATGGAGGCCTCCCCCACCCAGGACCAAGTGTCAGCCATTGCACGGTTTAACAAACAAACTTACAGGTAGGTAGCCATCTTCACTTGGAGGGTGTTTGTGGGTGGGAGGCCTGTCTCACTACTCCCAGCATGCCCCCTGGCCCACAGCCCAGCAGCATGGAGGCCACCCCCACCCAGGAGAAAGTGTCAGCCATTGCACTGTTTAACAAACAAACTTACAGGTAGGTAGCCATCTTCACTTGGAGGGTGTTTGTGGGTGGGAGGCCTGTACCACTACTCCCAGCATGCCCCCTGGCCCACAGCCCAGCAGCATGGAGGCCTCCCCCACCCAGGAGCAAGTGTCAGCCATTGCACTGTTTAACAAACAAACTTACAGGTAGGTAGCCATCTTCACTTGGAGGGTGTTTGTGGGTGGGAGGCCTGTCTCACTACTCCCAGCATGCCCCCTGGCCCACAGCACAGCAGCTTGGAGGCCTCCCCCACCCAGGAGCAAGTGTCAGCCATTGCACTGTTTAACAAACAAACTTACAGGTAGGTAGCCATCTTCACTTGGAGGGTGTTTGTGGGTGGGAGGCCGGTCTCACTACTCCCAGCATGCCCCCTGGCCCACAGCCCAGCAGCATGTAGGCCTCCCCCACCCAGGAGCATGTGTCAGCCATTGCACTGTTTAACAAACAGACCTACAGGTTGGTAGCCATCTTCACTGGGAGGGTGTGTGATGGGAGGCAGGGAGGGAGGCCTGCACTCACTACAACCACCATTCCCCCTGGCCCACAGCCCAGCAGCATGGAGGCCTCCCCCACCCAGGAGCAAGTGTCAGCCATTGCACGGTTTAACAAACAAACTTACAGGTAGGTAGCCATCTTTACTTGGAGGGTGTTTGTGGGTGGGAGGCCTGTCTCACTACTCCCAGCATGCCCCCTGGCCCACAGCCCAGCAGCATGAAGGCCTCCCCCACCCAGGAGCATGTGTCAGCCATTGCACTGTTTAACAAACAAACTTACAGGTAGGTAACCATCTTCACTTGGAGGGTGTTTGTGGGTGGGAGCCCTGTACCACTACTCCCAGCATGCCTCCTGGCCCACAGCCCATCAGCATGGAGGCCACCCCCACCCAGGAGCAAGTGTCAGCCATTGCACTGTTTAACAAACAAACTTACAGGTAGGTAGCCATCTTCACTTGGAGGGTGTTTGTGGGTGGGAGGCCTGTACCACTACTCCCAGCATGCCCCCTGGCCCACAGCCCAGCAGCATGGAGGCCTCCCCCACCCAGGAGCATGTGTCAGCCATTGCACTGTTTAACAAACAAACTTACAGGTAGGTAGCCATCTTCACTTGGAGGGTGTTTGTGGGTGGGAGGTCTGTACCACTACTCCCAGCATGCCCCCTGGCCCACAGCCCAGCAGCATGGAGTCCACCCCCACCCAGGAGCAAGTGTCAGCCATTGCACTGTTTAACAAACAAACTTACAGGTAGGTAGCCATCTTCACTTGGAGGGTGTTTGTGGGTGGGAGGCCTGTCTCACTACTCCCAGCATGCCCCCTGGCCCACAGCCCAGCAGCTTGGAAGCCTCCCCCACCCAGGAGCAAGTGTCAGCCATTGCACTGTTTAACAAACAAACTTACAGGTAGGTAGCCATCTTCACTTGGAGGGTGTTTGTGGGTGTGAGGCCGGTCTCACTACTCCCAGCATGCCCCCTGGCCCACAGCCCAGCAGCATGTAGGCCTCCCCCACCCAGGAGCATGTGTCAGCCATTGCACTGTTTAACAAACAGACCTACAGGTTGGTAGCCATCTTCACTGGGAGGGTGTGTGATGGGAGGCAGGGAGGGAGGCCTGCACTAACTACAACCACCATTCCCCCTGGCCCACAGCCCAGCAGCATGGAGGCCTCCCCCACCCAGGAGCAAGTGTCAGCCATTGCACGGTTTAACAAACAAACTTACAGGTAGGTAGCCATCTTCACTTGGAGGGTGTTTGTGGGTGGGAGGCCTGTCTCACTACTCCCAGCATGCCCCCTGGCCCACAGCCCAGCAGCATGGAGGCCTCCCCCACCCAGGAGCATGTGTCAGCCATTGCACTGTTTAACAAACAAACTTACAGGTAGGTAGCCATCTTCACTTGGAGGGTGTTTGTGGGTGGGAGCCCTGTACCACTACTCCCAGCATGCCCCCTGGCCCACAGCCCAGCAGCATGGAGGCCACCCCCACCCAGGAGCAAGTGTCAGCCATTGCACTGTTTAACAAACAAACTTACAGGTAGGTAGCCATCTTCACTTGGAGGGTGTTTGTGGGTGGGAGCCCTGTACCACTACTCCCAGCAGGCCCCCTGGCCCTCAGCCCAGCAGCATGGAGGCCACCCCCACCCAGGAGCAAGTGTCAGCCATTGCACTGTTTAACAAACAAACTTACAGGTAGGTAGCCATCTTCACTTGGAGGGTGTTTGTGGGTGGGAGGCCTGTACCACTACTCCCAGCATGCCCCCTGGCCCACAGCCCAGCAGCATGGAGGCCTCCCCCACCCAGGAGCATGTGTCAGCCATTGCACTGTTTAACAAACAAACTTACAGGTAGGTAGCCATCTTCACTTGGAGGGTGTTTGTGGGTGGGAGGTCTGTACCACTACTCCCAGCATGCCCCCTGGCCCACAGCCCAGCAGCATGGAGTCCACCCCCACCCAGGAGCAAGTGTCAGCCATTGCACTGTTTAACAAACAAACTTACAGGTAGGTAGCCATCTTCACTTGGAGGGTGTTTGTGGGTGGGAGGCCTGTCTCACTACTCCCAGCATGCCCCCTGGCCCACAGCACAGCAGCTTGGAGGCCTCCCCCACCCAGGAGCAAGTGTCAGCCATTGCACTGTTTAACAAACAAACTTACAGGTAGGTAGCCATCTTCACTTGGAGGGTGTTTGTGGGTGGGAGGCCGGTCTCACTACTCCCAGCATGCCCCCTGGCCCACAGCCCAGCAGCATGTAGGCCTCCCCCACCCAGGAGCATGTGTCAGCCATTGCACTGTTTAACAAACAGACCTACAGGTTGGTAGCCATCTTCACTGGGAGGGTGTGTGATGGTAAGCAGGGAGGGAGGCCTGTCTCACTGCACCCACCATTCTCCCTGGCCCACAGCCCAGCAGCATGGAGGCCTGCCTCACCCAGGAGCAAGTATCAGCCATTGCACCCTGCACACTCACCTTACAGGTACGTACCAACCGTAATTCTTCATGAAGTGTGTGTGTAGAAAACAAATAACTATTGGATGCAATGCATTGACATTCAACATGTATGACTCCATGATGTCACTCTGCACTATGAAATGTTACACGATGTTGCCATGAATTGTACAACTGATGACAGCATATATAACTAGTGTACAGACAGATGATGATACGCAGATGACGGAAACACTGACCACTCCCCATCTACTCCACAGGTGATGAAGAACTCACTGCTGAGGACCACACCAACGACCAGCAGAGCCAGTCTCCACCACCGGCACATGGACTCACAGATGCGGACTCCCAGGACAGTTTGGATGATGAGCTCCAGCCCGGCCCATCTGGTGTGCCACAGACCCAGAGGTCCCAGGCCCCCATCCTCGCCAACACCACCTCTGCTGCAACAACAACGCAGCAGACCCCTGCTGTCCCAGCCTCTGCCTCCACTGCACCCACCACCGCCACTGCCACCAATACCAACACTATCACCAGTACCACCTGCAGCACCCTCCCTGTCCCTAGGGATGACCATCCCACAGTAACACCTGTGGAGGGCAGGGAGGCAGTGCGTGGCGCACCAGTGGCGAGGGAAGAGGTCCGTGGCAGCAGAGCAGGTCGGAGGGCCAGGGTAAACACCAGACCTCTGGAGGAGTGGACACCATCCCTGGACCACTTCACCAGAGTTGTGGAGGCCTACCAAGAGGTCCAGGGACAAAGTGGCCGGTCTGATTAACTATTAAGGGAGCACATCCTGCTGATGAGGTCCATCGATAACCGCCTGGGACAAATGTGGACCTCATGGGCCAGCAAGTGGCGTTGCAGAGGGACAGGCCTGTGTCCCAACCACCACCTCCGTCCCCTCCTGTTGTGCTGCAGGATGACAGTGCTCCATCCTCCCATGCGCCAACAGAGAGGGGCGAGTCCTCTGATGCCGCTGGCCATTCAGCAGGCCCCCCACCGCCAAAAAGATCTAGGGGGCGTCCAAAGAAGAGCCTGGGAGTCTCTGGAGGCAAAGCACCTGCCACACGCCAGTCACGTAGCCAGCCGTGAAGACAACCCTCTTCCCAACTGTATTCACTGTTAGGACTTTCTTTCCCCACATTGCCATGGCAATGGCACCTCTCTGTTGGACTGGGTCACCACATCCATGTGGTGTCTACTCTTGCATCTCATTGAACAGGACTGCCAACTCACTGCTCATTTCCCACCTTCATGTAAATATTCCAGCACAATTCACATGTCCACTCACAAAATAAAATACCTGACACTCCTGATTTGGTGTAGTGAATTCTTTAGTGCAGTATTAACATTGTTGATAATGTCCATGATGTGTAAACATGATTTACAGTATGCAGGTCAGGAACACTCTGTAGCACCTAGGGAGACACAACAGAACTACAGTCACTGGTCTCATTGTGGCAACACACACAGATCACTGCTCAAAAAATATCCAAAATATCACAGGCATACTACACAATGTCTAGCAGATATGCACAAATACGGTCCAGCATACATCTCCGTACGTAACGTCAATTCCACCAATACCATACATAGGTGACAGAACATGTGCCTATCAGGAACATCTGCGCATATCCATTCACAACAAAAGCAACCACACCAGACTATGTACACATTGTACCTTGTCACCCACCTTCAAGTGAAGTAGCGTTGGATTAGCTGCTGGCGTAGGTCAACTTCTTCATCCTCTCCACTGTCCTCATCACTGGATTCTGGTCCTTGAGCAGGTTGTGGCCTTGGTTCCTCACCATCGTCCAGGAGCAGGGGGACCCCCTTGTGGATGGTCAGGTTGTGCAGCATACAGCATGCCACAACGATCTTGCACACCTTCCCAGGCGAGTTTGCGAGTGCGCCTCCGGTCCTGTCAAGGCACCGGAACCTTGACTTCAGCAGGCCGAAAGTCCGTTCGATTACCCGTCGGGTCCTGCCATGGGCCTCATTGTAGCGGATGTCTGCTGGTGTCCGGGGATTTCGGAGCCGCTCATTGTGTGCTGCTGTTTCTGTTTCTGACCCTGATTCCTGTTGGATTGTGAGCAGAGGACGTCGTGGGATTTCCGTGCATCCGTCAGCACTTGTTGCCTTGTGCGGGTTGTGCAAAGGGGAGAGTTCTCTGACTTCTTCAGACGCAGAGGGACTGCGAGGTCCAGCAGGCTCTCTGTTACACAGCTGCTGCCTCTTCCCTCGGCGTTCCCGCCCCCCCGCCCGGACACTTGAAAACCTATCGCGGCCCCCGCTCCGCGGGAGCCGCTCATTGTGTGCTGCTGTTTCTGTTTCTGACCCTGATTCCTGTTGGATTGTGAGCAGAGGACGTCGTGGGATTTCTGTGCATCCGTCAGCGCTTGTTGCCTTGTGCGGGTTGTGCAAAGGGGAGAGTTCTCTGACTGCTTCAGACGCCGAGGGACTGCGAGGTCCAGCAGGCTCTCTGTTACACAGCTGCTGCCTCTTCCCTCGGCGTTCCCGCCCCCCCGCCTGCAGTGACTTAATCTTGCTCTCAATCCAGCGTCGCGGGACGCGCGCGGGACTTAGCCCGGGGCGAAGCACGGGCAAAGGGCGGGCCGTTGTGCGGCCGTTAGGTGGCTGTCGGTGGCTGGGCTGGGGCCCTTCTCTTTCATCCACTCGGCCCTCCATACTGTTGCATCTACTTGCTGTAGCAAGTTATTCGCTTACTCTTAGTACCCACTTGTATTCCCCATTGACCAGTATACAGTTACCCCAACTCCAGGATTCACTATTATATGGGGGATTTGTGATTAGACTTCTGTCCCTGCTACAACTTGATATATTTATTTCCTTGTTGTGTTGGTGACTGGTGGGGGTTTAATTCGCCAGTAGTGCAGGTATTCTGTGCGGGTTCTGGGCAATTGCAAAGAAAAGTTTCTTCGGCCCACTATAAAGGTTCATTTTTATTTTTAATAAAATCTGGTGGGTCCCTTCCTATGGCCACCACCACTGGCCCATCCATGTTGAGTAATGTAGGGGGAAATAATAGTAAAGGCACCCTAGATAACTTTTTTATAAAACCAATCCCTGACATAGATAGGGAAAATGCACTGGCGGAACGGAGGGCAGAGCGATGTCGCTCCATTGAAGGTATTAAAGCCAGACCCTCTCTAGCCCCATTACCACAGACTCTCACCCCTGGTATAGGTGTGGCCTTAGCAAACGAGGATCCACTATCCACTCAGGGTATTCCAGTACTTCTTCGAGATACACCCCATATACCCCATAAACTAGTTGATTCAAATAGCACGTCCCCAAATACTATATTAATCTCTAGCAGCTCCAGTACGGGGCTAGAAGTTCCATCTGACACCCCACGAGTTGCAAAAGTGACCATCAAAAACATACCTAGGAAACTGGAGGTGCCCAAAGTATATGGCCCGCCGCCAAATAAGATACGGAGGAGGGGTGGTGCACAACTAAGAGGTAGGGTCAGCCACTCTGACTTTGGCAAGGGCAAAGGGGCTAACGCTGTTTCTGCACCCAAGCCAAAGGACACTTTAATATCTGAATTAATCCAAATGGCCCCACAAGTAATATCATCACCTCCTGTACCGACTGCTCAGATACCTGGCTTAGAATCCTCTAGGGACAGTTCGCTGAATCATCAGTCGTCTGTCCTTTCTCTTGACACTCTTGAACACCTATTCAGGGCATATACACTACCAATTTTAGAAAGGCTGATGGGGATAGAGCAACCACTAGCGAATCTGCAGGGCTGGGGATTATGGGAGGTAATGCTGTTACCACCCCTCGGGGATGTGATGCACTCCATTCTGACACTCTAACTCCTCCTAGGCCGTAGGGCCAAGTAAATATTTTACTTAAAAGTCCATCTGCCCGTATTCTAACATCCACTGACCTTTCTGACCCGAACTCAAAATCTTTTGCCCCAACTAACCCTGAAGTAATACAGCTGCAAGGGTCTGCTGTTCCTCCAGTGGTTACTCTACACGAGAAAATTGGGGGATCGGGCTCTAAATCTCTACCCGAAACTTTGAAGGTCCTGTCATGGAATGTGGCGGGTATCGCCAACAAATTATATACTGATGACTGGGACTCCATAGTAGGGAACAGTGATGTTTGTCTCTTTCAAGAGACTTGGGCCAGGGAACCCCTGACTAGAACGGGTTATGCAGTTTTTGAAATTAAAGCCAGCTGGAGTGGCAAAGGGAGGCCTTCAGGTGGCTTGGCGGTGTGGATAGCCAGTCACATTGGATGTAATGCGGAGAATGTAGTTACGTTCTCGCAGGACATACAGCGTGTTTTACTTAAGTGGCCAAACGCATGCAAGATGGTAATTATTAATGTGTATTCTCGCCCAGTTGGCACAACTATGGAATCGCCCACATTAGATGATCTTTCGTCTTTTCTGGGCCAACTCCCGAAAGACTGTAAGATAGTGATGGGTGGAGATTTTAATTGTCACTTTGAACCTCTGGAAGGGTTGAGGGAAGGTGCACTCACTGCAGAAGATGACTTTTGGGGTGTTCCACCATGTCAATCCCCTCACCCCAAATCTTGGTCTCCTCTTGCGGTGCAAATGATGTCCTTGACACTAAATTTTGCGTTAAGGGCTTGCAATGGTCGTACAACTTCAGACACCCCCTCACTATTTACCTTCAATAGGAAGGATCACGAATCGCGGCTGGACTAGATCTTTATAGATATCAGCTTGTGGTCCAAGGTCCAGGATTTCAGAGTAGTTGTAAGAATGGACAGCAATCATAACGCACTACTATTAGATATGGTGCACCCTGGAGCTGTTGTTGGATCGCAGCCCGTTGAGCCCACTGAGGATGTAGGGAACCTGGTTCTCAGCTCCAACAGGCGCAGGGTAAAATGGGAGAAACTGGCAAATTCACAAGAGAGTATCAGGAAAATCTATGAACTAGCACTCCCCAGGTTAAAGGACTTGGACGATTTAATCAATCAGCCTAGACCCAAAGACTTTAACAAGAGATTAGCCCAAATTCATGAAGAGCTTGTGGGAGCTCTAGGTGAGGTCCTTTACCCGGTGGTAGTGCAGCGGAAGAAAAAGACTCGAACCTCAACCTGGTATAACTCTGCCTGCAAAAAGACTAAGACAGAACTAATAGCAACAATAAAAGCAGGTTCTGATAGGGGTAAGGTAGCTGAGCTTAGGCAGGAATATAGGGAAACAATGGCATTGGCAAGGTCGGAATGGGACTGGAACAGATGGCAGGACCTCTCCCTAGCATTAGAAACGAGGGACTCCAGAAGATTTTGGTCCTTGGTAAACATTGGCACAGGCGAACCCAAAGCTGCAGTGGAGCCTAACATTGCAGCTCCTGTTTGGGAAGCCCACTTTGGCAAACTATATGAAGATACCTTTGAATCTGCCAATGATGTGGTTGCTGATGTTTTATCCCATTCTGATGACGGATTGGAATTTAGTCTTGGGGAGGTGGTCAGTGCAATCGAGAGACTGGCGACGGGGAAAGCCCCGGGACTCGACAAACTGCCCGATGACCTCTTTAGGTTCCACCCAGAGATCTGGGCCCCGTACCTCCTTATTCTTTTTAATTCCATCGCGGGAGGCATGGAGATCCCCTGTACTTGGCTGGGGGCGGAGATCGTACCTATCTTCAAGAAAGGCTGCCCTCTTCTCCTAGCCAACTACAGGCCGATCAGCCTTATAGATGTCCCTCAAAAACCTTTTTCCTGCCTTCTCCTGGACCATCTCTTAGACTGGATGGAGGATAAAGAAATCTTGAGCCCCCTCCAGGCTGGCTTCAGGAAAAATACGTCCACCATGGATTAGATTTTTTCGCCTCGTTCTCCTCTATTGGAAAACTGTGAGGATCGAGGGGGGGAGGCTGTATATGGTGTTCGTGGACCTGAGGGCAGCATTCGACTTGGTCCCCCGAAAGAAACTCTGGGAGGTTTTAAAAGAGCTGGGTGTCCCTATCCATCTTTTACGGGCCATAATCAGGCTTCATGATAGTAACTTTGCTCAGGTCAGGTGTGGGAGGGATGGAGTATTGTCAAAAAGGTTCCCAGTCCGTAGGGGGGTAAGGCAGGGTTGCGTCTTGGAGCCAACCCTGTTTTGCCTTTATGTTAATGGTGTCGTATCCCACCTCGATGATGTGGGGGACAACGGCGCTCCTGTTTTGGTGGGCAGGAGGGTGCCGGCCATCATGTTCGCTGACGATACCCTCCTGCTCTCCAAATCCCCGATGGGGATTCAACGGATCCTGGATGGTTTTGGTCTTTTCTGTAGAGAACATGGTCTGGAGATCAATACAGGGAAGACCAAATTCATGATATTCAATCCCCCACCCAAGACTAGACCCAACCCATCATTGAGCTCAGTAAGATTGGAGAGGGTAAAAACATTTCAGTATTTGGGGGTAACCCTGCATGAGAATTTATCTTGGGAGCCACAAATAGCAAGATCCCGGTTAAAGCTGTCTCAACTGTCAGGGGCAATTCTGAAGGTTGCAAACACTTCTACCTTCAAACCCATCACCCCGGCAGTAGAAATGTACAAAACACAAGCTAAAGCGGCTGCATCTTATGGTAGCAAGCTATGGGGGTATAAAGCAGGGACAGCGCTGGCCAGTGTAGAAAACAACTTTTTAAGACGCCTCCTGGCCCTTCCCCGTGGCACACCTCTGCTTCCCGTAAGATTAGATGTGGGTCTCCCCACCATAGGAGAGGATTTGGAATTAAAGCCACTAAGATTCTGGCATAGGCTCTGGTCCACCAGTGAGCTCACGCACTACAGGCAAGACCTCATCCACGTAATGAATTTGAACCAGTGCGGTAGAATTCTGTGGCTGGCTTTTATAAAGAAAGAACTATACCGGCTGAGTCTCCATGAGCTATGAGAGGCCCTTGAGTTAGGCTGCCACAAAAGTCTCTCGAAAAAGATTGGTGGAGATACACAAGGAGAGAAGTCTTGCTTCCCTAGTGTCGGCACCCCAAAATGGGATTTTAACTGACCGATTCCTGGACTCCAAGAATTCTTATTATTTTGAAAGTTTTATGGACATTATTTTCCCGATCTTGGCAAGAAAATTGTTCATCCAGTGGAGGCTAGGCACTCTGCCAATCAAATCTTTCACATGTAAATGGGCAAAGGGGGATGATAAAACTTGCCCTGGGTGCAGCAACTATGATGAGGAGGAAATTCATGTCGTGTTTTTTTGCCCAGCCTACAATAGACCAAGGAAATATTGGCTAGTGCCTCTATGTAGGAACTTGGGCGTAAGGAGCCTCTTGACTTCATACAGAATATTGAAAACAAATACTTCCCCTCATATAGTATTTGCTGCTGCCAAATGTTTAATGGCCATGTGGCAGATCAGGAGAAAACTTTTAAAAGCCTGACCAAAGGATGGAACATTGATATGACTGTAATGACAATCTGCCCCCTGATTACCAAAGGGAATTGAATTTTTACCCTTTTTTCTTTTCTCTTTTAAAGTATGTTTTAATATAATGTGGATGTTTGTATGATGTATGTTTTTATGTGTATCTTTTATGGTCTAAATGGCCGAAATAAAGAATTTTTGGATTGGATTTCGGAGTGGGCTCAACAGCCATGGCCTACTGGGATATGCAGAGTCACCTGTGATTGATAAACACCCATTGCAATGTTGTACGGCCACAGTAAAGCCAGTGACACACAGCACGTGATAGCAGTAGTGATACTCACCCACAATCCAGGCACGTTCGGGATGCAGATACTCCATCATCCGTGGCACCATGCTGTTCCTCATAATGTACGAATCATGGGCCGAACCGGGATACCTTGCACACACATGTGATATTAACATGTCCGCAAAGCACACCACCTGCACATTCATGAAGTGCTAGTGTTTGCGGTTCCGATAAATGTGCTCCGTCGCCTGCGGTGCCACCAGACCTACATGGGTGCAATCTATGGCACCGACTACATGTGGGAAGCGCCCAAGGGGGTAGAAGTCCCCCTTAACGGCAGCCAATTCACGTCCCCTGGGGAAATGTATGTAGCGATTGCGATATATCATCATGGCCTCAAGTACATCACTCAGCACCATGCTGAACATGGGCTGCGACATCCCCCCAGCGTTAGCCACGGTCTCTTGGAAGGAACCAGTCACAAAGAAGTGGAGTGCTGCCATCACCTTGTAGGTGGGTGTGAATGCCGTAGGATAGTGACGGCGAGGCTGCAGGTGGGGCTCCAATAGATCACACACGATCTTCAATGTTGGTCTGTCCAGCCTGAATTTCCTGATGATTGCCTCATTCTCCATGTCCTTAAGCACAGTCAGGTAACGTAGGAGATTCGGCCTCCTAGTTGAGGAGTAAAATGAATATGTCAGTGACAAGCATCATGAGATGGCCATAGCACAAAGCATCAATGATGTAATGGGAAAATAACAAGGGTCAGAGAGATGCATGGCACATCTGGTTACTTGGCTGGCCAATAGCTACACACAGAGGGCAGGCCTCTCCAGTGACAATACCCAAGTGACAGTAACGCATCGGGGACTGTGAATGCGGATATAATGGTTGAACATTTGACATGTGCAGACATGGTGCAACAAGACCCGCCAATGTAATGTGACTTAACATGTCTGTCATACCCATCTGCTGTACCTGCCACACCTCAATGCATCATGTAAAGTCGGCACACATTCATTAACACAATGATCACAGTAGCAGGGACACTTCCGGTTGTGTGCATGATCAGTTGTGAATGCACAAGCCAGGTACGATACAATGCAGTGACACCAGCCAGGTCAAGGTCTGCACTGACCAACAACACATTAAACATCACGACATCAATGTAGAGCACCTGACGTCTGTCAATCATCATCAGCCATCAAAACTCTTACTAAAATGGCTGAAACACAGGCAAAAGTGGCTCACACTGAACGTGCGTCCTCCTGTGGATGACATGGCTGTGTGGCATCGTGTGTACAATGATGTGCCCTACACCATGTAGCTGCAGAGTGCTGATACAGTTTCCAGGATTGACATACACAGCAATGTGTACGAAAATGGCAGTACCTACCGCCGGTCCCCTGCGGTGTGACCCCAGCACCACCATCTACCCAGCCAAGGTAGCCATTGGCATATGGACTTATGTATATGGCGGTGGGTATGCTCCGCCGCATGAGTCGCGGTACCTACCGCCGGTCCCCGGCGGTGTGACCCCAGCACCACCATCTACCCAGCCAAGGTAGCCATTGGCATATGGACTTGTGTATATGACGGTGGGTATGCTCCGCCGCATGAGTCGTGGTACCTACCGCCGGTCCCCGGCGGTGTGACCCCAGCACCACCATCTACCCAGCCAAGGTAGCCATTGGCATATGGACTTGTGTATATGACGGTGGGTATGCTCCGCCGCATGAGTCGTGGTACCTACCGCCGGTCCCCGGCGGTGTGACCCCAGCACCACCATCTACCCAGCCAAGGTAGCCATTGGCATATGGACTTGTGTATATGACGGTAGGTATGCTCCACCGCATGAGTCGCGGTACCTACCGCCGGTCCCTGGCGGTGTGACCCCAGCACCACCATCTACCCAGCCAAGGTAGCCATTGGGCATATGGACTTGTGTATATGGCGGTGGGTATGCTCTGCCGCATGAGTCGCGGTATGACCCCAGCACCACCATCTACCCAGCCAAGGTAGCCATTGGCATATGGACTTGTGTAATGGCGGTGGGTATGCTCCGCCGCATGAGTCGCGGTACCTACCGCCTGGCCCCGGCAGTGCATCACCACCATGGGGCATTGCATACAGCCAATGGCATTGATGATCGCGGTGGCATGATGCAGATTTGAAAATCGCGGAAGGTGTGCTCCGCTACCGCGGAGGCGGTCATTGGATGCTTTTGAATGATGCACCATCGCGGTAGCGCACCCCGGGCACCCGCGGTGCATCACCGCCATGGAGCATTGCATCCAGGGAGGCGGTCATTGGATGCTTTTGAATAAGGCAGACCCGGACAACCAATTGTAGCATCTTTTAAGCTTCCTAACGACCCCAGGGGGCTATAAATCTGTGGGAGTGAGCCTCACATTTTCACTGCTCACAGAGCCTGCTGCCTGGGACCCTGTCCTGCTGCTGCTTCAAGAGCCTGCTGCCTGGGACACTGTCCTGCTGCTGCTTCAAGAGCCTGCTGCCTGGGACCCTGTCCTGCTGCTGCTTCAAGAACCTGCTGCCTGGGACCCCTCACAACTCACTTCAGCCACAGGTCTGCCATATCCACAGGGATGTCAAGAACAGATAAGATACGTGCCAGTCCATTCACGAGTGAGGAGCTGGATGTCCTTGTGAACGAGGTGCTGGCACAGTACCACGCCTGTTTGGTGGCCCCAATGTCGTGGTAAGTCACCATGAAGGGAGCAGTAGGGCAGGGTGGTGTCAGACGTGTAGTCATGATGCTGCAGTATATGCTTTGGGATGTGGGGTGCTGACAAACATTGACAGACAAGCTGTTTCCAGGTCGTGGGAGTGTGTGTGTTGCACTGTGACTCTTTCCTAGGCCTGTACTTGTATGTGTGAGTGGGTTGTGCTACTTTTTCGGGCAGACATAACCAACAGTTGTTAGCCTTGTAGATGCCAGGACAGTGTACGCTTGTGATGAAATTTCAGGGTGCCCCTGTAGTCATAGTCAGTGTGACCCACAGAGTAGGTTCAGTGGCTGCACAGCCAAACGTTGAACATCAGCCAACTTACATGCTACAGTTGCTTCACACTAATTAGTAGATATGCCCCATCAGTGCTCTGTACAATTTCTGAATTACACAGTGCTGTCGATGCATTTGTGTTGAAGCATCATGCTTTAGTGTGATTATCATGGAGACTAGGAACCTCAATGTGTGCATGCATTCACTAATGTTTATGCCATGCAGAGTGGCCTTGTGAGGGTACCCCCAGTTCTGGAGGGAGGGAGGTTACTGTGAGTCCCGAGTCAGTGTCTGGCTGCTGTACTGATAGATGCTGACATATGACATTGTGTAATTGTTCATTTGGTCTTCTTTACTCTCATACCTGCAGCTCAAGGTACACCAACGTAAGGCTGTCTGGAGGGCCATAGCAGCAAAGGTGCGAGCCCTGGGGGTATCAAACAGACGACACACACACTGTCACAAGAGGTGGGACGACATCAGCCGGCTGGCTAAGCAAGTGGCAGAGATGACCTTGGGGATGGTACCACGCACAGGGCGTGTGCATGGCGCACCATGACTCCGCTGATGGGACGCATACTGGCAGTGACCAATCCAGACCTGGATGCACGTCTGAAGGGGCATCAGCAGCAAGACAGAGATGGTGAGTATCCGGGGAGGGAGAGTTTGTCTGGGAGTGGATGCATGTGTACAGTGCCTGTGGCAGCGGTGACACATGTGATGTGCGTGTGCTTGCCATGCTGTGATATGTGATGTGAGTGGCAACTGTGATGTGTGTCTGTATGAGGCATTGGGCCACCATGGCCTTACTGTGCTGCTCCTGCCTGCAGTTTTCAGTCCTTGTCAGATTTTTGGTGTCCACATGGTCACTCTTCTTTGGGATGGAGTGGGGAGTCCATATTCTGCCGTACAGCAGTGTCCACTTAATAAGTGTGACACCATGTCTGTCTACTTTGCATGCACCATGATGGTAGAGGCCCACACATCTGACGACAATGTGAACCCTGATTGGCACATGGTGATTGGAATGGCCTATTTGGCAATGTGGCATGTGTAGTCAATACAGGTGTGTGTGGTCCCCTCTGGTTCCCTTTTGGGCTGTAAGTGGTGATGTGTGTTGTGGCTACATCATGTCCATGGGGCAGGTCAATGTGGGCTGGGGGAACACCATCCATGGGCAGGGTGTAGTGCTGTGTGGCATTGACATTGCTACACTCCTGGCTGTTTGTCTGCATGACAGGCACTGTTGTGGTCTATATAGTGTGTAGCTGCACAGTGATTGGAGGGTGTGGTGGTTACCATGTAGCTCTAGGCCTCTCATGTGCTGCATTGATCTGATATCGTGTGACCAGACGATGACACTTACACAACCCTGTTTACTCTGACTAATGCAGATTCGCAAGACACCACGGCGGAACATGATCCTGAAACAAGTGTTGTCGAGACCAGCACGACAGCGGCAGCGGAGCAAAGTGAGACTGAGCCAAGTGACACCAGCGCTACTGAGGGTGACAGGAGTATGCATGAGGAATCTGTGGCTGAGACACAGAGTACCACTTCATCTGATGGCAGGGGGGATGCGTCCCTGTTAGCAGCCACAGGGGATGGGGAGTCTGCTGCAGCATCTGACAACCAGCGGCCACTGCCCAGCCTCCCATCCACTTCCTCTGGGGCTGGCCGTATCCGTGTCACTAAGAGGGGACGTGTAACATTCACACATGGCACCGCTGCCCGTGCACCTGTCCCCCCTGCTGCCCTCAGTGCAGAGTGCGTAGAGCTCCTGCGCCAACTTTGCGTGGGCCAGACCGCCCTGGTCAATGCCTTCAGTGCCCACGAGAACAAATTAGGCCAGGTTCTAGCATTCATGGAGGGCATACACTCTGACGTGGGTGGGCTACATCGTACACTCCAGTCATTGTCAGCAACAGTCACGTCAGCCCTCCAACAGGCACATGGTCCCATTGCAGCTCAGGTGCCTTTGACGTCCACCCATTCAGTGGCCACATCAGATGACAGTGACCACTTGGGACCTACATCAACTAAACGATACAACACTAGGAGCACAGGTCAGACCCAAACTAAACAATCCCGTCCACAAACTCCATCCCCAAAGAAGAGCAGGGACCCCCCAATATGCACAGACAAGGTGAAGTCACAGAAGAGCAAGGCCAGAAGATCATTGTGGCAGACATCAGGCTCACATGCTGCAGAGGCATCACCAGAAATTGACTCAGCTATGCCCACAGAGGATGTGTGGCATGTCATGGCTACACCTGGGGAGAGCACAGGGACACAACCACCCACCACATCAACCCCAGAACAAAGTACATCGAGGCAGGTGGAGGAGAGCCCTGTTGTGACCAGCCCAGTCATTGTGGCAGAGGAGAGCCCTGTTGTGACCAGCCCAGTCATTGTGGCAGAGGAGAGCCCTGTTGTGACCAGCCCAGTCATTGTGGCAGAGGAGAGCCCTGTTGTGACCAGCCCAGTGATTAGGGCAAGGGAGGGCAGTGTTGTGTCCAGGCCACTGATTTAGGAAAAGGAGGGCAGTGTTGTGTCCAGGCCACTGATTCAGGAAAAGGAGGGCAGTGTTGTGTCCAGGCCAGTGACTCAGGTAAAGGAGGGCAGTGTTGTGAGCAGCCCTGGCAAGAAGGGACAGGAGGGCACTGTAGACACCACCCCTGGGGGAAGTGGGAAGGTGGTCACTGTAGGGGGTACACCTTCCAGAGAGGGTAAGGTGGTCCGGAGGCGTAGCCAGCCCAAGTGTTCAGCAGGATCAAGCACTTCTCCAGAGGGAGTGCCAGTGTCTGCCCCTGATGTGGGACAGTTGGGGTGTGTGCCGGTGGTGTCAACGCCACTTCCCATCAACCCCACGACAGGGAAGCAATTTCATATTCCAAAAAAGTGGAAGGGCACCCCTCCAACCTCTCCCACCCACACTGTGTCAAGGGTGAGCATGACTCCACCTCCACGTGCCACGGTGCCACCTGGTCCGCACAGCCCTCCACCTTGCGGGCCCTCTGTTATTACCACATCACATGGCCCTCTGTCACACCAGTCAAGTGGACCTGCTGTCCCTGACACACAGCCAGGTCCCACTCCACATGATGGCCAGGAGTGAGTTGTCAACACCCTCATACGCCTGTGCCACACACAGGTGTGCTAGTCAAGACCATTGTTTGCGACCTGGGTGTGTTGCTGGCCCTGTTGCTCTGATGTGCTTTTAAAATATCATTGATTGTCACTAATTAATCCTGCTTTTAAACTCACTCATCAGCTTGTGAGAATACTTCTGTGTCAGGCACGCACAGCGGATCCTAGCGCTGCCGCGCCGCCAAACACACACGCCATTCCCGGCCACGAGTGAGGCCACGCCCCCTTTTTAGGCCACGCCCCTCTTCCCTCCCCCTTTTCTTGCTCATAAATATGTGTAACCA